>NC_089840.1:122993833-124193833 GCF_035609145.1 Eleutherodactylus coqui | reverse complement strand
AGTAATAATGACTGCCACAGTGACTCCAGTAGTAATAGTGGCCATTTTAGTGGTCCTAATAGTAATAGTGGCTCTTTTAATAGCATCTGTAGTAATAGTGCCCCTGTTAGTGGCCTCAGTAGTAGTGGTGACTCCCAACTGATCTTCCCTGTGCTATTGAAGGAATACAATAATTCAGGCTATCTATACATAGAGAGATGGTCAAGGCATGCTTAGCTAATTAATGCAAAAGAATTCAAGTCCCCAGGTCCAGATGAATGACATCCTAGGGTACAAAAGGAGATAGCCAAGGTAATTTCTGAAGCACTTGCTGTAATCTTTAAAATTCATGGAGAATAGGAGAAATCCCAGAGGACTGGAGAAGGGCAAATGTTGTCCCTATCTTCAAAAAAATAAAAAGGGACGATCCAGGAAACTACAGGCCTGTGAGCCTGACTTCTATACCGGGAAAGATTTTTGAACAAATTATTAAACAGCATATATACAAGTACTTGGATGAGAATGGAGTAATTAATCAGAGCCAGCATGGGTTTGTAACAAACAAGTCATGCAAGACAAATCTTATTTCTTTCTATGACAAAAGTACTGACTGGGAAATGCAGCAGATATAGTACATCTTGACTGCAGCAGAGCATTTAGCAAAGTTTCTCATACCATACTTACTGAAAAAAATGTCCAAATATGGGATTGACAAGGCAACTGTTAGGTAGATTCACAACTGGCTGAATGATTGTATTCAAAGAGTGGTAATAAATAGCTGCACATCTAATTGAAAGAATGTCTCAGGTAGGGTACCACAAGGCTCAGTCCTGGGCCCAGTGTTTTTTAATATTTTTTTCAAATGATCTGGAAGAGGGAATTGAGGGCAAATTAATTAAATTAGATTGACCCAATATTTGCTACTTGAACATAAAATGATAGGAAAAATACTTGTTTTACTTAAACTGTTTTAAGAACTGGTTCATTCAGCACTGCTGTGATTAACTGATCAGTGCTGGATGAACCAATAACAGCCATTGTGGGGGCAGGATTTTTGAATTGGATGAGCCATGGCAGTCTGGCAATGAGCCACCACTTAGCTAATTCATAAATGCCACCTCCACAACAGCTGTGATTGGTTCATCTAGCACTGCTGTGAATGGCTGAGCTGCGCCGGATGAACCAATCATAGCCGTAGTGGAGTCTGGATTTATGAATTGGATGAGCCATGGCAGTCTGGCGATGGGCCGCAGCTGTTCTTTCTGCTATATTCTGGCCCGGAGGAGGTATGTCAGGAGCCCATAGATGAGTTGCGGAAGTCCTGCGATGAGACGCAGCTCAGCCAATTCATAAATGCTGCCTGCATGACATGCTGGTTACGATTGCTCCATCTAACGCTACTATGATTGGCTGAGCAGTGCTGGTTGAACGACTCACAGTCGTCCTGGAGGTGGGATTTTTGAATTGGATGAGCCGCTGCAGTATGCCTTTGAGGCATAGCTCAAGTAATTCATAAATGCCGCCTGCACGACACGCTGGTTATGATTGATCCATCCAGCGCTGCTGTGAGTGGCTGAGCAGTGCTGGATGGACCAATCCAGCCATTGTGGAGGCTGGATTTTTTAATTGAACTGTCCCTTCAGCAGCGCCCCTCTCCTTCAGCGCTGCCCGTTGTCCCTTCAGCACCACCCTGCTGTCCCTTCAGCACTAGCCACTTTACTTCAGCACCACCCTGCTGTCCCTTCTGCACTGCTTGCTCTGCTTCTGTGCCGCCCGCTGTCTCTTCTGCACTGCATGCTCTCCTTCAGTGCCGCTTGCTCTCTTTCACTGCTGCCTGCTGTCACTTCTATGCCACCCTGCTGTCTCTTCAGCGCCACCCTGCTATCTCTTCTGTGCTGCCCCGCTGTCCTTCAGTTCTTCCCTGCTGTTCTTCAGCGCCGCCTGCTGCCCTTCAGTAGCGGCCGCTCTGCTTCAGTACTGCCCACTGGCACTTGCTTAGCAACTGTTTACGGTTCCCAAGCATGTGCCCATAGACTTAACATTAGAGATGAGCGAGCACCAAAATGCTCGGGTGCTCGTTACTCGAGTCGAACTTCCTGCGATGCTCGAGGGTTCGTTTCGAGTAACGAACCCCATTGAAGTCAATGGGCGACCCGAGCATTTTTGTATGGGACCTATGCTCCGCTAAGGTTTTCATTTGTGAAAATCTGGGAAACTCAAGAAAGGGATGGGAACGACACAGAAACGGATAGGGCAGGCGAGGGGCTACATGTTGGGCTGCATCTCAAGTTCCCAGGTCCCACTATTAAGCCACAATAGCGGCAAGAGTGCCCCCCCAACAATTTTTACTTCTGAAAAACCCTCATTAGCAAGGCATACCTTTGCTAAGCACCACACTACCTCCAACAAAGCACAATCACTGCCTGCATGACACTCCACTGACACTTCTCCTGGGTTACATGCTGCCCAACCGCCATTTCAGTAATAGTAGCAGTCAAGACTGGCCCCGGTAACAATTCCAAGGCAGCAGTATAGGGGGAGCACAGTATTAGTTCCATTTCAGTAGTAGTAGCAGTCTAGACAGGCCCCAGTAACATATCACTAGCAGCAGTATAGGGGGAGCACAGTATTAGTTCCATTTCAATAATAGTAGCAGTCTAGACAGGCCCCAGTAACATATCACTAGCAGCAGTATAGGGGGAGTACAGTATAGGGGGATCATGTAACGGACACAGCAGAGCCAGGAAACAATTATGCGCAAGCCTGTAGTGAGACCTAGGTGCGTATGACTGAGCTACTGGAATTCACAGGGCAGAACCAGTCAAGTGGCCAAAGGCCAGTGGTAGGCCTTAAGTATTTTGCTTCAATTTTTTAAAATGGTGAGGTGAAAAACCAGACAGACACTGTATGCAGCGTATATATGTATACTCTTTCCCTCTGGCGAGATGACGGCGATCATGTAACGGACACAGCAGAGCCAGGAAACAATTATGCGCAAGCCTGCTGTAATGCTTAGCTGGGTAATAATGAGCGACTACTACCCCCAGGAGACACGCAGTAAATTGTACACGGTCACAGGCTTGGCTGGGTAATAATGAGTGACTACTACCCCCAGCAGACACGCAGTAAACTGAAGACGGTCACAGGCAGGCCAAATATAGTATTTTTTTCCAATTTTTGGGAAAAAGCCCACTGCCTATATAGCCTGTATATGGATTTCCCTGTTGGAGGATGACTGTGGTTATTGAAAGCATAGTGCAGCCAGAAAAAATTATGAGCAAGGCTGCAGTAACACCTAGCTGGGTAATAGTGAGCGACTACTACCCCCAGCAGACACGCAGAAAACTGAACACGGTCACAGGCAGCCCAAAGATTTTTTTTTCCAATTTTTTTGAAAAAGCCCACCGCCTATGTAGCCAGTATATCTCTTTCCCTGTACCACTGTCCCTGCCTCACCAGTACTGCCCCTATACTCAGTAAAATGACTGCAGACTGAGGACGCTATGGTCTGCACGCCCGATATACAAAAAAAAATGTGCAAAATTGTTAAAAGTAGCCTCAACAGTACTGCACACGGTCAGATGTGGCCCTAAGAAGGACCGTTGGGGTTCTTGAAGACGAAGATAACAGCCTAACACTCTCCCTATAGCAGCTACAGCAGGATGGCACTTTCCCTAATGTCTCTCAGCGTGCATCTGTGGTGAGCCGCGGCCGGCCCCAGTTTATATACTCGGGTGTCACCTGATCTCCCCAGCCACTCACTGCAGGGGGGTGGGATAGGGCTGGAACTTCACAGGAGGAAGTTGTAATGCCTTCCCTGTGTTTCTATTGGCCAGAAAACGGCGCAAACTTTTCTGGGAAGAAAATGGAAGTGACTCGAACACCGCGTGGTGCTCATCTCGAGTAACGAGCATCTCGAGTACCCTAATACTCGAACGAGCATCAAGCTCGGACGAGTACGCTCGCTCATCTCTACTTAACATAGATAGTTTGGGCTACCCTCACAGGTCACTCACTGTACCAATCTCCAATTGTAGGATTTTACGGCCCCCTGTAAGGATGTCACCAATCTAATGACACCAAAATCATCCACCAAAGGTCAGACAAAGGGATCCAAGAGTGGTGGCGTAAAAAGCCTGCAGGCTTATTTATATTAGATTTGCAGACAGCACAAAGCTAGAGGGGATGGCTAACACTAGAGAAGAGAGAGAGAATTCAAAAGATCTAGAAAAGCTTGAACAGTGGATGGTGACTAAGAGTAATAAACAAGAAGAAATGCAAAGTCCTACATCTGGGCAAGAAAAATGAAATAAAATCACATACAGAAGTAGAGAAATTGGGCTAAACAGCACATGTGAAAAAGACTTGGTATACTAATAGATCATAGGCGGAACATGAGTCAACAATGTGATGCAGCAGCCAAAAAGGCAAACACAATTCTGGGATGTATTAAGAGAAGCATAGAGTCTAGATCACATGAGGTAATTATCCCCAACTAGTTTTCTTTAGTCCGACCTCATCTGGAATATTGTGTCAAGTTCGGGCACCCCACTTTAAAGAAGACATAGACAAGCTGGGGCAAGTTCAGAGAAAAGTTACCAGATGGTGAGCAGTCTGCAAATCATGTCCTATGAGGAACGTTAAAACAGATCTGGAAATGTTTGGCTTCCAAAATAGAAGGCTGAGAGAAGACTTAATAGCTGTCTACAAATATCTGGGTGCAAAAGTTCAGCTCAGCCCTCCTCCCCTGGACCCATACCTAGATCGTGCTGCATACATGATCTAGCCCCTTGGTGTAATCTTTCCAAACATGACGCATTTCCTGCACTACATGAACATTTGTTTGTAGCCCCGCAGGCCACTCTCTCACACAGACACCGCTTTTTACCGCTATTAGTGCAGCGTCCCGAGTGCCGTACTACGGTACAACACTCCCATGGATTTTAATGGGGTTTCTCAAACCAGCACTCAAATGCTCTGTTCCTTACGCCACGATTTTCAAGAGCTGTTGGTTCTATTTTTGCATTTGCGTGTTTTTTAACACATCTCTTCACCCATCAGAATGATGGGGTGCATTAAAATGCGATTTCAAACACAGTACCATGCATTCAAAAGCGCTGCTCGAAATGCCACAATTTCAAGCTGCATTTTCTGAACGCACGTGTTTTCATGTTTTTGTTGTACTTTAGAACCACAATAAGAAAAACACATGAAAAACCTGCATGCAGTATTCAAAGACCACGTGCGTTATTAAGAAACTATACACTATTAAAAACTGCACGTGCTTTTGATGCATTTTTAAATTGTGTGTAAAGTGTGAAATTTTATACAGTAAATCCAGGGAGATGTATAACTTATACCAGTCATAGATAGATATTAGATAGGAGATAGATAGATTGATAGAGAGATAGATAGATAGATAGATAGATAGACATACACACAGTCATATACACACACACACCCACACCCACACACACACACATATACACACACATGCATATACACATACTCATATACACACACACATGCATACACACACCCATATACAGACATATACACATATCCCGGGGCCCAGACCACTTCTCATTGTGATAGCAGCAGGACAGGCAGACGCAGCAGCCACTATCCAGCAGGAGGCAGGAGCAGCACATGATGACATCATCACTGTGCTCAAGTCCCTGCCAGCCCATGTGGCTGACTCCCTCCTCCTCACTGCTCCTCTGCACTGTGTCGGTTTCCTCTCTGGCTGCCTGCCCCGTGATCACTGTGGGTCTGCAGACAGAGCGACCAGCTGGTAAGGCACTGAATGTGCATATGTATATGGCGGAGCGTGGCTTCTGGGCCCCTTCAGGGCAGAGGGCGACCCCAGCGACCCCCGACGATATGCCTATGGCTGTCACAGTGCAGAGGGATCAGCCCTATTCTCATTTGCACAAGGAAAGACTAGAAGCAATAGGATGAAACTGAAAGGGAGGAGACACAGATTAGATATTAGACAGTAAGGGTGATCAATGAGTGAAACAGGTTACCATGGGAGTAGGAATGGAAGTGTTCAAACAGAAGCTAGGCAGATATCTGTCTGAGATGACTTAGTAAATCCTGCATTGAGCAGGGGGTTGGACCCGATGACTCTGGAGGTCCCTTCCAACTCTATGATTCTGTGATTCTATGATCTGGTGGCTGGTATTAGTGTATCTTGACGCCACTGGAAGCTAGGGGTTTGACAGGAGGAACGCCCCTGTCACACCCCTAGCGCCCGATAGAGTCAACATAGTAAGGTTCTAGCAGCACACTCTGGATTGGTTTCTGCATGCAGGCCACTCAAAAATTAATCCACAGTGTGCTGCTGCCTGTGTGTGCTGCAGGGCAGCCGTAATTTAAGGCATGCTTAGCGCCCGGCCAGCGACTCACGGGCCGCCGGCTGCGTGATCCCTGCCGGGGGCTGAGTGACTGCTCTGTATTGCGCCGGCCATCTCTCTGCTGGCTTACGGTGGTTTCCCCGGTGACAGCTCAGAATACGGGGTGCGGATCTGTTGTGGGTGAGGTCGGCCACTCCACTGAAGAAACATGAGAAGACGGCGACCGCCTCTGTGATAGGTGACGGCGGCCACATCAGTGATCCATGACACCCACTCCCCCACTCCCCCGCTGACAGGTGGGAAGAAAAAAAAGATGCTTCTGCGAAAGCATAGGAAATGGAAATTGCCCTCCCTCCAGCGGTTCACCGTTGTAGGCCAGCGCCGGTTGCAGTGTGGGCGCCGGAGAATGGTCTTGCACCAGGCCCTGTGTGGCAGCCTCGGTGGCACACCCTGTATGCCTTTAGTGAATAATTTTAATGCGCTTGCAGGACCTGAGGAATAAAAAGCACAGCAGCCAAACACTTTGAGGGGGGCGTCATCCCCCTATCAATCTTTACTCCACCAGGAATTCCTGGTGGCGTCAAGATACAGTAATACCCTAGTGGCTGATAACCGTGTTGCTCACTTAAGGCCTCCATACTCTTTAGTCAAAAGTTGTCCGAACTGGCCAATTTCAGACCAGACACACTGGCATGTGTATGAGTTCTGAAGTCAGGGGAAAGAAGGATTGAACATTAGTATTAGTGACCCCAGTAGTGATAGTGTTCTTTAAGAAATTTGTATGAGAAGCACTCCAACTACCAGTTCAGGTGACTACAGATATTGTGTCTGCTACTTGTGAAGACAACACGGTCAATGACAAAGCATGCCATTTGTAGCTAGGAAAAAAGAGAAATCAGTGAACTTGAAGTGTAACTGCACAACAGCAGGGGCAACTCAGAATATAGAGTAGGGTTTCTAGTGCCATTATGATATACTTGGCTTCACTTTAATGGTATTAGGTTGCTATTTTTGACTTTAGTGGTTGTAAATTTTTAGTACAAATGCTTGTGGAGTCCTATTTTGCTGCACTTATATTTGTGCACAGCATACACTTTCCGAGCACTAACATATACTGGGAAACAATTAAGAGAAGAGAAAACCAGCAGAGACAACACAGATTTCCAATAGGGAGAGTAAAATGCAGGCTGCGGGGAAGCAGCGAGGGCAACAGGACACATTCTAATTTCACATTATGACACAATTAAATGCAAACATTTACCAGCTTGCAGAAAGTAATCCGGTTAATTGTGTATCTTGGGGAGGGATGCTTTTTATTTTTTTTCCACTGATAACATCTCTTTATTAGATTGTCTGAGTAATTAGTGGCAAAGCCAATTTGTTTACAACCAGTTGCTGAATGATAATTGGCATCTCCTGTTTTATGTTGCAATTTCAAAGTGGAATGCTGTACAGTTTAATGGGAACCCATCGAGTGATTCACAGGATAAGCTTCATTTAGCAAATAGGGCGGAGAAGAGGCAGTCATGTGACAAATTGGAACAATCTATTAATACAAGTCTTCTGGAGCGCTGTGTCATTCTCAGTTAGGAGCAGGTTAATGATCTCTTCACAAAACTCCGAATCCGTGACCTTCTTCTTGTCCAGTAAATTGAAGGTCTTGTTCTGTGTGAGAATGTGGAAAGTTGATTTCATCTACTATCAACTGCTTGATTGGGATTTACATATGTACTATATGAAAAGTTGCACAAAGTTTAAGTTTTCATTCCTTCATTCAATTTCAGACCCCCTGACACGCAGTTTGCAATTTGCTCTTAGTTTACAACTTTTTTCATGTGGACATGACTATGGATGTCTTATGACTTTTTACAAAGTTGTTTATTATAGCAATTAGGAAGCAAATGAACAATATAAAATAGTGCAAACTGTCTAAGCTTTTTAATCTATATTATAGGCTCTGCTTAGATTGTCTTGGGAGCATTTAGGGGGCCGAACCAAAATCCACAAGTCTAAATGCAGATTTTGCATTAGATTGCTGGCAGGATTCTCTATGTGCGGAGCATTCAGCATGTACACTGAAAGATAAAATCATTCTGTCATGCTATTGTGTCTGTATTTGCGCATTTTACTGTACTTTTTTACACAGACCGTGCCCCAAGTTAAAAGGCCATTAAGCCTGCGTAGTTGCTGGTGTGTGATTTATCCCCACAAAATAGTGTAGTGTATTGCGCAATTACATGGTTATCGGGTGCGCATTTGCGCACTTCACATAGACTCGCATGGAGTCATTGATGCGCAAATCTATATATATAAAAATGAATGTCTGTCTGTCTGTTTGTCCTTTATGCATTACTACACCATTCATCCGATCGCCATGAGACTTTGGGAAGTTGCCGAGTACACTCCTGAGAAGGTTTCTGGTATAGTCCATCCAAACTACGATAGGTGGGGCGCGTGTCGCACCAAAAAATAGGAATAGGCAAAGTTCTCCAAACATGTGAACTTATCATATGGGACGAATGCACAATGGCTCTCACATGGACAACTGTATGTGGCCAGCTCACGCCTCAGAAAAGCTTCTGATTTATTCGCGTATGCACCAGTCGGAAAAACAAAAAATGTGTGGATCCACAAGCAATTGAATAAACAAATAGGATTAAAATGATACTTTCAAATGTTTTCCATATGAAAATGAATAAGTTTCAATAAAAATCACACAATGTAAATTCAATGTTATCAGAACGAGTTGCCTTGAATTTCCTTTCTTCGGATATCGCAGCAACGCTCAACAGGTATACTACATATTATAAAGCTGAGGTAACATGAAAGCTGCGCTGAATTGGTTGTTATTAGAGATGAGCGAGCACCAAAATGCTCGGGTGCTCGTTACTCGGGACGAAATTTTCGCGATGCTCGAGGGTTGGTTTCGAATAACAAAACCCCATTGAAGTCAATGGGCGACCCGAGCATTTTTGTATATCGCCGATGCTCGCTAAGGTTTCCATTTGTGAAAATCGGGGCAATTTAAGAAAGTGATGGGAACGACACAGCAACGGATAGGGCAGGCGAGGGGCTACATGTTGGGCTGCATCTCAAGTTACCAGGTCCCACTATTAAGCCACAATAGCGGCAAGAGTGGGCCCCCCCATCCCAACAATTTTTACTTCTGAAAAGCCCTCATTAGCAATGCATACCTTAGCTAAGCACCACACTACCTCCAACAAAGCACAATCACTGCCTGCATGACACTCCGCTGCCACTTCTCCTGGGTTACATGCTGCCCAACCCCCCCCCCCCCCCGCACGACCCAGTGTCCACAGCGCACACCAAAGTGTCCCTGCGCAGCCTTCAGCTGCCCTCATGCCACACCACCCTCATGTCTATTTATAAGTGCGTCTGCCATGAGGAGGAACCGAAGCTACACATTGCAGAGGGTTGGCACGGCTAGGCAGCGACCCTCTTTAAAAGGGGCGGGGCGATAGCCCACAATGCTGTACAGAAGCAATGAGAAATATAATCCTGTGCCACCGCCATCAGGAGCTGCACACGTGGGCATAGCAATGGGGAACCTATGCGCCACACACTATTCATTCTGTCAAGGTGTCTGCATGCCCCAGTCAGACCGCGTTTTTTTATACATAGTCACAGGCAGGTACAACTCCGCAATGGGAATTCCGTGTGCACCCACAGCATGGGTGGCTCCCTGGAACCCACCGGCTGTACATAAATGTATCCCATTGCAGTGCCTGGACAGCAGAGCTAACGTCAGATTAAATGCAGGTGGGCTTCGGCCCACACTGCATGCCCCAACCTGACCGGGGTTTTTAATTCATAGACACAGGCAGGTACAACTCCCTATTGTGAAGTCCCTGTGGACCGACAACATGGGAGGGTCCCAGGAAGCCACCGGCGGTACATAAATAAATCCCATTGCATTGCCCAGCGCAGCTGAGGTAATGTCATGTTTAATGCAGGTGGGCTTCGGCCCACACTGCATGCCCCAGTCAGACTGGGGTTCTTTAGAAGTGGACACATGCAGTTACAACTCTGTGTGGACCGACAGCATGGGTGGGTGCCAGGAAGCCACCGGCGGTACATAAATATATCCCATTGCAGTGCCCAGCACAGATGATGTAATGTCAGCTTTAATGCAGGTGGGCAAAAAATTAATTGGATTACACTGTAGGCGAGGGCCCCAAAAAATTGGTGTACCAACAGTACTAATGTACGTCAAAAAAATTGCCCATGCCCAACCAAGAGGGCAGGTGAAACCCATTAATCGCTTTCGTTAATGTGGCTTAATTTGTAACTAGGCCTGGAGGCAGCCCAGTTAAAATAAAAATTGGTTCAGGTGCAAGTTTCAACGCTTTAATGAGCATTGAAACGTATAAAAATTGTTTACAAAAATTATATGACTGAGCCTTGTGGGCCTAAGAAAAATTGCCCGTTCAGCATGATTACGTCAGGTTTCAGGAGGAGGAGGATGAATATTATACACAGATTGATGAAGCTTAAAGGTCCACGTTTTTGATGGTGATAGAGAACAATGCTTCCATCCGCGGGTGCAGCCTACGTATTGTTTAGGTATCGCTGCTGTCCGCTGGTGGAGAAGAGACGTCTGGGGAAATCCAGGCTTTGTTCATCTTGATGAGTGTAAGCCTGTTGGCACTGTCAGTTGACAGGCGGGTACGCTTATCTGTGATGATTCCCCCAGCCGCACTAAACACCCTCTCTGACAAGACGCTAGCCGCAGGACAAGCAAACACCTCCAGGGCATACAGCGCGAGTTCAGGCCACGTGTCCAGCTTCGACACCCAGTAGTTGTAGGGGGCAGAGGCGTCACGGAGGATGGTCATGCGAACGGCTACATACTCCCTCACCATCCTTTTACAGTGCTCCCGCCGACTTAGCCTTGACTGGGGAGCGGTGACACAGTCTTGCTGGGGAGCGAGAAAGCTGTCAAAGGCCTTAGAGAGTGTTCCCCTGCTTGTGCTGCACATGCTGCCTGATCTCCGCGCCTCCCCTGCTACCTGGCCCTCGGAACTGCGCCTTCTGCCACTAGCGCTGTCGGATGGGAATTTTACCATCAGCTTGTCCGCCAGGGTCCTGTGGTATAGCATCACTCTCGAACCCCTTTACTCTTCGGGTATGAGAGTGGAAAGGTTCTCCTTATACCGTGGGTCGAGCAGTGTGTACACCCAGTAATCCGTAGTGGCCAGAATGCGTGTAACGCGAGGGTCACGAGAAAGGCATCCTAACACGAAGTCAGCCATGTGTGCCAGGGTACCCGTACGCAACACATGGCTGTCCTCACTAGGAAGATCACTTTCAGGATCCTCCTCCTCCTCAGGCCATACACGCTGAAAGGATGACAGGCAAGCAGCATGGGTACCCTCAGCAGTGGCCCAAGCTGTCTCTTCCCCCTCCTCCTCATCCTCCCAATGCTCCTCCTCCTCCTCCTCAACGCACTGAGATATAGACAGGAGGGTGCTCTGACTATCCAGCGACATACTGTCTTCCCCCACCTCTGTTTCCGAGCGCAAAGCGTCTGCCTTTATGCTTTTGCAGGAAACTTCTCAAGAGGCATAGCAGAGGAATGGTGACGCTAATGATTGCAGCATCGCCACTCACCATCTGGGTAGACTCCTCAAAGTTTCCAAGGACCTGGCAGATGTCTGCCAACCAGGCCCACTCTTCTGTAAAGAATTGAGGAGGCTGACTCCCACTGCGCCGCCCATGTTGGAGTTGGTATTCCACTATAGCTCTACGCTGCTCATAGAGCCTGGCCAACATGTGGAGCGTAGAGTTCCACCGTGTGGGCACGTCGCACAGCAGTCGGTGCACTGGCAGATTAAACCAATGTTGCAGGGTACACAGGGTGGCAGCGTCCATGTGGGACTTGCGGAAATGTGCGCAGAGCCGGCGCACTTTTCCGAGCAGGCCTGACAAGCATGGGTAGCTTTTCAGAAAGCGCTGAACCACCAAATTAAAGACGTGGGCCAGGCATGGCACGTGCGTGAGACTGCCGAGCTGCAGAGCCGCCACCAGGTTACGGCCGTTGTCACACACGACCATGCCCGGTTGGAGGCTCAGCGGCGCAAGCCAGCGGTTGGTCTGCTCTGTCAGACCCTGCAGCAGTTCGTGGGCCGTGTGCCTCTTCTCTCCTAAGCTGAGTAGTTTCAGCACGGCCTGCTGACGCTTGCCCACCGCTGTGCTGCCGTGCCGCGCGACACCGACTGCTGGCGACGTGCTGCTGCTGCTGACACATCTTGATTGCGAGACAGAGGTTGCGTAGGAGGAGGAGGAGGAGGAGGGTGGTTTAGTGGAGGAAGCATACACCGCCGCAGATACCAGCACCGAGCTGGGGCCCGCAATTCTGGGGGTGGGTAGGACGTGAGCGGTCCCAGGCTCTGACTCTGTCCCAGCCTCCACTAAATTCACCCAATGTGCCGTCAGGGAGATGTAGTGGCCCTGCCCGCCTGTGCTTGTCCACGTGTCCGTAGTTAAGTGGACCGTGGCAGTAACCGCGTTGGTGAGGGCGCGCACAATGTTGCGGGAGACGTGGTCGTGCAGGGCTGGGACGGCACATCGGGAAAAGTAGTGGCGACTGGGAACTGAGTAGCGCGGGGCCGCCGCCTCCATGATACTTTTGAAGGACTCAGTTTCCACAACCCTATACGGCAGCATCTCAAGGCTGATGAATTTTGCTATGCGGACGGTTAACGTTTGAGCGTGCGGGTGCGTGGCGGCGTACTTGCGCTTGCGCTCGAACACTTGCGCAAGCGACGGCTGAACGGTGCGCTGAACTACACTGCTGGATGGGGCCGAGGACAGCGGAGATGAGGGTGTGGGTGCAGGCCATGAGGCGGTAGTGCCTGTGTCCTGAGAGGGGGGTTGCATCTCAGTGGCAGGTTGGGGCACAGGGGGAGAGGCAGGGGTGCAAACCGGAGGCGGTGAACGGCCTTCGTCCCACCTTGTGGGGTGCTTGGCCATCATATGTCTGCGCATGGTGGTGGTGGTGAGGCTGTTGGTGTTGGCTCCCCGGCTGAGCTTTGCGCAACAAAGGTTGCACACCACTGTTCGTCGGTCGTCAGGCGTCTCTGTGAAAAACTGCCAGACCTTAGAGCACCTCGGCCTCTGCAGGGTGGCATGGCGCGAGGGGGCGCTTTGGGAAACACTTGGTGGATTATTCGGTCTGGCCCTGCCTCTACCCCTGGCCCTGGCCACCGCACTGCCTCTTGCAACCTGCCCTGCTGATGCCCTTGACTCCCCCTCTGAAGACCTGTCCTCCTGAGTAAGCGTTGCACACCAGGTGGGGTCAGTCACCTCATCGTCCTGCTGCTCTTCCTCCGAATCCTCTGTGCGCTGCTCCCTTGGACTTACTGCCCTTACTACTACCTCACTGCAAGACAACTGTGTCTGATCGTCATCGTCCTCCTCACCCACAGAAAGTTGTTGAGACAGTTGGCGGAAGTCCCCAGCCTCTTCCCTCGGACCCCGGGAACTTTCCAAAGGTTGGGCATCAGTCACGACAAACTCCTCCAGTGGGAGAGGATTCGGAACCATTGCTGCCCATTCTGGGCAGGGGCCCGAGAACAGTTCCTGGGAGTCTGCCTGCTCCTCAGAATGTGTCATTGTAATGGAGTGAGGAGGCTGGGAGGAAGGAGGAGCAGCAGCCAGAGGATTCAGAGTTGCAGCAGTGGACGGCGCAGAAGTCTGGGTGGTCGATAGATTGCTGGATGCACTTTCTGCCATCCACGACAGGACCTGCTCACACTGCTCATTTTTTAATAAAGGTATACCGCGTGGACCCATTAATTGTGAGATGAATGTGGGGACGCCAGAAACGTGCCTCTCTCCTAATCCCGCAGCAGTCAGCTGCGATACACCTGGATCAGGATCTCGGCCTGTGCCCACACTCTGACTTGGGCCTCCGCGTCCTCGCCCGTGTCCACGTCCTCTAGGCCTACCCTTACCCCTCAGCATGCTGTATTACCAGTAGTGCAGAAACAGAACGCTGTAATTAAATGTGCCGCTTATTGGCCTGTGGTTGGAGGCTGACTTCGCTTACGGAATGCACAGCAGAGCCAGGAAAGAATTTTGCGCAAGCCTGCTGTAACACTTAGCTGGCTGCGTATGAATTAGGACAACTACCCCCAGCAGAGACGCAGCACAGTCAGGACAGTTACAGGCAGCCCAAATAGATTTTTTTCCCCAATTTTTTTTGGAAAAGCCCACTGTCTATATAGACTGTATATGTCTTTCACTGTCCCTGCATCACCACCACTACTGGCCCTGGACTATGTAAAATTACTGCAGACTGTTTCACTCTGGACAGGATGACAGTGGTGATGTAAGAGGCAACGCAGAGCCAGGAAAGAATTTTGCGCAAGCCTGCTGTAACACTTAGCTGGCTGCATATGAATTAGGACAACTACCCCCAGCAGAGACACAGTACAGTCAGAACGGTCACAGGCAGCCCAAATAGATTTTTTTTCCCAAATTTTTTTGGAAAAGCCCACTGCCTATACAGACTGTATATGTCTTTCACTGTCCCTGCCTCACCACCACTACTGGCCCTGGACTATGTAAAATTACTGCAGGACGCAATGCTCTGCACGGCCGATATACAAAAAAAAAATGTGCAACACTGCAAAAAGCAGCCTCAACAGTACTGCACATGGTCAGATGTGGCCCGAAGAAGGACCGTTGGGGTTCTTGAAGCCTGAAATCAATCCTAACACTCTCCCTATAGCAGCTCCGGCATCAGCAGCACTTTCCCTGATCTCTGTCAGAATGCATCTGTGGCGAGCCGCGGGAGGGGCCGATTTATATACTCGGGTGACACCTGATCTCGCCAGCCACTCACTGCAGGGGGTGGTATAGGGCTTGAACGTCGCAGGGGGAAGTTGTAATGCCCTCCCTGTCTTTCTATTGGCCAGAAAAGCGCGCTAACGTCTCAGAGATGAAAGTGAAAGTAACTCGAACATCGCGTGGTGCTCGCCTCTAGTAACGAGCATCTCGAACACGCTAATACTCGAACGAGTATCAAGCTCGGACAAGTACGTACGCTCATCTCTAGTTGTTATATATTATACCGCTGAGGTAACATGAAAGCTGCACTGTGACTGGTTGCTATTTCTTATACTGCTGAGGTAACATGAAAGCTGTGCTGCGATTGGTTGTTATTAGAGATGAGCGAGCACCAAAATGCTCGGGTGCTCGTTATTCGGGACGAACTTTTCGCGATGCTCGAGGGTTCGTTTCGAGTAACGAACCCCATTGAAGTCAATGGGCGACCCGAGCATTTTTGTATTTCGCCAATGCTCGCTAAGGTTTCCTTGTGTGAAAATCTGGGCAATTCAAGAAAGTGATGGGAACGACACAGCAACGGATAGGGCAGGCGAGGGGCTACATGTTGGGCTGCATCTCAAGTTCACAGGTCCCACTATTAAGCCACAATAGCGGCAAGAGTGGGGCCCCCCCCCTCCCAAAAACTTTTACTTCTGAAAAGCCCTCATTAGTATGGCATACCTTAGCTAAGCACCACACTACCTCCAACAAAGCACAATCACTGCCTGCATGACACTCCACTGCCACTTCTCCTGTGTTACATGCTGCCCAACCGCCCCCCTCCCCCCCACAGCGCACACCAAAGTGTCCCTGCGCAGCCTTCAGCTGCCCTAATGCCTCACCACCCTCATGTCTATTTAGAAGTGCGTCTGCCATGAGGAGGAACCGCAGGCACACACTGCAGAGGTTGGCACGGCTAGGCAGCGACCCTCTTTAAAAGGGGCGGGGCGATAGCCCACAATGCTGTACAGAAGCAATGAGAAATATAATCCTGTGCCACCGCCATCAGGAGCTGCACACGTGGGCATAGCAATGGGGAACCTATGTGTCACACACTATTCATTCTGTCAAGGTGTCTCTGCATGCCCCAGTCAGACCGGGCTTTTTAATTCATAGACACAGGCAGGTACAACTCCCTATTGTGAAGTCCCTGTCGACCGACAGCATGGGTGGTTTCCTGGAACCCACCGGCGGTACATAAAAATATCCCATTGCAGTGCCCAACACAGCTGAGGTAGTAATGTCGTGCTTAATGCAGGTGGGCTTCGGCCCACACTGCATGCCCCAGTCAGACTGGGGTTCTTTACAAGTGGACACAGATGCATTTATAATTCCCTGTGGACCCACAGCATGGGTGGGTGCCAGGAAGCCACCGGCGGTACATAGAAATATCCCATTGCATTGCCCAACACAGCTGAGGTAGTAATGTCGTGCTTAATGCAGGTGGGCTTCGGCCCTCACTGCATGCCCCAGTCTGACTGGGGTTCTTTACAAGTGGAAACAGATGCATTTATAATTCCCTGTGGACCCACAGCAGGGGTGGGTGCCAGGAAGCCACCGGCGGTACATAGAAATATCCCATTGCATTGCCCAAAACAGCTGAGGTAGTAATGTCGTGCTTAATGCAGGTGGGCTTCGGCCCACACTGCATGCCCCAGTCAGACTGAGGTTCTTTACAAGTGGACAGATGTAGGTTAAACTCCGTGTGCACCTACAGCATGGGTGGCTCCCTGGAACCCACCGGCGATACACAAAAATATCCCATTGCATTGCCCAACACAGCGGATGTAACGTCAGCTGTAATGCAGGTGGGCTAAGAATTCATTTGATTACACTGTAGGCGAGGGCCCACAAAAATTGCTGTATCAACAGTACTAATGTACATCCAAAAAATTGGCCATGGCCAACCAAGAGGACAGGTGAAACCCATTAATCGCTTTGGTTAATGTGGCTTAAGTGGTAACTAGGCCTGGAGGCAGCCCAGTTTAACGAAAAATTGGTTCAAGTTAAAGTTTCAACGCTTTTAAGAGCATTGAAACATATAAAAATTGTTTAGAAAAATTATATGAGTGAGCCTTGTGGCCCTAAGAAAAATTGCCCGTTCAGCGTGATTACGTGAGGTTTCAGGAGGAGGAGCAGGAGGAGGAGGAGGAATATTAGACACAGATTGATGAAGCAGAAATGTCCCCGTTTTGGATGGTGAGAGAGAACGTAGCTTCCATCCGCGGGTGCAGCCTACGTATTGCTTACGTATCGCTGCTGTCCGCTGGTGGAGAAGAGAAGTCTGGGGAAATCCAGGCTTTGTTCATCTTGATGAGTGTAAGCCTGTCGGCACTGTCGGTTGACAGGTGGGTACGCTTATCCGTGATGATTCCCCCAGCCACACTAAACACACTCTCTGACAAGACGCTAGCCGCAGGACAAGAAAGCACCTCCAGGGCATACAGCGCGAGTTCAGGCCACGTGTCCAGCTTCGACACCCAGTAGTTGTAGGGGGCAGAGGCGTCACGGAGGACGGTCGTGCGATCGGCTACGTACTCCCTCACCATCCTTTTACAGTGCTCCCGCCGACTCAGCCTTGACTGGGGAGCGGTGACACAGTCTTGCTGGGGAGCCATAAAGCTGGCAAAGGCCTTGGAGAATGTTCCCCTGCCTGCGCTGTACATGCTGCCTGATCTCTGCACCTCCCCTGCTACCTGGCCCTCGGAACTGCGCCTTCTGCCACTAGCGCTGTCGGATGGGAAGTTAACCATCAGTTTGTCCACCAGCACCCTGTGGTATAGCATCATTCTCGAACCCCTTTCCTCTTCGGGAATGAGAGTACAAAGGCTCTCCTTATACCGTGGATCGAGCAGTGTGTACACCCAGTAATCCGTAGTGGCCAGAATGCGTGTAACGCGAGGGTCACGAGAAAGGCATCCTAACATGAAGTCAGCCATGTGTGCCAGGGTACCTGTACGAACACATGGCTGTCCTCACTAGGAAGATCACTTTCAGGATCCTCCTCCTCCTCCTCTTCCTCCTCCTCAGGCCATACACGCTGAAAGGATGACAGGCAAGCAGCATGTGTACCCTCACCAGTGGGCCAAGCTGTCTCTTCCCCCTCCTCCTCATCCTCCTCATGCTCCTCCTCCTCCTCCTCAACGCGCTGAGATATAGACAGGCGGGTGCTCTGACTATCCAGCGACATACTGTCTTCCCCCGGCTCTGTTTCCGAGCGCAAAGCGTCTGCCTTTATGCTTTGCAGGGAACTTCTCAAGATGCATAGCAGAGGAATGGTGACGCTAATAATTGTAGCATCGCTGCTCACCACCTGGGTAGACTCCTCAAATTTTCCAAGGACCTGGCAGATGGCTGCCAACCAGGGCCACTCTTCTGTAAATAATTGAGGAGGCTGACTCCCACTGCGCCGCGCAAGTTGGAGTTGGTATTCCACTATAGCTCTACGCTGCTCATAGAGTCTGGCCAACATGTGGAGCGTAGAGTTCCACTGTGTGGGCACGTCGCACAGCAGTCGGTGCACTGGCAGATTAAACCTATGTTGCAGTGTCTGCAGGGTGGCAGCGTGCGTGTGGGATTTGCGGAAATGTGCGCAGAGCTGGCGCACCTTTCCGAGCAGGTATGACAAGTGGGGGTAGCTTTTCAGAAAGCGCTGAACCACCAAATTAAACACATGGGCCAGGCATGGCACGTGCGTGAGGCTGCCGAGCTGCAGAGCCGCCACCAGCTTATGGCCGTTGTCACACACGACCATGCCCGGTTGGAGGCTCAGCGGCGCAAGCCAGTGGTCGGTCTGCTCTGTCAGACCCTGCAGCAGTTCGTGGGCCGTGTGCCTCTTCTCTCCTAAGCTGAGTAGTTTCAGCACGGCCTGCTGACGCTTGCCCACCGCTGTGCTGCCACGCCGCGTGACACCGACTGCTGGCGACGTGCTGCTGAGACATCTTGATTGCGAGACAGAGGTTGCGTTGGAGGAGGAGGAGGAGGAAGTGCTTTAGTGGAGGAAGCATACACCGCCGCAGATACCACCACCGAGCTGTGGCCAGCAATTCTGGGGGTGGGTAGGACGTGAGCGGTCCCAGGCTCTGACTCTGTCCCAGCCTCCACTAAATTCACCCAATGTGCCGTCAGGGAGATATAGTGGCCCTGCCCGCCTGTGCTGGTCCACGTGTCCGTTGTTAAGTGGACCTTGGGAGTAACCGCGTTGGTGAGGGCGCGTACAATGTTGCGGGAGACGTGGTCGTGCAGGGCTGGGACGGCACATCGGGAAAAGTAGTGGCGACTGGAAACCGAGTAGCGCGGGGCAGCCGCCGCCATCATGCTTTTGAAAGCCTCCGTTTCCACAAGCCTATACGGCAGCATCTCTAGGCTGATCAATTTTGCAATGTGCACGTTTAACGCTTGAGCGTGCGGGTGCGTGGCGTCGTACTTGCGCTTGCGCTCAAACTGTGGCACTAGCGACGTCTGGACGCTGCGCTGAGAGACATTGCTGGATGGGGCCGAGGACAGCGGAGGTGAGGGTGTGGGTGCAGGCCAGGAGACGGTAGTGCCTGTGTCCTCAGAGGGGGGTTGGATCTCAGTGGCAGGTTGGGGCACAGGGCGAGAGGCAGTGGTGCAAACCGGAGGCGGTGAACGGGCATCGTCCCACCTTGTGGGGTGCTTGGCCATCATATGCCTGCGCATGCTGTTGGTGGTGCCTCCCCGGCTGATCTTGGCGCGACAAAGGTTGCACACCACTGTTCGTCGGTTGTCAGGCGTCTCTGTGAAAAACTGCCACACCGTAGAGCACCTTGACCTGTGCAGGGTGGCATGGCGCGAGGGGGCGCTTTGGGAAACAGTTGGTGGATTATTCGGTCTGGCCCTGCCTCTACCCCTGGCCACCGCACTGGCTCGGCCTGTGCCCACACCCTCACTTGGCCCTCCGCGTCCTCAGCCGCGTCCACGTCCTCTAGGCCTACCCCTACCCCTCAGCATGCTGTATTACCAGTGATTTGATTTCCCAGGCAGGAAATAAATTGGCGCAAGCCTGCAGGCCAAATATAATTTTTTCGCTTTTTTGCAAAGGGAAGGCCCCACTGCGTATATTCAATGAACAATACGTTTAATAACTGTGGTGTGGCCCTGAAAAAGTGTCACACAACTTTAGTGTAGCAGAGTTATTAACTCTGGCAGAGCAGGTATTTGCCAGTCAGGAAAGACAATGGCGCAAGCCTGCAGTAAACCGTAGCCGGTTGCGTCTGATTTTTGTACGTTGTCCACGCAGCACACACGTACACGGAGACCTTAGGACTGACACAGGCAGGCCAAATATAATTTCTTTCCTTTTTTGCAAAGGGAAGGACCCACTGCGCATATTCAATGAACAATAACTTTTAGAACTGTAGTGTGGCCCTGAAAAAGTGACACACAACTTTAGTGTAGCAGAGTTATTAACTCTAGCACAGCAGGTATTTGCCAGTCAGGAAAGACAATGGCGCAAGCCTGCAGTAAACCGTAGCTGGTTGCGTCTGATTTTTGTACGTTGTCCACGCAGCACACACGTACACGGAGACCTTAGGACTGACACAGGCAGGCCAAATATAATTTCTTTTCCTTTTTTGCAAAGGGAAGGACCCACTGCGTATATTCAATGAACAATAACTTTTAGAACTGTAGTGTGGCCCTGAAAAAGTGACACACAACTTTAGTGTAGCAGAGTTATTAACTCTAGCAGAGCAGGTATTTGCCAGTCAGGAAAGACAATGGCGCAAGCCTGCAGTAAACCGTAGCTGGTTGCATCTGATTTTTGTACGTTGTACACGCAGCACACACGTACACGGAGACCTTAGGACTGACACAGGCAGGCCAAATATAATTTCTTTTCCTTTTTTGCAAAGGGAAGGACCCACTGCGTATATTCAATGAACAATAACTTTTAGAACTGTAGTGTGGCCCTGAAAAAGTGACACACAACTTTATTGTAGCAGAGTTATTAACTCTAGCAGAGCAGGTATTTGCCAGTCAGGAAAGACAATGGCGCAAGCCTGCAGTAAACCGTAGCTGGTTGCATCTGATTTTTGTACGTTGTACACGCAGCACACACGTACACGGAGACCTTAGGACTGACACAGGCTGGCCAAATATAATTTCTTTTCCTTTTTTGCAAAGGGAAGGACCCACTGCGTATATTCAATGAACAATAACTTTTAGAACTGTAGTGTGGCCCTGAAAAAGTGACACACAACTTTAGTGTAGCAGAGTTATTAACTCTAGCAGAGCAGGTATTTGCCAATCAGGAAAGACAATGGCGCAAGCCTGCAGTAAACCGTAGCTGGTTGCGTCTGATTTTTGTACGTTGTCCACGCAGCACACACGTACACGGAGACCTTAGGACTGACACAGGCAGGCCAAATATAATTTCTTTTCCTTTTTTGCAAAGGGAAGGACCCACTGCGTATATTCAATGAACAATAACTGTGTTGTGGCCCTGCCTACACAATTCTGTCCCTGTAGTATCAATGGAGGGTGCAATGCTCTGCACAGACGATTTTTAGAAAAAAAAAAAAATGCAACACTGCTAACAGCAGCCAGCACAGTACTGCACACGCTTAAATGTGGCCCTAGAAAGGACCGTTGAGGTTCTTGAAGGCTACACTCACTCCTAACACTCTCCCTGCCTATGCACCACTTCTGTCCCTAATGCCGGGTGCAATGCTCTGCACTGCCGATTTTGAAAAAAAAAACAAAAAAACACTGCTAGCAGCAGCCTGCACACAGGTAGATGTGGCCCTAAGAAGGACCTTTAGGGTTCTTGAAGCCTACACTGACTCCTAACGCTCTCCCTACAGCAGCACCAGCACGATAGTACTTTCCCTCAGCTAACTCACAAGGCATGTGTGGCGAGCCGCGGGAGGGGCCGACTTTTATATTTGGGTGACATCTGATCTTCCCAGCCACTCACTGCAGGGGGGTGGTATAGGGCTTGAACGTCACAGGGGGAAGTTGTAATGCCTTCCCTGTCTTTCAATTGGCCAGAAAAGCGCGCTAACGTCTCAGAGAGGAAACTGAAAGTAACCAGAACACCGCGTGGTGCTCGTTACGAGTAACGAGCATCCCGAACACCCTAATATTCGCACGAATATCAAGCTCGGACGAGTACGTTCGCTCATCTCTAGTTGTTATATATTATACTGCTGAGGTAACATGGAAGCTGCACTGCAATTGGCTGTTTTATATTATACCACTGAGGTAACATGGAAGCTGCGCTGCAATTGGTTGTTATATATTATACTGCTGAGGTAACATGGAAGCTGCGCTGCAATTGGTTGTTATATATTATACCGCTGAGGTAACAGGAAAGCTGCACTGTGATTGGTTGTTATATATTATACTGCTGAGGTAACATGAAAGCTGTGCTGCAATTGGTTGTTATATATTATACCGCTGAGGTAACAGGAAAGCTGCACTGCAATTGGTTGTTATATGTTATACTGCTAAGGGAACATGAAAGCTGTGCTGTGATTGGTTGCTATTCCTTATACTGCTGAGGTAACATGAAAGCTGTGATGCGATTGGTTGCTATTTCTTATATTGGTGAGGTAGCATGAAAGCTGTGCTGTGATTCGTTGCTATTTCCTATTGTGCTGAGATAACATGAAAGCTGCGCTGCAATTGGTTGTTATATATTATACCACTGAGGTAATATGAAAGCTGCACTGCAATTGGTTGTTATATATTATACTGTTGAGGTAACATGAAAGCTGGGCTGTGATTGGTTGATATTCCTTATACTGATGAGGTAACATGAAAGCTGCACTGTGATTGGTTGCTATTCCTTATACTGATGAGGTAACATGAAAGCTGCACTGTGATTGGTTGCTATTCCTTATATTGCTGAGGTAACATGAAAGCTGCGCTGTCATTAGTTGTTATTTCTTATACGGCTGAGGTATAATGAAAGCTGAGCTGTGATTGGTTGCTATTTTTTTATACTGCTGAGGTAACATGAAAGCTGCACTGTGATTGGTTGTTACTTTCTAAACTACTGAGTTAGCATGAAAGCTGCGCCGTGATTGGTTGTTATATCTTATACTACTGAGGTTACATGTAAGCTGCGCTACGATTGGTTGTTATATATTATACTGCTGAGGGAACATAAAAGCTGTGCTGTGATTGGTTGCTCTCTCTTATACTGCTGAGGTAACATGAAAGCTGTGCCGTGATTTTTTGGTATTTCGTATACTGCTCAGGTCACATGAAAGCTGCCCTGTGATTCGTTGTTATATATTACTCTGCTGAGGGAACATAATAGCTGTGCTGTGATTGGTTGCTCCCTCTTATACTGCTGAGGTAACATGAAAGCTGCGCTGTGATTGGTTGTTACTTCCTATACTAATGAGATAACATGAAAGCTGTGCTGTGATTGGTTGTTATTTCTTATACTGCTCAGGTCACATGAAAGCTGGGCTGTGATTGGTTGCTATTTCTTATACTGCTGGAGTCAAATGAAAGCTGCGCTGTGATTGGTTGCTATTTCTTATACTGCTCAGGTCACATGAAAGCTGCGCTGTAATTGGTTGCTATTTCTTATACTGCTGAGGTCACATGAAAGCTGCACTGTGATTGGTTGCAGCAACGCGCGATGGGTAAGCTAGTACACAAATGCAAGACTGAGATTGAACTCTTTCAAAACAATGACTTCTGTTCACTATGCATTGCACGCACAGATTTGGCGTGCGCAAATATATGTGCAAACACCTTCGTGTTTAGCCGGCCATATTCTTGTCTTAATCACAGACGAGATTAAGAACATACAAATACATGTGAATTTGTGGGCCGCCCATGTATCGGACAGCACACGGACAGGTGTCAGCGTGGTGTCCCATGTAAGTTGCGCCTAAACCTCTCGGTCATATCTCGCACACACAAGTATCATGCATCAGGCCTTAGGGCCTATCTACACAGTCGTAGGCATTTTACGTGTGCCGTAAAAACACCTAAACGGCAAAGGGCCCAGCTCATGTATGCACTGAGACCGCAAAGCCGTGGGGCCTGGGGAGACATTCCCCCTTCCCCTCGCTGGCTCACCTCCTCACTTCCCTCCCCTTCGGCCGTTTGCAATGGGAAGGGGCGTGACGGGGTTGGAGCTAAGCACCACCCCCTGTCAACAGTCAGCAATGGCGGCAAGGGGCGGAAAAGAGAAGAAAAGAGAAGGGGGAGGGAGTTTACTAGTCACGCTGCTAAACTCCCTCCCACCTACCTTCTGCGACAGCTAGCATAGGCTCCCATTGGAATCCAAGCAGCTGCCGCCACTGGTGGGAAAGACCGGCTGGTCGCTTTCATGCCGTGGAAATACGCCCCTGTGCACTGATGCATTGTAAGCCAATGCATCAGAGTGGCAGCGTATATCGGCAGAGCGTGAAAACTCGTCTGATATATGCCCATGTGAATAAGCCCTTAGGGTGAAGTCACACGAACGTATATCGGCTCGGTTTTCATGCCGAGCCGATATACGCCGTCCTCGTGTGCAGGGGGGGGGGATGGAAGAACCAGGGCCAGGAACTGTGCTCCCGCCCCCTCTCTGCCTCCTCTCCGCCCCTCTGCACTATTTGCAATAGGGAGAGGCGGGACGGGGGCGGGGCTAATTCTCGGACACTGCTGATAGATGAAAGTTTCTAGAAATGCATATACACATACGAAGTGTTTTAGTTTGTGGCATTTGATGGCATTTTGGGCGTCAGTAACATTTAAACAGAACATATTAAAGATAATGCATTTTCACATATGTATTTCCATAAATGTTGCCCAAAACTTTTTTTAAAAGTATCTTGCAAAATACTTGTCCAAAAAGGTAGTTTAAAAGTGATACCAAAATAGGTTAAAAATAACCTTAAAAACCACAACAAAATATGCAGACCTTTGATTAAATTTCAATTTCTTCTCCTCATCTACACCTTCCAATGCAAGAGGATCCCTTAAGAATTGTACAGTGTGCAGAAGACTTGTTTCTATAATGAGAACCAACGGCAAGTGTTTGCCACTGCATGCGGTCCTATATGTGCGGCCATGCATTCGGCATATACACTGAGAGATAAAAGGATTCATTTACGAAACATAACATCTTAGCAATGGTCAAATAAAAAATTGCTATGCACAGATCAATAGAAGTGGCGAATATACTTCTTTTTAGAAAGAAAACTTCCATGCTACTCTACTCTCCGACTATTATGAAGTGCAACAAGTTCATTGTCAGAACACGCACTTCTTTTCCACTAACAAGCTATAATCCCCTTAGTAAGCTGAAACTGTCTCTGCAGTCGGTTCCCCTAACCCTGACCTTCTGGCATCAAAGGAGAAAAGAAAAGCTCATAGTGCAAAGTGTTTTCACGAAGCCGAGTAAATGAGGGAGATGGGGAACAAAAGGAAGCTGAGATTCGACATTCACTGATTCAGAATATGTCAAGTACTCAACAGCAGCTTCTCTGGTTTATCTTCACACACACCGAGCGGTAAAACCAGGTCACTGTTTCTAATTGACATGGAACATTGGCGCTGTATAGGGAAGTCCGGATTTAAAATGTCAGCAGTGTTACTTTGTTCAGTACCGTAGGGTATATAAAGCTGGGATTATAAAATATGAGAATATTATAGTGATTCTATAGGCTTGAGAATCCAACAATAGGGTGAAGCAACCTCTGCAAAGAAAGGTGCTACCTGCTAACTCTTCGCCAACCATATTAATGGGCATGGTGGTTTAGTTTGAGAGAAAGTAAAACACATGGGTTTAGGGCACACTTCTAATCGATAAATAATCAAACAAGGGAATTAACCCGTTCTTCTTTATTCATATTTAAAAAGATGCATATTTGTAAATATTCTGGAGGAGTAACAGAGGAGTAGAATAAAATTAAATTCCGAGAAAAGGTGCTCCAGACTAATTTAGTGGGGAATATAAGGATTTACTAAGGCAGGGCTCACATGGGCGGACTGGATTCTGCATGCGATAGGTCCGCAACAGGTTCCGGCTGTGAGACCGACAGGAGACCCTGTGTACGTTTCCACTGTATTATGAATGACTGCGGTGGCTCGCCGATGGTCATGCGCAATTGTTTTATTATTTTTTTTAATTTGTATTTCCTGCGTAGGGATGACGCGGGTACACGCAGCCCATACACAGTGTTAATTACATATGAGTTGCGGGTCGGACGGCCTTCATTGACTTCAATGGAAGCTGTCCGCATGGATTCTGTGGCAAAATAGAGCATGATGTGATTTTTCCTCCACTCCCAGAATATGCAATTCGTAACTGTGAGCGTGAATGAAAAAGCAACAATGCATACCTATCAATGTTTGTTTTATCACCAATCTCCCACGTGGATGGCGCTCGCGGGATCCACAATCCAAATCCGCCTATGTGAGCCTGGCCTAAGGCCTCAATCAGACGAGCGTTTTTACACGGCTATTTAGCCGCAATAAAATGTTGGCAGAAAATCGTGACAATGTGAAGCATTGGACAACAATGCATTTGTTCATACGGGGGATTTTCGGGCGTGTGAAAAAATTGCATTGTCAAAACCTCAAATTTAATTTTTCAAACTGCGTCAAGAGATAAGTCTTGACCTATCTCTGACGAGAAACGCTGGAAGCTCCCATAGC
This sequence comes from Eleutherodactylus coqui, assembly GCF_035609145.1. Classification (NCBI taxonomy): domain Eukaryota; kingdom Metazoa; phylum Chordata; class Amphibia; order Anura; family Eleutherodactylidae; genus Eleutherodactylus; species Eleutherodactylus coqui. Next base: position 124,167,011 of record NC_089840.1, on the reverse strand, counting down.
CTTCTATTGGAAGTAAACAAAATTAAGCTATTAGAAGGATTTCTGCCTGCCAACAGAATTCTGTGTGGCGGTGTATTTTTCACACGATCTGCCCATGTGAATTTATATATGTAATTATATACAGAAGATGCCCAGGGTATACTAGCATGCTGCATATCAAGGGAGATGCAACGTATACTAGCCGTACATATAATAATAATACCTTTTATCTATATAGCGCCAACATATTCTGCAACCTTTACAAAACAGGGGGAAAACAGATACAAAAACCCACGGTTACATGAAGTAATCGATTGGAAATAATAAGGGTGAGGGTCCTGCTCCAATGAGCTTACATACTACAAATAGCGGGGTGATACAGAAGGTATCAGGGCTGGAGATGTGCATGGTATGGCAAGTTGGAGAGTGTGGGATGCTCATACTTATAGACAATGGTCAGATTTGTGGTGGCTGAATCAGTATGACTGCAGGGGGCGGTTGATGGCAGCTAGCAAGGATTGCAATCAGTAGGACAGGGAGCATATTATCAGGCAGAGTACAGAGGGGTTTGGTTTAAGGGATACGGTACACCTCCTTGAAGAGGTGCGTTTTCAGAGCATGCCTGAAATTATGTGCGTCAGGAATTGCGCGGATAGTTTTGGGTAGCACGTTCCAGAGGACTGGTGCTGCTCTGGAGAAGTCTTGGAGGCGGGAATGAGAGGTTTGAGTTAGAGGGGCACCTAATCTGATTTCATTTGTGGAGCGGAGGATGCAGGCTGGATGGTGGATTGAGATGAGGGAGGCAATGTAGGGTGGCACGGTGCTGTTGAGAGCTTTGTGGGTGAAGGTAATGAGTTTGAATTGAATTCTGTATTTAATGGGCAGCCAATGCAGTGACTGGCACAGGGCAGAGGCGTCCGAGTAGTGGCTGGACAGGAAAATGAGCCTGGCTGACGCATTCAGGATGGATTGGAGAGGGGAAAGTCTGGTGCAGGAAGGCTGATCAGCAGCGAGTTGCAATATATACATATGTATTTATACACAGAAGATACTAAGATTACACAATCATGCTCCATATCACTATATACAGGTGGATGTACATTGCCTGTTAATAGTAATATGGACCATGCTGTATAAAATTGTATATGTACAGCTGGTATAAGTTATACAGTATAACTTAAAACAGCCATACATATATAATTAGATACTCCCATGCTTGTTGCACAGCATGGTCCGCTCCCCTCCTCCGCTATCAAACACTACCAGTCAGACCAATCACGTGTCTGGCAATGCACTGATAAACTGCAGTTGTGACAAATCACAACTATAGTCTCCCAGTGGAAGGGAGCGTGCTTGGGAAGTATGCAGCATTTATTTTGCTGCAGACTGCCCTGGGTTACGGTCCTCCCTTCCCTGAACATCACCCACAGTCGTCCCACAAGTCCTTTCAGCTAGCTCTGTGCATACACTCTCCCATAAAGAAGAATAGGGATGCACATGCACAGTGCAAGAGCAGGACACCTGGTGAGAATTAAACACAGCTCCTCAGGCTATCCATTGCCTCAACTTTGAGCCCCATGTCGCAGTTTACGGTGATCAAAGGTGATGGTAGGTTCCCTTTAAACTTTCACATTGTTGCACTCCCTGTTCAGGGTTGGCAACACTGAAGAATTGAAGGCAGCCCCAGGTAGATTAAGACAAGCTCTGTTCATTGTGAGTCAAAAGCACATTTTGGACAAACAGAACACCAGCTGTTTAAAGTAGACTGAGTTCTATTGGGGCTACTGACATGCCTATGGTATAATTTTAAGGCTGCATTCAGATGACCCTATATCGGCTGGGTTTTCATGCCCAGCCGATATACGGCGTCTCTCTCTGCAGGGGGAGGAGGCTGGAAGAGCCAGGAGCAGTGCTCTGAGCTCCTGTCCCCTCTCTGTCTCCTCTCCACCCCCCCTGCACTATTTAAAATGAGAAGCGGTGGAACAGGGGTGGAGCTAATTCTCGAAACTTAGCCCCGTTCCGCCTCCTCTCATTGCAAATAGTGCAGAAGGGCAGAGAGGGGGTGGAGAGGAGGCAGAGAGGGGGCAGGAGCTCAGAGCACTGCTCCCGGCTCTTCCAGTCTCCTCCCCCTGCAGAGAGATGCTGTATATCGGCTGGGTGTGAAAACCCAGCCGATATACGGTCGTCTGCATGCACCCTAAAGCTGAGATTTTTATAAAACCAGAGCTGCATCTGTTTGAAGTTTAGTAAGGATACAGAATTTACAGTTTTGTTTCAGTTAGTATGTTCAGAGCAGAGAGTAGGAACAAGCAGGCAGCAGAGGTCTGTGATTCTCCCGTGTATATATCCCTGACCCAGAAGAGGGGTGATAGGAATTGTTGTTCATGATAACACTCTCACATCACTCAGAGAGCATATTTGCTCTCTGATTGTCACGTATGGGATTTTCGCCCAAAAAGAAGTGAAATGATGAGGACTTTCTCATATAATCACTTCTCTACAGATGCTGCAGTCATTACTGTCTGTTGTGGAATCTAAACATTTTTACAAAAAAAAAATGTAAAAACTTTTTCCCCTCACGCAAGAATTTAAATATTACAAAAAATAAAAAGAACAGAAAAACTACACATAATTGGTATCACCACATCCATAAAAAACAATAAAATATTATATTATTTATCCAGCATGGTAAATTCGATTACCAAATAAAAATAAGCCAAAATAACAGTTTTCTGATCATTTTGCTTCCCCAAAATAGGAATAAAAATAATTAAAAACGTATATATACCTCACAATGGTACCAATAAAAACTACAAGTTGTCCCACAAAAACAGTCCTGATAGACCTCTGAAAAAAAAAGTGTTTATATTGTGCAAAAGTAGTAAAATATAATAAAACCTCTATAAATTTGGTGTTGTCATAATATTTATACCACATTGTGAACAACATAAAAATAAAAACTAGAACTCAACACGCAAAATACAAGGTGTCATTCAGCTACATTGCCAAAACAATTCTGACAACTGAAGCATAAAAGGTGATACAATTTACAGCTCTTAAAGCCAAAATTAGTACTGTCACTCAGGGGTTAAGCATGCACTTAAGGCAACTGAGTTCTCTGTTAAATTTATTTACATGAGACATAGATTCAAAAGCTATAATAAAAAGTGATGTTTTTGGATGGGTTTTTCCAATTTTAACGTAACTGTAGGGGGTTAAAGGGAATGTGTCATCAGAAATTTCCCTGTTGTTTAAGGGCCCTGTCACATGGATGTATTTGCGCATGCAATACGCAGAGAATAAAACTCATTGATATCAATGGGTTTGTTCACATTTCCGTATTTTGCGCATGCATTTTGGTAGTGCAAAAAAAATGGAACATGCTCTAATTTTCTGCGTATTCGTGCATCAAAGATCACTAAAGAAGTCAATGGGAGGCACACAAGGACATGCATGAAGCGCTGCAGAATTCTGCTGGAAAAATAACACATCTGGAACTCATTAAGACTAATTAGCCATTTCATTTGGTGCGTCTGCTTGCTGCATGTAAACGAACATGCCTTTCAGGCACAAAAAGTACAGTAAAATATGGCAATGAGCACTCCAAAAAGCATTGATTGTCCTACAAAAAAGCTACACTCAGTTGGTGCATCAAAAAATCGCATCTAAAAGAACTTATGGTTTCCTATGGGCTCTTTCAGAAAAACTATTTTTTTGACATGCCTAAAAAATGGTGTGTTAAAAGATAGTCGTGCTTTCTTGACGCTGAGATTTCTCTCCGTCAAAACATAGCACTTTTCCGATCTTTTGACAGCACAACACTGGCAAGCTCCATAGCCTCCTATGAGAGTCTATGCAACACGTTCGGCAAAGGGAGGGGGAGGAAGTCTAACAACCCTGTGGGAATGAAGGGAGTCTCCGCGGGGATAGCTTTCATTGTTCTGGTTGTCGAGGAATTCGGGTCTGCGGCATCAGTGCACTGCAAGATGCCTAGCCAGCCGTGTAAAGTCTTGGAGAATAGCCATTACTTGGTCGCAGCTATTCTTTGTTCACGCGATTCAAAATGACATTTGTGTGAAAGAGGCCTTAAAAAACACATTTTACTAAAATTATTAAAATAATAGTTCCTTTTGGAACTCATGATTTGATGCATTTTACAGTTTGCAGACATATATTACAATAGAATCTTAATTTACCCTCACAAGTAATACTGGAAAGATGCAAAACTCAAACAATCGATTATTCAATTGCGCTTAATACACCAAACATAATTATTTGATTTTTTACAATTCATTTCCAATATAGCTTTTAAATAGAAAGCTTTCACTCGTAGGAAGAATGCAAATTAGGATGCACAGCAAGTCTACTGCACAGCATCAATAGAAGGGACATTTAGCAAGAAGTGTTAATGATGCTGCAAACTGTGGAAATGAAATCCTCTAATTAAAATCCATCTTATAGTACAGAGATTTACAGTAGTCAAATCAAAGCATTAACAAGAGAATCATTACATGTGATGTGTCCCACACAATAGCAGTAAATAGTGTTTAACACTTCATCTATATTTAATTTGCATTTTCCAAATTTTCACTACACGTAAAGGAAATTTCTATATAGTCCAATTCTAGTTATCGAATACACCATGAAAATAGTCCCAAGCAAAATTAATTTTGTAATTGCACCATAAATTCTGGCTATGAAATAATAATTTTGGAATTAAATATAAAGCTCTTTTCTTAGAAAATCTGGCATGCACTAGTAGAGTTTCTCTGACAAGAATAGACAGTAATTTTAGCATACTAGTTTTTCTTTGACCATTTTTAACAGTGTTTTCTCGTTAGGGCTTAGTCACACAGGCGTTTTCTCATGCGATCTTTTGTGCGCAAAACTGGTGCGCACAAAAAAATGGCATGACCGAAGCCAGCATCACGGCTGAAAAAAACGCTGCTAGCAGCGTTTATCAGCCCAAAAGGGCTCGGTCACACTGGCGCTGCCCGCTATCCTCTGCCACAGCTGTGGCAGAGGAGAACAATGTTCGCCCATTGAAGCAATGGGCTGCCGGCAAGCGCTGTATTAATTTTCGGGGAAGGGCTTCAAATATAAGCCCTTCCTCTGATTCGTCCCAGCCCTCAGCCAATCAGAGGCAGCACCTGAATTCATGAATGGGTGAGGCCCATGTGACTCCTGTTCGACTGATGTCTGGTCCTCCTGGTCTCCACTGACTCTACTTCTTGATGTCAGTGACACTAGGGATATTTGAGCACTGTAGCCAAATATCTGTAGCCAGTCACTGTAGCCAGTCACATGATACGGAAAAGGACTTGGGGATTTTAGTTAACTGTAAGCTTAACTGGAGCAACTAGTGTCAAGCAGCTCCTGCCAAGACAAATAGAATCACAGGGTGCTTGAAAAGAAATCTAGGGGTACATGATGAGAACATTGTGCTTCCTCTTTACAAGTCACTGGTCAAAGCACACATGGAATATTGTGTAGTTTTGGGCACCAGTACTAAAGAAGGACATATCAGAGCTTGAGCAGGTTTAAAGGTGGACAACTAAAGTAATAAATGGAATGGGTGGACTACAATACCCAGAGAGGTTATCAAAACTGGGGTTATTTAGTTTAGAAAAAAAGACAGCTGAGGGACAACCTAGTAAAGGTATAAATATATCAGGGGACAGTACAGGGATCTCTCCCGTCATCTATTTATACCCAGGTCTATAACAAGGGGGCACTCTAATAACTATGTATAGATATATCAGGGGACAATACAGAGATCTCTCCCATAATCTATTTATACCCAGGACTGTGACAGTAACAGGAGGGCACCCTCTACATCTAGAGAAAAGAAGGTTTCCACACCAACATAGAATGGGGTTCTTTACTGTAAGAGCTACTGTAAGAGCAGTGACACTGTGGAACTCTTTGCCTGAGGACGTGTTGATAGTGAACTTGATAAAACAGTACAAGAGGGGCCTGGATGCTTTTCTTGAGCAATACAATATTATATGTTATAGTCACTGATTACACTAGCCAACAAAAAAAAAAATATTATAAGGTTTCCTTAACTTGAGGAATAATGAGTCAAATCTTACTAATTTTGGGGTGAAGAAAAACGATTTGGACAAGGAAATTTTTTTATTAGCTCTAGTTTCTGTGATATAGAATAGGTGGAAGTATGTTATTTTAATGAATTAAGAGAAATGCTACATTTCAATTACATATGCTAACAACATTGAAAGTGCATTTAATTTTTTTAATGACGGTTACATTCTAAGAGTTCTAAGTTGATGGAAGAATTTCTTGCAGGTGGTTTGGTGTGAAGGGAATCATGTGGTGACTTCATGAGATCGTTTCCTTTTGGCTTGCCTCTTGTAAATGAGTTCCGGAGCATCCCTACACACAGACCAGCAGTAATCCGCAAGCATTGCTTCATTCCAACGGCCCTGATATCTTTGTTCTATTACAGAAATATCCTGGTGGAATCTTTCTCTGTGTTCATCACTGACAGCTCCACAACTGGGAGGGAAAGCATCTAGGTGGGAGTGGAGAAAATAGATTTTCTGAAGTACTTTCACCAACTGAGTGTAGTTATCATCTCTTTTGTTGCCTAAGAATCCATGAAGAATGTCCTTTAAGGCTTGCCAAGCTTCTTTTTCTTTTCCCACCAAAACTTGGTCAAACGCAGGATCCTTTATAAGTTGTCGAATTTGTGGCCCAACAAAAATACCTTCCTTAACCTTTGCATCATCAATCTAGCAAATTTGCCTCTTAATACTCAATTGCCTGTCCTTCCTGCTTCATACCAATACTGGTAATTACTAATTACATAAGAAGGGTTGGTGATTCAGGGATTATTATGATTTCCAGATTGGAGTCAGGAAGGAATTCTTCCCCTTAAATGGGGAAAATTGGCTTCTACTTCATTGTTTTTTTTTTCCTTCCTCTGGATCAACATCGGGGGGGATAATAGGCCGAAATGGATGGACATGTGTCTTTTTTCAGCCTAACATACTATGTTACTATGTCCCTGAGTCGGGACCTGATTACTGATGCAGACGCAAATAGATTCCAAGGAAGGCCCAAAAATTGGTGGGAGGTAATGTGAGGTGAGTGTAGCATTTTCTTTTGCGCCACTTTCAGCTTCTTTCAAAACATTTTTTCTGCCTGGATAAATCCTTTAACTCTTCTACCACTAGCAATATCTCTTTCAGGGTAAAAATCTGCTTCTAGAATTTGCAATCCCCATGCAGTAAAGTTAGATTATTTAATCTGCAAAAGTCTTACTAACAAATTGGTAGACATTCCATTATTTCCATTTCAAGAAATATAAAATTTTCCCGGGGTAACTGAAAAATGGCATTCATATTAGCCTAGTTCATGAAAGCTGAATATATTTACACCCAGAAAATGCCAGTTCATTTTGACCAATGTCAAGCAGTACATTAACAACTGATGAAGTGGACACTCATATTGTGTCAGCAAAAAAGCAATAAAGTAGCAACCAGATAGAAATTCCAATAGCCAAAGGAATTGTAACCAAGTAACACTGCTCTCTCTCTCATCTTCTGAGCAATTTATATTCCACAGCATTGCTTTACTACACTGATCTGGGCATAGCTGTGCAATACAGACACATTGATTTCCGGTGTCAGTACACAGTGTTCCAGGTGCTATGTCAGGAACAACTCGAAATCTACTTCTATGAAAAATGTACATGTTATTCAACCTCAAGTCGCTTTTTTTTAATGAGAAACATGGAGACATAAAATAAAGGCAGATATGCTAACAAGTTGCCTTGGAGGGATAGTTGAACAGTTCAATGGCCTTATCATTAAGATCAGATCAGCACAGCAATGCTGCAGTGTTCATAGTGCCATGATTGACAAAACAAAGGTTGAAGGAAGAAGGAAAATGCTACCCATTGGTAGGAAAAAATGTGCTTCAACTGAGATTTAAAAAAACGTTTAGACAATGAAATAAAACGTAAAAATATAGTGATATGAATAAATATTCACATCCTCTTGCTCTTTGATCTAGAAACAAGTAGTCTAAGGCCACTTGCACACGAACAGGTCGGATTCGGCATGCGAGATCCCACAGCGATCGCGGATTGCGCAATGTAAATCCGTTCATGTGCAGGTGGCCAAACACCAAGCATGATGTAATTAGAAGCACATACATGACATGTTAATCCAGGCTAGAACACAACCAGCTTGGATTATGCGTTCTACCTGAAAGCCCAAGGGCTCGTATTACACAAGCATATTCGCACAGCGTATTACACACGCAGTTTTTGTGCTTGTAATCATTTCATTAGGTTTGTTTAAATGGGCGTATTTTTCTATGTGATGTTGAGTTGTGTGGAAAAAAAAGGCAGCACGTCTTATTTTGGTGCATATTATGGGGCCAGAGCAAATAATTAACAAGTAGGATACCCACCTAGTCAGGGCTCAGTCAAAGGGCGTTTTTATATGCGCATGTTACTTGCATTTGTGAACCGCATCTATTAGGAACTAATGCTTTTCAATGGCAGTGGTCATATGCATGATATTTACCCGCGCCCAAAAATGCACAGCGGTAAATAAAGGTCAGTGGATTTTAAAATGCAGGTAACTGCTGCATCCGTCTTTTTTGGATGTGAAACCCCTGAATGCTCTCACATCCAGGGGTTTCACCTTGTGCTCAATGGGGCCGGCAGCAGCAGCGCCAACCCCATTATGAACATACAGTGAAGATCGCGATCCTCTGGCGCAGCTGTCACAGCTGTGGCAGAGGAGCACAATGATCTCTTATTGAATTCAATGGAGCCGGCGCTACAGCCGGCTCCATTGAAAGCAATGGGCTGCCGTCAAGCCTTGCAGTCATTTTCGGGGAAGGACTTTAAATATAAGGCCTTCCCTGAAAAATATCACTAAAATGTGTAAAAAATAAAAAAAAACATATATATATTCATCTCCCCAGCTGTTGAAAGGGCTGCCTCTGATTGGCTGAGCACTGTGATCAATCCGAAGCAGCTCTCACCTGTCATTCAATAACTGAGTGTAGCTGTGCCTGTAAATGGTCACAGCACTTAGCCACTCACAGGCAGGTCTCAGCCATTCATTGAATTTGATGAATGGCTGAGCGCTGCCTGTGATTGGTCACAGCGCTCAGCCAATCACAGGCAGCGCTCAGCCATTCATCGAATTCAATAAATGGCTGAGTGCAGCCTCTGACTGGCTTAGCGCTATGACCAATCACAGGCAGTGCTCAGCTGTCATTCAATTTTAAACACCCGCCTGCTGAAAGAACTTCAGTACAGTGCTGGAGACCAAGTGTCAAGACATGCCAAACCCCAACAGAAACAAAGAGGTGAGTATATATATATTTTTTATTTTTTTACACAAGTTAGGGTGACTATCCACTACAGTTTTTTTTCACTGCGAAATTCGCAGCGTTTTTTTCTCTGCAGGGGTCTATGGGACTTGTAATGTTAAAATCGCGATCGCGCAAAATCACGATTTTGCGGTAAATTCAATAGAAGCCTGCAGGAGCCGTCCCCGCGGGAGACCCGCACGAAAATGGAGCATGGTCCAGATTTTTTCATGCTCCATTTTTTTTAAAATCACTTTTATGGACCATCCGCGGGTATTTATCGACCCGCGGGTGGTCCATGCATTCCTATGGGGTGCGGATCCGCGGGCGGGAGAAGAGTTAAAACCCGCTGCGGATTTTAATTCTTCTTTTGCCCGTGGACATAAGGCCTTAGGCCTCATGTCCACTGGGAAAATCAGATCTGCTCCGGATTTGGGCCACAGATGCAGTGCGGATGAGCTTAAAATTGTATTTTATTGCATGCGGATGACACACGGATGCAATTTTTTTCACGTGTGTATGCATGCGGATGACATTTTTGCATCTGCGAGTGAAAAAAAACGCAAGGCCACTGAAAAAGAAGCCAAACCCCTGGCCAAGCCGCAAATAGTAGTCCAGCCCAGTGGGCCACACCTTGGAGCCATTTTACTTTGCTTTAAGCATTGTACCAAGCAGGATGGCAGATTCTGATGCCACAAGAAAGGCCCTTACTTCATGGCTGCTGTACTCCACATTTGTGGAGGATCACTCATTTACAGAAGAGGAGGAGGAAGTAGTTCTGTATAATTTTTGCCATAGCAAAGACGTGGGTTGGGCATTTGAGGATGGTCAAATACCAACAACTTCAACAGTTGACGGTGTGGACCAGAATCAAGCGATAAGGCCTGCATCTACTGGCCTTCGGATTAGAGATCACTTCGCAGACTACTTCCTGACTTCTCAGGGAGCAGTTCCATGGCAGCTGGTCTCTATCCATTAAGTCTGAAGGTCAGGACTTTACAAACCGTCAAATTGTTTTTTTTTACCGGCCCAAATTTTTTTTAGATAGTTTTTTTTTTCTTTTAAGCTAGGGACTCACAAGACAATAAGGACCCTTGACGTGGGTTTCGAGCTCAAGTAATATGGTCAAAATTTGCTCTAGTGACTATTGTCTTTTAGCTGACTTTGACCATATTATGAACCAATACCTCATTTTATCCTTGGGTTGGAATTTGAAAAAAAATTAGTCCTAATAAAAACAGTTTTTTGAAAATCTGCTTTTTGCCATTTATATTATAATTTTATGCAGCATCTTTTGAGCAATAATCGTTGTGTGTAACTGCACTGACTTTGTCCAGTTTTCTTTAAGCCATCACCCATCATTGTCTTTCAGCATGCTAAAAGACAGAGATGAGCCTTATCAGCCATTCACAGTGGGATATAGCTAATTCTATTGTTTCATCTGTATCCTGCTGCCTGAAGACAGGCGAGGTATGGAGAACAGAGTGGCCCAGCTGTCTTCTGCATTCCCTGCTCAGAGCGCTCCACTGTATAACAGCTGAGTCCCTCTGAGCAGACAACACCTGGATGTAGAAGACAAGCGGCTCCCTGCTTGTCCTCTGCATCCTCCACTGGGAGCACTCGACTGTATGACAGCCGGTTGCTTCCAGTGGGGAAAAGCCGGATACAGAAGACAAGCGGAAACGCTTGACCTCTAAATCCCTTGCTACGAGTGCAAGGGTGAAGCACTAACCTGGAAAGCAGACTACAGTAACTCAAACATTATAAAAGATTACATTAAAATGGCTAGTAAAAAAAGGAATAGCAAAAGGTATGCAAACAAATTTTTTTATTGCATTTGTTTTTGTAATAAAATGTTTTACTTTACCCTTTTTTCTTTTTAACCAAAAAAACAAAAAAATATGCAATTTTTTATTATAACACATAATACAAACATTGCCAAAAAGCATTTTAATATTATAAGTTTTGATAATGGGGGGGATTAGTTTGGGATGTTGAGGGCACTTTGTGGGCCCAATCTTGCCCGGAGCTGCTGCTCATTTCATATTGCGGGTAGGGTGGCTGCCAAACCGTTGAACCAACATGTTCCCTAGCTTGATGCCCATAGTAGGCATACGGGCTCTGTGGTGGAGGAGTGGGTGGTGGTGGTGGTGCCGGACGCCCAGATGCAATTTGGCCTTGCAAAAATCTGAGTTTGCATTGGCCAATCAAAGGAAATACGTCATATGGCTGGTTGGGTGGCGTTGCCATCTCAATTATATACGTGAAGCATCCCTGCACGCGCATGCAAATGTCTTCTGGCATTGCGCGCAGAGACGCAGTTAAATAGTGTCCATACGTTCACAGTGTGTTGGCAGGTTCCTTGGACCCCGCAACACCTCAAGGACCTCTCGTCGTATTTGTGTTTTTTTTTTCAGCTTCTGCTCGAGCTTTAGCTGCTGCGGCCTCTGCGGCTAAATCCGCGGCAGAGGGCCTGCCTCTTCTTCTTTTAGCTGGTGCAGCAGAAGACTCGGCACAGCTCTCCGCCTGCTCTTCTGCTGCGGCTACAGAGGCCGGTGTGTTTGGCGAGGCCACACTGCCATCGACGGACTCAATGGAAAGGCTCTGCTTCCTTTTAGGTAAACTATCAGTTGTCCTGTGAAGAAGAAATGAAAAATTAGTAGTTGACATCTCAGAACAGCTGTTTTTACCCCTTCTCTTTCCAAATAGAAGGGGTTAACACTAGAGATGAGCGAACATACTCGCTAAGGGCAATTGCTCGAGCGGACATTGTTTGGGTGTCGTCGCGGGGGAGCGGTGAGTTGCGGCAGTCAGCAGGGGTCAGCGGGGGGGGGGGGGGGGGGAGAGGGAGAGAGAGATCTCTCTCTACTCTCCCCCGCAGCTCCCTGCCCGCCGCCGGCACCCGAACCTTGTTCCTCGAGCAGGCAGGTACTCGCTAAGGGCAATGCTCGCTCGAGCAATTGCCCTTAGCGAGTATGCTTGCTCATCACTAGTTAACAAGTGTCAGTGCGAATATATACTTACTGCCTCATCCCTACAGTACGGCGTAGGTATCCCATTTTCTGGAAATGCAAATATTGCCGCTTTGTCTTTCCTCCTGCGCCACTCCTAGGAACTGCCAAGTACTTCTTCCCCCACTGGTCCTTGGTGCTCCTCCAACGTTCTCGCATTTTATCCACTGCAACAGGGAATTAAGGGGAAAAAAGGTAAAAATAATTATTTCAAAGCGTAACAAAAGGCAATGTTGAAAATATGCAGCATCCTTGCAAACCCGCATGCATACAAACATTCAACAACACACGCATGCACACTAACATGCACACACGCATGTACACTGACATGCACACAAGCATGTACACTGACATGCACACACACATGCACGCTGAAATGCACACACTCATGCACGCTGACATGCACACACGCATGCACACTGACATGCACACATGCAAGTACACTGACATGCACACACGCATGCTCGCTAACATGCACACACGCATGCACGCTGACATGCACAAATGCATGCACACACGCATGTACACTGACATGCACACACACATGTACACTGACATGCACACAAGCATGTACACTGACATGCACACACGCATGCACGCTGACATGCACACACACATGCACGCTGACATGCACACACGCATGTACACTGGCATACACACATGCATGTACACTGACATGCACACACACATGCACACTAACATGCACACACGCATGCACGCTGACATGCACAAATGCATGCACACACACACATGTACACTGACATGCACACAAGCATGTACACTGACATGCACACACACATGCACACTAACATGCACACACGCATGCACGCTGACATGCACAAATGCATTCACACACGCATGTACACTGACATGCACACAAGCATGTACACTGACATGCACACACATGCACGCTGACATGCACACATGCATGCACACTGACATGCACACATGCATGCACACTGACACGCACACATGCATGCACGCTGACATGCACACACATGTACACTGACATGCACACACGTATGCACGCTGACATGCACACACGCATGCACACTGACATGCACACACGCATGCACACTTACATGCACTCTTGCATACACACACACCCATGCTCAAATACTTACACTTTTTTTTTTTGGTCGACAGTCCAAGATGGCCATTCAGTATTTAAGGCCACTCCCAATTCCTCCCATGCCATGTCGCGCTTGTTGCAGTCTTTATAATCGTCATGGGCAGGATCCCAGATGCAGGGATGGTCCTCCATAAGCGTTATCAGCTTCCCAGTGTCACAGTTAAGAGCTTCCATTCTGCTTTTTGGCTCTCCTCTTCTGACTCCAAAATGGCCGACGCTGGAGGTGTTTTGCCCACTGTGCCACACCTCAAGGTACTTTGCCCACCTCCCAGCCTTTAAATCCGCTGCGGATCTCCCGCACCCGATAATTGACATTTAAAATCTGCAGCGGATCTCCCGCACCCATAGAGGTCTATGGGGGCCATCCGGAGCGTGATCAGCACTAAAATGGAGCATGTCCATTTTTTTTCATGCTCCAGATTTTTTAAAATTTAGTTTTATTGACCATCCGCGGGTATTTATCTACCCGCGGGTGGTCAATGCATTCTAATGGGGTGCGGATCCGCGTGCGGGTGATCCGCTGCGGATTTTAATTCTTCTTTTGCCAGTGGACATGAGCCCTTAGGGATGATTTTCAGGGAAGGGCTTATATGTAATGCCCTTCCATGAAAATCACTGCAGTGATTGCCTGCATCCCATTGCTTTCAACGGGAAAGCATTGCTGTCCTCTGCCACTGCTGTCACAGCGGTGACAGCTGTGGCAGGGAATTCTTTACTCCATGCAGGGAGTCCCCTTGTCACTTAACACTGTGCTGTCACAGTGATCAGTGATGAGGGGACTCCCCGTGGGGATATTTTACACGCAACATGGACCTTACCGGCGTGTGGATGTCCCATCTTTTTCAGGTGCGCGAATTTGCATGCCTGCAAAAGACGGACATGTGAACACACCATTGGGAATTAATGGTTCTAATAGACGCCCTGTTTTGTGCGCAAATAGGCGGGTGCAAAACAACACTCATGTGAACGAGGCACAGCGATTTTTGGGGGGATTTTGAATTACATCTCTCAAAAGTCATAACTTTTTCATTTTTTCTTTGACATGGCCACATGAGCGGTATTCTTTGCGTGCCAAGCTGTAGTTTTTCTTAGCACAATTTTCTGGGTACATATAATGCGTTGAATAATTTTTTATAAATTTTTTTTGGAAGAAGGGACAAAAAAACCTCACAGATTCTGTCATTGTTTTGTTTTTTTAAGTATCAATCTTGCAGTATAAATTGCATGATACTTTTTTCTGTGGGTCAGTATGATTATGTCAAAATCAAAATTATGTACTTTTTAAAGTTTTTACACAACAAAACCCCCTTTTTTTTTAAAAAAAAAAATATATTTTTGGAATCAATGCATTCAAGGGTTTTTTTTTTTGCAAGATGAACTCTAGCTTTTATTGGTACCATATTTGGGGTACATATAGCTTTTTGGGAGGTGAAATGAATGAACAAAACATTTTGTCTATTTTTTTTCTTTTCCTTTTAGGTCTCGTTCAGACGATCGTGTTTTTTGCGCAGATTAGACACGTAAAAAGATCGCTTTTATGTTGCTCTAAAGGTCGCGTGAATGGGTGAATTCAAGCTCCGTGAAGTAGTCCGCTCACACGATCCGAGGTGCGCAGTGCATGTTTTCCAGCTCCCATAGGAGTTTATGGAAAACACACCCCAAAGATAGGTCAGGTCCTATCTTTTCACGCAGCACAAACCTTCAGATGCACATTGCACTCGCATGTCCTATCTTTGGCAGGTGCGAGTATTTTACGCATCTAAAAATCGTTCATGTGAACGCTATATATAAATGCATTGGTTCTTATAGAAGCGATCTTTTTGCCTGCCTATTCTGCGCTAAAAATACGCTCATCTGAATGAAGCATTATAGCTTGCAGGATAAAAGATGTGTTCAACTTATTGTACTGGCTGTTTCTGATGTGAAAATAACAACCATGAAGACTTTACATTTTGTGCACAAGAAAGTTTTTTTTTTTGCTATTTTTATTTAGTTTTTTTTACACGTTTAATGTCCCTGCAGGGAGACTTGTCAGTGGATTTCAATAAAATGAAGTAATGAGTCAAGATTCAATTTCTTTATTGACGATGAGCACAAACAAGTGATCCAAACCTCATAAGACGTGTTTCACGTAGACTGCCTGAGGGCTCAGTCACACGGGCATTTTTACGCGCGTTTATTCGCACATAAAAATGTTCGTACTGCGTGCGTTAAAAAAAAAGGTAGAACATATGGGTGGCAATGGATGTGGTCACTCTTTTTTTTTTAACACGTGCAGTGCGAACATTTTTATGTGCGAATAAACATGCGTAAAAATGCCCGTGGGACTGAGCTCTTACTCAGACAGTGAAATACTCAGCTTCTGTAATGGTGTAATGGTGTGGGGATGCATGTAAGCTAAAGGCAATTGCAGTCTTCACATCTAAACTACAGACTATGCACATCCAGCACCATTGAGCAAGAGACTTAATGCCTCAAAGCGCATATATTGTTATTGCATTGTATTTAATAAAAGATAAGTCAGGTTTAATTTCCGCCTCAGTGGGTATTCCAGAGGACTGACCATAACCCCAGTTTTTTCATTTTTTTGCATCCCATATTCCAATAGATGGCACTACAGAAACATTATACCATTTCTCATTTGCATACCTTATTTCCTAGAGGAACATTGTATGGCCTATAAGTCTCCTCATAGCAACTTGAAGGTCTCCAAAAGGGGAATTTTTTTTTTACAAACCTATGTCAAAGGCCTCTCAGCCAGATACCCAGTACCCTGCTGTGCACAACCTCCAAAATACCCTGTCTGCAGACAAGTGCCTTTTCTTTAGACCCTGATTTGAGTCTGTTAAAGCCTTTGAAAAAGTAGTATATTGACTTATAAGGAAAATGAAGCTGCCTTAGATAGCACTACAGAAGCATTATACCCTCTCCCTAGTGCATACAAGGGGTGGGAACAGTTTAATAGGGAATATACTCATGGCAAGTTTCTTCTCAACATACCTAGTATAAACATATATCTGTGCTAGGTAAAGGTAAAGTCATGACTGACTCCTAGGGTGATGTCACATTGTGACATTTTCTTGGCAGACTATTTTGCCTTCCCCAGTTATCTTTTACCCCACAGTAAACTGGGTAAGACCCCATTAACACTGAAAGAGGATCGCTCAAAAATCGCTCAAATGACAGTTTTGAGCGATCATCTTTGCATACTCTATAGTAGCTAATTAGCTACTAAACAGCTATGCAGGTGGAGCAGGACACCGCTGCTATCACTCGGCGAGCAATACAGCTGTTTTGCATAAGGAAATAGCTGCATTGTTGTCCGCGCTTACAGCTTATGACCCACTGTGAACTACCAGCGGAACACGAGCAGAAAGAATCTTATCAGCGCTGCCAACTGTGATAACAGCCTCTCAGTTCTAGAAAAGTAGAATTGAGCAAGGAACGAATCATGTACGAAAACTGCATGATGTCCGTGCATTAAGATGCAACGGCTATCACTCAAAAGATGGCTCTGTTGTGTCTGAACGGGCATTTACTCATTCTACTGACCTTCAAAGGATGAGTCAATCTTGAGCTGGCTACCTGAACCACGCATAGATTGAACCTGCAAACTTCAGATCATGAGCAAGAGCTTAGGACTGCATTTAGAGTTCAGCTACCATTCATTTTATAGGTTTTTGCATTTCTAATAGCTTGTTGCATAATAAAAATATTTTTGCATGAGTTATGACTTTTTTATCTTTTGTTTTCATGTAGCTGTACAATATGTGATCTTGGTTTCTTTGCAGGAAAAGTCATACTGTGCCCTGCACATGACAATCAATATCAGAACAACCAGTTGGTTTTAGAAATCACATTAAATAGATAAAAAGAGATTTGTGTTCAATCAAGTGCTTTTTATTTAATTTCCAGAGCACAATGTGTAGAGAGAACTGTGCCACCATAGCTTGCTCCATTCTGCAGTGTAAACCAAAATTATTCTCCAACTAGAAGCAATGTTTCTAAGGCCTCGGTCACACGACCGTTTTTTGGTCCGATCTGCAGACGCGCTTGCGATCTGCAGATCTATAGACCAAATGCATCCCAATGGGATCGGTCACCTGTCCACTTTTTATGCGGATGTGTGATCAATTATAGGACACAACGATTCGCAGAACGCGCCTATCTGCGTTCTGCGCATCGCTGTGTTCTATATACGCGCTCAATGGGGCCGGCAGCAGCAGCGCCTACCCCATTGAGAACATATACTAAAGATCGTTCTCCTCTGCCACAGCTGTAACAGCTGTGGCAGAGAAGAACGATGTTCGCCCATTGAATTCAATGGAGCTGGCAATACAGCCGGCTCCATTGAAAGCAATGGGCTGCCAGCGAGCGCGGGATGAATTTTCGGGAAGGGCTTAAAAATATAAGCCCTTCCCTGAAAATCATCCTAAAATGTGTAAAAATAAAAAAAAATGTATACTCACCTTTTCCCAGCAGCCGGAGTTCAGCCGCATCCGGCCGGCAGTTCTCCTGAACTGCTCTGTGTAGTATTCAGCAGCCAGGAATTTAAAATCCCCGCCTGCTGAATGGGCTGCCTCTGATTGGTCACAGCTATTGAATGACAGCTGAGAGCTGCCTCTGATTGGTGAGGGCTGTGACCAATCAGAGGCAGCTCATTCAGCAGGCAGGGCGGTCTCACTGAAAACGCTGCTAGGTGCAGCTTTTTCAGCGAATCGTCGGCCCCAGTCACGCGATTTGCGGATGCGCATCCGTTATGCGATCCGCAAATCGCAGGAAAAAACGCCCATGTGACCGAGGCCTAAGGGAGAATACTGCCATAATCTGACATCTAACATGACTGTGTGCATCAGCCTTCACTATTAGCAACAACAGAGCAAATATCTATAAAGCCGACACTTTCTAATGTGCCCTGAAGGAAATAGAAGCCTCGTCTAGGACAAAACACTAGGACTACTTCTAGATGTCTTTACAGTATACTTTATTAGATACAGCTGTCAGAAATCCAAGGAATACAGTTAATGTACAAATAGTGTTGTGTGAATAAACAACCATATTGGGTGTACAAGTAACACCTTTCTATCCACTCTGATTGTCACTAGTAGCTTTATGTAACAGACACTTGTTCCTTCTTCTATATATACACGTTATATACTGATATAGAATTCAGTTTGTAAATTAGAAGTAGACTGCATTACATTCTGGGTATTAGTGTATCTTGACGCCACCAGAAGCTAGGGGTTTGACAGGGGGAATGCCCCTGTCACACCCCCAGCTCCTGATAGTGTCAAGGCTGCAAGGTCCTAGAAGCACACTGTGGATCCTTTTCTGCCGGCCCTGTTGCCTTAGGCTGACGCTTAGTTGTCTTCTTTGCCTTACATAATTACATGTTAATGCTGCCACCAAATGGCAACATTAACATGTAATAATGTAAGGCAAAGAAGACAAGTAACCATCGGCCTAAGGCAGCAGGGTTGGCAGAAATGGTTCAAGACAGAGCAGTGTCTCACCTGTGTCCTGGTTGGCATTTCTGGCATGTATCCCACCCGGCTGCTGGCCTGATACCTCTGTCCCTGCCGCTGATGTCAGTTCCGTCCCTGCCGCCGGCTGTATCGGCCGGTGGCTGTGAGCTTTGAGCGGGGTTGGGGGTAGCCGGCCGGCACGGAACTCACAGGTGGCGGCTGCAATGCAGCTCAAAGATGCCGGCCGGCACAGAGCTCACAATCGCCGGCTGCCACGGAGCTCACAATCGCCGGCTGGCGGCTCTGTGCTACTACAGATGACTGGTTTGAGGCACAACCGAAATCCTTCTTTTTGCAAGGCTTACAAAACTTGGAATACCGATGTAAGAAGTGTGTTGAGATCAGTGGAGAGTATGTGGAAGAAATGTAAAGTTTCATCTTCCTATCTCGTTTCTTTCTGGGTAAAGCCAAAAACTTATCAGCACCCCCTAGTAGTTGGCTAATCGGGGTTGACTATATTACATTGTTTCCAAGTAAATGGCCTTGGTTTTATAGTTGGCTACATGGGGTTGACTATATTACATTCTGTTTTCTTGTAAGTGGCCTTGATCTTATAGTTGTCTAATTAGGGTTGACTATATTACCTCGTCTCCAAGTAAATAGCCTTGGTCTTATAGTTGGCTAATTGCGGTTGACTATATTACATGCTGTTTATATGTAAGTGGCCTTGGTCGTATAGTTGACTAATTGGGGTTGACTATATTACCTTATATCCAAGTAAATTGCCTTGGCTTTATAGTTGGCTAATTGGGGTTGACTAGATTACATTCTGTTTATATGTAAGCGGCCTTGGTCTTATAGTTGGCGAATTGGGATTGGCTATATTAAATTGCTTGCAAGTAAATGGCTTATCCAAATAAATGAAATGTCTTGTAGTTGGCTAATTGTGGTTGACTTTATTACATTCTGTTTCCATGTAAGTGGCCTTGCCCCTATAGTTGGCTATTTGGAGTTGACTATATTACAATCTGTTTATATGTAAGTGGCCTTGGTCCTATAGTTGGCTAATTGGGGTTGACTGTATTACATTCTATTTCCATGTAAGTGGCCTTGGTCTTATAGTTGGCTAATTAGACATAGTCCCTAAACATATTTTTCACTGTACAGATCTAAATTCACAAAATCCTACAGTAGATACAATGTCAGCTTTATTCGCTTCTGCAGCACAGAATAATATCAATAGTTGCTGTATGTAATGTATCTGATGTAAGTCAACTATTTGCTAATTTGTATATGAAAGGAAAATCTTCTTGAATGCGAACTGAATCTTCAGCAACCGTGGAAAACTATTTTATTTATTGTATACATACAATGTATAAACTAATTCCTCTTTAACATAACATTTAACATAAGCAAGGCCAATGCACTTCTCCTCAACTAGTCTATACACAACATTTTAATTCATTATTATTAGAGATGAGCGAGCACCAAAATGCTCGGGTGCTCGTTAGTCGAGTCGAACTTTCAGTGATGCTCGAGAATTCGTTTCGAGTAATGAACCCCATTGAAGTCAATGGGCGACTCGAGCATTTTTGTATGCCGCCGATGCTGGCTAAGGTTTTCATTTGTGAAAATCTGGGCAATTCAAGAAAGTGATGGGAATGACACAGCAACGGATAGGGCAGGCGAGGAGCTATATGTTGGGCTGCATCTCAAGTTCCCAGGTCCCACTATTAAGCCACAATAGTGGCAAGAGTGAGACCCCCCCCCCCGCACTGTCAGCATAAAGATCGTTCTCCTCTGCCACAGCTGTAACAGCGCAGGGCCAATCAGGGGCAGCTCTCAGCTGTCATTCAGCTGAGAGCTGCCCCTGAGCCAATCATGAATTTATGAATGGGTGTGAGTGAGAGCTGCCTCTGATTGGTCAGGCTGTGACCAATCAGAGGCAGCTCATTCAGCAGGCGGGGATTTTAAATCCCCGGCTGCTGAATACTACTCACAGCTGTTCAGAGCAGTTCAGGAGGACTTCCGCCGGCCGCGCTGAACTCCGTCTGCCGGGACCAGGTGAGTATATATATATTTTTTATTTTTACACATTTCTGGATGAATTGCAGGGAAGGGCTTATATATTTAAGCCCTTCCCGACAATTCATCCCGCGATCGCCGCAGCCCATTGGTTTCAATGGAGCCGGCTGTATTGCCGTATCCATTGAATTCCATGGGCTAACATCGTTCTGCCGGGACAAGGTGAGCATATATTTTTTTTATTTTTACACATTTCTGGATGAATTGCAGGGAAGGGCTTATATATTTAAGCCCTTCCCGACAATTCATCCCGCGATCGCCGGCAGCCCATTGTTTTCAATGGAGCCGGCTGTATTGCCGGCTCCATTGAATTCAATGGTCAGTGCTCGTTTAATCGAGACGAGTACCGCGTGGTGCTCGTCTCGAGTAACGAGCATCTCGAGCACCCTAATACTCGAACGAGCATCAAGCTCGGACGAGTATGCTCGCTCATCTCTAATTATTATCAAAAATCCTTACAAAACTTTTAAATAACAAAATATCTTTTTATGTTGTAATAAAATCATGGGAATCATAATCTTGATCCCAAAAAAGCAAGTTCAAGAGATCCCTAGAGAACAATGGAGCTCATTATTAAAAATGTATACCGATCCACAGATCATTGTGCTTAACATCTTAGGGAAACAAACCTGATGCGTCATTGTGGTGATGTGGCAGACAGACCTTCAAGGGCCTTTAAAATTAGCTGGGAAGGTCTGAGGACAGGAGAATGTCACTTCAAGATGTAGCAATTAAAATGGGAAGTAGGAGCAGCAAATTGATGTTTTCTGGCATATTAGCAACTACATCTCTGCACAAGGAATAGATTGTGACATATAATTTGGATCGTTAAAGTAAAAGCAAGCATCTTAATTTGCTTGCCTACTTAGAAGCTTCATATTACCTTTCTTTTATTTAACTGCTTTGCTTTTGGAAAGCAAGGAAAACATAGTACAAAGTCACTTGTTGCTGTTCTGATAAAGGCATATTTAATGGCTTACAGTGGGCTTGCTTAGCAACAGTCTTTTGAATTCTTTACTACCTCTTCCTACATTTGTATATAAATGACCCCATTTTGTACCATTTCCAGCTAAATAAAATGCATGCAGAGATGTAGTTACACATGGACATGCAATAAAGAGATGTGTAAAAAAGAGTTGTTTTCAACACACCTAAGAACTTGATTGATGATCTTTTGTTACATGCTTACACTTACGTGTTGAATCCCCTTGCTGTGTAGATTGAGATTTGTAAGACGCAGATTACAATAATATCTAAAATACATATAAGTTTATGAAACAATATTAGCTGCATAGGATAAACAGGTCCTAAATTCTCATCCTCGTAGCAGACATTTAACTATTTGTTTCATCAAATATTGGCTCATCTCGACTGTATAGATGCTGCAGAAGGGCAATACAAAGAATGGCCTATATGGGGCTTTAGATAGGCATCCTTTTACCAGAAATTAGAGAGAATACTAATAGTAAGATTAAAGTATCGGTTCCAGTCACACTCAGGGGAAATGGCTGAAAGCCAGAGAGAGATTGCAGAGGCAGAATCAAGAACTAGACCAGACTAGGCCCCATCAGAAAGTCTGACAAGAAGGATGCCCTCTAGACACTACAGGTGGGGGATGCATATTAGCCTTTTACACCCCACCTCTACTTGAACCAACCTAAACAACCAATCACCGTGAATCAGCCAAACCAAATAACCAATCACCGTGAATGAGCCAACTCAAATAACCAATCACCATAAATCAGCCAAACCAAATAACCAATCACCGTGAATTAGCCAACTCAAATAACCAATCACCGTGAATGAGTAAATCCAAACAACCAATCAGGTTGCGATTGGTGTGCAGGTGGGGTCTAAAAAGCTAATATGCATGGGGGAAAATGTGAGTGGGATCCTGTGGGTTGTGAACCCTGAAATCATTGTATGTTCCAGTATGTAGGTACTAGTGCATCCTGACACCACCAGGAATTCCTGGTGGAGCCAAGATTGACAAGGGGTTGACGCCCCCTGTAGCTAATTGGCTGCACAGGTTATTTGTCAGCAGGTCCTGGAAGGGCACTCAAGATTTGTTGTGAGAAGGGATGCAGCGGCCCCCCCAGTGGTGCTGCAGGCACACACCCACAGTTGCAAGTACCGTTTGCCTTCGCCGGGGCAGGAGGCAAAATCCCTGGTCAGCATAGAAAGTTCTGTGCGGCGTTGGAAAGCAGGAAGGCCAAAGTGAAGTTAATTGCCAGCTGTCAGCATGGGGAGGCGGCATACCGGAGCACACAGAAATGCGGCCGCTGGCATGTAGCTGACATCTGGTGTGTCGGATGGAGGGCTGAGGCAGTGGGCAGGACAGAAGGCTGAGGTGATGGGCAGGACAGAAGGCTGAGGCAGTGGGCGGGACCAAGGTGTGAGTCAGTGGCTGGTGGGTGCCACGCATAGCATTGAAATGCCGGCCAGCACAGAGCTGAGACACAGCAGTGTGTGGATACATTTCTGGCAGCCGGCCGTGGCGGGTTAGCTTGGTGGTTTCTGTTCTTCTTAGGGCTTACATTATTAAATGTAAATGCAGCCATGTTACCACGCTAACATGGCAGCATTTACAGGTAGTAATGTAAGCCCTAAGAAGAACATTACCCGGCAGGCTTAACCCTCGAAGGACGGCAGAAATGTATCCTGACTATAGAAGGACCTTCCTTTCTTGTGCCTATCGGGAGCTAGGGGTGTGAAAGGCGTGTTTCTCCTGTCAAACCCCTAGCTTCCGGTGGCATCAAGATACACTAATACCCAGTACATACTTGCTATGTATGAAATAAAACTGGTGAAAGACAGAATTTGAAGTAATTTGGTGATCCCGAGCCTTTATGCATGTTGTGCCAACCATTCTGAATTGAGACGATGGTGATCCCAGAGAGTGAGTAACCCCCAAGTTGCCATAATACCCATTATGTATCATGAAAATTCATGGGCCACCTGGAAAAAGAAGAGCAGAGCTGATATGAGGCAGCAATTTCTTAGCAATGCTGACACTTTGTTCTAGCAATCAGCAGGGGTCAAAGCAGTTAGACTCATGTCAATCATACTGCACCAGTGTAATTAATGAGACAACACCTTCACCCTATTAGTGACCAACATTACAAATTTTTTTTACTGCAGTCACTAATGGGCTTTAAACCTACACATGCACTTTTGTTATGGTGATTCAGATTTAACCCACTACCGATGTCCTATGTCAGAAAGAGCTGAAGTTCTACTCACCCCGTGAGGCAGAAGCAAGGTGCCAATGGGCTCCTATTAGACCCTGCCAGAGGCTGGGTCCAATAGGCTGCTATCATAGGCATATTGTAATTTCTCTTACATAAGTAATGACAGTTCAAAAGTTTTCTCTACAGAATGGCAAGTCTCACACTATTATAAAGCTTAAAGGGGTTGTCTCGAGGAAGCAGTGAATTTTTTTTTTTGCCCAGTCCCCCTAATTAAGCATACATTACTAAGCCCCCCTGTAAATGACTTTTCTAGCTGGTTTGTACTTACAGTTCCAGCGTTTCAGCAACTTATAAAAATTTTCCCAAGATGGCCGCCAGCTCTTTTCCCGTCGCTTGCTGTAGCCCGACGTGCGCGCTCCCGAGACGCTACCAGCTGTGTCTCCCTGACAACCAGACACCCCGCAGCCGCCGACCGGACCCCTGGATTGAACACGGCCGACCAGTCACCCACCGCCAGGCAGCAGGTAACCGGCGCAGCCCCCCCCCCGGCACAGCGGTAGCCCCCCCCAGCACAGCGACAGCCCCCCCATCACAGCGGCAGCCCCCCCGGCACAGCGACAGCCCCCCCATCGCAGCAACAGCCCCCCCATCACAGCGGCAGCCCCCCCCCCCGGCACAGCGACAGCCCCCCCATCACAGCGGCAGCCCCCCCGGCACAGCGACAGCCCCCCCATCGCAGCGACAGCCCCCCCCCCGGCGCGGCCCACCCCCGGCACAGCGGCAGCCCCCCCCCGGCCCATCACTTACCTGGGCGGCAGGACGGCAGGACAGCTGGGCGGCTTCTCGGGACAGCTGGGCGGCTCTGCACCTTCCTCTAACAGAGGATGGTACAGAATGGCTGCTCCAGCGCGCTCCCGAGCATTGACAGCTCGTCTGCGCATGCGCAGAAGAGCTGTAGCGGGGAGCACACTGAAGCGGCTCGTGCTGAAAGGAGAAGAACGGACTGCACAAGTGCGTCTAAATAAGCAAGCTGCCAGCGAATTTAGACGGAACCATGGAGACGAGGACGCTAGCAACGGAGCAGGTAAGTGAATAACTTCTGTATGGCTCATATTTAATGCACGATGTATATTACAAAGTGCATTAATATGGACATACAGAAGTGTATAACCCCACTTGATTTCGCGAGACAACCCCTTTAATGATTAGTGTGAAAACTGCACAAAAATTGATTTTATTATTATTTTTTTAATTATAGACTGTAACGTTGAAATAAAAAAAACATCAAAAATCTTTGAAAAACATGTTTCGCATAAAAACCTAATTTATATAATGAGAGGCAGGTAAATGGTGTGTTCTCTATCCTTTTGCACTGCCTATACCAGACCTCTTCCAATCACCGGGGAGGTTGTTGCTGTAGGGCATTTCCATTTCCATATGGTCCCAGGTACCATTTTTTCAGTTGATTTCTCCATTACTTTTATGCAGTTCTACACTATAGAGCACCTTTTTATTTTTTCTTGATTTCTACAAAAAGTTCATTTTCTGATTACACATTGCCTTTAAGTTTTCTTGAAGAGTTATTTCAAATTCTATCTAGAACCACACATTAAAATCTTTATTCTGTCTCTAGCGTAAGGTTACTAGATTTGGAGAAAAAGTTAAAATACAGGTAATACTATGTAATCAAGCAAAAAAATTACTGAGGCAGAAGAATTGATATAACACTAACTATTTTCACTGAATCCATTCTTAAAACTTAACTTTTAATCATAAATAACTAAATAAAATAGTGTGCGGAGTAACTTACTAGTATCCATAGATGCACCTCATTATTCCCCAACAGATGTCTCTATGGAACAGATGAGGACACAGTGTGCGCAGGATGGTAGATACAAAGAATCACCTCACTCCTGCCCCATGAGGAGTAATAAGGATGATTCCCCCTTTAGGGATCTACCTATGAGAATCTCAAATTGTCTCACCACCAAGGGTGTTAGTAAAACAATCCAAGAGCCCCAAATAAAGGGGAAAGAGTAGAGTGTATGGAAACACTTTCCACTCTTAATCTCTCATATAAATCTCTATGTCTAGGCATTGAGCTATTTCGTACTGTTCTACTGTCCTATAGTTTGAGAGAACATCTGTACCGACGTTCTCCCACAAGTCCCGTGACACGTCATTCTATCACGTGACCCCATTCACACTAACGCATCCATTCAAATGGGGGCGTGTCACTCAGATGTTGGATCCAGATCATCCTTTTAACCCTTAACAACCCATCAATGCTTTTATTCAAGTGAAATACTGCAGCGTACATGTATGTAGTATTTCTTTATATATATATATATATATATATATATATATATATATATATATATATATATATATTATTTAAAGATCCATCATTTACCAAAAGAAACCCATCTATTTGATGGCAAAAGGTATCTAAGCATCAGTAATGAACTTAAAGCCCTGCAGCTTCCCCTCCTGGAAGAACAGTCACTTTGTCACTTAAAAAAAATAGTATAACCAAGAGTCAGCAGTCAGCACACACGAGAAATCTGAAAGCAGTATCTGATCATAAGAGATTAAAAAATTATTCTCATTATTAATTAGTTGAACTAACTATGGTAGCATTCTAGGTCAGACATGTTCCTTCCATAACACATTGTACTCTATGTTAGTGCAAAATTTTTCTTGATATACTTTGCATTTATTTAAAAAAATATATATATATATTTGAGAAAATATTTTAAATCCCCGGCTGCTGATAGATCAGCACCACAGTGTGCAGGGAACAGCAGGAGAAGACAGGGCTGAGCCCCGGCAGCTGAAGGGAGGTAATTCTTTTAACTAGCGGGGATGAAGGAAACATCTGCCGCATACAGATGTATTCTTCATCCCCGCGAGGGACACAGCAGCGGCCGACAGGTAAGTAATTTTTTTTTTTTTTTACACAGATGTAGCAGCAGGGAATTCTTTTAACTGCGGGGGACACAGCAGCGGCGGACAGGTAAGTAATTTTTTTTTTTTTACACAGATGTAGC
Source organism: Eleutherodactylus coqui (assembly GCF_035609145.1). Lineage (NCBI taxonomy): Eukaryota > Metazoa > Chordata > Amphibia > Anura > Eleutherodactylidae > Eleutherodactylus > Eleutherodactylus coqui. The sequence goes on along the minus strand of NC_089840.1, from coordinate 124,139,741 downwards.
AGCAGGGAATGCTTTTAACTGTGGGGGACACAGCAGTGGCAGACAGGTAAGTATTTTTATTTTTTTTTTTAACACTAACATTTTTTTTTCAGGGAAGAGCTTATATGTAAAGCTCTTCCCTGAAAAAGAATGCAGGGTTGCCGACATACCATTGTTTTCAATGCAGCCGCGGCTCCATTGAAAACAATGCGTGCATTCCCTATGGTGCACGCATGTCCTATCTTTGCTGACACGCACCTGCAAAGTACGGAAATGTGAACACACCATAGGGAATGCATTGTTGCGTTGTTGTAAATAGAACTTCATAGGTACGGTGTGGAGATGTGCTGCAAAACCAAGTAGGAGAAGACTTCTGAACACCAAATTATGCAAAGGTGAGTCATGACTAAGGAATGACAGATAAAGAAGAAAAGGAGAAGGAGTCCAATCAGAGAAGACCTGTGAGTCATGTCAATAAAGATGTCCTGTCACATCACTGCCAGCACACTTTCATTACTGTGGGGTCCATCTGTGATAGCTAGAGTTAATTTCTTTTCTCCTGGCTAGTTCAGCTTAATTAGTCCTGCAACTGTAGGTGAGGTAGTGTCTGGTGATTGACAGTCAGCCAACCATTTTCTTCCCACTCCATATATAATCTAGCTCTTCCTGGCTGGTAGTTGCTGGTTATTTTTAGTGCTCCCCGTGCAGTCATCCTGCTCAGAGCTCCTGTGTGTCTGGCTCCTGTTTTCGGGTTTATTCTCTGTTTGTCTGCTAATCTGTTGTTTTTGTCTGTTAGATATTGTCAGTCTCTGTCCTTGTAGAAGAAGTGGGGTCAATCAGTGCTCCTCTGTGAGGTGGGTTCAGTCTGAGGGGTTCAGAATGCCCCACTCTGTTCATTCCCTCTCATTTCTGTTCATCCTGCATCCAGCCATCAGTATAACAAGCTTACATGTCCATTCTGACTGCCCTCATACCAAGAGATCTCAGATTTACGTTGGCAGTCCAGGACAAGCGTAACACGTCTATTCTCCCTTTGTGTTTGATGGCTGGAGTGATGGACTACAACATTTTTGTTTGCGAAAACAAGGACTTTGCTTTTACCTTTTTACCTTTGCCATTGTGAAAGTTATATTAGGAGTTGTAGTTTCATATGATACGAAAATATATGCCAGTGGTTAACCTGACTTTGCAGTTGCTCACTGCACTGTTTGTTTCTGGGGCTGTATTTATGTACTGAGCTTGGTTCTGTTTATGTTATAAGCTAGTAAGTAATGGATGGGCCGATGCTCATGGGCCAGTGCTGGGTGTCTGCCCCCTGGGATAAAGTTTGCCAGCTAGCCCTTGCTCACAGCTAATCTGTCACACCAGTCAGAGCCTGCTCTCTCTATAGACATGGCGATATAAAAAAATAGCATTTTGTAAGGAAATAGAGATGAGCAAACGTACTCGGTAAGGCCAATTTCGCAATTGAGCACCGCGATTTTCGAGTACTTCACTACTCGGGTGAAAGGTACTCGGGTGCGCTGTGGGGCGGGGGGTTGCAGAGGGGAGTGGGGGGTAGCAGCGGGGAACAGGGGGGAGCCCTCTCTCTCTCCCTCTCCCCCCCACTCCCCGCTGCAACCCCCCCCCCCGCGCTCACCCACAGCGCCCCCGAGTACTTTTCACCCGAGTAGTGAAGTACTTGAAAATCGCGGTGCTCGATTGCGAAATCGCCCTTACCGAGTACTTTCACTCATCTCTATAAGGAAACACTGAAGTTTGCAAAAAGAAAATTACATATGGTATAGGCTCATAGTTTCTGTCTGTACTAGACCTATTATACCGAACATATTTTTTCTGAATGATAGCTAAAACCTTGACGGTGTTTTATTAGTTTTTTTCATGTTTAACCAATCCATTTTTTAAATTCATGACAATACTTTATATTAGAGGGATTACAAACAACTATTGTCCAAAGGCTTTGTGGGCAACTTGTTAAGTAGACAAGTGGAATTACAATCTTCACATGCTTCTGTAATATTTGTTAATTAAATTATAGGGTGCCTGGAGTGTCATTTTGGTCAGGGTGGTGAAAATGATATCATTAAATTAAAACGAACCATCTGAGGTTAATAATTTCATTATAAAAAATTCCTTCAGGTTTTCCTTCACCCATACATTTTAATTAAAACTAACAATAATTTATATATAGAGACATAAAATTATTCTAGAACTGATAAAGAAAAATCCAGAATTTTTAATTCAATCAGATATAAATTTTGTATGTTAATGAAGGGTTGTCATGCATGAAGGCAGGGGTCACCTAGGGGCTTCATAATTAAGAATGTGAAATCTAGGAGAATTTTATTTTCATCGTAACAATGTATATAAGTATTGAGTTTTACCTAGTAAAAGACTGTCGTAATCAAATATGTCTATTCAAAGCTTTAAAGCTTGTCTATAAACTATGTTCCTGAGAAATGCTGAACTCCTTAATGACCACCAACATGGATTTACGGTGGTAACTAAGAGGCCTTAGACCTTCCAATGCATCTTTTTATGGTATGACGCATTTAGCCTAGCATGGGTGTTCTGTGCTTAGTACAGCGGGAGCTTATGTCTATTGACAGACAGACACCTGCTCTAACAGCTGGGATTGGAGAAACTTCTGATCCCAGAGTTTTACATTTTAGATGCTCCAGTCAATAGTGACTGCAGCATCTAAGTGGTTGCAGAGGGAGAAGGCTCGTCATACGAGCTGGAGGCCTAACATGTCAGACCGGGGGGCACTTAGTGATCATGTAATCGCTGGGTTGGATAGCGGAAGCTGCACTTATACTCTATTCACTACACAGTGCTCATTATGCATTATGCAGCCTGCAAAAGAGAAAACAGAAGTGGCTATAACTGCTTCTGTATTCTCCTCTTGTCATCGACTGTCAACGACTTGACCTGCTATTTCTAGATTGCATGGGCAAGAGCTTAATCCCACGCCATATTTTTACTATGGGGCAAGATTAAAGCCAAGGTGCAAGCACTATATATTCACAGTGCTTGGTCCTTATTGGCTTTGAAAAAAGTATTCTTTGTAGAAAATTTAGAAAAAGATTTAAAAAAAGTTTATACATTTGGTATCACTGAGATGACTAAGATGATTATATTCTTAGCCATACAACACTGTATGTGATATAACTGTAAAGCAACTGCTCCACAGCTTTGGCCAAAAAATATTCCAAATATCTTTCCAAAGAAAAGACTGAACAGCTTGCTGAAGTGACAAGTGACATGTTCTGCATGAACTATGTGCCATCAAATGTTTTCATTCATTTTACTCATTTGTTTCAAACAGGCAACCAATGTCTCCAGATACCAGAATCTTACTTTCTTTATCTTTATTACTCACATCAAAAAGTAAAAAATGTGTTCGAATTTATCTGTATCAGAAGTTGCCAAACCTTTTCAGTACGAGATCTACACTTTAGTTGTTGTGCTAGAGTTAAACGATCTACCAATGGACCATGAACTTACACATTTTGCATGCAAAGGATACTACTGCAGTTGTTTTGTATGGTGCCCCAAAAGCAGTTATAGCTGCCATGCCAAATTTTACTTGCTTGCAAGCCATGCCTTTTATGGTTCCACATATATGACTGCACTACTCCTGCCCTTTGTATTGCTCTGTGTTAAAGGGGTTGTTCAGTTATAAAACCTCAGGATAATCAGTAATAGATTGGCATGGCTTTTTTGCATGAGACCCCTGCAAACAGCTGTTTGCTGGACCGGTATACTCATGCACTGAGCTGATTTCTGAGGGAAGCAGTGAGCTCCATTCCCACTGCAGTGGTCAGGCTTGGTATTATAGGCTCAACTGCCATAGAAGTGAATGAGAACTTAACCTGTAATACCAAGCCTGATCACTACAGTGAGACGGAGCTGTCTGCTTCCTGCATAAATCAGCATAGTGCTCAAGTGCACTGGCCTGCCAAACAGCTGATCGGCAGTGATGCTGGGCAATAGACCCTCGCTAATCTACAAGTGATGGCCTATCCTGAGGATTTGTCATTAATAGCATACAACTAGACAGTCCCTTTTAAATTAGCTTTCCAGAGGACTCTGAGTTCCTTACCAGTTAATAGTGCTGGTTGAAACTCACAGATCCTTATATGATTCAACAATGAGCCTTTCACTAAAAAAGACTAGTGATAGACACAGTAAAACACAAAGCTATGAAAAAGACGTTTTCTCAGTTCTTTGTAGAAGTACTGTAAGCAGGAGAATAGCCTGAAGGACTATCTTCCAGTCCCTGGCTGAGATTAACTACTCTCTACTTTAAGACCATCTGTATACTGTAGCTCACGCTATACTGTAGTTTCCAACTATAATAACTTTATACTGTACTTTAAAATCAGTACCATGCAGTTTTAAGTATGTGCTTTGATGAGGACAGTTGGATCATATAACCACGCTTTTCTACCAAACCATATACTTCAACTATAACTACTAATGATTTAACTAGCAACCAATGTCCTGTTATGGTATGCCATGTTGAATGGGTGTATGCACACAGGCTTCTTTTTCCTTGAACTGATAGTCTAAAAAAAAAATCACAGCATGTCCTATTCTTGTCTGATTTTTAGTCGAGAATAATACATGTCAATGTGCTATGTTCAGCACATCGGACAGCACATGCAGGGGATGTTCCAGTGTTGTCTGATGCGAGCTGCATCCGAGAATCTAAGCTACTACTTTCCAATCGTCTGTGTGCGTGTACCCTAAGGCCTCATTCAGACAAGCATGTTTTTTTTAAAACCTATGTCCTATTTGCGCAAAAAAAATGTACTCCTTGCTTATGTGGTAAAAACATGTGAACGGGAAAAGTTTGTGCATTAGACTTTGCCCGTTCACTGGAGCAGCTGCTCCACGAAGGGTCCCTCATCACTGAACACTGTGACAGCACTGTCAGTGTTCAGTGATGAGGGGTCTGCAGCAGGAATAAAAAAAAAAACCCTGCCACAGCTGTGACAGCTGTGGCAGAGGACCACGATGCTATCCCATTGCTTTCAATTGGGCTGGCGCTGCTGCCACCCCATTGACAGCAGTGGAATGACAGCAACCCCTGTAAGGGCTTGAAATATACGCCCAAGCCCCAAAACAACCCCTAGCTGCTGGAAATAAAAAGAAATCTTAACTCAACTTACAGCACTGTCGGGGCTCTGGCGCATCTTTTCTCCAGACCCCAGAAATGTTCTGCATCATTCTCTTCTGGCCAAAGATTAAAACATTCCCACCTCCTGGAAGTGCTGCCTCATTGAATGGCTGTGACTGGTCCCTGCACTCAGCCAATCAGAGGCAGCGCTTAGTGCTAAGCTGTCATTCAATGAATGGCTGAGTGCTTCCTCTGATTAGTCACAGCACTTAGCCAATCAAAGCCAGCACTTTCAGGAGGCAGAGACTTTTCAATCCCTGGAAAACCAGAAAAAAAAGAAGACTGGCGGGGATGGGGGAGAAGAGCCAGACCAGCGGTTGTAGGCGAGTTAAGATATTTTTTTTCTACAGTTAGGAATGATTTTTGTGGTAGGGCTTATATCTCACCCCCCCCCCCCCCCCCCACACACACACACAAAAAAAAAAAAAAAAGCATTGCCTTCATTTCATTGCTTTCAATGGCCCCATTGAAAGCAAGGGGATATCATCACTGTCCTCTGCCACAGTTGTCACAGCTGTGAGAGCTGTGGCAGGGAATTCTTTCATCCCCACAGGGAGTCCCATCATTACTGAACACTGTGACAGTGCTGAGGGGACCCCTGCGGAGATTAATGGATATTTCATTAACTCCTGTTCCCATAGGAGTCAATGGAAACTCTGGCAAAATGCGCACCTAAGATAGTCGATATCCTATCTCTTTCAGGTGTGGGGTGTTATGCGCTTCAAATTATGCGCATATGAACACTTCTATAGGAACCCATTGGTTCTTTTAGAAGCGTGCATTATGTGCATACAAAACACACGCTGATCTGAATGAAGCCTAAGCCTGAAAAAAGAAACATGCCCATCCAGTTCAGCCTATTATCCTGCAATGTTGATGCAGACGAAGGAAAAAATTCCCATGAGGTAGAAGCTAATTTTTATCATTTTAAGGGAAAAAAAACTTTCACAACTCCAAATTTGCCAATCAGAATAACTCCCTGAATCAACACCCTTCTGAAGAAACTCCAGGCCTCGCTTGTACTGTTTTAGTAAGTTCACCATCACCTCATTCTCAGGCAGAAAGTTCCACAGTCTCACTGTTGTTACAGTTAAGAACCCCCTTCTATGTTGATGTAGAAACCTTCTTTCATCTAGGCGTGAAGACCACCCCTTTGTTACAGTTACAGTTCTGGGTATAAATAGATGATGAGAGAGATCTTTGCATTAACTCTTGATAGTCCACCCATTCCATTTAATATTTGAGATGCCCTTCTTTGAACTTGTTCAAGCTCTGATATGTCCTTCCTGAGTACCGATGCCCAAAACTATACACAATATTACATGTGTGGTCTGACCAGTGACTTGTAAAGAGGAAGCACAATTTTCTTATTATGTGCCCCAATACCTCTTTGGATGCTTTGGCATCAGCTGTCTGACACTGGTTGTTTCATTAGTATAAAAAGTAGCAACCAGTCACAGCGCAGATTTCATATATTTGTGCACACAAAATCTGTGCTTGCAATGCATAGTGAACAGAAGCCATTGTTTTCAAAGAGTTCAATCTCAGTCCTGCATTTGTGCATGCAAAAAACCCCTGCAGCATGCTCTATTTCATTGTGTACTAGCTTACCCGTCGCGCGTTGCTGCAACCAATCACAGCGCAGCTTTCATGTTACCCCATTAGTATAAAAAGTAGCAACCAAGCACAGCGCAGCTTTCATGTTACCTCAGCAGTATAAGAAATAGCAACCAATCACAGCACAGCATTCATTTTACCTCAGCAATATAATATATAACAACCAATCACAGCACAGCTTTCATTTTACCTCAGCAGTATAAGAAATAGCAACCAATCACAGCACAGCTTTCATGTTACCTCGGCATTCCCAATATCCAGCAATTGTCTTGCGATACGTTCGTCGGATGCATCATTTTGTAGTTGAACACGCATCCCGTTGCTCGTAATGCCTTTTTCTTTCGTGCTTGAGATGGAAATGGAACGATCTACCCCTGCTCCCCCCTGCTCATGACCGCAACTCACCTGTCACCCGCGCCGGCAGCCGAACCTTTTCTTTCGAGCGGGGAGACACTCGCTAAGGACAATACTTGATCGAGTAATTGTCCTTAGCAAGTATGCTCGCTCATTTCTACAACTGGCATATATCCAGTAATGTCCTATTCATTAATGCATGCTTATACATGTGATCATTTTGCGAGCCTTGTACTAGTTGGTAATGTCAACTCATAATGTACAAATAATTTGATCAGCAAAACTTCGCATTGACTCTACCTTTCTCTGTCTACAGTTCTGAAAATTAGTATGATGATCGGTTTCCTCAATGCTCAACGCTTTTAGTACTTCATCCACTAAGTATTGTTGAATCCTGCGCTAGGTAAAAATATAAGGAGGCAAACTGGCCCTTAAGGCTCCTTCACACAGGCATAATTTTCATCAGTTTTTTGTGAGCCAAAACCAGGAGCGGGTCCAAGATATGAAAGAAATGCAAATCTTTCCATTATACGTTCTCTCTGTACAGTCTGCTCCTGGTTTTGGCGCACAAAATACTGATGCAAAATATGTCTGTTTGAAGGAGCTCTTAAAGTGCTATCTTAGCTGGCAACAATCACATCAGGGTGCGGGCAGACGAGCGTAGGCGTATTTACGTTCGCACGAGCGCAACGTATAATCGCCCGAGCGGTCGTTTTTCACCGATCACGACCAGAGCTAGAAAGCGTATTTTCGTTTGTTCCTACTTTGCAAACGGTCTTTTCGGCGATCGAATATGCGTTGGCGCGTATTTCGGTCGCATATGTTCAGTTTTTTTTCGAATTGCCGTTTTTACACGCCGTAAAATCGCCCATGTGAACGAATACATTCGAAACCATTGCCTCAGATGGTCACGTATATAAATTTGGTCGCAAAAACGCGCCGTTTATGCGCTCGTCTGCCCGCACCCTCAAAGCCATTGCTATTTGTATTCAATTCAAACTGGTCAATTATCATCTTTAGGGCTTAAGCAGACAAACGTGATTTGACCTGTTATGCGGCCATGATAATCATGACCGCATAACGGGACAAGACTAAACTGATTTCAATAGTTTCAATTTTATTATCAGGATTGCACTATGGCACAGAGTTTGAATGGCCAGTAAGATAAAGAAAACCTTGTTCATGTGCAACTACGCTCTGTACCAGCAAGCATAGTTACACCTATGGCCACTTGAAACTGCCCTTACTTCATCAGGATAATCACGTAAGCTAATAGGCCCCAGGTTCTTAGGTCCCTTTTACATGGGCCAATAAGTCATTCAGATGCCCGCATCCAGCAGGAATCTGAATGATAATCGTTTCGTGTAAAGGCATCCCCCAACTGAACGATATATGAGAATTTTTTCACTTCCCATTTATCATTCAGTTTTCTGCATCAGCAATGTAAACAGGCAATCATTCACTTATGAACGACTGCCTGTATATTGTGAATGGAAGCGAGCAGCTGGAATGAGCCCTGACGTGCTCCACCTCCATTCACTGAGTAATGCTTTTACACAGGAACAATTATCTCTGGGATGACCTGTCAGGCATCTACTCTCAACAAGGTCATCTAGTGTAAAAAGTCCCTATTTCAAACCCTGTACCTCAATACTAGTCAGTAGTTCCAGAAATAGTTATTCCCATCAAATCTGATTGATGTTCAGTGCTTGATAAGAGCCATTTTAAAGTTATCATCACAACCCATATCAACATTTTCTTTCTCTACATTGCTGTAGCCCCCAACAACCCTACACATAGCAACATCAATGTGGCAACTACTGTGCTCTGTCTGTCTTACTGCCTTTCAATCCTCTATTTGAGACAAACACTGAGAACGATCAGCACTAGACTGATTGCTTGATGCAGCTAACACTTCAATGGCAGCCTCTGCATCTCTTACATTTTCCATTAACCAATCCTTTACCTTACGCAATTGAATATTCTCTTCCAAGTTTTTCTGATTGCCCATACCTAAAGGTGCAGAAGTTTGAGCACAAATTTACAAAGAATCAATATGTTTATTTAATTCCCTTATCTGATTCTGCGACTCTTCTCTCTGTGCAGACACCGTCCTGGACTGCTTTACAATCCAATATGTGGCTAAAGTAAGGACAGATTTCCTTTTACTTTTAGACAGCTTTTTATCATTAATCATCAAATTAACATACTTCTTAGCCTGAAACCAGTGGTCATTAGAATCTTTCATTGCCTTGATAACACCAATGAAAAAGGTCCCTTAAATGTAAACCAACAAGTCCCATAGCATGACACACAAAACTATCCTAAGAGCAAAGTGTGCTGGACAATAATTATAATTATTATTATAAAATACATATTAAAATATTGTTATATATTTCTTTTTCAATACACAAAATAAGATGAAAATAGACATAAAGGTGAGATTATGCAGACAAAGAAAGTGCAAAATCCACCTCATATACAGTATAAAGTGAACGAAAAAAATTATATATATAAAATCTTCCCCATCCAAAAAAATACATAAATAAAGAACACTACAATAAATAAAAAGTAAATTCATGAATCATAAAGTACAAGTACACTGGTGTCCCGCAGCGTCTTACTGGTCCGTGTGATGCCGGCTCTGCTGGCATAGAGTCACAGAGTCCACATATGGCAGTGAATGTACTGCGCATGGCTGTGTATCTCACCCACTCAGTTTCACAGCGGGGTAGCGTATGAATTAGCGCCGATACACAATGCATTGACTATGGACAGCATTGCATACACTGCCCATAGAAAAGAGTAGGGCTCTTGCGGCGTGGTACGTTGAGAAATAGAGCATGCTGCAATCTATTTCCCTTGCATATCTACACCCAAATGTGCATGGATCAATGAAAGTTAGAGATGAGCGAGCATACTCGTTCGAGCTTGATACTCGTTCGGGTATTAGGGTGTTCGAGATGCTCGTTACTCGTAACGAGTACCACGCGGTGTTCGAGTCACTTTCATTTTCTTCCCTGAGAAATTTGCGCGCTTCTCTGGCCAATAGAAAGACAGGGAAGGCACTACAACTTCCCCCTGCAACGTTCAAGCCCTATACCACCCCCCTGCAGTGAGTGGCTGGCGAGATTAGGTGTCACCCGAGAATTAAAATCTGCCGGCCTGCGGCTCGCCACAGATGCGTTCTCACTTAGCTGAGGGAAAGTGCTGTTGATGCCGGGGCTGCTATAGGGAGAGTGTTAGGAGTGATTTTAGGCTTCAAGGACCCCAACGGTCCTTCTTCTCTATATGCGCTCAATGGGGCCGGCGGCAGCAGCGCCGACCCCATTGAGAACATATAGAAGACAAATCATTCTTCTCTGCCACAGCTGTAACAGCTGTGGCAGAGAAGAACGATGTTTGTCCATTGAATTCAATGGAGCCGCCAATACAGCCGACTCCATTGAAATCAATGGGCTGCCGACGATTGCGGGATGAATTGTCGGGAAGGGCTTAAATATATAAGCCCTTCCCTGCAATTCATCCAGAAAAGTGTTAAACTAAAAAATATATATATACTGACCTGCTACCGGCAGCCGGAGTTCCGCGCGGCCGTCCTGCAGTGGGTGTGAAGGGGGTGTGAGTCAGACCTGCCCCCTGATTGGCTCAGCGCTGAGCCAATCAGAGGCAGGTCTCACTCACACCCATTCAGTGGGTGTGAAGGGGGTGTGGGTCAGACCTGCCCCCTGATTGGCTCAGCGCTGAGCCAATCAGGGGGCAGGTCTGACTCACACCCCCTTCACACCCACTGCAGGACGGCCGTGCGGAACTCCGGCTGCCGGGAGCAGGTCAGTATATATATATTTTTTAGTTTAACACTTTTCTGGATGAATTGCAGGGAAGGGCTTATATATTTAAAGGGGTTGTCCCGCGGCAGCAAGTGGGTCTATACACTTCTGTATGGCCATATTAATGCACTTTGTAATGTACATTATGCATTAATTATGAGCCATACAGAAGTTATAAAAAGTTTTTTACTTACCTGCTCCGTTGCTAGCGTCCTCGTTCCCATGGAGCCAACTAATTTTCGCCGTCTAATGGCCAAATTAGACGCGCTTGCGCAGTCCGGGTCTTCTTCTGTTCTCAATGGGGCTCCGTGTAGCTCAGTGTAGCTCCGCCCCGTCACGTGCCGATTCCAGCCAATCAGGAGGCTGGAATCGGCAATGGACCGCACAGAAGAGCTGCGGTCCACGGAGGGAGAAGATGCCGGTGGCCATCTTCACCGGTAAGTATAGAAGTCACCGGAGCGCGGGGATTAAGGTAAGCGCTGTGCTGGTTTTTTTTTAAGTCCCTGCATCGGGGTTGTCTCGCGCCGAACGGGGGGGGGGGGGGGGGATTGCAAAAAAAAAAAAACCTTTCGGCGCGGGACAACCCCTTTAAGCCCTTCCCGACAATTCATCCCACACTCGCCCGCAGCGCATTGCTTTCAATGGAGCGGGCTGTATTGCCGGCTCCATTGAATGCAATGCGCTGGACAGCTCCGCCCGATTTTCGGGCACTGGTCACGCGATTTGCGGATGCGCATCCGTCATGCGATCCGCAAATCGAGCGAAAAAACCCCCGTCTGACTAAGGCCTTAGTCAGAGTGGCGTTTTTCGCGCGATTTGCGCATGCATCCGGCAAATTTTTATCGGACACATGAGCGCTTTTTATGCGCTCGTCTGATAAATTATAGAACAGGAATCGCAGATCGCACCTATCTGCGATCTGCGATTCCTGTTCTCTTCTCTATATGCGCTCAATAGGGCCGGCGGCAGCAGCGCCGACCCCATTGAGAACATATAGAAGAGAAATCATTCTTCTCTGCCACAGCTGTAACAGCTGTGGCAGAGAAGAACAATGTTTGCCCATTGAATTCAATGGAGTCGGCTGTATTGCTGGCTCCATTGAATTCAATGGGCTAACATCGTTCTTCTCTGCCACAGCTGTTACTGCTGCGGCAGAGAAGAACGATCTTTATGCTGACAGTGCGTGGGAGGGGGGCCCACTCTTGCCGCTATTGTGGCTTAATAGTGGGACCTGTGAACTTGAGATGCAGCCCAACATGTAGCCCCTCGCCTGCCCTATCCGTTGCTGTGTCGTTCCCATCCCTTTCTTGAATTTCCCAGATTTTCACAAATGAAAACCTTAGCGAGCATCGGCGATATACAAAAATGCTCGGGTCGCCCATTGACTTCAATGGGGTTCGTTACTCGAAACGAACCCTCGAGCATCGTGAAAATTTCGTCCCGAGTAACGAGCACCCGAGCATTTTGGTGCTCGCTCATCTCTAATGAAAGTCCATTTACTTTCATTGACTCCATTTCACGCGGCCATACATCCCTTTTGTAATACGTGATGAAAATATGGTCATGTCCATACGCCCTAAGGCACATTTATATTAGCGAGAGTGATACAATATTAATAATTGTTACAAGGCTTGTATAAAGAGTCTGACATTGACTTACAGGAATGCTACCTTCTAATAGGAAGCGTTGCAGAGGTATTGTTCCATCTCCCTTACTTGCAAAAAGTACCAGACGCAGATGAACAAGTAGATTAGCCAATAATTCTTACATCCTCTCCATTCCTTCACTACTATTCCTGCTAGATACATGTAAGTAGCCAGACATTAATGTGTCCAGAGGTTGTGACAAATAGCTTCTACAGAGTCGGGATGTACTACAGTAGTATCCAATGACTATGCAGAATTGTGCAATCAGCAGATTCTGATGTGCATCTGAATATATTATTTTTTGCATACACTTCAATGGGATAGATTCAGTTGATGTGCATTACACAATAGGCATATTAAAATTTAGGATTTACCTTTGATAAATAGCTCATTTTGAATTGCACAAATGGAAGACAATGAGCACAATGGAGTACTGAGACAAAAAGAAACACATTTATACCCAGTAGTGGTCCACACGATCAGTTAAAAGGCGGAAGAACCTAATAGGCTTCAAATGTACCATTGCTGTTCAAGTACAGTTCAAGCATCGTCTTTGTTACCTCAAGTACATTACGGAAGCATTCTTTCATGTAACTACAATGTCATTTATTTGGTATCTGCCTAAAAATACAGAAATAGAAAACAGTTGACATGAGGTTCTCCTTACGGTGCAAGTGGAAAGGTTGAGTGGTCCATGGATCCTAGATAATAAGACAATGGATGCTTCTTAAACACGAATGATTGGTTTCTGAATTACAGCATGTAGTGGTAAACAATGAAAGCACTGCAGACTGGAAAAGCAGATTTACCAGATACTCCAGGCTTTTTGTCTTATGAATTTTTAATACTGGAGGGTGGTTTGTTGTTTAGAGATTAGGGCCTAGAATGAGCTGGAGAAAAGCCTTTTGGGGAAAAAAGAAAACTGAAACAATTCTTTGTAAGCCAGCCAAACACTAAGATCAAAACTTTGCACAGACACCCACCATGATTCTCTTTTCCAAGTTAATCTTCAAGCAAACATGAGAAAAACCGCAGCCTTGTTACATAGATCTTATTGTTAGTGATGTTGATTTTGTGCCTTATTGTATTGTATTTGCTTTGAATTTCACCGGGTTATCTCGTGGGAAGATTTTACATGAGGTTACTGGAGCAGCAAGTGCATGTTTATTTGTAACACACAATATTCCACGAGATAAGGCATGGATGAATAATTCATGGCTGTATCAAGACAATAAATTGTGTGCTACAGCAAGTGAAGCGTATCTTCCTCAGGTACACATTCAGAAGGACTAGGGGGCTGACCTAGAAATCTAGGCAAATTTATGAGATGAGAAACAAAAAAGAGCAGACCATGCAAATGTCTTTAGAAGAATACACTCTTCGTGTCACAAGAAAGATGGGTAGAAAGATATCTGCAAAGATTATCATAGCCAGTGGACTGATAGTTACGTGTAAAGTTTTTTGTTTTTTTTTTATAGATTTTTTTTTTAACACTTGTAGACATTCCAATATTTGGTCTTCCTCTTTCAAACAATATATAAAAATAAATGTGATGTAACTGAGTGAGAGAAATAATGAATTGACCTAGCTAGAATTTATTAAACTCTTGAGGACTAAGACATTTTTGTTTCTTTGTTTTTGTTTTATGCCCGTGTTCCAAAAATTATAATATTTTTATTTTTCTGCCGATGTAACCACAAGCAGGTTTATTTTTTTGCAGGATGCATTATATTTTATAATGCTACTGTTAAATGTACTATATAACGTTTAAAAAAACGGGTGGGGTGAAATAAAGAAATTTGAATTGAGCCTTTTTTGAGGTGTGTATTTTTTTTTTTTACATGTGTAGGGTGGATTCACACAAGCGTGTTTTTGTGCATACTTAGGTGCTTTGGTGCGTACATACAAAAAATTTTAGTGTAAAAAAAAATGTACCTCTCCACCCCTGCCGTGATCCCCGCGGGCATGAAGAACATATCTGCTGCAAGCAGCAGATGTTTCCTTCATCCCCGCTAGTTAAAAGAATTCCCTGCTGCTACATCTGCCATGTCTGTGACAGATGCAGCAGAGGAATTCTTCAATTCTCACCCGCAGCTGTCACACATGTCAGCTGCGGTAGAGAATCCTGCTGCCGGCATCCCCATCAATGGCTTCATAAGCCCTTCCCTGAAAAGCCATTTAAAGTAGTGTACAAAAAAAAGAAAAATAAAATACTCACCTGCCGGGGCTCAGCGGCGACTTCTGCCGCTGTCCCCGGCTCTGTAGTTCTGAGCTACCAGCAGGCGGGGATCTGCGATAGCTCAGAACTACAGAACCGGGGACAGCTGCAGAAGCCACGGCTGAGCCCGGCAGGTGAATATCTATTTATTTATTTTTTTAACACAATTTTAAAAGGCTTTTCAGGGAGGGGCTTATAAAGCCCTTCCCTGAAAACCCATTGGCGGCTGCCAGGGCTCAGCGGTGACTTCTGCTGCTCTCCCCGCCTCTGTAGCGCTGCTGAGCTATCAGCAGCCAGGGATTTAAAATCCCCGCTTGCTAGTAGCTCGGATTGTGATTGACTGAAGCACTTCAGCCAATTACAATCAGAGCTACCAGCATTTCAAATCCCCAGCTGCTCATAGCTCAGTACTACAGAGCGGGGGACAGCTGCTGAAGGTGCGGCTGAGCCCCGACGGGTGAGTATGATTTATTTATTTTTTTACACTTTTTTAAATGGCTTTTCAGGGAAGGGCATATGAAGCCCTTTCTTGAAAAGCCATTGATGGCTGCCGGGCTCAGCAGCGACTTCTGCCGCTGTCCCCGGCTCTGTAGCGCTGCTGAGCTATCAGCAGGCGGGAATTTAAAATCCCCACCTGCTGGTAGCTCAGAATTACAGAGCCGGGGACAGCCAGGAGAAGTTGCGGCTATGCCCCAGCAGCCGAATGGAGGTGAATATTTTTTTCTATTTTTTACACTTTTTGAAATGGCTTTTCAGGGAACGGCATATGAAGCCGTTCCCTGACAAGCCATTGATGGCTGCCGGGGCTCAGTGGTGACTTCTGCTGCCGTCTCCGGCTCTGTAGCGCTGCTGAGCTATCAGCAGCCGCGGATTTAATATCCCTGCCAGCTGGTAGCTCTGCTTGTGATTGGCTGAAGCGCTTCAGCCAATCACAATCAGAGCTACCAGCAGGCGGGGATTTAAATCCCCACCAGCTGATAGCTGAGATCTACAGAGTCGGGGAAACAGCCAGGAGATGACATGTCTGATCCCGGCAACCAAAGGGAGGTTAGTATGTACTTTTTTTGTTTTTTTTTAAACACTTTTCTTTGTTTTTCAGGGAAGGGCTTATATTTAAAGCCCTTCCCTGAAAAACATTTCTGGGGTGTCGGCAGCAGGATCCTCCACCTAAATCCTTTATTCCCCGCAGGGATTTAGAATTCCTCTGCTGCATCTGTCACAGATGTGGCAGATGCAGCAGGGAATTCTTTTTCCTTGTGGGGATGCAGGAAACATCTGCCGCACATGGCAGATGTGTTCTGTGTACCTGTGGGACATGGCAGCGGCAGAGAGGTAAGTTTTTTTTTTTTTACTTTGTTTTTTTTTACACTAAAATGTTTCTTTTTCAGGGAAGGGATTATATGTAAAGCCCTTCCCTGAAAAAGAATGCAGGGGTGCTGTCAGACCATTATTTTCAATGGAGCTCCATTGAAAACAATGTGTGCATTCCCAATGGTGCACGCACCTGCAAAGTACGGACATGTGCACACATCATAGGCAATGCAATGTTGCAAATACAAGCGTGTTTTTGTGCATGCATATGCATGCACAAAAACTTTCTTGTGTCACCCCACCCTTAGAGCGAAGTCAAATGAGCGTTTTTTTTGCACGCACCTATGTGCGCAAAAAGGCACGCCTGATAGAACCATTGGTTTCCTATGCGGTGTTCACATGTCCATATTTTAAAGGTGCAGAATCTTTGCACTTGCAAAAGATAGGACATGCATGCACCAGCAATGTCCGTGCTGTGCATATTGAATCCCTGCGGGGAGTCCCCTCATCACTAAACACTGTCACAGTGTTCAGTGATGATGGGACTCCCCACGGGGATGAAAGAATTCCCTGTTACAGCTGTGGCAGAGGATCCCCGTTTTTGATGGTGATAGAGAACGATGCTTCCATCCGCGGGTGCAGCCTACGTATTGCTTAGGTATCGCTGCTGTCCGCTGGTGGAGAAGAGAAGTCTGGGGAAATCCAGTATTTGTTCATCTTGATGAGTGTAAGCCTGTTGGCACTGTCGGTTGACAGGCGGGTACGCTTATCCGTGATGATTCCCCCAGCCGCACTAAACACCCTCTCTGACAAGACGCTAGCCGCAGGACAAGCAAGCACCTCCAGGGCATACAGCGCGAGTTTAGGCCACGTGTCCAGCTTCGACACCCAGTAGTTGTAGGGGGCAGAGGCGTCACGGAGGATGGTCGTACGATCGGCTACGTACTCCCTCACCATCCTTTTACAGTGCTCCCGCCGACTCAGCCTTGACTGGGGAGCGGTGACACAGTCTTGCTGGGGAGCTAGAAAGCCGTCAAAGGCTTTAGAGAGTGTTCCCCTGCCTGTGCTGTACATGCTGCCACTAGCGCTGTCGGATGGGAATTTTACCATCAGCTTGTCCGCCAGGGTCCTGTGGTATAGCATCACTCTCGAACCCCTTTCCTCTTCGGGTATGAGAGTGCAAAGGTTCTCCTTATACCGTGGGTTGAGCAGTGTGTACACCCAGTAATCCGTAGTGGCCAGAATGTGTGTAACGCGAGGGTCACGAGAAAGGCAGCCTAACATGAAGTCAGCCATGTGTGCCAGGGTACCTGTACGCAACATATGGCTGTCCTCACTAGGAAGATCACTTTCAGGATCCTCCTCCTCCTCCTCCTCAGGCCATACACGCTGAAAGGATGACAGGCAAGCAGCATGGGTACCCTCAGCAGTGGGCCAAGCTGTCTCTTCCTCATGCTCCTCCACCTCCTCCTCCTCCTCCTCAACGCGCTGAGATATAGACAGGAGGGTGCTCTGACTATCCAGCGACATACTGTCTTCCCCCGCCTCCGTTTCTGAGTGCAAAGCATCTGCCTTTATGCTTTGCAGGGAACTTCTCAAGAGGCATAGCAGAGGAATAGTGACGCTAATGATTGCAGCATCCCCGCTCACCATCTGGGTAGACTCCTCAAAGTTTCCAAGGACCTGGCAGATGTCTGTCAACCAGGCCCACTCTTCTGTAAAGAATTGAGGAGGCTGACTCCCACAGCGCTGCTCATGTTGTAGTTGGTATTCCACTATAGCTCTACGCTGCTCATAGAGCCTTGCCAACATGTGGAGCGTGGAGTTCCACCGTGTGGGCACGTCGCACAGCAGTCGGTGCACTGGCAGATTAAACCGATGTTGCAGGGTGCGCAGGGTGGCAGCGTCCATGTGGGACTTGCGGAAATGTGCACAGAGCCGGCGCACCTTTCCGAGCAGGTCTGACAAGCATGGGTAGCTTTTCAGAAAGCGCTGAACCACCAAATTAAAGACAGGGGCCAGGCATGGCACGTGCGTGAGGCTGCCGAGCTGCAGAGCCGCCACCAGGTTACGGCCGTTGTCACACACGACCA
Source organism: Eleutherodactylus coqui (assembly GCF_035609145.1). Classification (NCBI taxonomy): domain Eukaryota; kingdom Metazoa; phylum Chordata; class Amphibia; order Anura; family Eleutherodactylidae; genus Eleutherodactylus; species Eleutherodactylus coqui. The sequence goes on along the minus strand of NC_089840.1, from coordinate 124,121,508 downwards.
TGCCCGGTTGGAGGCTCAGCGGCGCAAGCCAGCGGTCGGTCTGCTCTGTCAGACCCTGCAGCAGTTCATGGGCCGTATTAAAGTCAAGGGCAACAAAAATCGGTTTCACTATTTTGCCCTCCAGATGTCCCCCGTGCAGCCAAAGCTCCACAAAATACATGAAAATGCAACCACATTTCTGGTCAACACTGTGCTCCTTCCAAAAATTTGTCATAACAAATTACAGTGGTGTAGGGGTCAATTGTAACTCAGGGGTGTCACTGAAAACAAAAGAAGGCCCACATAGGGTCTTCTAGATTAAAAATGGTGTCAAGGAAGACAGTAGGTGTGCTGCTCACTTTATAAGCAATGCCATACATTTTACAAGGACAAATTCTGCCAGGTTAACATGACACTTAACCACGGCCTCCTTCTCCTCCAAGAAAAAGCAGTAAAGTTACTGAAATTACACCAAGGGAAACAGCAGATGTGGTGCTTCTTTTAAAAGCAATGCCATAAAGTTTGTGGAGAATAAATTCTGCCATGTGAACAGAACAGCCACGCATGGACCTTTTCCAAGGAAAATTTGTAGAGCTACAGCTGTTTCTTGTGTTTTAGAAAATGTGTGTTTTGGGACAAGGAGGAGGAAGAGACATGATGGAAGCAGAAGCAGAGCAGCAGCACTTCCACTACTAGCAGCAACACCTGCAGGAACAGCACCTTGAGGGCAGAGTGACATATTTTTCATTTGTGAGGGAAGTATGAGGAAGAAACATGTTGGAAGCAGGAGAAGGAGAGCAGCAGCACCAGCATCACCTTGAGGGCAGAGTGTGGTGTTTGATATGAATGTATGCTCAGCAACATACCAGTATAAATTGTTAGTTTGCTAACTAATCAGTGGAATCTGCCAACATGGTGCAAAAGTCAGGTGAAATCCATGCCTGGTTCATTTATATAAACATCAGACAATCCATATTGTCTGTAGACAGGTGGATGCGTTTGTCAGTTATCACACCCAGTTGTGCTGAACACCCTTTCTGATAGGACACTGGCAGTAGGGTAGGTAAGCACCTCTAAAGCATGTTGTGCAAGCTCTGGGGTCTTATCCAGCGTAGACACCCAGAAGTCAAAGGGGCCAATGCTGTGTATGAGAACAGCCATGCAAGATGCTGACATACTCTTGTACCACCTTCGATAAGAGTTACTTGTGACTGTTCTATTCTGTGTATTTGCCCTTATGTTTGTCTGCAACACACTACTTCCTGTCTTAGCATGGTGTTGCCATGGAATGTCCTCCTCTTCCTCCTCCCCTTGTGAGTTACTATCATGGACTGTATGTTCATGTTGGGTCAAGCACTTCATCCTCTTCCATTTCCTCTACCTCTTCAGCACCCTTTTCTTCCTGAGTGGACTGTATGTCACAGTGAGAATCGGGAGCTAGCACCTCTGAGTATTCATTACCTATGAAGAAACTTAATTACTGCCACACTGATAGCCCAAGAGAAGTTTTCACCCATCTGCAAGATTTATATACAAAACGTATGACACCAGACCCCAAAATGATTAAACAAATCCGTGAAGCAATAATACTTGAACTGTTTTTACATTCTTCCAGCTTATGTTCATGCCTCAGCTAAAAAACATCGACCCAAAAATGTTGATAAAGCAATATCTTTGACAGATTATTCTATCCTTCCCAAAACACACATAAACACATCTGTAACTGGTTCCTATAGACCATTCAGAATGATAATGATCTTAGAAAGGAAGAGGTCAACATGCCTAAAAACCATTAAAAACAGCCACCAGAGGCAAAATGTGCTATATTTGTCAAAAGAAGGGACATATAGCTAAATTTTGCCTCAGTAAAAGCAGTAAAAGTCCAACAACGTTCTTTGTTTCCATTGACTTTATCTGCCCAAATAAAATATATGGTGTGAGACAGTGACAGACAAAGTGCTGGAGGGTGGATACGTGCCACCGAGCGGCCTGGGCTCGGTGGAGGAAGCCAGCATTTCTGTGTCGGTAACGCTATGTTACTGACACGTTGTAGTTTGTAAGTGGCTCCAAGCCGCATAGTCCGGGCCGGCTTCTCCTGGAGTGGTCAAAGCGAAGGGTGGGATGGCCACTCCCACGTACCAGGTGAGGCTGGTACCAGGCCTTATAAAGCCTGGGCCTGCAGGTCGGAGAGAGAGAGAGCATCTGGCTGAGAGCCAGAGAGAGAGCGTCTGGCTGAGAGCCAGAGAGAGGGCTCTGTGGAGCAAGGAGCCCAGCTAGCCCAGCGTGTGGGCTGAGAGAGCAAAGGCGAGGTTGACAGGGTGACGCCCCTAACCTCAACACCCAGGAGGGTGTGGTGAGACCTCCACAGGTCTGAGGACCGGACTGGCTGTGTGCAGCAAGCAAGAAGTATTCTGACAGTGAGTAGTCAGGAACAAGCATATGTATAGTGAGTGCTCAGACGAGCAGGTGTTTATTTCCGTTTTGGTTTTGTTTCTGCTGCAATAAACCCAGGCAAAGCCTGGACTAAAGAACGTTGTTGCCCGGTGTCACTGTCTCTGGCCGCGGATGCCCACGCTGCTACTGCCCCTAAACGCTAATCCCTCACAATGGACAGACTCTCAATGCTTTGCTAGATTCTGGCAGTAAACTAAGCCTGGTAAAGGAAGACTTGGTAACCTAGAAGATGGAGTTTCATAAAGTACCTATTACTTGTTCTCATGGAGATACAAAAACATTACTCCACATCAAATATTAAACTGCAGTTGGATGAAAAATGTTTTACAATGCCAACAGCCCTTGTTCGTGAACTACAAGTACCAGTAATGCTTAGCAGAACCACTCTGGGATTTAAGCACTTGCTAATGATAGAATTCTAGTTGTCTACTATGACTACCAAAGCCCAAGCTAAGGCCAGCTGCACACAGGCATATTTGCATTGCAGAATCTGGAGCAAGTATCCACTCTGGATTCCGCAGCAAAAAACGCCATAGTATGCTATAAAAAAGCACTTTTTCCTGCACACCAGTGGAAATCAATTGTGATTTTCTATTAACGGAGGAAAAATTGCTGCATGCTCTATTTTAGTGCAGTTTCCGCTCAGACGGCTTCCATTGAAGTAAATGGAAATCATTCGACCCGCGGCGCATCTGCAATTAACATTGCAGACAGGTCATGGATTCCACGTTATAGCCTAGCATCAGCAAATGAAAATCTTTACTGCATTTGTCCGATGGCTCGCTGGCCGAACCATTCGCAGTACAGATAAGAAGTAAAGAAGACAGGTATGTCAGGTCACCATCCAAGCACAGGGTCGGATTGCACTGCAGGATCTCACATCCGAAATCCAACCAGATCATGTGCAACCGGCCAAAGACAAAGGATAAAGATGAAATCTTGCAAGAAATGTTCCCTTTTCATGAAGCATCCTAGTGTTCCAGAACAGCAGGAAGTCTTCAAGAAAGACTTTCCAAGGAAGGCAAGTATATAAATGCTGGACTGTGGGACATGGATATTGCATTTGAGCAAAAACAGTACATTCATTTACATCCATTGTATGAGCAAGGTTTAACTAACTGTAAAGTGGTTAAGTGTAGTGGGCAACATGCTACACCTTTCTTGCTAGTTGAAAATAAGATTTTGTATAGAGTGTGTAGTCATCCAAATGCTGGAGAGGAAGTACGATAGTTGGTTGTGCTAAGGATATTCAAATCAGATATTTTGAAATTGGCACATGATGTTTCTATTGCTGGTCTTTTGGATTATAAAAAAGACTTTGGCAAGGGAACTTTATTAGAGATGAGCGAACGTGCTCGGCCACGCCCCTTTTTCGCCCAAATACAGCGATTTTCGAGTACTACCGTACTCGGGCGAAAAAATTCAGGGGGCGCCGTAGGTGAGTGGGGGGTTGCAGCAGGGAGTGGGGGGGAGAGGGAGAGAGAGAGGGCTCCCCCCTGTTCCCCGCTGCTACCCCCCCCACTCACCCACAGCGCCCCCTGAGTACTGAAGTACTCGAAAATGGCGGTACTCGATCGAGTAATTACTCGAAACGAGTACGTTCGCTCATCTCTAAACTTTATCAATTCTATTGGCCTGGAGTTTATGACAAAGTAACCCTTTATTTTCGTAGTTGCCCTGTGTGCCAGTACACTGCTTCTGCCCCTCCTAAAGTAGAGCTTACACTATTTCCAGTAATTGATGAGTCATTTAATACTGCTGGTATGGTTATCATCGGTCCACTAGAGAAAAGTTCTAAAGGTAACCATTTTATTCTTACCATAGTAAATTACTGCATAAAGTACCCTATGCAAACACTTACAGCTGAAAGGGTTGCTGAGGAAATTTTAAATATATTTAGTAGGGTTGGATTACTTAAGCATCTTGACTGATCAAGGTAATAATTTCACCTCTTCTTTCCTGTCAGAAGTGTATCAACTTCTTGGCATTCAGCCCCTGAGAACTACCCCATACCATCCACAAACAGATGGGCTGGCAGAATGATATAACCAAACACAAAAGAGTATGCTTAGGAAATTTGTACATAATGATAGAAAACAATGGGACAAATGGCTGTATTTTGTATTATTTGCTTACTGTGAGGTCCCACAAAAGTCTACGGGGTTTAGCCCATTTGAATAGTTATGTGGCAGATGACCCAGAGGACTTTTGGATGTTATCAGAAAGGTATAAGAAGGTAAAACTGGTCATCAGAAAAATGTGGTAGAACATGTGTTACAAATGAGAGGTAGCCCAATCAAGGTAGCCTATGATAATGTACACAAAGCCAAAGTGTACCAGAAGAAATTACATAATTATTAACATGCCAAAAATAAATAAAAGTAGGTGATAAGGTTCTCATCTTACTTTCTAGCAGTGAAAATAAGTTGTTGGAAAAATTGCAAGGACCTTATAAACTGGTCCTGCAGACTTTTAAATTGAAACCCCAGATAAAATACAAAAAAGTAAGGTCATGTAAATTAATTTAAATGATGGCTTGAACCAAGGGGGAATCCAGACAGTCATACTGCTTGTACCAGTATTACAGAGTCATTTAAGGATATGTCTGAAGAGAATTATGATTTATTAAAAAATTATACAGAACGTTCAGATGTTGCTTTAAATCCTACATTTCTGAGGCGCAAGATTGTGACTTGGGAAACCTAAGTCAAGTTCACATGTTTTTGGCAGTAAGCCTGGTTACACGTCTTTAATTTGTCATGAAATAAATACTAGAGGCTAGGCTCAAATTAGAAAAAAACCTTATTGAATACCAGGAAAATTAAAGGACTAGGCAAAAAAATGAAGTTCAGGAAATGCTTACATTGGGACTTATTAAACTGTCTAAAAGTCTTTGGTCTTCAGCAGTAGTGAAAGTCGGTAAAAAAGATGGAATAAAAAGGTTTTGCATAATTTTTTATAAAATCCAGCTTTCACAGTTACCCATTGCTTTGCATTGATGATTTTATTGGTTGGTTGGGAAATTCAGCCTATATTTCTACCGTATATTTATGTAAGAGTTACTGGAAAATTCTTCTAGATGAGAAATCAAAAGAGAGTCTGCTTTTGTTATGCCTAGTGGTTTGCACCAGTTTAGAAACATGCCATTTGGTCTTCATTGTGCTCCAGCCACATTACAGAGTGCCATGGACATACTATTAAAAGACTATATTGAGTACAGTGCTGCTTATTTAGATGATTTTGTAATTTTTAGCAACTTATGGGACGACTATATGCAATTGGGAAATTGATTTCAAGAAACAAAGTACCTTGGATTTTTTGTGGGTAATAGTAAAGTTAAACCAGAAATTTGAAAAGTACAGGCCATTCAATTGCTGGTATTCCCACCACTAAAATAGAAGTCTGATCTTTTTTGGGTCTTGTTGAGTACTATAGACTTTTTATTCCAGATTTTGCCATCATAGTTGCTCTCTTAACTGACCAACTAAAAGAGCAAGAGAGAGAGGAAGTGGTATGGACAAGAGAATGTGAACTAGCTTTAATTGAAATAAAGGGAATTTTGTGTAAAGAGCCAGTTTTGCAAAGCCCAATCTTTGACGAGCCATTTATTGTACAGACAGATGCCTCAGAGGTTGGACTGGGTGCAGTCTTTAGCCAGGAGAATAATGATGAGGAGCACCCTATTCTGTATTTATGTAGGAAACTATTTCCCTATGAGCAAAGATATTCCACTATAGAGAAATAAGGACTAGTGATTAACTGAGCTTTGGAGGCATTGCGTTGCTATTTACTAAGAAAAGAGTTCACTTTAATAACTGATCACCATTGTCTGACTTTGATGCATACTAAGAAAGACAAAAATGACAGAATTACAAGGTGATATCTACTGTTGCAGCCATTTAAGTTACAGATAAGACATAAATCAGGGGAGGAGCACTGGTATTAGTGTATCTTGACGCCACCGGATGGTAGGGGTTTGACAGGAGTTAAGCCTTTGTCACACCCCTCGCTCCGGATAGGGTCAACGTTGTAAGATCTTGCCAGCACAGTGTGGATTGATTTCTGAATGCAGGGCACGTACAAATCAATGCACAGTGTGCTGCTGCCTGTGTGTGCTGTGTGCCGCCCGTCAATTGGGGCATGCTTACCCCCCATTGCGGTGGCTGAAGGCTCCCTGCTGTCTGTCCCCTGACTCCTCCGTATGGGCCACCGGCTTTGTGCTCCCTGCAGGGGGCCGAGTGACTGTAGTGTGTTGCGATGGCTGTCTCTGTGCTGGGTGACGGCCGCTCCAAAATTTGCGGCCGCCTATGTGCAGGGGCTTGACTGACAGCTGTGTCTGTCAGTGTCCGTCTCTCTCTTCTGCCTCATGGAAGCTCCCCTGGCGACACCTCAGTATACGGCGCCTGGCATCAAGATACATTAATACCAGGAGCACCAAAACATGGATCACTTATGTAGGTATGGTGCAGAGATAAAGATGTCTGAGGAAGGACAAACATCCTCTTAAAGAAGGAGAAATGTGAAGAAGTAAATAGTTTTTTCTTTGTTTGACATTGGAGTTATGTTTGTAACCTTAGTTGTAGTGCATAAGTTGCCCTGCTTAAACAAAACTTCTTTGTGAATTCTTCTTTTACCTTGCCTTTTGTCATTAGGCTAGTCATCTATTGCTCTATCTATTTCTTTCTTTTTGGTTTTGCCACCTGGGAGCCATGTATTACAACTGAAGAAAATGACCCAAAGAAAATGTGTCAATATATTTTGTGTGTTAATATCACTTACCTGCACTGGTGGAGCTGCGGCAGGATGTCTGCTCTGAAGCTATAAGAGGCAGACCAACAGCAATTCAATTATTTTATAGAGACCCTAAAAAGGATTATGGGAGTTTCCACTTCTATAAAGGGTCACATACAGAGCAATCCGTAGGTAATAGATCAAGAAACTGTGCAGAGAATGTGTCTGAGGATTTAAGAACCTTTTATTTTTGCCCTTGCAAAGGAATAGTTTTGATCTTATAATATTCTTAAGCACCCTGTGGTACAATTAAATTATAGTGAATCTAATGACGTGCCAAGGCCCTGATTAAACAAAGCAAACCTTAACCATGACATGTCCACCTCCATGGCTAGATATTTTAGATGACACCACCTCTTGATGGCTTACAATAGCCCAATATTTTGCTCAAACGTTTGACACATTATAGACCTCACACTTTTTCTAAGCTGCACCCTATTTCTATGTTCTTTTGAAAACTGTCTACTGAAGCACAAAAATACATCATCAATTTGGCTCAAAGCATGTTCCCTAGTTTTGTTGGTCCAAACTGAGCCCGAATTCTGGTGGATTAAGCTTAGCAAATCTTCCCTACTTTTACCAATGTCCTTGTATTTGTCTAGGTGTTCGATGTATTTTCCTATCAGTTTTCAATTGGCGCATCTCCAATAGAGATGTCATTTGTGCAGCCTCTTTCTAATGGCATGCTATTGCAGACAATTTGTTTTTATTAACCTAATTGATTTAATTATGCATTCAGGATTGCTGGCATACATTTTTAGAAACATTTATTCTTGTATACAAGAATTTTAGGCATTTTAGCCTTCCTAGATGACAGAAACATTGAAATCATCATTTTTAACAATAGGCTTGGGTTATGGAAAAACAACAAGACTGTAGTGAGGTGGTATAAAAGGAGTAAAATCACTAATTAAAGAAATTGTTAAGTGCAACAATGGTTAACTAATACAGATGGTATGGACATCTCATCACATCCATCACAAATGTCAAAAAACAAATAAGACACTCTGCTCTGGACAGGGCATTTACATGTAGCAACAGGGCAGGAAGCCTTGCTCAATGAAGGCCTAGCTACAACTCTGTCCTACTTTTTCTGCTCAGGACATCCATAAATATGTTTCTTTTACAATCATGATAGTGGTATATATATGTATATTATATGATGATGAGAATAGCCAAAAGGGACCAATTTAACCCCTTTCTGTCCCATGCCACGCATGTACATCATGCAGAGAGTAGGCATGACAGCATACATGGTGAGATTTAAAAGGTTCCTTTTATTCCTCCAAACAACAAATTGTACAACGTTTCAACTCCTCCGAGTCTTTTTCTTGACTTTGTGTGGTGTCTGTCCGGCTATTTCAAGCAGGAAGATTGAGCTGCTGGCACCCTCTCTTAATTACACATGTCATCACGGGAGTGAAGGGGATTCCATGGATTGCGGTACAATTATGGCATGTACATGGCATGGCAAATACTATAAAAGAGAAAAAAGCAAAAAAGGAGTGAAAATACATTTTGTTCATTTCGCCTCACAAAAGACCATAATATAAGCAATCAAAAGTCATATGTGCCAAATAAAAACTACAGCTCGTCACATAAAAAATAAGTCCACAGTTCTGTTGATGGAAAAATAAAGTAATGGATCTTTGAATGCAGCAATGCCAAAAACAAAATTATTTCCCCCCAAAAAGTTTCATGATACAAGTGGGAAAAGCTAATAAAAATATAATTTTAGTATCATTTTACCACCCCCTTCCACCCCCAAAAAAGTTATCTTGTCATTTGTACCACATATTGAAAACCATTAGGAAAAAAATAGTTTATTTTACCATTAAGGACAAAATTAGGCATTCTTTTATCCTGTCCACCCCCCCCCCCCCAAAAAAAAAATTAATATAAGTTGTACAATATATTATATGTCCCCTAAAATGGTACCAATAAAAACTAAAGCTCACCAGGCAATGAATAAGCACTCATATGGCGATGTTTATAGAAAGATACAAAAGTTATGGCTTTGAAAAGTGGAGATGACGATGACAAAAAAATTGTTGTCTCCTTAACCCCTTAAAGGGGTTGTCCCGCGAAACAAAGTGGGGTTATACACTTCTGTATGGCCATATTAATGCACTTTGTAATGTACATTGTGCATTAATTATGAGCCATACAGAAGTTATTCACTTACCTGTTCCGTTGCTAGCGTCCCCGTCTCCATGGTGCCGTCTAATCTTCAGCATCTAATCGCCCGATTAGACGCGCTTGCGCAGTCCGGTCTTCTCCCTTCTGAATGGGGCCGCTCGTGCCAGAGAGCGGCTCCTCGTAGCTCCGCCCCGTCACGTGTGCCGATTCCAGCCAATCAGGAGGCTGGAATCGGCAATGGACCGCACAGACCTGCGGTCCACTGAGGGTGAAGATCCCGGCGGCCATCTTCACAAGGTAAGTAAGAAGTCACCGGAGCGCGGGGATTCGGGTAAGTACTACCCGTTTTTTTTTTTTTATCCCTGCATCAGGTTTGTCTCGCGCCGAAGGGAGGGGGGGGGGGGCTATTGAAAAAAAAAAACGTTTTGGCGCGGGACAACCCCTTTAAGGCCCATTTACATTGGACGAGTGTCGGGCACAGCTGGCTCGCACATGGAGCGGCCAGCAGGGAGGCGGGGCAGTGCAGGAGATTTTCTCTTTGGAACGGCGGCTGTTTAAACTGCAGCCCAAAAGATGAGTGATGACGATCACCGCTCATAGTGCAGTTTAAACAGCTGCCGTTCCATAGTGAACAGCGCCTGTGTTATGTGAATGGAGAGGGGCGGGGGAGCAAGAGGAGAGAAATCTCCTGCACTGCCACTCTGTGTGCGAGCCAGCTGTGCTAGCTCCATGGGAGCGAGGGGATACAGGGACAAGTGTTGGGCATCACTTGCCCAACACCCGTCCAATGTAAATGGGCCTTTAGTGACCAAGCCTGTTTGTGCCTTAATGACCAGGCCAAATTTTGGAAATCTGTCATGTGTTGCTTTAACATAGAATAAATCCATAAAGCCTTTGCATAACCAAGTAATTCTGACAATATTTTTTGGCCACATATTGTACTTCATTTAGGTTGCAAAAATAGACTGATAGAATATGTGTATATTTTTTAAAAGTGCCAGAATTGGGAAAATTTTGAAAAAATTTCCTTTTTTTCACATTTTCAACTGTGATATCTCAAATACGTGGAAACATACTGTACACATTTTTAATAAGATATATATTTCCATCTGTTTACTTTATTCTGGAAGCACATTAGTCATACTTAATTTTTTTAACCATTTAGGAGATGTACAAATTTAACATTGATTATTAACAGTTTGAGGAACACTTTGTTTTCCTACATCAAGCCAAGATTGCAAAGGCCCATAGGTGTCAGAATGATAGATACCCCCACAAATGACCAAATTTTAAAAATAAACATCTTAATGTATTTATTGAGGGGTGTCAGGAGTATTTTGACCCCATGGTTTCTTTTCAGGAGTTAATGCAATTAAGAGGAGGAAAAATAAAATGTCATATTTTTGCAAATATGTCAGTTTAAAGACATGCTTTTTTCTAGGTGTATACTGTGTATTTTGACTCCACAGTTTTTGAATGAATTTAAGCAAAGCAGAAGGAAAAAAATTATGATTTTCCTTTTTCTTAGCATTTGTGTCTTTTTAAAAACAGGTTTTTTTGTACAGCATACATAGGACTGAAGACTTTCACCCCAAAATGGATACCCCTGTTTGCCCCGTGGTCAGAAACATACCCATTGTTGCCCTAATCTTATGTCCGTTTGCAGAACAAGGCCCAAACCGAAAGTAGCATTAAACTTCAACTGTTTTTTTAATATTTACGTGATCGCATTATCCATTGAATAGTGGCGATTACATGATCGAGGACAGCTCACCGCAGTCCTCAGTTAATGCTCCAGGCTCTCAGCTACCTTTAGTAGCCAGGAGCAAGGAGATTTTAAATTTCTTGAGCCCTCCCCGGCTTCTGTGCTTGTGTCCACCATTTTGCCGACGGGCGCTTGCATCGAAGCTGGGTAAGGAGACCATCAGGGATGTCACCAGGGGCCTTAGGTAAGGAATTTCCCCTTTCCTCATGGATCAGATCCCTGATGGAATATAAAACAAACTTTTTTTTTACTTTCACATGATCGCTGTTATCCATTGGATACTAGTGATCACGTAACCAAGGACCACGACCCCCCATGAAATCTCTAGGCTCTCAGCTATATTTGGTTGCCAGGAGCAGGGATATTTTAAATTATCCTGGCAATCCATTGCATTTGCGCATCTGTCCGCCATTCTGGCATTGGGTGCATGCGCAGTAGCCGGACTAAGGTCTGCGGAAAAATCCGGGGGCCTTAGGTACATGATTACATCTCCCCGCATGGATATGATCTGCATGCGCAGAAAATGGTGCGAGATCTTGGCAGGATCAGAATGCCATGGAACATCGCAGAGGATGGAGGTAAGTAGTTTGAGCTGCCCTCATGGATCTGGTCCGTTAGAGGAGCTGAAACTTTAACTCTATTTTACCTTTTGTTTCCTTTCATGCAATCAATATCTATTGGATAATGGCAATCACGTGACTGGTGGTCGCATATCGTTGCCCCCCCCCCCCCCCCCGACAGCTCCAGGATGTTGGCTACCTCTGGCAGCCGATAGCAGGGAGCTGTCACATCCACAGTCCACGCGGCTTTAATCCCCTGGGCTGGCGTGTTTTAACGGCCCTGGGGATTAAAGCCCACAAAGCCAGGATGTGAAATCACTATGGGCCGGTCACTAAGGGGTTAAGTAACAAACTAGGCTGCGTACTAACCATAGAGTTAAAGTATACTGTATATTTACCTTTGAATACCATTTACATTTACTGTTTACAGTTAATCAATGCAAAATTTATTTGCATTCCATTGCTTAAACCTTTACTATTCCTGATTCATGTCCAGTAGAGATGAGTGAACACCAAAATGCTCGGGTGCTCGTTACTCGGCACGTAATTTTCGCAATGCTCGAGGGTTCGTTTCGAGTAACGAACCCCATTGAAGTCAATGGGCGACCGGAGCATTTTTGTATTTCGCCGATGCTCGCTAAGGTTTTCATGTGTGAAAATCTGGGCAATTCAAGAAAGTGATGGGAACGACACAGAAGCGGATAGGGCAGGCGAGGGGCTACATGTTGGGCTGCATCTCAAGTTCCCAGGTCCCACTATTAAGCCACAATAGCGGCAAGAGTGGGCCCCCCCCCCCGCACTGTCAGCGTAAAGATCGTTCTCCTCTGGCACAGCTGTAACAGCTGTAGCAGAGAAGAACGATGTTAGCCCATTGAATTCAATGGAACCAGCAATACAGCAGGTTCCACTGAATGCAATGGGCTGCCGGCGATCGCAGGATGCATGGTCGGGAAGGGGTTAAATATATAACCCCTTCCCTGCAATTCATCCAGAAATGTGATACACTAAAAATATATACCGGCGTATAAGGCGACGGGGCGTATAAGACAACCCCCCAACTGTCACCTTATACGCCGGCAATACAGTGGAGCAAAGAATAAAAAGCATTACTTACTTCTTCAGACGATCTGCGCCGCTCCTGCAGACTGTCACTCCTTCCTGGTCCACGGACTAAAGCTTTCTCTATGAAAGGCTTGAAATCCCCGCCTCCAGAAATACAGCCAATCACAGCAATTCAATGACATCACTGTCATTGGCTGTGATTGGCTGAAGGCACGTGTGTTTCTGGAGGCGTGGATTTAAAGCCTTTCGTAGAGAAAGCAATGCTCTGCCGGGAACCAGGAGGGAGCAAGAGCCTGCAGGAGCACCGCAGAACACCAGGAAGGAGTGACAGTATTGCTGCTGTATTGCTGGTTCCATTGAATTCAATGGGCAAACATCGTTCTTCTCTGCTACAGCTGTTACAGCTGTGGCAGAAAAGAAGGATTTGTCTTCTATATGTTCTCAATGGGGTCGGCGCTGCTGCCGCCGGCGCCACTGAGCGCATATAGAGACGATTTATGGCCTTTAGAAGGACCGTTGGGGTTCTTGAAGCCTACAATACACCTAACACTCTCCCTATAGTAGCTCCAACACGATACCACTTTCCCTGAACTAATGTCAGAATACATCCGTAGCGAGCCGCGGGAAGGACAGATTTCAATACTCGGGTGACACCTTATCTCCCCAGCCACTCACAGCAGGGGGGTGGTATAGGGCTTAAACGTTGCAGGGGGAAGTTGTAATGCCTTCCCTGTCTTTCAATTGGCCAGAAAAGCGCGCTAACATCTCACAGAGGAAAGTGAAAGTAACCCGAACACCGCGTGGTGCTCGTTAAGAGTAACAAGCATCCCGAACACCCTAATATTCGCACGAATATCAAGCTCGGACAAGTACGTTCGCTCATCTCTAATGCCCAGTGTTAAATTCCACGTTTTGTATTCACAATTTCAGTTTCGGAGTTGAAATCTTTCAACATACCCTGCTGCTTAAAGCTTTTACTGATGATTTGCATTCTGGAAAGTATCCTCTTTACATCAGGTGCTGTGATATGGTTTAGGCAAAAATATGTCCTATTGTATTGTAGACCAACTTCATACTGGCAGAGTGGTTTCACATACATCTTTTTTTTTTTTTTAAAGCATCAATTTTCTTGGCATTTGCTTAGTCAAAGGCAGCAGTAGATCCAGCAGGAAGGAAAAGTATGAATCCTTTCTTTATTTCCTATGCCTTTGAAATCCACTCCTCGCTTTGTCTCAGATCAAAAACTGTGACTAAAAGAAACAGTCCGGTGTGTGAAACTGCCATAAAAAGTTAAAAAAGAATTGCACGAGAAACTACCACAGAAGAAACTGTGTGAAGCCACCCTTAGGGATGTGCCTGATGGCAGGCTTATTGACGGTTCTCAGTAAGCCACAGGAAATGTAAATATGGTTCTGAATTAAAATATAGTCTATAACACGTGATCAGAACCAGATCAAAGCAATGTATTTGCAAGATCACTCAACTTTTTTGCAGATATTGTTTATTTTACAGGCAATGTGTGAAATAAAAGATTGTATAGAATGCCCAGATCTTCTATAGACTACCAAAAATGGATGTCAAAGTATGACGTGATGAATATGTCAGACATTTCCTTGGCATTCTATGTAATACCAAAGGCAGACTGTCAAATATAAAATACTACCGACAGCAGTGAACTAGACCCAGCATTTCATGGTCACCTCATTTTTCCCTACATCAAAAGATATAATTCTACCCATTGAACCATCAACCCCTACCATCTTTTTCCAATGTCTCATAATGTCATAATCCATCCCCTATCAGACAAGTATGCACACTTGCGTTTTGCAACCAACCGCTCAGAGCTGAGAGCGGCTGCATGCAAAAGACAAGCGGCCACACTTGCGTTTTGCAACCAACAGCTCAGAGCTGAGAGCTAGAACCGGATCAAAGCAATGTATTTGCAAGATTACTCTTTTTGCAGATATTGTTTATTTTACAGACAATGTGTGAAATTGCATAGAATGCCCAGACGTTCCATAGAATACCAAAAATGGCTGTCAAAGTATGACGTGATGCATATGTCAGAGATTTCCTTGGCATTCTATGCAATACCAAAAGGCAGACTGTCAAAGTATAAAATACCACCGACAGCAGTGAACTGGGCCCCGCATTTCCCCGGGCACCCCATTTTTCCCTACATCAAAATATATAATTCTACCCTTTGAACCATCTACCCCTACCTTTTTTTCCAATGTCTCATAATGTCATAATCCAACCCCCATCATGTCCCACAATTAAACCCTATTGTTTTTTAATGACCCACAATCCAACCCTCATCCTTCTCCAAGGTGCACTACTACAATTCTGCACTTGGTCACCACTGGCAGAGCCAGCCCGGGTTCCCTGCTCTCTTTCTCCTCCATTGCACTCCAACTGACAGACAGTCCAGACCCCAGAGACCACAATGCTCATTGTTCTGTGTAATGCCTTGGGTATTCTATACAATGCTTAATGAAAGTATATAACATCTTTAACCAAACACACATTTCGTACTTTGCCTACTAATCTCACACATACTATAGATTACTTAAAGGGGTTGTCCCGAGGCAGCAAGTGGGTCTATACACTTCTGCATGGCCATAATAATGCACTTTGTAATGTACATCGTGCATTAATTATGAGCCATACAGAAGTTATAAAAAGTTTTATACTTACCTGCTCCGTTGCTAGCGTCCTCGTTTCCATGGTGCCGACTAATTTTCGCCCTCCGACGGCCAAATTAGCCGCGCTTGCGCAGTCCGGGTCTTCTTCTTTTCTGAATGGGGCTCCGTGTAGCTCCGTGTAGCTCCGCCCCGTCACGTGCCGATTCCAGCCAATCAGGAGGCTGGAATCGGCAATGGACCGCACAGAAGCCCTGCGGTCCATGAAGACAGAGGATCCCGGCGGCCATCTTCAGCAGGTGAGTATGAAGACGCCGGACCGCCGGGATTCAGGTAAGCGCTGTGCGGGTGGTTTTTTTAACCCCTGCATCGGGGTTGTCTCGCGCCGAATGGGGGGGGGGTTTAAAAAAAAAGAAAACCCGTTTCGGCGCGGGACAACCCCTTTAAGCATTTGATACATGTCTGCTTTTCGCACATTGCCTGTAAGATATATACAATATCAGCTGTAAAATGGGACTGTTTTGGCTCTACCCATTAATATGTGGGTTTTATACATCTGTTTCACTTTCTATTCTGAAACTTATTCTACATACAACACATTCTAATGACCAAGCTATAGGCAAAACTAGATAATGTTGTAGTTTAATATTAGTAAAAATATTTCTCAGATTTAAAACTTAAATAGAAGGTTAAAGCTTATGTTAAACTTCACTATCATGAAATTTGTCTACTCTCTTTAACCAAAGTCGCTGTTTTGAAGAGTCTGCCTTATGTGAACTTCTGATTTAAAATGCTCTTTGTGCATCGGGAATTTTCTTGCAAAGCAAAATTACAAGATGTCTAGTGAGCTTTTAGTCATAAGAAACTGTCACAACTAAGAATATTCAAGATAATCTTCCGAGGTGGTATAATTATACCATATTCAATTGGTGTAGAAAATGCATCATGATAAACTGGTGACTAGGCAAAGCATAGGGAAGAAAATTGGAATTCAAAAAGAATTTTTTGGCCAGGGATAGAAAGATTCTCAGAATGCCACACAGAAATATCAGTAATATATTACACTTTACCGTATATGGATAATTTTATGTAAACCGAGGCTGTTGTCTACAAGCAAGAGATAGATGGATTAAATAATAGTTATAGAATGTAGCACAGGCTATTGATCACAAGCAAGCAGAGGCATGGAGGAAGTCAGCTAATAGAAATGCTTGGGTAGCATTAACAGCAACAACAAAGACTTGTGTCAAGGGAATGCATCCTCAGAAAATGGTCTATTGTGCGGATCTTTTTAGTTAAGGTGTAGAGATGGGCGAACGTACTCGTCCGAGCTTGATACTCGTTCGAGTATTAGCGTGTTCGAGATGCTCGTTACTAGAGGCGAGTACCATGCGATGTTCGAGTTACTTTCACTTTCATCTCTGAGACGTTAGCGCGCTTTTCTGGCCAATAGAAAGACAGGGAAGGCATTACAACTTCCCCCTGCGACGTTCAAGCCCTATACCACCCCCCTGCAGTGAGTGGCTGGCGAGATCAGGTGTCACCCGAGTATATAAATCGGCCCCTCCCGCGGCTCGCCACAGATGCATTCTGACAGAGATCAGGGACAGTGCTGCTGGTGCCGGAGCTGCTATAGGGAGAGTGTTAGGAGTTATTTTAGGCTTCAAGAACCCCAACGATCCTTCTTAGGGCCACATCTCACCGTGTGCAGTACTGTTGAGGCTGCTTTTAGCAGTGTTGCACAATTTTTTTTTTTTGTATATCGGCAGTGCAGAGCATTGCGTCCGCAGTCTGCAATCATTGTACAGAGTATAGGGCCAGTACTGGTGAGGCAGGGAAAGAGATATTCAGGCTATATAGGCAGTGGGCTTTTTCCAAAAAATTGGGGAAAAATACTATATTTGGGCTGCCTGTGACTGTCTTCAGTTTACTGCGTGTCTGCTGGGGGTAGTAGTCCTAATTAATGCGCAGCTAAGCGTTACAGCAGGCTTGCGCAAAATTGTTTCCTGGATCTGCTGTCTCTGTTACATGATCGCCGTCATCCCGCCAGAGGGAAACAGTATACATAATATTATACGCTGCCTACAGTATCTATCTGCTGGGGGTAATAGTCGTAATTAATACGCAGCTAAGCGTTACAGCAGGCTTGCGCAAAATTGTTTCCTGGATCTGCTGTCTCTGTTACATGATCGCCGTCATCCCGCCAGAGGGAAACAGTATACATTATATTATACGCTGCCTACAGTATCTATCTGCTGGGGGTAATAGTCGTAATTAATACGCAGCTAAACGTTACAGCAGGCTTGCGCAAAATTGTTTCCTGGATCTGCTGTCTCTGTTACATGATCGCCGTCATCCCGCCAGAGGGAAACAGTATACATAATATTATACGCTGCCTACAGTATCTATCTGCTGGGGGTAGTAGTCCTAATTAATACGCAGCTAAGCGTTACAGCAGGCTTGCGCAAAATTGTTTCCTGGATCTGCTGTCTCTGTTACATCAGCGCTGTCATCCCACCAGAGGGAAATAGTATACATATTATACGCTGCCTACAGTATCTATCTGCTGGGGGTAGTAGTCCTAATTAATACGCAGCTAAGCATTACAGCAGGCTTGCGCAAAATTGTTTCCTGGATCTGCTGTCTCTGTTACATGATCGCCGTCATCCCGCCAGAGGGAAACAGTATACATTATATTATACGCTGCCTACAGTATCTATCTGCTGGGGGTAGTAGTCGTAATTAATACGCAGCTAAGCGTTACAGCAGGCTTGTGCAAAATTGTTTCCTGGATCTGCTGTCTCTGTTACATGATCGCCGTCATCCTGCCAGAGGGAAACAGTATACATAATATTATACACTGCCTACAGTATCTATCTGCTGGGGGTAGTAGTCCTAATTAATACGCAGCTAAGCGTTACAGCAGGCTTGCGCAAAATTGTTTCCTGGATCTGCTGTCTCTGTTACATCAGCGCTGTCATCCTGCCAGAGGGAAACAGTATACCTAATATTATACGCTGCCTACAGTATCTGTCTGCTGTATCAGCTCAGCATTTAAAAAAAATAGAAGCAAAATACTTAAGGCCTACTACTGGCCTTTGGCCACTTGACTGTGCTGCGCTGTGAATTCCACTAGCTCAGTCATACGCACCTACGTCTCACTACAGGCGTGCGCAAAATTCTTTCCTGGCTCTGCTGTGCGTTCCGTAAGGGAAGTCAGCCTCCAACCACAGGCCAATAAGCAGCACATTTAATTACAGTGTTCTGTTTCTGCACTACTGGTAATACAGCATGCTGAGGGGTAGGGGTAGGCCTAGAGGACGTGGACGCGGGCGAGGACATGGAGGCCCAAGTCAGGGTGTGGGCACAGGCCGAGCTCCTGATCCAGGTGTATCGCAGCCGACTGCTGTGGGATTAGGAGAGAGGCACGTTTCTGGCGTCCCCACATTCATCTCACAATTAATGGGTCAACGCGGTAGACCTTTATTAGAAAATGAGCAGTGTGAGCAGGTCCTGTCGTGGATGGCAAAAAGTGCATCCAGCAATCTATCGACCACCCAGAGTTCTACGCCGTCCACTGCTGCAACTCTGAATCCTCTGGCTGCTGCTCCTCCTTCCTCCCAGCCTCCTCACTCCATTACAATGACACATTCTGAGGAGCAGGCAGACTCCCAGGAACTGTTCTCGGGCCCCTGCCCAGAATGGGCAGCAATGGTTCCGAATCCTCTCCCTCTGAAGGAGTTTGTCGCGACCGATGCCCAACCTTTGGAAAGTTCCCGGGGTCTGGGGGATAAGGCTGGGGACTTCCGGCAACTGTCTCAAGAGCTTTCAGTGGGTGAGGAGGTTGATGACGATGAGACACAGTTGTCTATCACTCAGGTAGTAGTAATTGGAGTAAGTACGAGGGAGGAGCGGACAGAGAATTCGGAGGAAGAGCAGCAGGACGATGAGGTGACTGACCCCACCTGGTTTGCTATGCCTACTGAGGACAGGTCTTCAGAGGGGGAGGCAAGTGCAGCAGCAGGGCAGGTTGGAAGAGACAGTGCGGTGGCCAGGGGTAGAGGCAGGGCCAGACCGAATAATCCACCAACTGTTTCCCAAAGCGTCCCCTCGCGCCATGCCACCCTGCAGAGGCCGAGGTGCTCAAAGGTCTGGCAGTTTTTCACTGAGAGTGCAGACGACCAAAGAACAGTGGTGTGCAACCTTTGTCACGCCAAGATCAGCCGGGGAGCCACCAACACCAGCCTCACCACCACCAGCATGCGCAGACATATGATGGCCAAGCACCCCACAAGGTGGGACGAAGGCCGTTCACCGCCTCCGGTTTGCACCGCTGCCTCTCCCCCTGTGCCCCAACCTGCCACTGAGATCCAACCCCCCTCTCAGGACACAGGCACTACCGTCTCCTGGCCTGCACCCACACCCTCACCTCCGCTGTGCTCGGCCCCATCCACCGATGTCTCTCAGCGCACCGACCAGCCGTCGCTAGCGCAAGTGTTGGAGCGCAAGCGCAAGTACGCCGCGACGCACCCGCACGCTCAAGCGTTAAACGTGCACATAGCCAAATTTATCATCCTGGAGATGCTGCCGTATAGGGTTGTGGAAACGGAGGCTTTCAAAGGTATGATGGCGGCGGCGGCCCAGCGCTACTCAGTTCCCAGTCGCCACTACTTTTCCCGATGTGCCGTCCCAGCCCTGCACGACCACGTCTCCCGCAACATTGTACGCGCCCTCACCAACGCGGTTACTGCCAAGGTCCACTTAACAACGGACACGTGGACAAGCACAGGCGGGCAGGGCCACTATATCTCCCTGACGGCACATTGGGTGAATTTAGTGGAGGCTGGGACAGAGTCAGAGCCTGGGACCGCTCACGTCCTACCCACCCCCAGAATTGCAGGCCCCAGCTCGGTGGTGGTATCTGCGGCGGTGTATGCTTCTTCCACTAAAGCACCCTCCTCCTCCTACGCAACCTCTGTCTCGCAATCAAGATGTGTCAGCAGCAGCACGTTGCCAGCAGTCGGTGTCGCACGGCACGGCAGTACAGCGGTGGGCAAGCGTCAGCAGGCCGTGCTGAAACTACTCAGCTTAGGAGAGAAGAGGCACACGGCCCACGAACTGCTGCAGGGTCTGACAGAGCAGACAGACCACTGGCTTGCGCCGCTGAGCCTCCAACCGGGCATGGTCGTGTGTGACAACGGCCGTAACCTGGTGGCGGCTCTGCAGCTCGGCAGCCTCACGCACGTGCCATGCCTGGCCCACGTCTTTAATTTGGTGGTTCAGCGCTTTCTGAAAAGCTACCCACGCTTCTCAGACCTGCTCGGAAAGATGCACCGGCTCTGCGCACATTTCCGCAAGTCCCACACGGACGCTGCCACCCTGCGCACCCTGCAACATCGGTTTCATCTGCCAGTGCACAGACTGCTGTGCGACGTGCCCACACAGTGGAACTCTACGCTCCACATGTTGGCCAGGCTCTATGAGCAGTGTAGAGCTACAGTGGAATACCAACTCCAACATGGGCGGCGCAGTGGGAGTCAGCCTCCTCAATTCTTTAAAGAAGAGTGGGCCTGGTTGGCAGACATCTGCCAGGTCCTTGGAAACTTTGAGGAGTCTACCCAGATGGTGAGCAGCGATGCTGCAATCATTAGCGTCACCATTCCTCTGCTATGCCTCTTGAGAAGTTCCCTGCAAAGCATAAAGGCAGACGCTTTGCGCTCGGAAACAGAGGTGGGGGAAGACAGTATGTCGCTGGATAGTCAGAGCACCCTCCTGTCTATATCTCAGCGCGTTGAGGAGGAGGAGGAGGAGCATGAGGAGCATGAGGAGGAGGGGGAAGAGACAGCTTGGCCCACTGCTGAGGGTACCCATGCTGCTTGCCTGTCATCCTTTCAGCGTGTATGGCCTGAGGAGGAGGAGGAGGAGGATCCTGAAAGTGATCTTCCTAGTGAGGACAGCCATGTGTTGCGTACAGGTACCCTGGCACACATGGCTGACTTCATGTTAGGATGCCTTTCTCGTGACCCTCGCGTTACACGCATTCTGGCCACTACGGATTACTGGGTGTACACACTGCTCGACCCACGGTATAAGGAGAACCTTTCCACTCTCATACCCGAAGAGGAAAGGGGTTCGCGAGTGATGCTATACCACAGGACCCTGGTGGACAAACTGATGGTAAAATTCCCATCCGACAGCGCTAGTGGCCGAAGGCGCATTTCCGAGGGCCAGGTAGCAGGGGAGGCACAGAGATCAGGCAGCATGTACAGCACAGGCAGGTGAACACTCTCTAAGGCCTTTGACAGCTTTCTGGCTCCCCAGCAAGACTGTGTCACCGCTCCCCAGTCAAGGCTGAGTCGGCGGGAGCACTGTAAAAGGATGGTGAGGGAGTACGTAGCCGATCGCACGACCGTCCTTCGTGACGCCTCTGCCCCCTACAACTACTGGGTGTCGAAGCTGGACACGTGGCCTGAACTCGCGCTGTATGCCCTGGAGGTGCTTGCTTGTCCTGCGGCTAGCGTCTTGTCAGAGAGGGTGTTTAGTGCGGCTGGGGGAATCATCACAGATAAGCGTACCCGCCTGTCAACCGACAGTGCCGACAGGCTGACACTCATCAAGATGAACAAAGCCTGGATTTCCCCAGACTTCTCTTCTCCACCAGCGGACAGCAGCGATACCTAAACAATACATAGGCTGCACCCGCGGATAGAAGCATTGTTCTCTATCACCATCAAAAATGTGGACCTTTTAGCTTCATCAATCTGTGTATAATATTCATACTCCTCCTCCTGAAACCTGACGTAATCACGCCGAACGGGCAATTTTTCTTAGGCCCACAAGGCTCAGTCATATAATTTTTGTAAACAATTTTTATACGTTTCAATGCTCATTAAAGCGTTGAAACTTTCACCTGAACCAATATTTATTTTAACTGGGCTGCCTCCAGGCCTAGTTACAAATTAAGCCACATTAACAAAAGCGATTAATGCGTTTCACCTGCCCTCTTGGTTGGGCATGGGCAATTTTTCTGAGGTACATTAGTACTGTTGGTACACCAATTTTTTGGGGCCCTCGCCTACAGTGTAATCCAATTAATTTTTTGCCCACCTGCATTAAAGCTGACGTTACATCAGCTGTGCTGGGCACTGCAATGGGATATATTTATGTACCGCCGGTGGCTTCCTGGCACCCACCCATGCTGTGAGTCCACACGGACTTCACAATAGGGAGTTGTACCTGCCTGTGTCTATGAATTAAAAACTCCGGTCAGGTTGGGGCATGCAGTGTGGGCCGAAGCCCACCTGCTTTTAATCAGACGTTACCTCAGCTGTGATGGGCACTGCAATGGGATACATTTATGTATAGCCGGTGGGTTCCAGGGAGCCACCCATGCTGTGGGTCCACAGGGGGTTGTAACTGCATGTGTCCACTTCTAAAGAACCCCAGTCTGACTGGGCCATGCAGTGTGGGCCGAAGCCCACCTGCATTAAACATGACATTACCTCAGCTGTGATGGGCAATGCAATGGGATATATTTATGTACCGCCGGTGGCTTCCTGGCACCCACCCATGCTGTGAGTCCACATGGACTTCACAATAGGGAGTTGTACCTGCCTGTGTCTATGAATTAAAAACTCCGGTCAGGTTGGGGCATGCAGTGTGGGCCGAAGCCCACCTGCTTTTAATCGGACGTTACCTCAGCTGTGATGGGCACTGCAATGGGATACATTTATGTATAGCCGGTGGGTTCCAGGGAGCCACCCATGCTGTGGGTCCACAGGGGGTTGTAACTGCATGTGTCCACTTCTAAAGAACCCCAGTCTGACTGGGCCATGCAGTGTGGGCCGAAGCCCACCTGCATTAAACATGACATTACCTCAGCTGTGATGGGCAATGCAATGGGATATATTTATGTACCGCCGGTGGCTTCCTGGCACCCACCCATGCTGTGAGTCCACACGGACTTCACAATAGGGAGTTGTACCTGCCTGTGTCTATGAATTAAAAACCCCGGTCAGGTTGGGGCATGCAGTGTGGGCCGAAGCCCACCTGCATTTAATCGGACGTTACCTCAGCTGTGATGGGCACTGCAATGGGATACATTAATGTACAGCCGGTGGGTTCCAGGGAGCCACCCATGCTGTGGGTGCACACGGAATTCCCATTGCGGAGTTGTACCTGCCTGTGACTATTTATAAAAAAACGCGGTCTGACTGGGGCATGCAGACACCTTGACAGAATGAATAGTGTGTGGCACATAGGTTCCCCATTGCTATGCCCACGTGTGCAGCTCCTGATGGCGGTGGCACAGGATTATATTTCTCATTGCTTCTGTACAGCATTGTGGGCTATCGCCCCGCCCCTTTTAAAGAGGGTCGCTGCCTAGCCGTGCCAACCCTCTGCAGTGTGTGCCTGCGGTTCCTCCTCATGGCAGACGCACTTATAAATAGACATGAGGGTGGTCTGGCATGAGTGCAGCTGAAGGCTGCGCAGGGACATTTTGGTGTGCGCTGTGGACACTGCGTCGTGCGGGTGGGGGGTGGGGGGGTTGGGCAGCATGTAACCCAGGAGAAGTGGCAGCGGAGTGTCATGCAGGCAGTGATTGTGCTTTGTTGGAGGTAGTGTGGTGCTTTGCTAAGGTATGCATTGCTAATGAGGGCTTTTCAGAAGTAAAAGTTGTTGGGAGGGGGGGGCACTCTTGCCGCTATTGTGGCTTAATAGTGGGACCTGGGAACTTGAGATGCAGCCCAACATGTAGCCCCTCGCCTGCCCTATCCGTTGCTGTGTCGTTCCCATCACTTTCTTGAATTGCCCCGATTTTCACAAATGGAAACCTTAGCGAGCATCGGCGATATACAAAAATGCTCGAGTCGCCCATTGACTTCAATGGGGTTCGTTACTCGAAATGAATCCTCGAGCATCGCGATAATTTCGTCCCGAGTAACGAGCACCCGAGCATTTTGGTGCTCGCTCATCTCTATTAAGGTGTCATTATACTACTTTGCTCGTGTAAGGGGTTAAATGATATATATATATATATATATATATATATATATATATATATATATATATATATATAATATATGTGCGTGTAGATAGATAGAAACAGGCACGTGCATGTCCTGTTTTTATGTTCTTAGCAAGTTGGAGTCTATCCATACCTGATCATTTCATTGCATTCTCTATCTCTTTCATGAAATCCTACTGGGATTTCTGTCAGTTGTTGGTTACAGATGGTTGCATAAATACAGTATTATTGCAGGTCACTCTCAGGAATACTGCAGGGATATGACTTTCTCTCTTGGGATGTGATACATTTTGCTCCGTGGAGATTTGCAGAAATGTTTCGTCTTTTTTTTCTAAGACAATATTATGTCCAGGTTTTGCTGAGCACTACAACAAGGGAATTACTAAATTCTATGTTTATGTTACTAATTCCCTGGCAAATAAAGTATGTTAAATGTTAGCGGTAATGTGATTTTACTGGCACTCATACCAACTCAGTGTCATAGCAAAAAAGTTAAATTATGGCAATAATGCCTCTAAAGCAGGTCATCCAGCATTTCAAAAAGGGTTGTTTATTCTATTGAGAAACTCCACTCATACCCTTGTGTTATTTCAGGCGACCCAACAACTTTTCCTTGGAGGAGGTGGTGGAGAGCAGTGCTTTGCTGTTCAGTTCACCTTGTAGACTTTTTGTTCTTTGCAAAATCTAAAGCATTGCTTTGCAAACAAGCACCATACCTGTTGTCTTGCTTGGCATAATTTTTGGTAGCTCTACAGCTTTCCTTGGAGTAGCTCTGTGCTTGGGTATTCTGTTCACCTGGTAGACTTTGTCCTTTGCAAAATTTATGAAATTGCTTTTAAAACAAGCACAACACATGCTGTCTTCTTTGGTGTAGTTTTTCTTAGCCTATGAAGGCCTTCTTTCGTTTTTCAGTGACAAATCCATGTACTCCTGTACACTGTTTCTTACCAATTTTAGGGAGCAGCACAGTGTTCCTTAGATATGTGGATGTATTCCCATGCAATATGTGGGGCTTTGACTGCATTAGGGACATTCTGGAGGGCAACTTATTGAAATTTCAATAGGATTTTTACTCCTATTGATTTTAATGGGAGTTGGAATTTGCCATTCCAATTCATGATGACTTTAGTGAAATTGGCCCGAACCCATCATTCCACTAATTTCTCACCACTAGCTAGAATACGAGCTTATTACATACTGTTTATGGGGGCCTCTCACACTCTCTTACATACGAGTAGACAAATATACCAAGTTTGAGTCACCTTTGTCCATTAACCACTTAAAAAAATATTTCTTTCACCTCAACTCAATTATTCAACGATTATTTTGGATAATTCATTTATAGAATTGATAATCTCTAAAAATTTCATTGATTCACCAAAATATGTGTCATTCCAGATAAGAATCTGGAAAACTCAACTAGGGCAATGTGTTCTAAATTACAATTTCATTCTCAAGCTGAAAATAAATAATGCATGTGTAAGTATGTAAAACACTGAATGAAAATTCATCAAACTTCAAAAAAAAATACCAGTAAATGTAAAGAGTGGTAGTTAGAGATGAGCGAGTATACTCGCTAAGGCACATTACTCGAGCGAGTAGTGCCTTAGCCGAGTATCTCCCCGCTCGTCTCTAAAGATTCGGGGGCCGGCGGGGGGTGGGGAGCGGCGGGGGAGAGCGGGGAGGAACGAACGGGAGATCTCTCTCTCCCTCTCTCCCCCCGGCTACCCCCCACTCCCCGTAGCAACTCGCCTGTCACCCGCGCCCGAATCTTTAGAGACGAGCGGGGAGATACTCGGCTAAGACACTACTCGCTCGAGTAATGTGCCTTAGCGAGTATACTCGCTCAGCTCTAGTGGTAGTGTCTAGGTCGTGACTCTCTAGCTCTTGAAAAAATACAACTTTCACTTTGACCAGTCGGCATGTGGCTGTCAGAGAATGATGAGAGTAGCAGATTTGTAACAATTGGAAAAGGGGGAGACCACTAATTGTAAGAGTAACTATCATATTTTTTGCAGAAATGGATGATACATGTTCTTCTGATCAATGTATTTTAACAATAACCAGGGCTAAGTTTCTCTGACAATTCATGTTTGCTCTATATGCAGCTGCTTCTAAAAATGTTAACATTCAAGTAGCCTGAGGTTAGCATCTACTAAATACAGATTGCTATGGTTCCCATTGAGTTGAAGAATAATATTCTCCCTATAGAAGACTCAAAGAATTCAGTAAAATCTAAACATTTTGGATACTTGTCGCTAGGTTTGTTGATCCTTTAATATCTAAACATGGACCTTATTGAACCCAGTTTTGCTATTGTATTTACACTTTATAACATTGGAGCTTTGTATCAATCAGATTTCTGTTTCTCAGAAATTGCTTGATATATTATGAAGCATGAATTCATTTTAAGGTTCTTCACAAAAAATCAGAATAGATTTGAGAACATGCTTTGAATTTTAAAAGCTGCAGCATGCTCTATTATTTTTCAGATTTGCTGCATAATTCTCCTGTTCTCCGTATAGAAGACTCAAAGGGGCACATATATTATACCTTTTACAACAGGTTTCTGGCTATACAATTTGCACATTTTTGGACAAGGCACATTGTGCACAAAAATGTGCAATTTTTTTTCCCACTTTTCACCGGCCTCATCACTTTTTAAAAAATTGAGTGGAGCTTAGCTTTTGGGGGCTTGGGCACTTATGGTTTATTAAATTTACTGAATTTATGACAGAAATTGGCATAAATTATAGCTGAAATCTACATCAGCTCATAGATGGCATAGATTTCAGATTTGGCACTTGAATGTTTAAAAGATATGACAAATGCATTAAGCGGCTTATGTCTCCTATTACATTTGGTGAATTTCATGCCAGCACCAACTTTACATAGACTGGTGAATAAAATGCTAATTTAAGTAAATCTAACGAGGCTTGGGACGAGGGTGACATCACTATGTGGCCCATGGAATCCTCATAATGGTGCATGCACACTGTCATTTCAGCGTTGAAGGCTAACAGTGATATTTCTCCTCCTGTGAGTGGACAGCTTGCTTGACTGAGAGGTGGGCCAACCTGGCCAACCAATTGGCATTAGTTTATGTAATTTCTTCTAGTTCCTCATCACAGGGGATGCTTATTCATTTAGTATGGTCTACTCACTTGGCCTGGCCTGACTCTCTGTCTGATCACGTTATTGAGGATCTGGTTTGGACTGTGAATTCCTGTATGATTGACTTGTGCCTGACTCCTGTCTGATTCAGCTGTAGACTCTCTGTCTGAAGGTTTATCTGATCTGGTCTGCGGTTCTCTGGCTGATCTGGGTCTCAAGTTAAATCTAAATCTGCTGTTCATTTACTATATTTTGGGTGTTTGTTATATCTTAGCTCCTAGATAATTATAGTTCTTATATTTGCATCTAATGGTTACCATAATCTATTTTGCCATCTGGGGAGAGTCAGGGTCACCCAAGTACTGGACATGAGGCTACCCTAATATCTAGGGTTTTTCTGTATTTAGGAGAACAGGGTCAGTTCCCCTTTATCCCCGTTTTGTTCTATACATTTTGTGTTATATACGTCTGTATTAAAGAGTATATTATCATCTTTTCAGGAATTATTATTGTGTCCGGCACCAATGTAAGACATATAATTCAATAGTGTTTAAAAAAAACTGATCTATATTTTATACTAAGGGCTCGCTCACACAGGTAAAAATGGGAGTTTGTATATTACGCATACACGTTTCAGGGGCAAAATACGCAGTACATAGTCAACTACACATGCAGCATACTTATTTACTGTATATTTTAAACCTCCATTGCCTTGTGTATTATGTGCGTAATACGGACCAAAATAGGACAGGTTGCGTTTGACTGTCTGACCTAATGTAAATCAATGGGCTTTTAGGACTGTGGGCTTTATATGAATGAAAAATATGCACATTATACACAGCCCCCATACGCCCATGTGTGTGAACCTTTAGTCCCAATTCACATGAGGATAAGTGCAATTGCGCATGCCTTAGCTTTTTATGCCTTTTGCTATGAATGAGGCTTTTTTGGCACGTGTTGGCATGTTTCACAGACTTTTCCTGCCCACAGGGTTTGGTTTTTTTGCAAATGAAATATAAGCACACTGATTGAGATGGCTAATTTGTCAAACGAGTTCCAAATGTGTTATTCTTCAAGTGGAATTACACAGTATTACATGCATCGCCTTGTGTATTGCATCTACATTGGTCCAACCACCCACCTCCCCCCATTGACATCTACAGACACCTATGGTGAGTAAATATGCAGAGAATAGAACATGCGCTAATTGTATTTGCGTGACCAAACTGTGCGCGTCAGAATACAGAAATATAAATGAACCCAATGAAATCTATGCTTTCTATACGCTGCGTATCGCAAATACGTCTGTGTGAATCTGGCCTTAGGGCTTAATCAAATGAACATGATTTAGTCCCATTATGTGCTTGTGATAATCTTTGCCTAATAATGGGGCAAAACGAAACAACTGATTTCTGTGGTTTTCTATTCACTATCTTTTCTGCATGCAGTATTAACTATGTGCTGGAAAAATAGGACAGGACCTATCTTCCTGCAATTTTTGTTCAAACTGCACAATTGCGCAGGGTTTAAACGGCTGACCGGAAACAAAAAAACCTCGCTAATGCACAACTACACTCCATACCGGCTAGCCCTTTTACACGGGCCAATAAATCGTTTAGATGCCCACATCTAGCAGGAATATGAATGATCATCGGTCAGGTGCCACTTTGCTCCATAGTGCCTTGCATAGTTGCGCATATGGCTGTCGAAAACTGCCCTCAATGTTGAATGAGGAAAATAATAATCTGCAATGGAATTAAAATATAGATCTCTATAGTCTGTATGGATGGAATTTTAGATCTGTATCTTTAGACTTCATGGACTTCCATGGGGAAAGAATGAATCCAAGATTTATCGATTCGTGAACTGAAAATCTGAAATTTTGGAATCCTGTACTGCCTAAAATGCTTCTTTGTCATGTCTGTTCAATATGTTTGCATTTACTATCTTGTATACAATGCAGAAATTACAATCTGTGTGTCTCTTTGGGGGGTAACATTTCAATGCGAGGCCAATAAAATCTACCAGTGTAACATCTGAACTCCAGTAAGCCATGTTACGGCATTCACCTGTAAGTGCATTGAATAGAACATAATTCTGTTCTCTGTTGCAGAATGTAAATGGTGTGAAATGTGTTACAAGCATCCAGACCACAGCTCGCTCAGCCATCCCTGCTCATTATCATTACAACACTGTAAACCGTCCTTCTGCCATCTGCTCTGTTCTCTAATTACACATCCAGAAAGAATCATAATTCACTATTGTATCGTAACACATCGAGAAAATGTGGACAGAAACACATACATGCGTTCTGAATTCCTTGCAGCAAGCATCTGGTTTGTTTTCTCACAGCTTGTAATAGTATTAAGGAACGAGGGCACAGCTATGGCATTGTGATTATGTGCTGGCAAAGCTGGGGGGGACATCAGGAATGACTGGGATATTTGCCCTAAGGCAGACGAACAAAAGTACATTGAAAATGTGTCCAGTATAAGCTAGCACCTGTAAAATCATTAAGCAGAACTTCTCTATAGACGCTGTTAAAAATAAATTGCTTGTTTTCATTTGACTCATCTGAATTCATGTTATTTTCGGCTTCTGTTTATCTGACTAATGAGGGCTTCATCATCATTTTTACAGAAAAAGACATAAAGCAATTTACCTGCAGATTTGGCGCTAGACTCCTTCCAGACAAAATATTTAATACGTCCCCTAGTAATGTCCGCAGTGAAAACTCAATGAACTAGGGCATGGAGCTGTTACAACTACATTAGCTGTATGTTATTTACTTGAAGAACTTATGTCAACCTCAAAACATTCCACTACTATTTGTTTGAGCAGAATCGTCAAGTGGGATTTATGCAAAAATGGTACATACGGAATATGTATAGGGGCAAAATGACTACATGGCCATTAGAATCTTCAATAAATATATTTCCCGTCACAGGCATTCTTAAAGTGATCCTCAACTATTGGCCATACAGTTTATTGGAGAAAATGAGTACCTATTATTTGCTCAATCGAGTCACAAGCCTGAATAAATAGGGAGGGGTGGAGAAAGCAATGGCAAACTATTCCCCCATTTCTGCCAAAATACTTCATGGATCACAGCCAGACAAGGATAGGAAAGCATGGAGAACGATGATCCATAAAATGACCGAAGATTGACAGATAATCATCATTAATTGCTCACTTCTCATGAAGTATGGGCCCCCACACAATAGCCACAGAACTGGAAAATATCTGTCTTCATCCCTCTACCATAGAAAGGCAACCCCTAGAATTACTCCAACTACTGTAAACAATAGCCCTCATTCTGCATTCAAGCAAGATCCTTCTCAAAATTATACAGGAAAGACTGATCAATAGTTGAAGTGACACTCCCTGATGCGCAGCCAGGATTCCGGTGAGAACGCGGCACCCGCGATGTATTGCAAACCTACGATGGACCATGGAAAAAGCTCAAGGATACCAAAAGAATATTCACATGTTCTTCATCAACTACATCAGGGCCTTTCTCTGCGGTGATCATGACAAGCTATGCAGGCCGTACAAGAGCTGGGCATATCGGCACATCTAGTCAAGCTAATAAAATCACTTTATACCAATCAAGAATAACACAGTGTCCCCATACTGTGAGAACACAGTATGGGGACACAGATTGGTTTGGGATCGGCAAAGGCATCTGACAGGGGCATCCTCTCACCTTTCTTGTTTAACCTATATGCGGAAGTGATCATGCGGAAAATGGACCTAGACAATTGGAAATCTGGGTGAAAATAGGTGGAATAAACATTAACAATCTCCATTATGCAGATGACACAACTCTGCTTGCAGAAACAGAAGCAGGTCTGAAGCAGCTGATCTGGAAGATTAAAACTGAAAGTAAAAAAATGGGCCTCTACCTGAATGTAAATAAAATTATTACAACTGCAAAAAATGGCCAAATTCAAATCAAAATCGACAATTAAGTCATAGAATGCGTGCAAGAGTTCATCTTCCTTGGCTCAAAAATTGACCAGGCTGGAGGATCTATCTCAGAAATAAAACATAGGATAGCATTGGGGCAAAGTGCAATGCTAAACATGGACAAAATTGGGAAAAGTAGGGATATCAGTATAGAAACTAAACTCAGGATAGTGCAAACCATCGTTTTCCCAATAGCCATTTATGGATGTGAAAGTTGGACTGCAAAAAAAGCTGATAGAAGGAGGATAGATGCATTTGAGCTGTGGTGCTGATGAAAGCTGGTGCGTATGCCTGGGCGGCGAGAGTAACAAACAGAGAAGTCCTGAATTGTATAAGACCCGATATATCACTGGAGGGCAAGATGACCAGACTCAGACTCAATTATTTTGGCCATGTAACGCGAGCAGAGTCACTAGAAAAATCTACAATGCTTGGACAGATCAGAGGCAAAAGAAGACCTGGCCACCAAAGGACACGATGGCTGATACTGTAAAAGCTGATACTGGCATAAATATCACACAACTGAAGGAAGCAGTACAAAAACAAAGAACATGGAGGGAGCTCGCCTTCAGGGTTGCCAAGGGTTGTGAACGACTAAACAGCTAACAACCACAACAACATGAAGTTGAGCATGGCATGCTGGGACTTTTTAGACAATGCCAGTAGAATGTTGAGATCAGTTTGAAATTTTTTTATAGTGCAAGAAGGTGAGAGACTCTAACAGCTCTGGAATAGAATTCTTCTGCATGAGTGATAGTGCCATTTGGACAACCCTTTTCTGTAAATAGCCCTTCAATATGTAACAAGAGGACGTAAGTATTTATTTTTCTCAGCATCACAGTCCTCCCGAATAGGAAGCTTCCTCTTCACTGCCAATGAGGACGATGTACTGCACCTTTTCAAGGTCATGTAGGTGAATTGGTAGGTAAGTCCTCCTGACTGACTAGCATTTTATGCAAAGAAGGGTGTGGAGTAAACATAACATACTGTAGCTTGCACCTCTGCATGTCAGACTCAGAACAGAGTAAATGCTAGGTTGTGCTTCTGGGACTTGTAGTACTCTGGGTTCCAGGAGCACACCTGCACAGGTGAAGGTTAATTAAGCTGTCTGGGTGTGGTTGTTCTGGTCAGCCAATCTCCTGGGTTTGTGGGTAGATATATATACCCCAGCCCCTCTGCAAGAGAAAGCTGTATTTCCTCAGTCTTGTCTGCCTGTGTTTGTGTCATGTCAGCTAGTAGCTTGGTGTATGTAGTGCCTGGTCAGCTTGCTGGGTGTTTGGTGTCCTGTGCTGCCTGTTTTGTGTCTTGCTAGAGTAGGGACTGCAAGACATGAGGAGCCTTGATTTCAGCCTTGCAGCTTAAGTTCATTGGCCAACGTATGAACTAATCCCTTGCTTTTATATTCAGCTTTAGTGTGCAAGGTTGAGTGATAAGTGTGTTTGTGAATTTGGTTTGTCTGTTCTTATCCTGGTTCCGTGTACCACCTATACTGGGAGAGCCAGGACCAAGGTTCCAGTGTGGGGCTGCCTTTATTGAGGTGATCGCTCTGCTTGTTAGGTAGGGTCTCGCTATCTTCCCTTCAACATAGGATCAGTTTCCTCGTCCATGTTTTGTATGCCAGTTATGTCGTTTTCCCCAGTCTGTTGGTATGTCAGTTGTCCTTAATCTCTGTCCTGTGGTCACGTTTGTGTGAGCCTGGTGCTTGTTTGACCACAAGAACGTAACAGTAAGCTTACATAAGTAGTGAGACCTGTCCTAAGACAGACTTGGCCTGCAAGAGCTAGATAGTGCAGCCTAGTGATTGATCTGAGCAGAACAGACAGAATGTAGATTTACAACCGCTTGTTTGGCAGAATGGGTGAGAGCAGGAGCAGAAGAATAGCTGCATGGTACTAACACTACAGGTACTCAACATGACCATACATAGTGATTCTGCAAGAAGGTCATGGGGAACAGTTTCCGTGAAGTGCAGAGAGCAAGCAAAGACCTGACCAGGGTTCCTTGCTGTGTGGAGAAGGTCTGAACAGAGGCATAACTTGAAGCTCTTGGGCCGCAACTATAATGCTTTATTCATAGTACTAGGCTCTCTATATGTAGGGGAGAGACCTTATGGGCCCCCCAAGGCTCCTGGGCCTGGATGCAACCACATCCCCTGCATCCCCTATAGTTACGCTCATGGGTCTGAGTAGTGTGGTAGACACAGTCATAACCTTGAGTAAAAAAGGTCCAGCAACACAACGCTTGTGTGTATACGTCTTTCTCCTGGTCTTTATTGAGGTGCACTACACACAATATCACAGCTTGGGCAGTACAGCCATAAGTAACCTACATTTTACTGTAACATTTCAGTGGATTAACCCTTTAGTGACGGCACCAGGGTTTTTTACGTCCTAGCTAAGTGGGCTTTAAACCTAAAGGATGTAAAAACATGCATCCTCTGAGGATTAAAGCCTCATGGGCTGAGGACATGACAGCTCCATGCTGTCAGTTCCTAGAGGCAGCCGACAACATTGAGCTGTCATGGGGGATGGCGGGGAGCCCTTCCCGGTCATGCGATTGGCATTAAAGTAAATAAAACGTTTAAAAAAGTTAGAGTCTCAGCTTTCCTCACGGATCGCATCCATGAGTAGGGCATGAAACTACCTACCCCAATCCTCCGCGATGTCCCCCCTCCCCCCGATAAACTGGTCCGGAACGGATCCCTTGCCGTCTTCTGCGCATGTGCGCTAAAGGAAAAATGGTGGCAAATATGCAGAAGAGAAGACCGACGTGGGACATTTTTAATCGCCTTGCTCCCTTCGTAGCCGGGAACCAGAGACCGTAGTGAGCGGGCCCTGGGTTCGTCATCGCCACTGTCCAATGGATAGTAGCAATCACAGAAATGTATAAAAAAGTAAAATTAAATTAAAGTTTCACCTCAGCTCATGGTTTGGATCCATGAGGGGAAGTGAAAATACTCACCCCCGCCCTCTGCGATGTCCCAGTCTTCCAGGACCTGATTTTCCCTCCTGCGCATATACGCCCGATGTCATACATCGGGCGCGTGCTCAGAGGGGCTCGTGCCAAAGAAAATGTAGAATCCCTCTGCTCCCGGCTACCATGGGTAGCTGGGAGCAGAGAGATTTCACTGAGGACCACTGTATGCCTGGAATCGTGACCGAGAGCTGCGGTGAGCTGTCCCCGGTCATGTGATTGTCGTTATCCAACAGATAATGGCGTTCACGTAAAAGTTAAAAACAGTTAAGTTGAAATGCTCCTTTCAGTTTGGGCCCCGTTGTATATACGGACATAAGAATAGGGCCACAATGGGTATATTTCTGAACACGGGACAAACAGGAGAATCCATTTAGGGGCGCAAGTCTTTATTTATATGTATGCTGTACAAAAAAAACTGTTTTTAAAATGACTCAATTACCAAAAAAATGAAAATCATATTTACTTAGATTTATTCAAAAATGGTGGGGTCAAAATACGCAGAAGACTCCTAGATGAATAAAGGGGTCTAGTTTTCAAAATTGGGTCACTTCTGGGGGTTCTCCATCGTTTTGGCCGCTCAAGGATTCTACAAGTGGGCAATGGGGCCTAAAACACCTTCAAGCAAAATGTCTGTTCTGAAAGCCATCCGCTGCTCCTGTCATTTTGGGCCCCATTATGCCTACAGGCATTAGATTAGGGCCACAATGGGTATGTTTCTGAACATGGGACAAACAGGGGAATCCATTTTGGGGCGTAAGTCTTCATTAATGTGTGCTGTACATAAAAAAACAGTTTTTAAAATGAAACAATTGCCAAAAAAATGAAAATTTTAATTTTTTTCTTCTGCTTTGCTTAGATTAATTTAAAACCTGTGGGGTTAAAAATGCGCAGCACACCCCTAGACAAATTCGTTAAGGGGTCTAGTTTTCAAAATGAGGTTATTTGTGGGTGTTTTCCATAGTTTTGGTTGTTAAAGGGATCTACAAGTCTGCAATGGAGCCTAAAACACCTTCAAGCAAAATGTTTGTTCTGAAAGCTACCGGCTGCTCCTGTCATGTTGGGCCCTGTTGTGCATACAGATATAAGATTAGGGCCACAATGGGTATGTTTCTAAATACGGGAAAACAGGCGTATCTATTTTGGGGTGTCAATCCTTATTTTCATATGCACTTTAGAAAAAAACATGTCTTTAAAATCACATATTTGCAAAAATATGACATTTTATGTTTTCTCCTCTAAATTGCATTGACCCCTGAAAAAACTGTAGCGTCAGAATACTCATTACAACCCTCAGTGAATACATTAAGGGGTGTTATTTTTAAAATGGGGTCATGTGTGGGGGTATCTATCATTCTGACACCTATGAGCCTTTGTAATCTTGGCTTGGTGTAGGAAAACAAAGTGTTCCTCAAAATGTTTATAAGTAATGTTAAATTTGTACGTCTCCTAAATCGTTAAAAAAAACCGAACGTCTTTCAAATGTGCACTCAGAATAAAGTCAACACATGGAAATATATATCTTATCTAAAATTTGTACAGTATGTTTGCACATATTTGAGATATTACAGTTAAAAATGTGAAAAATTTATATGTTTCTCAAAATTTTCCCAATTTTGGTACTTTTAGTAAATATACACAAATTATATTGGTCTATTTTTACCACCTAAATGAAGTAGAATATGTGGCGAAAAAACTGTGTGAGAATCGCTTGGATATGCAAAACCTTTACGGAGTTATTCTATGCTAAAGTGTAACATCAGATTTCCAAAATTTGGCTCCATCACTAAAGGGTTAACAGCAAGTGCTGCAGCTTCTATAAGAGACTGCTCTGCCTCTTGACAGATCTCAGCTGTTTCCCCTATGTGTTACAGCAGAAAACTACAAGCTCTGTGTTTGTAAAGGATAATGGAGAGCCAACAAAGTCCTGCTATTACTGCACCAGCAATAATTCAAGCAGTCAGTTTCTTTCATTGCAGTACAAGAATGGAGGGAAAATGTAATGTTAGCCATTAGGCTTCTATAAACAGTGACCATGACCAGGCTACAACTCTAGTGTATCTGTAATCATGTTAGTGAATCAGGAAAAAGTGGAGGTGTGAAGCACAAACAGTCGAACTTTAAAATTGAAAGAGTTCACAAAGGTAGCATACATGAGCACTATGGAGATTTTATTTCATTGGAGGTAGATAAGTAAATCATCTTTAGGGCTTATTGCTAACCCTATTTTGCTTATTATAGATAAAGGATATGTAAAATATTTTTGTAGTAGGGGCCCTTTACACGGAACAATTATCATTCTGGTTGTTTATGCTCCCGCAGGGGTTTGCATTATAATCATCCTATGTAAAAGCATGCAGAAACTGAATGACTGCATGAGAGTCATCCAGTCGTTCAGTTTTAAGCATGCTTAAAATCCGAAAACCATTGTTCAGTGTAAACAGCAGCCGTTTTATTGAACGGACGCTGCTTGTAGTGAATGGAGAGATGCGGGGGTGGAGCGGAGAGAGAGCTCTCCTCCAGCCGCCCCACCTTCCTGCTGGCCGTGCTGTGAGCAATCCAGCGATACTCGCTCCTGTGTAATAGCACGGGAGCGAGTATATGCAAAGACGAGTGTGGGGCATCGTTTGCCTGACACTTGTCTCGTGTAAAAGGGCCTTAGGAAATTCCTTTGAACACTTAAGGAGCAAGCATCATAAATTTGCAGCACTTTAAAGTTGGCTGATTGATTAAATCTCCTGCTTCTGTAGCAATGTAGCAGGATCAAGTCAGTTCATCAGCTGTTAGTCACAGCGGAGGACCTGAAGGCGAAGGCAGAAACAATTTTTAACTGCTTTGGCTTCTCTTTTGCAGACTATATAGTGCTCAGTGAGCACTATGTAGTGAATAGAAAAAGCAGAAGTGTCACTTTGGGTATTTGACACAGCTATCACATGACTGCCAGATGCCCCCTGCCACAGCAGAGCTGCAGGATCCTAGCAGGCCTAGATTAGCTCTGTTAGTGACTATTGTCACTACACGGAGATGATTTCCCATGTAACTCAGGCCCTTCGGGTGCCCCAGCTACAAAGGAAAAGTGTGGAATTAGGAAAAAAAAAGGCAATATGAATGATCCCCAGATGTCTTATATAATGTCATGGGGAACGGTGATGTTAAAAAAAGTTACAAAGATAAGTAAAAAAAATTACAGAATAAAATACAAATTGTATATATAAAACAATCCATCACCAACGCCAACCTAAAACTTCGCTATATGCACCCTGTAATCTGTGACTATACAAATTATATATCAGAACAAAATAAGGAAACCATTCCTGTACTTTATTTTAGCATAAATATACTAATGTTAAAAATGAACAACTAAAAATTAAATATTTTTTAGCTTTTTACCCCTGATTAAACTAAATAACGTAAAAAGAAAATCAGTAAAAAAAAAGATATTAAAATTAGCTCTATATGTCATGGAAAAAAAGTGCTGTAAAAATAATTTAGGTAGCTGAAGAAAATAAAATAAAGCAGTACAACCACCACATGGGTAAAATCCCTAAAAAGTGTCTAGTCCTTTTGGACCAAAACACCCAAGTCTTTAAGGAGTTAAAGCATCTACTGTAATTGCACACCTTACTTTTTCTTCTAAATGTATGAATCGAGCTAGGTTTGTTCGACATCAAAAATGATTTGTACTTTTCTCATGTTCGCCATGAATGCAAAACCCAGAACAAGCACGTAGCTGTACTCACACAATGAACTGACCAATGCAGGAAGTGAAGAAACAATACAATAAAAACAAAAGAAGGAAGGAATAACCTCACCCTCACTTCTAGGAAGGAATAGCCCTGCCTAACAGCAAGGCTGTTGCAGCAAAAAAGGTGACCCCAAATCCCATGCCTCAGCCACTGACTCTTACACCTAACGGAAAGAAAACATAAGTGGACAACAAAAGCACCATTTAGTATTAAAGCAGAAATAAACATAAAGAATGCTTCTTAACTTAGCAGCAGAGCTCCAAAGAACACAACCTCACTCCACCAGAGGTGAGACAATTTCAACAAACCAAACCCAAAAGCGGTCATAAAGTGGCCAAAGAAATGCAATAGGTGAGACAAAGTTCCACAAACACCGGGGCAAAATCAATGACAGGGGGAACCACTGAGGGTATACAGATGGACGACCCAAGTAATACCTACAAAAATGACAAACCATAGAAACACAAACATTAACTTATAGGACAGATTGGAATAGTGCCACCAGCCCATCTACATGCTGAGACACCCATGCAACAACCTCATTGTGGACCACAGACCGTGTCAACTATATCCTCAGAATTATCAAGATCATCATCCATTAACAAATCACACTTTTTAGCTGTCAAAAGAAGCCATCTTTGTTCACAGTGCACTTGCATATGATGTACCTGATCCAAATATAACTGGATAGTTTTCTAGTATCAGTTGTAGAATTTCTAGGGCAGACTATCCTATTACTGGGGAAGAATGCATTGCAATCAAGAGACAAGATATTCTAATATTTCTCTGTGTCTCAATCACTTTCTCAATTTTTCACTTGTTCACTCTTAGCAAAAATCATACATGGGATCAAGCAGTAACACTAACCCCATTAGATTTGAAGAAAATATAATATTTACATAAATGTAACTACCAACATAGAACCAAGAACATGAACAATGTGCAAAGAAAGTAACTTTTCTTTACCACTGTGCAACAGAAGTTTCCAGTATATTGACATATCACTGCCTTTTCTCTGTTAAGCCAGGATTCTCTTGTTGCTATTGTGTTGAGATTAAAGGACATTGCAGGTAAATATGCCATAAAATCAACAAAGCAGACCTGCCAATTTTTTATTGACACTACAATATTTCATAGTTTATTCAGAGCAGACAGGGACTATCAGCACAGTTGATAGATTGGCGCTCTACCTACTGCCTGTTTAACCTGAAAGTCAAGACCACTTGTGTTTCCATTCGTTTAGCACTCCACTGTAAACATTTAGTATAGATTCTGGTATACATTTTATGGAATCAATGTATTTGTCATTATTCCATTTTTTACAAGCTTTTGAAAATAAGAAATAACTATATTGATCACAATTAACAATG
Source organism: Eleutherodactylus coqui (assembly GCF_035609145.1). Taxonomy (NCBI): domain Eukaryota; kingdom Metazoa; phylum Chordata; class Amphibia; order Anura; family Eleutherodactylidae; genus Eleutherodactylus; species Eleutherodactylus coqui. Next base: position 124,081,916 of record NC_089840.1, on the reverse strand, counting down.
TATATGGAGTGGCTATAAAAAGTCTACACACTCCTGTTAAAATGTCAGGTTTTTGTCCTGTAAAAAGTCTAACAAAGATGAATCATTCCAGATTTATTTATTTATTTATACGACAGCATTCAGTTTTTTGGGGCAGGTGTCTATCAGCATGGCACATCTTGACCTGGCAATCTTTGCCCACTCTACCTTTGTAAAAGTGCTTCAAATCTATCAGATTGCAAAGGCATCTTGTGTGTACCGCCCTATGCAGGTCAACTAGTCATGGCCACAGGTCCATCAAGTACGCACAGACTTATTTGAGACCGGTCACTTGACAGCTTGGTGTTCAGATTAGAGATGAGCGAGCACCAAAATGCTCGGGTGCTCGTTACTCGGGTTGAAAATTTCGCGATGCTCGAGGGTTCGTTTCGAATAACGAACCCCATTGAAGTCAATGGGCGACCCGAGCATTTTTGTATATCGCCGATGCTCGCTAAGGTTTCCATTTGTGAAAATCGGGGCAATTCAAGAAAGTGATGGGAATAACACAGCAACGGATAGCGCAGGCGAGGGGCTACATGTTGGGCTGCATCTCAAGTTCCCAGGTCCCACTATTAAGCCACAATAGCGGCAAGAGTGGGCCCCCCCTCATCCCAACAATTTTTACTTCTGAAAAGCCCTCATTAGCAATGCATACCTTAGCTAAGCACCACACCACCTCCAACAAAGCACAATCACTGCCTGCATGAGACTCCGCTGCCACTTCTCCTGGGTTACATGCTGCCCAACCCCCCCCCCCTGCACGACCCAGTGTCCACAGCGCACACCAAATTGTCCCTGCGCAGCCTTCAGCTGCCCTCATGCCACGCCACACTCATGTCTATTTATAAGTGTGTCTGCCATGAGGAGGAACCGCAGGCACACACTGCAGAGGGTTGGCACGGCTAGGCAGCGACCCTCTTTAAAAGGGGCGGGGCGATAGCCCACAATGCTGTACAGAAGCAATGAGAAATATAATCCTGTGCCACCGCCATCAGGAGCTGCACACGTGGGCATAGCAATGGGGAACCTATGTGCGACACACTATTCATTCTGTCAAGGTGTCTGCATGCCCCAGTCAGACCGCGTTTTTTTATAAATAGTCACAGGCAGGTACAATTGGGAATCCCCAACTCCGCAATGGGAATTCCGTGTGCACCCACAGCATGGGTGGTTCCCTGGAACCCACCGGCTGTACATAAATGTATCCCATTGCAGTGCCCTGGACAGCAGAGCTAACATCAGATTAAATGCAGGTGGGCTTCGGCCCACACTGCATGCCCCAACCTGACCGGGCTTTTTAATTCATAGACACAGGCAGGTACAACTCCCTATTGTGAAGTCCGACAGCATGGGTGGGTGCCAGGAAGGCACCGGCGGCACATAAATATATCCCATTGCATTGCCCATCACAGCTGAGGTAATGTCATGTTTAATGCAGGTGGGCTTCGGCCCACACTGCGTGCCCCAGTCAGACTGGGGTTCTTTAGAAGTGGACACATGTAGTTACAACTCCGTGTGGACCGACAGCATGGGTGGCTCCCTGGAACTCACCGGCGGTACATAAATATATCCCATTGCAGTGCCCAGCACAGCTGATGTAACGTCAGCTGTAATGCAGGTGGGCAAAAAATTAATTGGATTACACTGTAGGCGAGGGCCCCAAAAAATTGGTGTACCAACAGTACTAATGTTCCTCAGAAAAATTGCCCATGCCCAACCAAGAGGGCAGGTGAAACCCATTAATCGCTTTGGTTAATGTGGCTTAATTGGTAACTAGGCCTGGAGGCAGCCCAGTTAAAATAAAAATTGGTTCAGGTGCAAGTTTCAACGCTTTAATGAGCATTGAAACGTATAAAAATTGTTTACAAAAATTATATTACTGAGCCTTGTGGGCCTAAGAAAAATTGCCCGTTCGGCGTGATTACGTGAGGTTTCAGGAGGAGGAGCAGGAGGAGGAGGAGGAATATTATACACAGATTGATGAAGCAAAAATGTCCCCGTTTTTGATGGTGATAGAGAACGATGCTTCCATCCGCGGGTGCAGCCTACGTATTGCTTAGGTATCGCTGCTGTCCGCTGGTGAAGAGAAGTCTGGGGAAATCCAGGCTTTGTTCATCTTGATGAGTGTAAGCCTGTCGGCACTGTCGGTTGACAGGCAGGTACGCTTATCCGTGATGATTCCCCCAGCCGCACTAAACACCCTCTCTGACAAGACGCTAGCCGCAGGACAAGCAAGCACCTCCAGGGCATACAGCGCGAGTTCAGGCCACGCGTCCAGCTTCGACACCCAGCAGTTGTAGGGGGCAGAGGCGTCACCGAGGACGGTCGTTCGATCGGCTATGTACTCCCTCACCATCCTTTTACAGTGCTCCCGCCAACTCAGCCTTGACTGGGGAGCGGTGACACAGTCTTGCTGGGGAGCCATAAAGCTGGCAAAGGCCTTGGAGAATGTTCCCCTGCCTGCGCTGTACATGCTGCCTGATCTTTACGCCTCCCCTGCTACCTGGCCCTCGGAACTGCGCCTTCTGCCACTAGCGCTGTCAGATGGGAAGTTTACCATCAGTTTGTCCACCAGCGCCCTGTGGTATAGCATCATTCTTGAACCCCTTTCCTCTTCGGGAATGAGAGTGGAAAGGTTCTCCTTATACCGTGGGTCGAGCAGTGTGTACACCCAGTAATCCGTAGTGGCCAGAATGCGTGTAACGCGGGGGTCATGAGAAAGGCATCCTAACATGAAGTCAGCCATGTGTGCCAGGGTACCTGTATGCAACACATGGCTGTCCTCACTAGGAAGATCACTTTCAGGATCCTCCTCCTCCTCCTCCTCCTCCGGCCATACACGCTGAAAGGATGACAGGCCAGCAGCATGTGTACCCTCACCAGTGGGCCAAGCTGTCTCTTCCCCCTCCTCCTCATCTTCCTCCTCCTCCTCCTCCTCACCGCGCTGAGATATAGACAGGAGGGTGCTCTGACTATCCAGCGACATACTGTCTTCCCCCAGCTCTGTTTCCGAGCGCAAAGCGTCTGCCTTTATGCTTTGCAGGGAACTTCTCAACAGGCATAGCAGAGGAATGGTGACGCTAATGATTGCAACATCCCCGCTCACCACCTGGGTAGACTCCTCAAAGTTTCCAAGGACCTGGCAGATGTCTGCCAACCAGGCCCACTCTTCTGAAAATAATTGAGGAGGTTGACTCCCACTGCGCCGCCCATGTTGGAGTTGGTATTCCACTATAGCTCTACGCTGCTCATAGAGCCTGGCCAACATGTGGAGCGTAGAGTTCCAACGTGTGGGCACGTCGCACAGCAGTCGGTGCACTGGCAGATTAAACCGATGTTGCAGGGTGCGCAGGGTGGCAGCGTCCGTGTGGGACTTGCGGAAATGTGCGCAGAGCCGGCGCACCTTTCCGAGCAGGTCTGACAAGCGTGGGTAGGTTTTCAGAAAGCGCTGAACCACCAAATTAAAGACGTGGGCCAGGCATGGCACGTGCGTGAGGCTGCCGAGCTGCAGAGCCGCCACCAGGTTACGGCCGTTGTCACACACGACCATGCCCGGTTGGAGGCTCAGCGGCGCAAGCCAGCGGTTGGTCTGCTCTGTCAGACCCTGCAGCAGTTCGTGCGCCGTGTGCCTCTTCTCTCCTAAGCTGAGTAGTTTCAGCACGGCTGCTGACGCTGGCCCACCGCTGTGCTGCCACGACGCGCGTCACCTTCTGCTGTCGTCGTGCTGCTGCTGACACATCTTGATTGCGAGACAGAGGTTGCGTTGGAGGAGGAGGAGGAGGAGGAGGGTGGTTTACTGGAGGAAGCATACACCGCCGCAGATACCACCACCGAGTTGGGGCCCGCAATTCTGGGGGTGGGTAGGACGTGAGCGGTCCCAGGCTCTGACTCTGTCCCAGCCTCCACTAAATTCACCCAATGTGCCGTCAGGGAGATATAGTGGCCCTGCCCGCCTGTGCTTGTCCACGTGTCCATTGTTAAGTGGACCTTGCCAGTAACCGCGTTGGTGAGGGCGCATACAATGTTGCGGGAGACGTAGTCGTGCAGGGTTGGGCCGGCACATCGGGAAAAATAGTGGCGACTAGGAACTGAGTAGCGCCGGGCCGCCGCCGCCATCATACTTTTGAAGGACTCCGTTTCCACAACCCTATACGGCAGCATCTCCAGGCTGATAAATTTGGCTACGTGCACGTTTAACGCTTGAGCGTGCGGGTGCGTGGCGGCGTACTTGCGCTTGCGCTCAAACACTTGCGCTAGCGACGGCTGGACGGTGCACTGAGAGACATTGGTGGATGGGGCCGAGGACAGCGGAGGTGAGGGTGTGGGTGCAGGCCAGGAGACGGTAGTGCCTGTGTCCTCAGAGCGGGGTTGGATCTCAGTGGCAGGTTGGGGCACAGGGGGAGAGGCAGCGGTGCAAACCGGAGGCGGTGAACGGCCTTCGTCCTACCTTGTGGGGTGCTTGGCCATCATATGTCTGCGCATGCTGGTGGTGGTGAGGCTGGTGGTGGTGGCTCCCCGGCTGATCTTGGCGCGACAAAGGTTGCACACCACTGTTCGTCGGTCGTCTGCACTCTCAGTGAAAAACTGCCAGACCTTTGAGCACCTCGGCCTCTGCAGGGTGGCATGGCTCGAGGGGGCGCTTTGGGAAACAGTTGGTGGATTATTCGGTCTGGCCCTGCCTCTACCCCTGGACACCGCACTGCCTCTTGCAACCTACCCTGCTGCTGCCCTTGCCTCCCCCTCTGAAGACCTGTCCTCAGTAGGCGTAGCAAACCAGGTGGGGTCAGTCACCTCATTGTCCTGCTGCTCTTTCTCCGAATCCTCTGTGCGCTCCTCCCTCGGACTTACTGCCCTTACTACTACCTCACTGATAGACAACTGTGTCTCAACGTCATCGTCCTCCTCACCCACTGAAAGGTCTTGAGACAGTTGGCGGAAGTCCCCAGCCTCATCCCCCGGACCTCGGGAACTTTCCAATGGTTGGGCATCAGTCACGATAAACTCCTCTGGTGGGAGAGGAACCACTGCTGCCCAATCTGAGCAGGGGCCCGAGAACAGTTCCTGGGAGTCTGCCCGCTCCTCAGAATGTCTCATTTTCATGGAGTGAGGAGGCTGGGAGGAAGGAGGAGCAGCAGCCAGAGGATTCTGAGTTGCAGCAGTGGACGGCGCAGAACTGTGGGTGGACGATAGGTTGCTGGAAGCACTTTCTGCCAGCCACGACAGGACCTGCTCACACTGCTCATTTTCTAATAAAGGTCTACCGCGTGGACCCATTAAATGTGCTATGAATGTGGGGACGCCAGAAACGTGTCTCTATCCTAATCCCGCAGCAGTCGGCTGCGATACACCTGGATCAGGAGCTCGGCCTGTGCCCACACCCGGACTAGGGCCTCCGTGTCCTCGGCCGTGCCCACGTCCTCTAGGCCTACCCCTACCCCTCTGCATGCTGTATTACCAGTAATGCAGAAACAGAACGCTGTAATTAAATGTGCCACTTATTGGCCTGTGGTTGGAGGCTGACTTCGCTTACGGAACGCCAGGAAACAATTTGGCGCACGCCTGCTGTAACACTTAGCTGCCTGCGTATTTATTTGTAGAACTACTACACCCAGCACACACGGACCCAGAACACTGAGCACAGTGACAGGCAGGCCAAATAGATTTTTTGCCCAATATTTTTTTGAAAAGGACCACTGCATATATTCAGTCAATAATATATGTCTTCTGGCCCTGCCTACACAATTCTGTCCCTGGAGTATTACTGCAGGGCGCAATGCTCTGCACGGCCGATATACCAAAAAAAAAAAAAAATGTGCAACACTGCAAAAAGCAGCCTCCACAGTACTGCACACGGTTAGATGTGGCCCTAAGAAGGACCGTTGGGATTCTTGAAGCCTACAATCACTCCTAACACTTTCCCTGCCTAACCCCCACTTCTGTCCCTGTAGTATTACTGCAGGGCGCAATGCTCTGCACGGCCGATATACCAAAAAAAAAAAAAGTGCAACACTGCCAAAAGCAGCCTCCACAGTACTGCACACGGTTAGATGTGGCCCTAAGAAGGACCGTTGGGGTTCTTGAAGCCTACACTAACTCCTAACACTCTCCCTATAGCAGCTCCGGCACCAACAGCACTGTCCCTCAGCTATGTCACAACGCATCTGAGGCGAGCCGCGGGAGGGGCCGATTTTTATACTCGGGTGACACCTGATCTCGCCAGCCACTCACTGCAGGGGGGTGGTATAGGGCATGAACGTCGCAGGGGGAAGTTGTAATGCCTTCCCTGTCTTTCAATTGGCCAGAAAAGCGCGCTAACGTCTCAGAGATGAAAGTGAAAGTAACCCGAACATCGCGTGGTACTCGTTACGAGTAACGAGCATCTCGAACACGCTAATACTCGAACGAGTATCAAGTTTGGACGAGTACGTTCGCTCATCTCTAGATTTTACCCACGGGATGGTTTTACAGTCCTATTTTTTTTTCTTCAGCTACCAAAATTCTTTTTGCTGTGCTTTTCTTTTTCCATGACATATAGAGTTATTTTTTTAAATCTTTTTCTCGCTTTTTTTAGCTTTAGCAGGGGTAAAAAACAATTTTTTTTAAACTTAAAATTGTTTGCTTTTAAAATTAGTATATTTACGCTAAAATAAAGTATGGGAATGGTTTCAGACGTTTTGATCTATAGCTTTTATTGTCTCGGATTACAGGGCACATATGGTGATGGTTTAGGCTGGCATCGAAGGTGAGTCATTTTATTTATATCTATTTTTTTATTTTATTCTGTCATTATTTTTACTTATTTTTGTAACTTTTTTAAACATCTTTATACCCCATGATGTTATATAAGACATTCACAATGTCTTTTTATTTCACACTTTTCCACTGTAGCTGGGGCATCCATAGGAGAAGCATCCAGAGGATCCACAGTTATAAAAAAAGCATTTCCCTGTAGTAAGAGTAGTCACTAAAAGGGCTGATCTGGGTCTGATAGGATCCTATGGCTCTGCCGTGGCAGGGGGCACCCAGTGGTCACGTGATCATTGGATTGAATAGTGGAAATAGCACTTGCACTTTTTCTTTTCACCACATAGCCCTCATTGAGTGCTATGTAGTCCTCCGGGTCCTCGGCTATTGTTAACATTGCTATATTGCTGGAGCTTTAATTCCACTTCTTCTATTTACCATTGGGCGGCATTAAAGCCCAGAACCAAGTACTTTAAATTAACAGTGCTTGTTCCTTATTGGGTTAAGAGAGTTTGGGACGTTTAGGCGCAGAAGAAGATATTTTCGGGAAAGCCTTGCTAAAGTAGTGTAAGTACAATAGGGCCGATGTTCTAGAATAGAAAGTATTAGAAAGCACTCTCTAGATGTGACGTCTAGCACATGCTCTTCTACAGTTTCACAACTTTCATCCCTTCCAATGAGTGTAGAGAGGTTGAATCAGCATAAGGTGTTGGTCTTTCACAGTTGATTTCTCTATCATTCTATCTGTTATGTTTGCTTCAACTAGAAGACTATGATTAATTTGGTCATTCATTCGCTTCTCTGTTTTCATTGTTGTATTAAGGGGGTTGGGAAACATTAACCCATTGAACCCTCTGAAAATAGGAAAGCTGTCATTTTTAATAGAATCTAATGTGAAAGAATGTAAAGTGTTAACTGTTAATAGTAAAATGCCGTATTTTCAATGTCTGCTGCAGCAAAGCCCAATAACGGAATATTATATATGTGCCATGGCTGTTGGGGTTGTTTTGCTGCTACAGTGAAGTGTGCAAGGCAGCATAAGTAGGGGAGGAAGGTTGGAAGTCGTGCAAGAGATCGGCTGCAAAGTCATGTGAGCTGTGCAAGAGTTCCTAGGTGCCTCCTGTTCAGCCTGTAAGAGGTTTCAAAGAGTTTGGAGAAGAGAGACTCTGCTAGTGAGAGCTGAGCAGAATGACCTGCTGCTTGGCTTGTGAGATTCTGCAGCTATGGTGGAATTTTTTTTCCAAATAGCAGAGAGCCTTGTGCTGAGTTAGCTGCCTCAGTGCTGCTTTAGAGCTGTTTTTTTCCTGTATCAGAGAGGGAGAGAAAGTGTCACTCCGATTCCTGGAGATGTGCTCCTTAGCTGTTGCAACGTGAGTGCCAAAGGGAGATCGGCTGATCATCCAAGTAAACAGGAGTTCTAATTACCAACTGCAAGTGGTACGCCTTCAGAGGGAGAGAGACCAGTAGCAAGAGAGAATAGTCTTACAGCTAGTATCCAGATATTCAAGTCTTGGTGGTGTGTAATCATGAGTATTATCACCCAGACACATTGCCTGTAAAAGTGATTTTTTTTTTACTTCCTCACTGTACAGCCTCCCCAAAGGTACTGTGCTAATAATTTGTTCAGAGGACAGTGACTGCAAATTTCAATTAGTGAATTTAGTCATTTGGTTAACCAAAGTTCGTGCAAGAATAAGTTACTGCAGAGGAGACTTTTATTTTCAAACAACATCTGGTCAGGGTAAACCATTTATTGACTGTGATAATTCTACACTGCGTGCACAATTGTGTGCCCCATTTGTTAACTACGGACTGAGGTATAGCGCTAATTGAACATTAGAAACTGTCTGTGTTGTATCCAAATAATACTCTTGTATACTTTTGCTATATTATTTTTTACTGTACATTCAGTAGTGCATAGTGACATAGTATGTTATGCCGAAAAAAGACATATGTGCATCCCGTTCAGCCTATTTCCCCCCCAATGTTGATCCAGAGGAAGGCAAAACAAAAGCATTTAAGGGAAAAATTCCTTTCCGAATCCAATCTGGCAACCGGAATAATCCCTGGATTACCTACCCTTCTGGCGTAATTGTAAGTGATTTTAACATGTAATAGGCCCTTGTGTGGTTCAGAGTTTTAAAGCAGTGGAAATGCAGTCCTAAGCTTTCACTCATGACCTGAAAGTTGAGGGCTTTATCCTCACGTGGTTCAGGTAGCCAGCTCAAGGTTGACTTCCATCCTTCCGAGGTCGGTAAAATGAGTACCCAGCTTGCTGAGGGGGTAAAAGATTACTGGGGAAGAAAATGGCAAACCACCTCACAAAAACAGTCCGCCAAGAAAATGTCATGATGTGACGTCACCCGAGGAGTCAAAAAATAATGCAGAAGAAATAGCAGGATCGAGGCTTTCTTTATGAAAGAAGCTACGTTTCGGCCTGTCATGGCCTTTTTCAAGCTTGAAAAAGGCCATGACAGGCTGAAACTTAACTTTTTAAATATGGAATAAAGAAAGCCTCTCTAATGCAAAATTTCACCATCTCTTCTGCCACTTCTTCTGCATTATTTTTTGACTGTTCTAAAGACCTAAGGTTCAGGTCTCTAAATTGTGGCTCTGCATGCTAAGCCACCTCGCCTTAACAGGTTTGATTTGAGTGTTGTCGGCTTCCATTTTTACACACGGAAAATGACTCAGTTATAACTCGGTCATGACTCAGTGCTTGCACCAGGGTACTTTACCTTTATAACATATAATATTGGATCACTCAAGAAAGGTGTCTAGGCCCTTCCTAAACTCGTACCATGTCCCCAGACAGAGAGTTCCATAGTTTCACTGCTCTTACAGTAAAAAATCCCCTTCTATGTCGGTGTAGAAACCTTCTTTTCTCTAGATGTAGAGGACGCCCCTTTATTACAGTCACAGTCCTGGCTATGAATAGATGATGGGAGAGATCTCTGTATTGTCCCCTGATATATTTATACATAGTTATTAAAGTGCTCATCAGCCGTCTTTTTTCTAAAGTAAATAACCCCAACTTTGATAACCTCTCTGGGTATTGTAGTCCACCCATTCCATTTATTACTTTAGATGCCCACCTTTGAACCCGCTCAAGCTCTGATATGTCCTTCTTGAGTACCGATGCCCAAAACTGTACACAATATTCTGACCAGAGACTTGTAAAGAGTATAGTTTGTTCATCTGAACTGGTGTAAAGCCAGTTCATAACCAGTGTCATATTCTACACATGTCACAGGACGGTCAAACATGGAAGCTTAGGAAGCACCAGCCAATTACTATTGCATTGTGAGAATGTGAGACCAAAAAAAGGGTCTTAAAACACTCAGTGTTTTGTTAATTGCCCACAGAAGAACAAGAGGCCTGATAATGATTGGGTATATTTCAAGATTGGGTATATTTCAAGATTGGGTATATTTCAAGGTTGGCAACATAACTAAGTGACTATGCATGTTTGAGAAGCAAGACAAATTTCAAACGGCCATTATTTGTGTTAAAAACTGTGACTTTTTCCTCCAAGGTCAGTGAGCCATAACACAGTTGCTAGAGAGTTCCGAACTGCATCTGAAGTTCATGTTAGTCCACCACCAATTCAGGTATATAACTGTATCACTGCAACAGCTGCCAAGTAAAAGTTTATTGTTGGCTTTCGATTTCTGTGCTTATTCCACCTGCATGTGGGCGACCCCCGCAGATCTATAGTCCATGTATTCTTCAAAATCTTTTAAACAAAGGTACTGATAATTTTTCTGTCCTCGTTTTCATTTACCAGGTCATGTATCCATAAAGAGCACCATGAAATACCATATAATACTATATACACATATCAAATTTAAAAACACTACAGTATTACCCCCATAGAGTAATCTACTTATTATCCATTGTTTTTTAGGATTTCTGAGTCAGTTCAACATCTCAGAATCCCCCACCTCCCTTCCCCCATGTACTGACACACATTTTTAATTATAATTTAATTCAGTCCATGTTAATACCAAGCTAAACTGCATATTTTAAAATGACCTATATCCAATATAATATTTAAATAATTGGTAAATCCTCTTTTAAAAATCTCTTAATTCAAAACCATTAGAGAGATGACAAACAATGAAAATAATGTGCAGTCTACCCCTCCTTACTAATTAAAATGACTCCATACGGTATGAAAACATCATGGATACATAATATTATCCTTGATTAGGCAGCTACAATGAATATGAAGTAGCTCTAGGGCTGGATGTGAAGAGAGAATAAAGGAAACAAATAATTAGATTTAACAAAGATATCAAAATAATGTGTATGTAGTTAATATATTTATCTTTTTAATTACACAGTAATTGCACTTATTGTCATATGAATTGTGCTTACAGAAGCAAACATGCCAACGTCTTTTAAAGGAGCACTTCAGTCATTTTTTTCACATGTCAAGGAACAATATGTGACTATTAGGCCTCTTTCACACGGGTAATGAGTGTTACGCTGGCCGCACTGCAGCCGAACACCACATGAACGGAAAAAAGCCCATTCACAGCAGCGGCTGTGGCGTATTAGCGAAAATATACGCCGCAGCCTGAAAATCCCACGCCAGCTAAAATTTTTTTGCAGTGTTAAATGCTGCTAAACTCCCTCCCTTTTTTTGCAGCTCCCATAGAGGTCTATGGGAGCTGCCAGTATATATTGGCTGAAATATAGAACAAGACATATCTTTTCCGCCTGCGTATAAAATCGGCTGCCATTCTCCTATACCAATGGCTTCCTATGGAAACATGCAGATGGAGGAATTTTAGCTACACCCAAGAAGCGCTCCACCAAAAAAAAGGACCTCAGTGTCTGAAATTTAGCAGCTTCAAATCCCTGCTGTGTGAAAAGGTAGGACCTGACCTATGCTCCTGTGCCAGTCGGCCAGCAAAGGGAGAACAAGGGATTCCCTGTAGCAAGGAGAGAAGGGTTACCGTGCAGGAGGTAATTACACTATCATTATGCCTCTTAGGTCTTAAACTACCCAGTAGTGGCACAGACATTAATGGGTAGTTTAAGGGCTAAAAGGCATAATGACAGTCAGTGTAATTACCTCCTGCAGGGTAACCCTTCTCTCCCCGCTACAGGGAATTTCCCCACCGCATTGAAAGAGAGAGCAGGGCTGGAGGCCCCCTCCCCATGGGGAAAATAGCAAGGAGAGATGGGTGGGGATAGAGAGAGGGCATGGCTAAAGGGTACTCTTCAAGGGATTCCCCTATAGCAAGGAGAGAGGGGGGGCATGCCTCTAGCCCTGCCCTTTCTCTCCCAGCTATGGGTGATTTCCTCAGGGAGTCCCCTCTAGCCCCATGGATACTAACAGGAGCTAACAGTGGGATATTTAGAACTTCAGGGCTGCTCTCTCTCGTGTCCCTGAACTCGTGAAAAGCAGCACTGTATACGGGCGATTTTACTGCTAATTAAGCTCTGTACTTGTGCACACAAAAATCACCCATTCAGTGTTTTTGTGTGCAGTTAACCACGGTTTTTTGATGCACTGAATTTGCTGAATTTAGGTGTTCATTGGTTCCTCGTGTTAAAGAGCCCTTATGTATCTGTAAGGTATTTTATCAAAAAATCTGCAATTTCATCAGTAACAGCGCACACATAGAGGACTACAGGAAGTAGTCCTAGATAGTCATGAGCTACAGGACAGACACATCCGTTCCACTCTCCAGCCATTTATTGACAGCTGTGTCTCTATGCACAGTAATGGGCAGGCAGTTGTCAATCAGTGGCTGGAGTGTGGACATGTCTAGCCTGCAACTCATGAATATCAAGGACTACTTCCTGTAGTCCTCTATTCGTGTGCTGCTGTTGATAAAATGCAAGTTTCTAACCATATGTTTCACAGATATTGGTGCAATTAGCAGGCCTGCCTCTATCTTATGGTGCCTTCAGAAAGGGCAGCATAAAAGGTAATACAAAATTCCCTTTAACAGTTTCTGTCTGAGCAGTTTGACCGGGATGGGGGAGTGGGGCAATCAGAACAATACAGCTCTGCTAGGGGCTGTTAAGCTATTGGTTGTAATATTGCCAGTAGGAGAGAAATAGTCTATCTAGCAAATGCACGTCCTAAATTAGATGTGGCACAAACTTCTCTGGATAGCAACACCAAACTACAGGTTTTCACCCTTGAATCCTTCCGAGTAAGATGTGGTCCTCAGCTATTGTAAATCCCTGGGGTGCATCACCAGAGTAGCCACTGATTAGTGGCGGAAACAGGCGATAAAGTTAAACAAACCATGGATTCGTACCAGGAGGTTAAAGGGAATGTCACAGGATATAGAATCAGAGTCAGGTATAGGGCAAGGTCAAAAACCAGGAGTACTACAAGATACAATATGGTGAGCAAGCAGGAAGTTAAGCAAATCCAATGTCATAATCACGTATCATCAGGAGACGATAATACCAGAGACAGATAACAGCATGCAGATAGCAAACCGGGTAGATTGATTCAGTAACTGCCAAAGGCAAGTGGGAAGGAGGTTATTAAATAAAACTCGAAGCACTCTTATACTGTACGCTGCTGAAAACTGAGTGATCTACTATCCTGTCAGTTGGGCTCGGTTAGCAGCCCTGAAACACCTAAACTAGATTTAAAGACACAAATTCGTGCCAAAGTTATTATGCTGACTTGTTTGTATGGCTGCATACTCTGCCTATACGTTGCTCAATCAGTTACCCTTTAAAAGGAGTCGGTCAGCTTGAGTCGGTCCAAATTGCAGACGTCATGTTATAGAGCAGGAGGAGCTGAGCAGACTATAGTTCAATGGGGAAAATATTCAGTATAACCTGTATTTTATTCATTTATATCCGTACTCAATTTGAGCTTAAAGGTCCAGTGGCGGAGCTATCAGTGATTGACCGCTATACAGAATATATAACCATTAGAGATGAGCGAACGTACTCGTCCGAGCTTGATGCTCGGGCGAATATTAGGGTGTTCGGGATGTTCGTTATTCGTAACGAACACCACACGATGTTCGGATGTTCGGGTTACTTTAACTTTCTTCCCTGAGAAATCTTTTCTATATGCGCTCAATGGGGCCGGCGGCAGCAGCGCCAACCCCATTGAGAACATATAGAAGACAAATCCTTCTTCTCTGCCACAGCTGTAACAGCTGTGACAGAGAAGAACGATGTTTGCCCATTGAATTCAATGGAACCGGCAATACAGCCGACTCCACTGAATGCAATGGGCTGCCGGCGATCGCGGGATGAATTGTCGGAAAGGGGTTAAATATATAAGCCCTTTCCTGCAATTCATCCAGAAATGTGTAAAAATAAAAAATATATATATATACTCACCTGGTGCCGGCAGACGGAGTTCAGCGCGGCAGGCTGCAGTTCTCCTGAACTGCTCTGAACAGCTGTGAGTAGTATTCAGCAGCCGGGGATTTAAAATCCCCGCCTGCTGAATAAGATGCCTCTGATTGGTCACAGCCTGACCAATCAGAGGCCAGCCCTCACTCACACCCATTCATGCCGCTATTGTGGCTTAATAGTGGGACCTGTGAACTTGAGATGCAGCCCAACATGTAGCCCCTCGCCTGCCCTATCCGTTGCTGTGTCGTTCCCATCATTTTCTTGAATTGCCAAGATTTTCACACATGAAAACCTTAGCGAGCATCGGCGAAATACAAAAATGTTCCGGTCGCCCATTGACTTCAATGGGGTTCGTTATTCGAAACGAACACCCGAACATCGGGGGAAGTTCGTTACGAATAACGCGAACCCGAACATTTTGGTGTTCGCTCATCTTTAATAACCATCAATCACTGATGGGACCACACCACTGGACCTTTAAGCTCAGAGTGAGTAGGGATAAATGAATAAAATACAATTTATACTAAATCTTTCCCCATAAAACTATATATCAATTTGCTCAGCTCCTCCTGTTCTGTAATATGAGGCCTGCAGAATGGATAGCATTTCAACAGGTTCCCTTTAACATGTAAGCTTGACATCAAGGGCTGTGTGGCAATGCAGTACATAGAGGGGCCTGCAGAGGGTTGCAGACAGGACTTCTGGTGCTAAAAGAAAGGGTTAACACCTGCTGGGTGTGGCCGGAAGCAACAGAAAAGTCTGTTCCTGTCACACTCAAGAGGAGAAAGAAAGCTGGCTGCTAGCCAGAGTGAAAGTTGGCCAGAGGAGTCACATCAGGAACTGGGAGTCTAATCCATGTGGACCAGTTTGGGCAATCTCCCATGTACTTTCATGTTGCCACTCACATAAGCAGCGCAAAATACATATGTGGAAAAAATGTTCTATCTTGGCGCATATTACATGTGTTTACACACCAAGAGAGTGCCAGTGGATTGGCGGCATGCAGCAAGTACACATGTCATTGCATACTTGCTGCATTGTTGCACACAGTTCATAGCTAATTACAGCCATTTGAGCCCAGCTTGACTGTAAGAAAAGCGTTATTCACATGAGCATTTTTACTCAGTCATTTAGCCATGTTTATGCGTTGGCTGAAAATTGCGACCATCTGAAATATTGGTTTTCAATGTATTCATTCAGATGACCAATTTTTAGCCGCAGAAAAGCATTGCGCCAGAAAAAAAAGACATGTGTGACCGAATTTATACCCTGCCAGAAAAGATTGGTCTTGCTCTATCTTTTGGCCAATATATGCTGATGGCTTCCATAGACTCCTATAGGAGCTGCAAAAAAAGGGAGGGGGGAGGGAGTTTAGCTGCTTTCAACACAGGGAAAAGCTTACAGGTGCCTCTATTTAAGCATTAGAAGTCATTCCGAGGATTTATGCCGAGTGAGGGATTTCTGGGCTGCGTATTATTTCATTAATATGTCGCACCCAGCCGTGTGAATGGACGAGAAAACGCTAATTAAGCTCGGGGCTTGATTGCAGCTATTTCCTTTTTACGTGATTTTCGCCTGCGATGGGGCCAGCGTGTCAAGGAGGCCAAAATGAGAGTGATGCAGGATAGCAGTATTGGTCATAATTTGTACACTAATTTAACTTCTAGCCAATAGAGATGAGCGAACGTACTCGTTAAGGGCGATTTCGCAATCGAGCATCGCTATTTTTGAGTACCTGGCTACTCGGGTGAAAAGATTCAGGGGGCGGCATGCTGGAGCGGGGGGTAGCAGTGGGGAGCTCTCTCTCTCTCCCCCGCACTCACCTCTGCAACCCCCTGCTCACCCCCGGCGCCCCCCGAATCTTTTCACCCGAGTAGTCAGGTACTCGAAAATAGCGATGCTCGATTGCGAAATCACCCTTAACGAGTACGTTCGCTCGTCTCTACTAGCTAAGCATTGATATTGCTAGTTTACTTAATAGTTTGGTAATTATTGTAGTTTATACTATTATTTTTTCAATGTTTGAATTATTTATGTGGAGGAAAACTCATTGCAATGTGTGACGTTTGCTACATCTCTCCTACACTACTGCTCTATAAAGACTGTGTACGGCACAATGCAGTTAACTCTTCATTGGCAATACTTTATTTATTTAATGCAAAAATCCCTACCTTGTTACAATTTTGCAACACAGTGATTGCCATCTTGCATCTTCCTTCATTTGCAATTCTTGTTTGATTTCTCTAGGTAGTTGACAAGACACTCTCGGGACAAAATACAATTTACATGAGATGCGGTAATTTTTATTTCAGTTATTTTTTTCTGCGGATCAGACTACTCATATGTCTCATGAATTAAATAGGCAGGGAATAATAGTATACATTTACAGTAGTTTTCATAAAGTCACTCTGCGTTACGGTATAACATCAGCCTTGCAGCCTTACAACTCGGTACCGATACTGATATCATTAATTAATGGTATCATTAATATTTTCCAATAAACATATACAGTATGCATTATTAACAGACCAGCTGTGATTGCCGCATATGCTGCAAAGTGACTTATAACCTTACATTGGAAATGTGAGAACATTCAGTATTCATGTATTGTGTATTAAAGGGCTTATCTGACTATTAAAAATTGATGGCCTATTCTCAGAATAGGCTATCAATATCTGATCGGTGGAAGTCCACTCCAGTGAAGGAGCTGAGGCACTCATGTAAGTACTCTGGCCATTTTAATGCTTACCTCTGTCTGGTAAGCTACTGTTAAGTTACCTACACACGGGCGAGCGCGATATAAGGCAGAGAAACTTGTTCCGATATGGCGCGCGCCAATGTGCATTTTCACTGAGACACAAGACGTCTTTATGGCATAAACGCCTTCTGTCACTACCTTTGGAGGCATTGATCCTCCAGAGTTTCTTTCAGCTGTGTCGGAGGATTGGCAAATGTTTCCCATTGTTTTCAATGGGAATCCTCGCATTGCACTTGAGTACATGTTGCATGCCGTGCAATGCGTTTTACGGTTCCATTGAAAACAATGGGCGATACCTTCTGAGAAATACAAAGAGATAGGACACGCAGCGATTCAAAAGAATGGAGTTCATATTTGTGCATCTTGCAATGCATAAATCTAAAGCGAGTTTCTTGGCCATGTCAAATGCATAACATTGTACTTTTCATAGTGGCATTCTGAGTACTCTAGTACTTTAGCCTTATCCTATTGAAGTGCATGGGTCAAGGCTGCTACAAAATGTACAGTGTTCAGTTAAGAGCAGATTACCAGACTGATATATGCATTGAAGAGGCTCTAGCACCCACATCAGCTCTGTAGCCCCTTAAATCAGCTGATCGATGGGGGTTCCAGGCAATTGTCCACCACTGATAACAGGCCATTCATTTTTAAAGGCCTCCGTTAACTTTGGGCCAGTGAAATCCCATATGTATAGCATCAGTGTCAGAGTGGGGTTACTTGGGTCCATCGACAGAAATGATTCTCTAATTATACAGAACATGCGCATGTCCTTCTTTTAATTTCATCATAAAAACTTTGTTGTTATCATTGCACACAGTTGACTTATCATCAATAAGGCAAATTAGGTTATGTTTGATTCTTGTTCTTAATAAATAAGGCCCTAATACAAATTAGCAAAAAGTCATCTATACCCACTCATTTTGGCTGGCCCAGCCGACTGCAATATTTGCTTTGGAGCGTTCTGACTCTCCACTGACAGCTGATGTCAGGAGAAACAAAGATTGGGCAAGTTGAATATTAACACCTCATCCTCTTATTTTCTCCAACATTAGTTTAGTTAGTTAGTTTTCTTCACTCTATGTGTATCCATAGAAAACACATGAACGTCTAACAAAGTTTTAATGTATTTGGGGGAAACTGAAGAAAGTTGTCGGCTAACAGCTAATAAAGGGGCATGGGCACCTTTAACTAGTGACGAGAAATGTTCCTGATAAGCCTTTGTAGCAAGTGACAGAGGAAATATCTGACCTGGGCGCTTCACCTTCTAAACTAGGCAATCCAAATCAGCATCAAATAAATATTGCCAAATAGTATAGAATAATTTCCCAGAATTAGCTGAAGTAGTTAATGGGTTTATGGTAGCAGTCCTGGGCTTTAGGACAGAAGGAATGATTGTAGTGGTCTAAGGCTTTTTTCCAACGAGCATATATCAGCCGTCTGTTTTCACGTCCGGCTGATATATGCTGTGATCTGATGCAGTGGATTCACATGGCCGTATTCCTGAGATGTAAAAGCGCCTGGCCAGCCACTATAGTGATGGGCGTTTTTACGTCGGGCCCAAAAGATAGTCCTGGAACTATCTTTTGGGCCGGAATACGTAAGCCGCTGCATGGGCTCCTATGGTAGCCCATGACAGTGGCCTAAGGTGGGAGGGAGCTTAGCAGCGTGGCTGCCAAACTCTCTCCCTTTGCTCTCCTCCCCGCTCGCTCTTTGCAATGGGAGGGAGGCTAAGTGCAGCCCCGTCCCGCCTCCTCCAATTGCTGGCTGTGGACAAGGGGTAGGACAGGGGCGAGCAGGGAGGAGAACAGAGGTGAGCCTGCGAGGTGGAGGGAGGGGAAAGGGGCGATGGCATGGTAGATTCTGCGTATATGCGCCAGGGCCCATGCCGTGTGAACGGGTGCACAAACGTTAGATTTGTGCCCCCCTTCACGAGTTTCTATGCCCCAGATGGTAGCGTATATCATCCAGCCGTGAAAACTCCAGCCGATATATGCTCATGGGAAAAATGCCGAAGACAGTGAAAGGATTAATGTCAGTATTCCTAGTGGTCTATGGAAGAAAAAAGGATTAATGTTGCATATCCCGTCTCCTGAGGATTATAGACATACCTCCCCTCTGCGTTTTTACATTCTCTCAGGTGCGCTGTAAATTTGCATAATTGAACGATTTTCCACGATCAAGTCCCATGCTTAATTAGCCTTTTGTCGTCCATTCACATGACCCACTGCAACGTTTTTAGTGAAAAAATACGTCAAACCCCGAAAGCCCTTGCTTGGCATAAGTCCGCGGAATGTCTTCAAATGCCCAAAGGGAGGGACCTGTAAGCTTTTTACAGCGTTGGATGCTGCTAAAATGCCTCACCATCCCTTTTTTTCCCAGCTCCCATAGGAGTTTATGGAAGCCACTGCCGTATATTGGTCAAAAGATCGAACCTAAGAATCTTTTTACTCACCATATATTCTCTGTCGCGTATTTCGGTCGCATATGTTCTATTTTTTACGGTGCAACATTTTTATGCGCCGCATATTCGCCTATGTGAACGAATGCATTGGAAACTAATGCCTGAGATGGTCGCCTATATCGTCCGGGCGTGAAAACGCGTCCATTATATGCTCATGTGAATAAAGCCTCAGACTCTCCATGGTCATTCCCTCTAACACTAACTGCTGACAATACCCCATCTCTCTCACAGACTGCTACTTATGCCCTCTACTGTAACACAATTAAAAAACAACAACTTTGCATTCTACAATTGCAGTACAGTTATTTTTATTTGTAGATGACTTGGACAATCCACATATAGACTCCAAACAAATCATAAGTAAAAGAAAGGGATACAAGTGATGAAACCCGTAGGTCCCAGATATTGACAGGTGATCCTGGAAGGACATAGACAATTCCACTTCCTCCTAACTAAAGTAAGTCAATTCCTAGTTCTGCACTGGTTATTCTGCATAACATTCAGCACATCCCTGAGTGCTGGTATTTTTCTCTTCTGTAATATTTTGTATACCAATAACTTTAGGGGTACCTTGGAATCAGACCAGCAACCTCCAGGTTGGATGTCCATTTCATACAGTGGATGGTGACTGTATATTGATATTTTGAAGACTCTACTGACTATTGGGTGCAACAGGGTGAACCCCAAGTGGGTATCATCAAAACTCCGGCTGAGTGCTTATCATTTTTTTTAGCATATCATATAATATTTATACAAAGTGCTGTCCATGTTTTGAATTGTGATTCTCCAGGTTGCATATATAGTTTGTCCACCTCAGTAGAGTATTAACCAGCAATGTTTACCAGAATGCGTATTGTATACTGTAAAAACTATGAGATATGAAATTCTTCATTAAGGCAGCTAAAGAAAGAAGGAGAAAAGCATTTGCCATTGATTTAACAAAGGAAATCTTGGAAGAGCAGAATAAAAGAGAAGGAAAACCAGACTGATTGCTCATCAAGCTATCCTGTTGCAGAAGGTGATTGCAAATCAGAATCAAATATCACAAAGTGGAAAAATTAAAGAGCCCGTGAAGGACTTTCTGACAAACGTAGGCTTACAGCGTGGAGAAGAACAGGCTCATTTAACATCTAGCTCAGTCTACAAAACCAAAATATCAATTCAAGTGAAACAAAATGATGGCTGTCCAAAAGTTTATCATAGGGAGTAGTTAAATGACAGTCTTTCCTGAAAGGTAAGACTATTGTTAAATTGCAAACATTTTTATTACTGGTGTCCTGCATACACTGTAATCATCACTATTTAATGTGCTGTTGCCCTTCACGGCCAGGTTATTGCTGAGTGTAGTAAAAGTTGGCAGAGATTATATGGGTGAGAGCAGCACTGAGAAGAGCAACGTTAAAAAATGTAGAATTGTAGATACATTAATGCTGTGTGTAAATCAGAAAATTATAAAATAAAACAGCATAAAGTTATAGATGAGATGAAACCCATATAATTAGCACCAGGTTTAATCAGGTAATCTGCTGTGCTAGGTACAGTAGTAATAATAAAAAATCCTGTACACCTTATTTTCTCTTGAAGGTTTTATCTCATTAATAGGGCATATGGAGAGTCTTCCTGAAAACAACTCATGTATTTTCTATATTAGGACATATTGGCATCTCCTATTAGGACACATGGATATCATGAAGTAAGTATGAGTCCTTTTGTAAAATCAGATAAATTGCCTGTAAGGAACACCGATCAGTGATATAGTCAGTCGATCTGCTCTTATGTCTATGTATATGTTTCAATAATCGAGTTTTTTGATTAATATGATCACTAGTTTTCCAACCTTTCATATAGTTCCAAGCTACAGACATAATATGTTCCCCATGCTATATTTTGTACTAGGCGCTCTCTAAAATATACTGATAAAGTTAAGGTGGAATTTAGGTTGGAAATGAATAAGGGCCAGGACCGATGTGAATGATGACAGTCTCTGTGTAGTGTTCCAAAATATTGTATGTTGGCACTATATAAATCAATAAAATAAAAATATTATATACCTTTCCAAAGTACTGCTTTCTCCTTGAAAACCTAGTTGGTTTAGGGTGTCTTTCAGTGAATCTTCCCTGGGAAAGGTATGCAAAGTAGCTCCCCTCCAAAAGGACGCAAGTTGGCTCTCTTGTGTCATCTACTAGTAGATATTCTGGTAACCCATGTACAAGCCATAATAGAGTCTTGACACATGACTGAGGATGTCAGCCAAGTGATTGATCTGTACACAGCTGTTTTTTTGTTTCCCATCACTACAAGGTAGGGTTCTGGCAGCATAAATGTCAGTACGGGGGTCAGGCAAGAGGTTAGGGCTGGCAGAATAGCTGCAATGTAATAAACAGTCCAAGTTTGGGTAGTCCAAGAAATGAAGCTGAGGTCATGGATGGAGAAATGTGAATAGTCAAGAACAAGCAGGAGTCAGGAAACCAGGCGAACCCACAAACAACTGATCAGGCTTACAAAATAGCATGGAACCAAATTGCTTAGGCATCCAACTGAGAGGGGAGGATGTTTAATATAGCTAGGACTGTGTGGGGATAGTTGGGGGAAAGATTAGCAGGACATGTGTTGGCTAGAGATGAGCGAGCCTACTCGGTAAGGCAGTTACTCGAGCGAGCATCGCTCTTCACAAGTAACTGCTTAGTGTTTCGAGCAGGCTCAGGTGGGCGCGGGGGGCAGGGGGGAGCGGAGCAGGAGGAAGAGTGAGAGAGATCTCTCTCTTCCTTCCGCTCCGCTTCCCCGGCTTACCCCCGCAGCCCACCCGAGCCTGCTCGGAACACTAAGCAGTTACTCGAGAAGAGCGATGCTCGCTTGAGTAACTGCCTTACCGAGTAGGCTCGCTCATCTCTAGTGTTGGCCCTTTAAATATGGGAGTAGTCCTGTGCACACCCTATGGACAGAGACTACAGATTAGGAGCTGAAAAAGATGACTGCAACTGCCGATAAAGGAGAGGAGTGAATGGTGAGGAACCATGGCAGCAGCAACAGGAGCAGCTGAGCCAAAATGGCTGCAGTGACAATGTATCATGACCTAATAAAACTCTTTATTGTCATCTATTTACCTGTAGCATACTCCCTGTGCATTTTTCTTGCAATCACAAGATGTTCTCATAATAGAAAAGTCAACTTTTACACAACACACTGAAGATATTCTTCCATCTATCTTTATCCATTTAGTCGAGGCTGACTCTTGGACACTTTATGGATCAACCCTCTACATGCGGTTCTGTTTTGTTCGTCTTCTTTCAGTTCGATCATTTGCATGTTGGTGTTAACTTTGATAGTATCAAGCCAGCATGTTCTTTGGCAGCCAGGTCTCCTTTTGCTGCTGACCTCTCCAAGCATTATTGATGTTTCTAATGAATTAGCTCGCATCACATGGCCGAAATATTAGAGTCTCTGCTTCATAATTTTGTCCTCCAATGAAAACTTCTTTGGTTTGATGCGGTCTAGGACTGTTTTGTTCATGATCTTGGCAATCCAAGGAATTTGTAGGAGTTTCCTCCAGCACCAAAGTTGAAAGGCATCAATCTTCCTCCCATCCATTTTCTTCATTGTCCAACCTTTGCAGCCGTCTGTAGTGATTGGGAAGATGATTATGGTATTTTGGTGCAATGCTTATGTCTTTGTTTTTCCTGGTCTTGTCCATACTTAACCCTTTCCAATGCACTGTCTGACGTCTGAAGACATTCTAATTGAAGGCTGTACAGCTCTGATGTCGGAAGACAACCGGCAAGGTATTCTTACTGTACATTACTGGACGCTCTATTGTCAGGGGGCCTCATGTCCCACACCGCAGTGCTGGCTCTAGCAAGCAGATAGCACCATTGTATAATGGCAGAAAGAGAAAGCCCCCTAGGAAACCCTAAATCCAAAATTGGATTGCAAAGGGTTAACATTGCGCTGCAAATCAGTGCAATTCGTCAGTTTTATTTTGGGTCCTGATTTTCCATTGCAGTTGATTTTGGATCCAAGGAAATGCTTGAATTGCTTTAATTGAAGATATTATAACTCTGTTCAGAGAAAAAGCTAAAATCTAAATTCTGCTAAATAGCAGTTACAGTAGTTCACTGTGAAAACTTAGATGAACATTGTTTGGTTAGACTCCTTCTAGCTAACCTACAGAAATCATGGTAGGTCCCGTAGTTATAATTGTCATATTGCCTCAAGATCCACCTATATGCATGGTTTGTTTTTAAAATGCAACCAACAAGATTCTAGTTCTGCATTACAAGTTTGTTGTATATGCAAAACAGTACAGTATTATTAATCAAGGCTATCTGCAAAGCTATTGTAGATGCCTAGGAGCAATAATAATTGATGGCAATGCAAATAAAGAGAGATCCATGCATGACACCACCAGTAAGGTCCTTTATTAACTCATGTAACATTTCAACTATCTCAACAGCTTTTCTCAAGCATTTGTTCAAGCAATGGATTGATTTCTTAATTATTGATTATCATATGTGTGTGATTTAGGTCTATCCAGCTTATGTCTATTTTATGACTAGCTACTGCAGCCACATCTCATTTCTCTATATTTCAAGCTAGTCTTTTACCTCTCTCACTACCTTGTGTGATAACTCAGGGGCAAGTTAACTCAGAGATTCCCCAGCTCCTGAGTAGGGCCTCTCTCACACAGGCGCTTTGTACCATGATTAACATGGCGTTTGTAACCCTGCGTTAATTGCAATATAACATTCCCTTTGGAATCAATGGGGCCTCGCAGGCATGTGCTCAATCATGGCGCTGGACGTCGCTTTCCAGCGCCGCAGTTTTCAAGTAATCAGTTCTATATTTGTCCGTTTAGTGCACCTCATCACCCATCACAATGATGGGGTGCACTAAAACACAAAAAGCGAAAGTAAAATCACAGCAAAGCACCGCGTTTAAAATAAGGCAGAGCACCCCGTTTGAAAACGCGTTCTTGTGTAAGATCGGCCTATAGGCCCTTTTAGACAGGATGATTGTTGGGCACTTAAGTACTCCCAGTGATTATTGTTGCTGTGTTTTCATACAGGAGTGATAATTGTTCAGTGAATGAAAGTGAACTGTGCGATTAGCGTTCGAATTTTCACGATCCAGCGATTGATTTCATGTCAAAGAGCCCCAGGATGTTTGACACATGAATAGTTTTCACTTTACACAGGGGAACTAGTTAAAACTAGTTTCTGCCAGTTTTATTTCACAGAAGAAAAAATTACATCTCGGACATCAAAATAAATTCCAGGCCATCTGCCCTCTAACTAAACATGCTGAAGTGTCTCTAGCTTTCAAGGTTCTAGACTTACTGCAGAGTAGCTAAAAAACAATACATAGTTCATGCCATAACTCTTGACTCCTTCAGGCTGGCATTACATGGGTTATGCAGGTGGGGACTGTCTCATATTGCTTTTCAGAAGTTCTATCAGCTGCTCCTAACTAGACTCAAATAACCTAAGACATGAACTGTCCTGTATGGATGGAATGGAGTAGGAGCCCACCCTTGTCTACTCCCAACTCCAACAACTTGGTCCAATCTGGATTCTAACTCCAAGCAAATGTAGAAAAATGCCTCTTTCTCTGCTGCACACAACCTGATTATACCATTTTAATGGCACTAATATGTCACTCTAGCAGCCATACTTGCTGCACTTTTTTCTGTTTCTCTGTCTTTCTATTTATCTTATCCGTCTATCAGCATCTACAGAATCTATTATTCTCCAGAACTAATAATTACTGAGAATTTTCATGAAGTTATGAACTTTGCTTTCCATTATATTTCCATTATCCTTCTAGTTTGTTTTATGAAGAGGTACAAAATTATTTACAAATTTATAAAAAATAGAAGAAAATGTTTTGGATAATAAACTAAAATGTTATTAAAATGTGCTTTAAAGAAATGGTGATGAGAAATATTTCTTTTCGGAAGAAAGTAATAAGCTGTTAAAACAGATACTTCATTCCTTGATCAAAGCCAAAAGACATTTGGAAACCAGCTTCTTAGTGTCAGCTCCCCAAGTAATTTGCATTCAATTTGCTTGTTTATTTAAATGAGCAATTTGGGAAATGACTGCACGGAGCAATATAAGATAACAAAGAACTGACTTTGGCACAGTTATGTTGCTTCGCCGTATCGATCGTTATGTCTCAAACTAATTTTGGTTGCAACATTTTACATGAAATGTAATATTGTTGACAGGCAATATAACATTACTGCTGCCTCATCTGTCCAAAGAGGGGCATTTAATATTAAACAGAAATATGTCCAGATAGTAAGAATCCTGAATATCATGAAACACTTACATGCAAAAAGTCAAAATATATACCAGTGTTTTCCTGTTTACGTAATAAACTGCTGAAGAATTCTCTAAATCTTAAAGGGCCACTCCAGCGAAAACACCTTTTCCCATACTTGCCTTCCTCACCTGATTGCCTCTCACACCCTGTTGGTCTCCTTTGTGTATTGCAGCCACTTTAATGCTGTGCAGCCTCCTTTCTGATACTTATCAACCACCATCTTCATGGTGACAAATTTGCTTTTACTTTCAATTGATCCCATGACACATCAGCACATCATTAGCTAGAGGCTGTGCCTTTCCTGCCTGCTGTGGTAGGGGGTTAATTCATTACCTGCTATATCCACCTAAATAATCTATAGACCATACGTATACAGTGAGGAGGATGCGCTGTGATCTCTTTCAGTATAACTGTGTGACAGCATCACACAGACTGACAAATTGTCTAGAAACTGAACACATAACCCCAAGTAAATCTGAGCTGCTCAGAACTGAGATCACATGACCATCTGAGGAGAAACTTTCAGACAGACAGGAATAACTGACCAAGGTAACATAATAAAAAAAATACTGGAGTAGCCCTTTAAGTTGCCTTGATCTTTTGTTACCCTTCCTTAAATACCGTGCATATTTGTTTTCTTACTTTTCCTATTTCACCTATGTCCTATTCCCTTATGAAGCAGCTCACTTTCTTATGGCCCTAGTTTGCATTGTGAGGGCTCCTTCACACAAATGTATTGTTACAGCGTATTCCGCGTGTGAGATTTTCACATGGAATACGCTGTACCAATCTGCCATAGGCTCCCAGATTGCAAACCACACCCATTGTGCCAAATATATGTGCAATAAAGATTGCAGCATGCTCTATCTTGGCGCATTTTTCGTGAGCATAAATGCCAAGATACTGCATGGTGAGCGGCGGCCCACAGCCAGTATGCAATGTCATTGCATATTGACTGCATGCCACACGATTGTCACATGTGGGCAACATGCAGCAGATTACGCTCATGTGCAGCAGTCCTGATGGAGAGTCACGATACACAATTCGCTGAAATGTTAGTGGGAAAAAAATAAAAACCCCTGTAAAGCTGTTTTCACACATGGTGCGTTCGCTGCGGGCTTTCACAGGTAGAAAATCTGCAGTGAAGGCACACCAAATCTGCAGTGGCCAAATCCACACATTAGCCCGTATTTACACAGCCATAAATAAAGCACAATTTCTGTTGGGTTGTGAGACGCACAGAACTTGTGCCTTTTAATAACCCATAATTTTGAATGGGTTAATGCTCATGAGCCATTTTTCACTCACACTAATGCTAGTACTAGTTTGAAAAATCACAGCATGTGAGTCTCCAGAACATCACACATCGCATGGATGAGATGTCCGTGTGCCATGCGATGCGAGTTGTAACCAAGAATCTTGGGCGCAACTTACTCTCAGCCATTTAAGCACGACCTGAGGACTTCTTCACACAGCATATGCGCAACTACGCTCGCTAATACAGAGTGTAGTTGCGTATCAATGTTTTTGCTTTTTTTCTCGAAGTAGTCAATATGTATTTCAGCACATCTGACTTTTGGGTTGCTTGTTATTTTGTGTTTTTTGGGAGGCGAACAAAAGAAAACTAGCAATTTCGGCATTACTTTTTAAAATGATTTCTACAGTATTTATGATGTCAGATAAATAGGTAAATATTTTCATTGTCTGGGTCGTTACGAATGTGGTAATATCTATGATGTGTTTTAGATTTTATCCATTTAAAAAGGGTTTTTGTCTGGAAAAATGGGTATTTTTTCATAAACTGGATTTTTTTCTTTAAATGTTAACTTTTTTGCACTTTTTTGGGCCTATTTTTTTAGTCCCTTAAGAAAGGGGCAGAATGATCCGCGCCACCCAACATGGAAAGATACAATAAAAATGAAAAATAGAATCAAATGAACTCACCTGGTGCTCGTCGGGAGCCCTATGGATGGAAAGGGCAACCCGCTTGCACCGGAAGTCCTGGTTCACCTGTAACTGGTGCTTGAAATCTTCTGAAGTCCGGTAAGCGGCAGAAAAAAATTGTTTGTACCCCCAAAAGGAAAAAAATTACCAAATGGGGGATAAATGGAACCAAAGAAAGCGAATCCGCGCTAATGCTTCAAAAAAGATTTTCCTCCAGGAAAGCTATTATTCAATAGTGCCCACAGCACATTTATTAAAAAAATACCAAACTGACAATAACAAGGCAGTAACAAAACTGTCATGAATGAGAAATGCAACGCGTTTCGGCGTCTTAATACGCCTTTTTCAAGGATGAACAAACACTATTTGCACCCTCTATAAATAGTAAGATATTAAATATAGGGCTGTACTTACCGTATGGAGCTGGTGACGAGGATGTCCTGCTATAAGCACTGTCTACCTTTCATACATGCGCAGTATGGACTTTTGGGAGAATGAAACGCAACTTGAGTGTCATTCCCCCACACATGCGCAGGAGGGTTTACGTCCTCGCAGAGCCGTGTCACACGTTTAGTGTGATGACGTCGGCACGTGTTGAGCGTAATGACGCAGACACTCGGGCTGGCGCCAGACACAGGACATCCTCGTCACCAGCTCCATACGGTAAGTACAGCCCTATATTTTATATTTTACTATTTATAGAGGGTGCAAATAGTGTTTGTTCATGCTTGAAAAAGGCGTATTAAGACGCCGAAACGCGTTGCATTTCTCATTCATGACAGTTTCATTACTGCCTTGTTATTGTCAGTTTGGTATTTTTTAAATAAATGTGCTGTGGGCACTATTGAATAATAGTTTTCCGGGAGGAAAATCTTTTTTGAAGCCACCGGCATTAGCGCGGATTCACTTTCTTTAGTCCCTCAAGGGGACTTGAAGATGCGGTCGTTCGATCACTAGGATAGTACACTGCAGGGGCGTAGCTATAGGGGATGCAGGGGATGCAGTTGCACCCGGGCCCAGGAGCCTTAGGGGGCCCCTAAGGCCTCTCTTCTCCATATAGGGAGCCTAGTACTGTAAATAAATCAAATATAGTTTGGGGCCATGTTACAGGTTTTGCATTGGGTCCCAGGAGCTTCAAGTTACTCCTTTAGTACACTACATTCTACTATGTCCATAACAGCAGCCTGTTAGACTCTGCTGAAGTTGGGGTCTACGTGGCTGAGTTACGTGACAGATATGGAGTCCTTTGTCGGGCTTCCAGCTGCCTTGGGAACCCATTGGTACCTTCCAATCACACTGCAGTGTGCCAATGGTTGAAAGAGCCCCCTTCCCCTGTCATCTGATTACTTGCTGTAGTTGCTATTGATTGTGGCATGAAAGGGGTTCAACTGCCAGGATCTGAGGTTTCTCTGCTCATGGCTGTTAGAGCAGGAGCCTGGCTGTCAGTGGTCCGCCAAGCCACCGTCTTAAAAAGTTGTAAGAGCAGGTTTAAAGCCCATTAGTGAGGTCAGTAAAAAGGTGTATTGGCCGCCACTAAGGCGTAAAACATTTTTGTAAGAGTTGTTGTTACAATAGCACATAATTATTATGTGGGCCCCGGTACACATTTTGCATTGAGACCCATGTATTCAAGTTTTGCCACTGCTGTACATACTGTATGCATAAACAGATGCAAATTGGAGTATATAGATGGGATGAATTCTTCTGTGGAAAAGATTGATTAGATATAGTCTGTTTTAGGATATATATCAAGAGGAAACTATTCCTAGGATGTTTAGATTCTCTAGAAGTGTCCTTTTTACAACATTAGCTTCTCAATGAAATTGATCAGTTTTATAGCTTTTCATTATACCTAGCTGTAATGTTTTGCATAATACATTGCAGAATATGCAGAGATGTTTAACCCGCTCGATAGATAGAAACAACATTATTTTGCTGAAGTTTGGATACAAAAAAGTCTCACAAATAAGTAAATACAACTTGAACCATCAAAAACATAAGAATAGTTAAAAAAAGAAAACGGTCTTAAGGCAAAATTACAGATTGATTCTGCCAATGAATTATGAAGAGCTTTTAATGGCCAGCTACCAATATTGACGGGATGAATAAATGAGCAAGATTAAGTTACCAGTAGTACTTTGAAATAAAAAAGGCATGGAAAAAAAATGTCTTGCAATCAAAGGTAGAGATTTTTTCATTCCGTTTAATTTGGAAAAGGTTGAGTATCCTTCCAGCGATGAAATTCAGAATGGTCTCTGTCCTGAATTAATTCCTCAACAGATGTTTTAATCTCACTCGTCCTTTTGGATACCAGACCAAGTTTAATTTAACCTGCCTGAACTGTTTCACTGGAAGCGGTTTCTGCATGAGTGGATTTAATTCTTTGCTCTACCATATAATTACATGTTATTGCTTCCCTATGTGTATATACATCTCTCATTTACCATGTCATCTTCACCTTATGCTTACTACTATCTCTTTAGCTGTAGTTCATAACCCTAGACCTCTTATATCTGAGATATATGTGATAAGCAAGAAACACTCTACAATGTAAAAAAAATGAAATGGTACTTACAATAGCAAGAAATTTAAAAAAAAATGTATGTAAAAAGTATATGTTCCTCATTTCTCCCCAATCAGGTAGAATCTCCTGTTTACCGTCACAGTTTCTCTATGTTCAGCCGCCAATATATTTAAGGAGCAATCTAATCTGGCACCATTGCCTGTGGATAAAGGTACTTTCTATTAGGCTAGTTTATTGCGCTTGACACTGACTCTGATCCTGACCTTAGCCCCGTCTACAGATTCTGCCTTTGGCGTTTGGATTTCTCACCTGGTACTTGTAGTTCAAGCTCATGCTTTTGACCTCTGGCCCGTCTTCTGGTTACGTCTTCTTGTCATGCTGTAGTTTGTTGCATCCTGAATTTTCTCCTGAAGATAACAATTTTTTTTGGTTTTTGACGTTCTACTCAGCTTCTGCTCATATAACACTTTTTCACAACGATCTTTTTTGATACACTACTTCAACAGTGCACTTTTATAATGAGTACTGCAGTGCCTGGTACCTATATCTATAGCTGCATCACCTAAAATTAATGTTCTTCTTTAAAAGCACTAATACAATATACCTTTAAGAATTCATAATGTCAATATTAAAGGGGCCAAATAGTACCACTATTTTGTTAATGAAAAAAAAAAACACTGTGCAAGGATGAATATTGCTAATACCACATCATGAGCACATATTGACACCACAGTGACTGAATAAGATTACCTTACTGTTACTAAAAAAAGCTATACAAAAGTTACTATTAGAAGAATATTAGCTCTGGACAGGCACTCTGCAGTTAATACAGAATAGTAAAAGCAAATTGTTATGTCCAAGATGGATGTACTGGATCCGTAAATACTATGCAATTGCACACCAAACTGTGGTAAATAAAGAAAACCGCCACAAAGAAAACACTGTCCCTAAAGACCGTTACCCAAGGAAGGAACCTGCATATGCACAAAAAATCGCCCCTAATAAGGGCGAACCTGAACACGTAACTAGGTCACTAGCAGACCCTACATAGTATAGGAGAAGACCACAGAAAACAAGATGTAAAAGATAATAACCGCTGTACTTAGCTTTCAGAAGACTCATGCAAACAAGTCTTACTTAATACCACTTTCACCAGAGCCAGAAGATGGAGAAACACATACAAAACCAGAATACTAAAAGGAAGCGATCCCAGAACCATCGCAACACCAATGAGTTATGAGTGATGCATTCCTTGTAGTCATTAATTTACTTTTTCCTTCTCTATCTATCACAAAGGGGAGCCTAACACAGCGCTGATGTCTCCCTTTGTGTACCCCAAGTATTTATGCCAACATTTTTATCCCCACAAAGTAGTTATGTCATCCGTTGTACTACTGCTCAGTGCTGGTGTCCTCTTTTGTGACCTACAATGTTCATTTTTCCCTTTCATACCCCCCCAGTATTTATGTCCCCATGTGTGGACCCATACACTGATGATGTGCCCCTTTGAGCCCCTACAGTGTTTGCTTCCCTTTCATCTGTCAATGTGTCTTTCCCACCAAATGCCCTTTATGTACCTTCACCTGCTACTCACCTCATTCCGTTGATTTCAATGAAAGCCAAGCCTGCAGTTACAAGTGCCAGCCACTACACAGGGGTCAGCGCAGAGGCTTCCCCTCTGATCTCTGTGTATTTGCGGCGCTGACTGCATGCACTCACTCAGCTAATCAGTCTGGGTTCCCAGCGACTGACCCCAGCCGATCAACTATTGATGACCTATCCTGACAATAGGTCATCAATAGTATGCTCCTGGAAAACCACTTAGCTAATACAGTTATTTGATAATTAGATTTCTACTAGAGATGAGCGAGCATACTCGTCTGAGCTTGATGCTCGTTCGAGTATTAGGGTGCTCGAGATGCTCGTTACTCGAGACGAGCACCACGCGGTACTCGTCTCGATTAAACGAGCACTGACCATTGAATTCAATGTAGCCGGCAATACAGCCGGCTCCATCGAAAGCAATGGGCTGCCGGCAAGCGCGGGATGAATTGTCGGGAAGGGCTTAAAGGGGGGGGTCTCACTCTTGCCACTATTGTGGCTTAATAGTGGGACCTGGGAACTTGAGATGCAGCCCAACATGTAGCCCCTCGCCTGCCCTATCCGTTTCTGTGTCGTTCCCATCACTTTCTTAAATTTCTCAGGTTTTCACAAATGAAAACCTTAGCGAGCATCGGCGATATACAAAAATGCTCGAGTCGCCCATTGACTTCAATGGGGTTCGTTACTCGAAACGAACTCCCGAGCATCACTGAAAGTTTGACTCGAGTAACGAGCACCCGAGCATTTTGGTGCTCGCTCATCTCTAATTTCTACTGAAGTCAGATTATGTAGGATCTTTTACTTTCTACAGAAAAAGTGATAAAATAATCCTTCCAACTATGCCCATGAAGGGTGACGCATAGGGCATTTCAAATGCCAATCTTTATATAGTCCCTGCTGACACAAAATGCGCCTAATACACAAAGAGGCATACACCTCTTCATATATTATGTGCATCTCATGCAGTCCCTGTGCCTACACAGAAATCTACATTGTCTTCAGACAAGTCATACCCTATTTCCGGAAAGTCTTAGGTCACTCTCACACATGTGCTTGTAAAAACACAGTGTTTACTACGTTTCTAGCTGCATTGACAGGCGTTTTTTACAGCGTTTGACTACGTTTTCAGCACAGTTATAAACACAGCCAAGCAAGCTGGTAATGTCAGAACTAAAAAAACGCAGTCAAAAACACGGTAATCACATTCTACCCTATTTTCATCAACACACAATTTGTTTCAGTGGGCAAAGCATCGCATTTTAAGATGCACAAATGCATGAAAATAGAACGGACAGCGCTTGAAAAACTCTGCGCTAAAAACACTGCATTTAAGCGCATGTCTGAGTAGCACCATTGAAATCAGTGGTAGCATTTGACAATTAAAAAAAAAAGGCATGTATGACAGTGGCCTTATGGGTAGGCACGTACTTGACAAAAAGTCGCAAAATCTCTGCACAAACCAGCTTGTTTTCACCTGATGTCTCTCCCATAGATCCCACATCACTCTGTAATCTCCTGTAGATATTAAGCCTTAAAAGAGTTGCACAGAATTAGAAAACATGGCTGATTTCTTCAAACGTAGTGCCAACCTGTCAACGGATTGTATGTGGTACTATAGTTTAGCCTCATTTACTTCAATTCCCTTTTTTAAATCCTGTATATCCTCTTTATTGTCTTAAAGGTACACTAACCTACCAAAAGTAATTGGACAACTGAGCAGGAATCAAAAGTAGTATTTCTTTACATATATTAAGACTTATTGGGGCTCGTTCGGCCCTAATAACATTGGATACTTTAGCTGGCATTTCCCTCAATCTGCAAATGTCTGTTGAGTTCTCTCAAAGAAGATGCATTGGCCCATCTGTAATGGTGCAAGGAGCATCGTCATTGGACAGTTGAGCAATGGAAGAACATTCTATGAAGTGTTGGATAACAGTACTCCATCTTCAAATCAGATAAACGTACCTGGGTGTGGAGAATGAAGAGTATTCAATGTCATTAAAGCCATAGGAGGTCCCACAAAGTATTAACATACTGTATGTAAGTAAATATCACTTTTGATTCCTGCTCAAGTGTTCAATTACTTTTGATAGGATAGTGTAGATTTTTGTAGCTCTCTCCAAATATTTTCATGTCTTCATACTTTAGGAAATATTTGGGAAAGGTTACCTACTTGTTCCTTTATGACATTCAATCCAGTTTTTGGCACAAAATATACAGCATTCCGTGCAAATAAAACCATTAGTATTTCTTGCTGGGAAGTAAATGAATGCAAACAACCCCTATGACT
This sequence comes from Eleutherodactylus coqui, assembly GCF_035609145.1. Lineage (NCBI taxonomy): Eukaryota > Metazoa > Chordata > Amphibia > Anura > Eleutherodactylidae > Eleutherodactylus > Eleutherodactylus coqui. Next base: position 124,047,895 of record NC_089840.1, on the reverse strand, counting down.
GTCTATTGAGAATATGTATGTATACTGCAGACCTGGATGAAGGCAACAAAATACACAGCCAAGCATATCTTAGGTGATGTGGGACATGCTCACGTCTTGATCAATGCTTCTTTAAATACATCAAGACTCAGCTGTGACTACATTAAATGAAATAGTCTCTTGATTTGAAGGACAGAGGTCACACACACATTGTAAATGAGTCCATAGAACACAATTACCCCTATATTGACAATGCAGTTACACTGAAACACTTTCATTTTATAGTCTCTTACTAAAGTCAACTAGGTTGTCAAGAAAGAATGTTTTAAAAACTTTAGCAACACGGCAACCAATCAATGTTCAGACAGCCATCAGTTTCAAGCTCTTTTAATACCGCTTTACAGTTTTTGTTGCTTTTTTAGATAGTTAAAGCATGCATTATTTTCTGAGATTTTTGAAGTTTTGCAGAGAGGTCTATGAAAAACCAGTAGAAAAAAAATACACAGCACCAGGAGCATTGTACCACTGCATTTAAAACTGTCGTTCCTCACTGGTCTTGGTTTGGGTGAAAAAACTGCCAGAGAAATTGCATGTTTTTTTGAATGATCTTTGCATTCTTTCTGTAACCTCATCTTTAGTTGCACATGCATTTTTTCTTTGGCGATGTCCATCGCAAAATCTATATACCTTACATGAGGATTGTTATGTGATTCTGCCACAGAATTACTACTGATTTACAAGGGGAGAAATTGATAGCAATTAATTAATAAAAGAACTTAGGCGAAATCCATTTCCGCTGTGAAGGATAAGCTTTTGCACACATTTTTGCGCACATTTCTGTACTTTTTGCGCTTGCAGGGCCAGTTCACATAAATGTAGGACACCTCACCTCCATGATTTTAAAGGTTACTAAGCCTAATGAATTCTCAATACGTCCTTTTTACCACGGAATTGCACATCATTAGAGATGAGCGAGCACCAAAATGCTCGAGTGCTCGTTACTCGAGTTGAACTTTCAGTGATGCTCGAGAGTTCGTTTCGAGTAACGAACCCCATTGAAGTCAATGGGCGACTCGAGCATTTTTGTATATCGCCGATACTCGCTAAGGTTTTCATTTGTGAAAACCTGGAAAATTCAAGAAAGTGATGGGAACGACACAGAAACGGATAGGGCAGGCAAGGGGCTACATGTTGGGCTGCATCTCAAGTTCCCAGGTCCCACTATTAAGCCACAATAGTGGCAAGAGTGAGACCCCCCCCACACTGTCAGCATAAAGATCGTTCTCCTCTGCCACAGCTGTAACAGCTGTGGCAGAGAAGAATGATGTTAGCCCATTGAATTCAATGGAGCCAGCAATACAGCCGGCTCCATTGAAAGCAATGGGCTGCCGGCGATCGCAGGATGAATTGTCGGGAAGGGCTTAAATATATAAGCCCTTCCCTGCAATTCATCCAGAAATGTGTAAAAACAAAAAATATATATACTCACCTTGTCCCGGCAGAACGATGTTAGCCCATTGAATTCAATGGAGCCAGCAATACAGCTGGCTCCACTGAAAGCAATGGTCTGCCGGCGATCGCGGGATGAATTGTCGGGAAGGGCTTAAATATATAAGCCCTTCCCTGCAATTCATCCAGAAATGTGTAAAAAATATATATATATACTCACCTGGTCCCGGCAGATGGAGTTCAGCGCGGCCGGCGGCAGTCCTCCTGAACTGCTCTGAACAGCTGTGAGTAGTAGATTTAAAATCCCCGCCTGCTGAATGAGCTGCCTCTGATTGGTCACAGCCTGACCAATCAGAGGCAGATCTCACTCACACACCCATTCATGAATTTATGAATGGGTGAGTGACTGTTGCCTCTCATTGGCTTAAATCCCCGGCTGCTGAATACTACTCACAGCTGTTCAGAGCAGTTCAGGAGGACTGCCGCCGGCCGCGCTGAACTCCGTCTGCCGGGACCAGGTGAGTATATATATTTTTTTTATTTTTACACATTTCTGGATGAATTGCAGGGAAGGGCTTATATATTTAAGCCTTTCCCGACAATTCATCCCGCGATCGCCGGCAGCCCATTGCTTTCAATGGAGTCGGCTATATTGCCGGCTCCATTGAATTCAATGGGCTAACATCGTTCTGCCGGGACAAGGTGAGTATATTTTTTTTTTTTTTTTACACATTTCTGGATGAATTGCAGGGAAGGGCTTATATATTTAAGCCCTTCCCGACAATTCATCCCGTGCTCGCCGGCAGCCCATTGCTTTCAATGGAGCCGGCTGAATTGCCGGCTCCATTGAATTCAATGGTCAGTGCTCGTTTAATCGAGACGAGTACCACGTGGTGCTCGTCTCGAGTAACGAGCATCTCGAGTACCCTAATACTCGAACGAGCATAAAGCTCGGACGAGTATGCTCACTCATCTCTACACATCATATTTCATATTTGTGCGCGTATTGAGTGCGCATTTGCGCACCTTCCATAGGTATCTATGGGAACCTTCTGTGCACAAATGAGCACAAAAATAGAGCATAGTGCAAAAAAGAGTAATCAGAATGATCAGTTACTTGAATTTTTTTGCGTTCTTATATTACCTATGCAGATACGATAATGAGGAGGGCCATATCTATAGAAGAGAGGCTGCTGATCACATTGTGGTGAGTATAGAAAAAGGAATTAGCACATAACTATATATTATGGAAATACTATATAGCACAATAATTTTCAAAGGGGATTTACTGTTTACATAACGTGCTTTGAATAAGGGCTCCAACCCACTTGCGTTTTTTTTTTACGCATTATAGCTTGCCTTTTTTTCATGCCATATGGGCTCCTGCACACTTGCGTTTTTTTCACGCGTTATAGCTTGCCTTTTTTTCATGCTATATTGCTGCTTTTTTTTTTACACGATTGTCAATGGGACTTTCTCATGTTAAAAACGCTTTGCAAGTTGGTGCGTTTTTAACATTAGAAAGTCCCATTGACAATCGCGTAAAAAAAGCAGCAATATAGCATGAAAAAAAGGCAAGCTATAACGCGTGAAAAAAACGCAAGTGGGTTGGAGCCCTTAAGCTGCCAAAGATGCTAAGTTGCACACTCTCTTCTACGTTACCTATGTTGGTCATTAAATAACGTACCTAAGAGCATGGTCTTCAGTGGGAATGGGCGAAATGTTTGGCAATTCTGTATTTTTTGGACAAAATTGGTTTCCTGTGAACCAGGTAAGTGATTGGTGTGGGTCAGACACTTGGAATTCTGTACACTGAGCAGATTAATGTTCTAAGTGTACATTTGGGAGCTATTTGAAGGAGAAGCCCAGCAGTATATTTTTGTTTTGCTTCTTAGTACTGTTGCCACATCTGTTGGCAAATTGGTTTTGTCTGAAGTAAAATGTCCATAACTGTGGACTTTTCTATGTACTTGATTTTCTACTAAAGCAACTGCTTTAACATTGAAGACTATTTAGCCCCTTAATGACTGCCCCATCGGGAAACTACGTCCTCAGTAAGTGGGCTTTAATCCTAGAGGAGGTAGTTTTATGCATCCTCTTTGGATTAATGCCCACTTGCCTGAGGACGTGACAGCTCCATGCTGTCGGTGCCTGCAGGTAGCCGACAGCATGGAGCTGTCATCCCAGGATGCGGGCAGTCCCCCCCGGCATTGCGATCGGCGCTATCCAATGGATAGCGCCGATCGCAAAAAAGAAAATAGAACAGTGAAAAAAAAGTAAAGATTCAGATCGGATCCATCAGGGCAGCTGAAAATGCTCACCTGCTTTCTCCGTGCTGCCCCCGATGAATCTGGTCCTCCCGGACCCGCCGGTGGTCTTCTGCGCATGCGCGCCAGACGATGATGTCACGCGCATGCGCAGAAGCCCGGGAACCCCTGGCAAATTTAAAATCTCCTGCCTGCCGGCTCCTGAAGGTAGCCGGGAGCCAGGAGGTGTCCCTGGGCCCGCGATAGCTGCTATCCATTGGATAGCGGCAATCGTGAAAAAGTTTTAAAAAGTTTTTAAAAAGTGTCCATTTCACCTCCCCTCATGGAGGGACCCGAAGTCCCCCTTTGCGCATGCGCGCCCGATGATTGACATCGGGCTCATGCACAGAGGGGCTCGAGCCCCAGGAAATTTAAAATTCCTCTGCTCTAGGCTGCAATGTGTAGCCAGGAGCAGAGGGATGTCACCGGGGACAATGGATAACAGTGATCATGTAAAGTAAAAAAAAGTGTAAAAAGTAAAAGAAAAAAGGTTAAAAAAGTTTAAAAAAAGTTAAAAAATCTTACATCTCATCACCCCCCACGGTTCATATCCATGAGGGAGGATGAAATGACATACCTAAGGCCCCTGGATTTATCCGCGGACCTTACCCCAGCTTCTGCGCATGCGCCCGTCGCCAAAGTGGATTGCCAGGATAATTTAAATTCTCCCTGCTCCTGGCTACAAAACGTAGCCAAGAGCCTGGAGATTTCACAGAGGGCCGCGATGAGCGGTTCCTTGTCACGTGTCGCCATTATCCATTGGAAAATCACGTAAAAGTAAAAAAAAGTGAAGCTTCATCTCCACTCCCTGATGCGATCGGTGAGGGGAGATGAAACTTTTTAACGGAGGCCTCCGTATTTGCACCCCAACGCGATCCTCATCCGTGAACTTTCCCGGATTCTGCGCATGCGACCACCGGCAAAACACCGGACACATGCGCAGGAGTCGGGGAGCACAGGAAATTTAAAATCTCCTTGCTCCCGGCGACCAACGGTCGCCGAGAGCCTGGAGCAGTGACGGGTGGCCTCGTTGAGCGGTCCCCGGTCACGTGATAAAAAGGTAGCGATCTACCTTTGGTCAGTCTCACATGACCGGATAGGAATTACGGATTCCGCATGCGTCTGATCCGCGGTAATACGCAGATCAATCGCATTGGATTACACAATTCCGCTTGGAATTGTGTAATCCACTCGCAGAAAAGAGAACGCAGGATGTTCTATTTTACCGCGGATATCCGCAACATAGAGCCCATTGTGCTCCGTGGTCGCGGATATACCCGCTGCCCATACGCAACTACGTTGTATACGGGCTGCGGGTAACCGTGTCATCGCTAAGCGACGGTGCGGGAAATACAAACAACAAAAACAATATATACTGCGCGTGACCGCCTGCATGAGTAGGCAGTTATGCGCAGTACATTACGCGGCCGTACTCAGGGTCACAGACAGGCTCACAGATGGGATCCGCTGCGGGCCTCCGCAAGCGGCTTCCACCTACGGCCGTGTGAGCCTGGCGTTATTCAGACCGCTACCTGTAATACGTCATTTACAAGAAGCCCTGGGAACGCTCGCCTTCATGCAGTTCCAGGAGCAGCTTGTTGAGCGTCTTCTGTGTAAGACCGCCGCACCTCAGCAAGCTTACGGAGACTCACAAACCGCCACTTTTTACACCCCATACCCGATACTGAGGTCACGAAATACCCCCAAAAAGCATGAGAGGAGGTAGGATACCCGGTTTTATTGCCCCATAGGCCCATCCCAACGAGCCTCTGTTACCCCTGTCTTCGGAAATACTACACAGTTCACATTATTACTTTTATCTAAGATTTGGGCAACGCCGAAAAGGGCACGGAGTGTGTGTGGGCGAGGGGGGGGGAAAATATTTTTAGGGAGTCAATTTTTATTCCGTACAAGTGGGCAATGGGTCCTGGAATTTATTCAGTTGTGCCCAGAAATCCAACAGGTGTTCCCTCCATTATAGGCCTAGCCATGTGTGCTATAAGTAGATTAGGGCCATAACAGGAATTTTTTTGAACATGGGACAAACGGGGGGATCCATTTTGGGGTGAACGTCTTTATTCCTATGTTCACTGTACAAAAAAAACTGTTTTTAAATTGACAAAATTGCCAAAAAAATGAAAATTGTAATTTTTTCCTTCTGCTTTGCTTAGATTCATTCAAATACTGTGGGGTCAAAATATGCAATACACCCCTAGATGAATTCATTAAGGGGCTAGTTTTTAAAATGGGGTCATCTGAGGGGGTTCTTTATCGTTTTAGATGCTCAATGGCTCTATAAGTGGGCAATGGGGCCTGGAATTTATTCCGTTGTACCCTGAAATCCAGCGGGTGCTCCTTCCATTATAGGCCTAGCCATGTGTCCTTTAAGTAGATTAGGGCCACAAGGGGTATGTTTCTGAACACGGGACAAACAGGGGTATCCATTTTGGGGTGAAAGTCTTCATTCCTATGTGTGCTGTTCAAAATAAGCACTTTTTAAATTGATACAACTGCCAAAAAAATGAAAATTTTAATTTTTTCCTACTGCTTTGCTTAGATTTATTCAAAAATTGTAGGGTAAAAATACACAGTACACCCCTAGATAAATTCGTTAAGGAGTCTAGTTTTTAAAATGGGATCATTTGTTGGGGTTCTCTGTCGTTTTGGACGCTCAAGGGCTCTACAAGTGGGCAATGGGGCCTAAATCACCTTCATGCTAAATTTCAGTTCTGAAAGCCACCGATTACTCCTTTCATTTTGGGCTCCATTGTGCATCCAAACGAAAGATTAGGGCCACAATGGGTATGTCTCTGAACACGGGAGAAATAGGGGTATCCATTTTGGGGTGCAAGTCTTCATTCATGTGTGTGCTGTACAAAAAAAGCAGTTTTTAAAATTATTGAATTGCCAAAAAAACGAAAAGCACATTTTTTTCCCTTTGCTTTGCTTGAATTCATTCAAAAACTGTGGGGTCAAAATGGGCAGTACGCCCCTAGATAAATTTGTTAAGGGGTCTAGTTTTCAAAATGGGGTCACTTGTTGGGGTTCTCTTTGGTTTTGGCCGCTCAAGAGGTCTACAAATGTGCTAAGGGGCCTAAAACGCCTTCAAGGAAAATTTCAGTTCTGAAAGCCACCGACTACTCCTTACATTTTGGGCCCTGTTGTGCATCCAGACAAAAGATTAGGGCCACAATGGGTATGTCTCTGAACACAGGAGAAAGAGGGGTATCCATTTTGGGGTTCAAGTCTTCATTCATGTGTGTGCTGTACAAAAAAAGCAGTTTCTAAAATGATTGAATTGGCAAAAAAACGAAAATCAAATTTTTCCCCTTTGCTTTGCTTGAATTCATTCAAAAACAGTGGGGTCAAAATGGTCAGTACACCTCTAGATAAATTCGTTAAGGAGTCTAGTTTTCAAAATGGGGTCATTTGTGGGGGTTCTCTTTGGTTTTGGCCACTGAAGAGCTCTACAAAAGTGCTATGAGGATTAAAACGCCTTCAAGGAAAATTTCAGTTCTGAAAACCACTGGCTACGCCTTTCATTTTGGGCCCCGTTGTGCATCCAGACATAAGATTAGGGCCACAATGGGTATGTCTCTGAACACGGGAGAAAGAGGGGTATCCATTTTGGGGTGCAAGGCTTCATTCATGTGTGTGCTGTACAAAAAAAGCTGTTTTTAAAATGACAGAATTGACAAAAAAACGAAAATCACAATTTTTTCCTTTTGCTTTGCTAGAATTCATTCAAAAACTGTGGGATCAAAATAGGTAGTACACCCCTAGATAAATTCGTTAGGGGTCTACTTTTCAAAATGGGGTCATTTGTGGGGGTTCTCTATGGTTTTGGCCGCTCAAGAGCTCTACAAAAGTGCTATGGGGCCTAAAATGTCTTCAAGCAAAATTTATGTTCTGAAAGACACCAACTACTCCTTTCATTTTAGGCCTTGTTGTGCATCCAGACATAAGATTAGGGCCAAAATAGGTATGTTTCTGAACACGGGAGAAATGGGGGTATCCATTTTGTGGTGTAAATCATCATTTTCATGGGCACTATAGGAAAAAAATATGTCTTTAAAATGACATATTTGCAAAAATATGGAATTGTATTTTTTCTCCTCTAAATTTAATTAATTCCTGAAAAAAAACGGTGGGGTCAAAATACTCATGACAGCCCTCAGTGGATACATTAAGGGGTGTAGTTTTTAAAATGGAGTCATTTGGGGGGGTATCTATTATTCTGACACTCATGAGCCTTGGCAAACATGGCTTGGTGCAGGAAAACAAAGTGTTCCTCAAAATGCTGAAAAGTAATGTTAAGTTTGTACGTCATCTAAATGGTTAAAAAAACACAAAAGTTTTTCAAATGTGCATTCAGAATAAAGTAAACAGATGGAAATATATATCTTATCAAAAATTTGTACAGTATTTTTGGACATATTTGAGATATTACAGTTGAAAATGTGAAAAAAATGTTGATTTTTTCAAAATTTTCCCAATTTTGGCGCTTTCAATAAATATACACAAATTATATCGGTCTCTTTTTACAACCAAAATGAAGTACAACATTTGCCGAAAAAACAATGTCAGAATCACTTGGATATGTAAAGCCTTTACGGAGTTATGCTACGTTGACCGACGCATGTCAGATTTCCAAAATTTGGCTCCGTCACTAAGGCGCAAACAGGCTTCGTCACTAAGGGGTTAATATGTGACATAAAGCTAAATATACCAATATGCCCCATTGCAGTTCAGTTTTTTCATTTTTTTCCAAATTTCTGGCAACAAGAGAGAGCTATGCATCACTGCATCTTTAATTTTGGGTTTGCAATTCTACCATCTCTAAAAATTGTGAGATGTATATGCAATGTCATCTTGCAGAAGTTGTAGCCCATCCTAGTGCCTTGACCTACCAACGAGACATTGCTATGTGTCATAGTAGGATTTCAGGAAGTAGCCAAATTCCCCAATTACTTGGGCACAGTCGATGGCAAACATGTAATGGTGCTTCAGCCACCCCATTCAAGATTATGCTTCTACAATTAAAGAAGTTTTTTGTGGGGGTCCTGATGATGGTGGCTAATGCACATTACAAATTTGTTTGCAAAGATGTCAATGCTTATGGCAGCACTGGGGACTCTTGGGTGATGCAAATTTCAGATTTAGATGCAAATTTTGAAAGATGGCGTGATGCTCCCAGCCACCAGACCTCTTCCAGGAACCATCTATATAGGTTGTGTTGAATCAGCACTCCAAGGGTTGGAGTGCTGATTCAACACAACCTATATAGATGTCCTGCTATTTCTGGTCTCTGGGTCCAGACTTTTGCTTTGGATCGTGCACCTTTGAAAGCCTGTAAGTGCATTTTTGGACTTATATTGGAAGTGCTGTTCCCTATCTATACTCTTCCGGGAACCACACATCCAATTCCCTTCATGATGGTATCAGATGAAGCTTTTCCTCTAATACCAGACCTGCTGCATCCACACATGTGAGGAGGACTCAATGTCTGGAAGAACATTTTTAATTTTAGGCTGAGCTTGGCACTTAGAGTGGTTGGCATGTGCCGTCGGAATCATGCTAAGTCAATGGAGGGTCTTGACCATGCCCATCCAGGTGGAGATGCCCACAGTTGATGTGTTTGTCAAGGCAAGTTGGGTTCACCACAACTACCTTTGGAAATATAATTCGGAGGTAGATGTGGGGATACCACATTCTGCCTTTGACACAACCATCAACTGGGGTCCAGACCATCCCACCGCTTAGGGTAACTATGTGAGAGTATTAAGCTGATTTCACAAGTTATGAAGGTGCCGTGTCTTAGGACTCGTTTCCACAAACGTTGTTTTAGCACAGTATAGGCACATGAAAAGATTGCATCTAATAAAACCAATGGTTGCCTATAGAAACATTCAGATGAAGGAATTTTAGATGCACAAAAAACTCGCACCTAGCAAAGGTATGATATTCGTGTGCAAAGATCGCATCTAAGGTCTGTGCTGTGAGAAAAGATAGGACCTGACCTATCTTTGGTGTGTGCTGCGCAGGAGTTTCCATAGACTCCAATAGGAGATGGATAACATGCTACACTCAGCTCCTGATAGTGTGAACGGGCAATTTCAATGCAAATTAAGCATGAGACTAAATAGCTGGAAATCGCCCATTCATGCTATTTTTAGTGCAGTATAGCCGCAGTCCTTTCACGCGCCTATACTGCGCTAAAATCACACTCGTGTGAGGATGCCTTAGTAATACTCCTGTTTTGGTGGTTTGCAGCCTTGACTGCAGCTTTTGTCATCCTCTTCTGCCTGCTGTTCTGCATTTGAGCATGTTGTACGATCTTCATCGCTCTGAAGATTGACATTTTGAAAAACAAGAACTGGATTTTATTTTCCTGTAAAATGTCAGTATATATATATATATATATATATATATATATATATATATATATATATATATATATATATATATATATAATAGTGTTACGTCTCTTTTGAAAACATGTATATTGTTATTAGGTATAATTTTTTTAAATAATAAACATTATCAGCATGAGACTTCCGGATATATCATTTTTATAAAAAAGATTTCATCGCAGTACTGATGGAAATCATACATAATGTGTAAAACTGTTTTTTTCTCTATAACTAGCAACAAGGCTTTTTAAACAGAAATCTAATTATATAACAGGTTACGCTGCTTAGATTGACTAAGTACAGGATCACGCAGGAACATGTGCACTAAGTTTGTACTTACAACTGTAAGGGTAATTGGAACAACATTTTGTGTGCTACCACGCATCATTTATATAGTATAACTTGAAGAATATCCTTGGTCAAAATGTTCAGAAACTTCTTGCAATCATGACTTAAAATTTGTGATGAGTGATTAGTGGAATAATTGGTTTGCGTCAGAATCAGGCCGGTTTCAATAAATCATCAAGTAAGGTAAATTGGAGTAAAAATTGGGTTCAGTGATTTGCCCTTAGGAGATCCACAATGCAGCCAAAGCTCCTCAGATTGCATGCATGGAACTATAGCCACACATCTAGGGAACACTGTGCTCCTCCTAAGAATTGGTCAAAATAGTATACAGTAGTGTAAGGGTCAAACATAGTACAGTGGTGTCACTGAAAACAAAAAAAGACCCGCGTAGAGTCTTCTACATCACAAATTGCATAAAAGAAGACACCAGGTATGTTGCTTGTTTTAAAAGCAATGTCATAAATTTTGCAAAGAGAAACTCTGCAAGATGAACAAAACACTCAAGCAGGGGCTTATTTCAAGGGACAACTGTAGAGCCACCAGAAATTTCATATAAGACAGCAAGTGTGCTGCTTGTCATGGATTTTAGAGGGAAGACCCGTCAGATTCCGCCTCTGTACCGATTTGTCCCAGATTAACTGTTCCGAGCGCCTTGCTGCTATGACCAAGTGTCACAGCAGAGCTTCGTCGATCTCTCTAGAGAGATTGCAAGTGTGAAGTCGCCAGAGTACAGGTGCCTTTGTTTCTCAGATATGTCAGAGAAGTATGTTGCCACCTAAACAGGAATTTGTTTTCCATCCACCATCAATCTGTTGGAATAATTGAGATTCTGATTACTCCACATTTTGATAGGTTTATTTTAAAATTAGAGATGAACCCAAAAGTTTCAAATGTTTGGAGGACAGAGTGAAAAGCTCTGCCTTTTTCATAGGAAAAAGAGAAGGTCATCTGCAGATGCGGCTATTTTGTGTTGTCTGTCTCGTACTCTGTCTTTAAATAAGGGGTTTTGGCGTATGTTTTGAATTACAGTCTCTAACATTGAAATAAACAAAGACAGTGAAAGAGCACAGCCCTGTCTAACTTCATTCCATATTTGAAAAGTGGGGGAAAAAGTTTTGTTTACTTTAAGTCGTGCATGAGGTGTGGAATAGAGAGATCAGATTCACGAATATTTGTGGGAAATTAAATTGAAGTAGTGCGGATTACATGAATGACCAGTTAATTCGCTCAAAAACCTTTTCCACGTTAGTACTTATTAGAGTTTAAAATTAGTGTTTTTCATATGTTGAATAGTGGAGAGGTCCTTTAAAACATTTTCTCTTCCCTTCCTACCCTTAACAAAGCCTGCCTCATCTGGATGTGCTAATTTAGGTAAGAATGTGGCTATGCGATTGGCTGTTTGTTTAGACCATTGTTTGATGTCATTATTAAGGAGGGATATAGGTCTGTAATTACCACAGAAAGAGGGATCTTCACCTTCTTTGTGTATGATGGTGACACAGGCCTCTAATGATTGATTGGCAAGAGGGGTACCTTCTAAAAGGTTGTTTAAAAAGATGGTCAGGGGTGCTGCAAGATTATGGGAGCAATTTTTTAGTACGAGACGGGGAATCCATCTGGTCCAGGACTTTGTCCACTAGGGATGGAGTAAAGTACCAACTTCATTTTATTTGATGAGATGCCTCTTGTTCTTCCAGTGTTAGTTTTGGAAGGGTGATGTTAAGGAAAAGTTGGGTTTCTTGTGATCTGTCTTTTCCTTCAACCAGATCCCCACCCCCCAATCCCACATGTGTTCTAATGGTCGGGATAGAAAGAGGAAAAAGACCCACCCTCTGAGGCTTTGGCTTTTGATTTCCTGATTATGGCGGACATGACCTTCCTCCTCTTATTTCCATGAGGATAATATTTACATCTGGAACGGAGCAAGGCCTTGGCAGCTTGGTAGTTTAATATGTTTTTTGAATTGATTTCTTAGGTCTGCTATTTCGATTTGTGCCTCTGCAGCTAGTGTTTTTTTTATGTGCTATTTTTGAGAGAATAACTGAGATTTGCGCCATACAGAGCTTTTTCTTATGTGCTTCCAGAGAGATAAATTCCCCTTGCATACATGCCCTATGGGCCTCCCAAATAGCTGTGCTGCTTACTGATGTATCTTGGTTATATTTAAAATAAATATTATTTCTCTTGCTTAGTTTGTCAAGGGTATCTTGAATATTTATAAGAGTCTCACCTAATATCCATGTACATTCATTCTCTAACTGTAATGACATCTTGAGGTACACCGGTGTGTGCTCTGCGATAGTCATACTCCCTATTGAAGAGTCGAGCACGTTCTGAATATAATTAAATGTAGTCGATTTTGTGCACACCTGAGAAAAAGGTGTAATCTCGATCGTCCGCATGGAGTGTACGTCAGATGTCCACTAAGTTGAGATTTGCCAGGACTTAGTGTAGACTTTTCAAGGCCCTAAATGATGTGTCATACCTAATGGTTCAGGAGGAATCCATTAAAGGGTTAAGGGCAGTGTTCATGTCTCCTCCTACAAATAAGGTTCCTTCTCTATATGCTGCAATTTTCCCCAGTAGAGATTTCAGCCATTGGATGGTACCTTAGTTGGGCGCACATAAATTACAAAAAGTAACTTTCCACTGTCCCATTTGTCCCTTCAGGAGTATGTATCAACCGTCCTGGTCAATTGCAGAATCCTAATCTACAAAGGGGATATTTCTCTTAAAGCCGATGCTTACACCCCGAGATGCCGAGACTTCATGTGTAACATGGAACCACCTGTTGTACCTAGAGTGGCTCAGGTTTGGGACATGATTTTTTTTAAAAACGTGTTTCTTGAAGAAACAAGATTTCATCTTCCGCTCTATTTAATCATTGAAATATGCCATTTCTTTTTTGGGGGCGTTGCCTCCATTGATGTTAAAGGAGACCAAGTTTGGTGTTGGGCTCATCATCTCGGAGGAACCACGTCATCAGTCAAAGCACTGCATAATATCTGCAACAAATAAACCAATACCTCAACACAATAACATAATTTCATCATTGGGAACCTTAGAAATATCTTACAGACCTCCCCAGACCACAAAAATAGCATGTCTGAGAACAATCTGCAAAACATTAGAATAACAAAAATAGGTAAGGGAGGTGTGGGATAGATGGGGGTGGAGTGGGGGAACAGGGGAGGACAGAAAGGGGAAAGAGAAATGAGTGTGAGATGAATGGAGAGAAGGAGAAAGGAAAGGAAAGATCGGAACAGCTCCTATAGCCATATTTTAAACATATTCAAATAATAATTGAGCATTTTCCCATTTGCATAAAAGGAAAAAACATATAGCTGGAGAAATACAGAATGCTTAATCAAAAGAAGAGTACCCAGAGAACTCTGAAAGAAATGAAATTAATAAGTCCCAAATAAGGACTTTGATGCATATAGTTTCTTAGTCCCATAGGTAACAGAACACATCCGAGGCGTAAAAAGTGCTCTCTGATGTCAAGCACTATATATTTCTGACAATTATTTTCTGACATATTTACATGTCTAGTGATAGTCCTGCATGTTTTTGGACGTAGGTGACTTGGTCCTCTGGACCTGGGTCCAGGAGGAAGTTGTAGGTAAGGTTGGCCACTCCTCTCTCTGAGTTCATTAAAATCTGCCTTTCTAAAATCCAAACTTAACGTTTGAGTCTTCTCAGGTCTTCTTCCCCTTGTTATCCAAAATGAAAACATGGTAGCTTCTTCCTAAGGTCCCAGCCACCCTTACTTCCTCAACCATTTTCTCCTTGTTGGCAAGAATTAGGTCCAAGATAGCTGATCCCCTCGTTTTCTCTTCTACCTTTTGGGAGATTAAGTTATAAGCAAGAGTGGATAAAAATTGTTGGACCCATTACTTTTGCCTGAGAGAGATTCCCAACAAATGGCTGGATAGTTAAAATCTGACATGATCACTGTGTAATAGTTTTTGAAAACTTGGCCATCTGATGTAGAAAAAGTTCATCTATATCTTCTGCTTGTCCAGGCTGCCTTTCGCAAATGCCTATAATGGTGTCTTTTTTTGCTAATCTCTCCTTGTAATCTTACCCAAACAGTTTCTACAGAACTAGCATTCTCTGAAGCTTGAATCTCTGTGAAGATGTATGCTTTTCTAATGTACAATGCAACACCTCATCCCTTTATTAAGTCTATTTCTTATAAATAAGTTGTATCCTTCAAGCCTTGTATTCCAATCATGTGCATCATCCCACCAAGTTTTTGTGATGCTTATGACATCATATTTCTCTTCCTGTGTTAGGAGCTCCAATTCTACTTGTTTGTTTCCCATGCTGTGAGCATTTGTGTAGAAACATTTTAGTTCTACTTTCCTTCTGAATTTTTTGTCCTTGTTCTTTCTTTTCACATCTAAATGTTCTCAATTGTAGTCATTAGCTGTATATTTTTGACTGGCATTTTACTTGCCTTCCCATATTGTTCTAGTTTAAAGCTATTCTGGTAAGTGTAGCAAGGCGCCCACCAAACATATATGCTTACCTGTCAAATATTTCATAGTGGCTGGACTGGTAACTATGAACAACGTCTGATGCACACACTGTGTGTATCTGCCATTTCCCTGTTTGTTTTTGTTTTATATTAACAACAAAAAAAACACAAGCAATTAAAAAAGCCGCAATCCCTGGGAGGCATGATATGTGAAAATAGAAGGCCACATAGTATAGCATGTATCTTTCTGAGCTGCCTATTTGGTGCAGCGTAACTGAATTCCCCAAACCCCACTGACAGCTTTGTAAGGTCTGGAAATAATTTGTAGTGCTGAACTGGCGTCTGAGTCCGCAAACAGAGAACTGCAATATTCCCCATGCCAAAGCACATTTTGTCTGTCTGTTTTGTTACTATATACATTGACAACAGAAGAAATATATTGTCTCTCAATGTACAGACAATGTTTTGTATAGGCATATAAATGTAATGCAGCAACTTTCTCTGCTCCCTCCAATAGTACCCCATTCAAGTTCTATACTAGTATACAAGCTCAGGAATGCTATTTTTTCTCCTTAGGAAGAGCACCTAGAAGGTGAGTGAGTGAGGAGACTTATAAGGTCATTCATGCTCCTCTGGGAAATATGCAAATAAGCTTTCACACCAACAACAATTTATATTCACTGTACAATATCTGTTTTTTGTGTACAACAGACCACTTGCTATATAGGCATATAAATGTGATGCAGCTTTTCTGTCCTTTTTCAACTGTAAAATGGTTGCAGGCTACTGTCGTGGCTTGACGGTCGCGACAGTGTCATGGCGTGGTGGCTGCAATGCAGGGTCAGACCTTTTGCCCTATTGCTATGCAGGATGGGGGTTAATGCATGTTGTGCAGAGATTGCTTTGCTATCTATTTTTATGTAGCATAGTTGCAGGCTGACTATTAGTCATACCTGGGAGAGGGTTCGGGGTGTGATTCTCTAGTTGCTCTTCCTATCGGCAGGTGTGGAGACTCAGAGCTTTATATTCATACCCTGTCCTTTCCTCCTTGGTGGTTATTCAGTTCACTAGAGGAGAGGTTGGAGTGGGTGAGATCCTCTTGCCTGGATGATAAGTTCCCATTTCAGTTAACCCCTTAATGACTGCCCCATCGGGAAACTACGTCCTGCCAAAGTGGGCTTTAATCCTAGAAGATGTAGTTTTATGCATCCTCTTTGGATTAAAGCCCTGCAGGCCCTGGACGTGACAGCTCCATGCTGTCGGTGCAATGGATAGCGCCGATCGCAATAAAGTAAACAAAACAGTGTAAAATGTCAGATATTAAGCTGCCCTGATGGATCGGATCCATCAGGGCAGCTGAAAATACTCACCCGGCTTGTCCGCGGTGTCCCCCGGAGATCTGGTCCTCCTGGACCTGCCTCCGGCCTTCTGCGCATGCGCGCCAGACAATGACGTCACGCGCATGCGCAGTAGCCCGGGAGCCCCCGGAAAATTTTAAATCTCCTGACTCCCGGCTCCCCGCTGTGAGCGGTCCCCGGGTTCGCGATCACCGCTATCCATTGGATAGCAGCGATCGCGAAAAAGTTAAAAAAAAGTAAAGTTTCACCTCCCCTCATGGATCGGATGCATGAGGGGAGGTGAAAATACTCACCTCTGTCCTCCCCGATGTCCCGGGACCCGAAGTCCCCGTCTGCGCATGCGCGCCCGATGATTGACATCGGGCGCGTGCACAGAGGGGCTCGAGCCCCGGGAAATTTAAAATCCCTCTGCTCCAGGCTGCCATGTGTAGCCAGGAGCAGAGGGATGTCACTGGGGACATGATCACTGTCATCCAATGGATGACAGTGATCATGTAAAGTAAAAAAAAAGTGTAAAAAGTAAAAAAAAAAAAAGTGTAAAAAGTAAAAAAAAAAGTTTAAAAAAGTTTTAAAAAGTTAAAAAAGCTTGCGTTTCATCTCCCCCCATGGATCATATCCATGAGGGAGGATGAAATGACGTACCTAAGGCCCGTGGATTTATCCACGGACCTCCCCCTAGCTTCTACGCACACGCCTGTCGCCATAATGGCAAGCGCATGCGTAAAAGCTGTGGTAATTTAAAATCTCCCTGCTCCTGGCTACAAAACTTAGCTGAGAGCCTGGAGATTTCACGGGGGGCCGCGGTGAGCGGTTCCTGATCACGTGTTCGCCATTATCCAATGGATAATGGCGATCACGTAAAAGTAAAAAAAAGGTGAAGGTTCATCTCCCCTCAACGATGCGATCGGTCAGATGAGATGAAACTTTTAACCGGAGGCCACCGTATTTGCACACCGACGCGATCCTCCTCCGTGAACTTTCCCGGATTCTGCACATGTGACCGCCGGCAAAACACCGGACACATGTGCAGGAGTCAGGGAGCCCAGGAAACTTAAAATCTCCTTACTCCAAGCGACCAATGGTCGCCGAGAGCCTGGAGCAGTGACGTGATAAAAAGGTAGCGATCTACCTTTGGCCGGTCTCACATGACCGGGTAGGAATGACAGATTCCGCATGCGTCTGATCCGCAGTATTACGCAGATCAATCGCATTGGATTACACAATTCCGCTCACATTAGCGGGTCGTAATTGCGTAATCCACTCGCAGAAAAGAGAACGCAACATGTTCTATTTTACCGCGGATATCCGCAACATAGAGCCCATTGTGCTCCATGGTCGCGGATATACCCGCAGCCCATACGCAACTACCTTGTATACGGGCTGCAGGTACCTGTGTCATCACTAAGTGACGGTGCGGGAAATACAAACAACAAAAAAAATATACTGCGCATGACCGCCTGTGTGAGTAGGCAGTTATGCGCAGTACATTACATGGCCGTATGCAGGGTCATGGCCGGCTCACAGCTGGGATCTGCTGTGGGCCTCCGCAAGCGGATTCCGCCTTCGGCTGCGTGAGCCCGGCGTTATTCAGACCGCTACCTGTAATCTGTAATTTACAAGAAGCCCCGGGAACATTCGCCTTCATGCAGTTCCAGGAGCAGCTTGTTGAGCACCTTCTGTGTGAGACCGCCGCACCTCAGCAAGCTTACGGAGACTCACAGAGCGCCACTTTTTACACCCCATACCCGCTACTGAGGTCACGAAATACCCCCAAAAAGCATGAGAGGAGGGGGGATACACGGTTTTATTGCCCCATGTACCCATCCCAACCAGCCTCCGTAATTACCCCTGTCTTTGGAAAACAAAGTGCTCCTCAAAATGCTGAAAAGTAATGTTAAATTTGTACGTTCTCTAAATGGTTAAAAAAAACACAATATTTTTTTAAATGTGCATTCAGAATAAAGTAAACAGATGGAAATATATATCTTATCAAAAATTTGTACAGTATGTTTGGACATATTTGAGATATTACGGTTGAAAATGTAAAAAAATGACAATTTTTTTCAACATTTTTCCAATATTGGTACTTTTAATAAATATACACAAATTTTATCGGTCTGTTTTTACCACTTAAATAAAGTACAACATGTGGCGAAAAAACAGTGTCAGAATCACTTGGATATGTAAAGCCTTTACGGAGTTATGCTACGTTGAACCGCGCATGTCAGATTTCTAAAATTTGGCTTCGTCACTAAGGCGCAAACAGGCTTCATTACTAAGGGGTTAAGTGCTGCTTTATCATTTCTATTGTTTTTGCTTACCTTTGTTGTTTGCATTGCTGTGGCAGTCTATGTCTCCAGGGGTTCCTATAGGGGTAAAAAAATATGGAGCAGGATAGAGATAGTTTCAATAAAATGTCTTCAGCATCACTAGATGCTTCCTTTATCGCATATCCAACAACAAAACAACGTTTCGGCCATATCCCAGCCTTTGTCAAGTTGGTAGGCAGAAATGTCGTTTTGCTATGTTGTTGGAGATGCAATAAAGGAAGCATGTAGTGATGCTGAAGACATTTTTTTGAAACGATCCATGTGCTGCTCTATATTTTTCTATTTGCATGGACTTTGATTTGGGAAGTCTGGATCTATCTGTGAGCGTGCACCCACAAGGCTCCTCATAATTTGGGTTTTATTTGGGCTGATGGATTCATTATTCTTTTAGTTTCTTATAGGGATAGTCAGGGCCCAGAGAAAGAAAGTGGAGCTGTCCTTATCAGGACAATAACTCTGCTTGCAGGCATGGACTCCTCACTTCCCTGTTTGGTAGGGACAAGTTCTTTTCCATCTACCTGGAGTGATGCTCACTGTCCTGCAGTACATGGTGTATTATACTTGCATTCAGTGTAAACATCACCCTGCGCCCGTGCTGAGTGTGGGGCGTTTGTGCCGCATGGACGTGACAGTTACACTGTGCCTATGTTATATAGGGCTAGGCCTTGTGATGCAGGCACCCAATGACATTTTTGTCCATATGCAAGATGAAGGACACATTTAGTGATATCACCAGTGCACCGTGGCCACTTTAGGAATAAGTAGTGTGTGAATATATGCCATGCATTGTTCCCGTGACCACACAGCTATTCATATCCCTCAGCAATGATTCCTTTATGGATTCAGACGTCTGTGAGTGCCAGAACCTAATCATGCATAATGTCTAACACTTGAGCAATGGCAGCTAAAGTGCAAGACTTTGAGCAGCCATGATATATTGTTCCTTTTTGGTAATTTTGCAATCTTTCAACTTCTTTTTGGAAAGTCAAGGGGAAAAAAACCAAGATTCGCAAAGTAGGAGTAGCAGCTAAGTCTGTCAAATAGAGATCCCAGTAGGTGAACTCTCCACATCAACCAGTGTCAGCTCTCAACAGAAAGCTAAAATTGGAGAGAGCTGGCATTCTGCATTCTGTAGGCAAGAAAAAGCCAGTCAGACCTGGGAGCTCAGCTAAAAGTCAAGATTAGGAACCTATAGTCAGAATTAAGTCACATGGGCTATTGCGTTCTAGGTTTGGGTGACCTAGATAATCTATATTTTTAAACAAGTTTCCAAAGTAATCAGTAATTTTGAGAACAGTTGGTTATCAAGTAACAACAGAAACAATAAGTCTAACATGGTTGCATTTCTATATTTTAAAAGCATACTTAGCAGGCGTTCATGGCTATGCATACCATCACCAACTGTTTTCTATGAAAGACTGGCACCGTCTTACAGGAGTAAAGCAAAAGTGTTTTGCTCTTGTAATACAGCTGTATTTCAATTGAAAAGTTAAGGCATTTATCAAATGAAATATGCTGAGCCAGCAAGTATTGGAGTGACATATGTATTTAGAGTTGGGCGTGCTTGGATCAGCAATGCTGAGAAAATACGTTATTAACAGATAAACATGGTCTTTAGATAGTATATGGTGTATCTCCAAGACATATTTTTTCCAGGTTGCTATTCGTGGACACATGCTATGATACTGTATCATAAGTTAGTGAAAACACTCTACATAAAACGTGAAATGCCAATGAAACATTGTGAAAAGGTATCGCTGGTTTTATTTTTAAAATATTAACAAAATTAGCAAATTGACATTCACAACCTGCCTTACAAATTTTAAGGAATCGTTTCTTTTCCATTATATATATATATATATATATATATATATATATATATAAAAAGGAACTATCAGGATAAATGAACAACATGAGGAATGTTTCCCTACTTCAGGGTACAAAGCCAGAAACTCAAATTATTGCAAAATGTATTTACCCAGTATCAGAGAGAATGAGTTTGAAAGAAAAGTCAAATTCTGCTAACCTTAAAAAAACGAGGTCACTCGTAATGCGTGCTGTAATGAGTTTACCCCAGCTTGCTCAAGAGACATTGAAATCCAAGTTAGAACATTCTCACATTCAAATGAATGCTGGTGTTAACTGAAGTATCACTATTAACCAAACAATGCTGGTAAATGCTATGAAGGGTTGTCCCAAGATAACAAGTTAACCCCTGTCAACAGCGGAAAATATCTGATCGTTGGTGGTCTCAACATGAGGACAATCACCAATCTTGAGAAGGGGCATGTGTCTCAGCAGTGATACCAGCAACAATCAGATATGTTAGGGCCTAATCTTTCTGCGCAATTGACAGGAATGGAGCCGCTGCAGCACATGTGCAACCGACGGCTGCATTTCCAATTACACTACTGAAATTGGAGCGCTGATTATGAACTATGAAATGGGGGGACATGAGTCACCCATTCTCGGCATTGGTGTGGGTCCCTGAGATTGGAGTCCCATCATTCTCACAGTTTTCACCCATGCAGTGTATGGATGAAATCTGAAAAAAAAAATGGACCATCGTCAGTATACCTCCTTCTTTAATTACTTTACATAGTTTTGTATCATCTACAAATATTGATATTGTGCTGTACAATCCCTCTATGAGATCATTAATAAATTTATTAAAAAGAATGGGGCCCAAAATTGACCCCTGTAGTACCCCACGACTAACAGTGACCCAATCATAGTATCTACCATTTACAACCACCTTCTGCTTTCTATAACTGAGCCAGTTACTTACCCACTTGCACACATTCTCGACCCCAGACCAAGCATTCTCATTTTATATACCAACCTTTTATGCAGCACCAATTCCAGGTCCAGTCTTCAATAGATAAGTACATTAGTGTTGAGGGGTGCCCTTGGCCACCATAGCATGTAGGCCTCATCACAATATTCCCAGTAAGAACTGTGAAAGTGAAGAAGAATAGAACTCCTGCGCTCGTAGTGTCCCAAGTGTGAAAACAGCACCAAGATGAAATCAAGAGTGGACCAAATAACTGTCGATGGTTGAAAAACCAGGACTAGTAAATGAATGGTGGAAACTTTATAAAAGTATAAGTGGTAGGTTATTACATATATACAGAGACAGAAACATATTCCTGTACATACTGGCGTTTAGAAAAAAAATCTTTTTATTCTGTACCACTTTCAGGTAATTTACTTATTACCCTCCCCCCTCCCCAGCAAGCTGGCTACTCATGTAAATAAGCCAAAAAAGAGAGATGTGGGCTCACCTCACCAGCAGTAACTTTTAATGTTGCAGGAAGATCTGGGATCCAACAGGAGCTCCATCCTCAAGTAGCCGACGGCAAACGGCCAGATTCCATATAAGCAGAAAATAGAGATGGAGGGGAGCTGCTACCGTTAAAAAATTTCCTTCTTTATTGAATAAAATAAAGCATACAGCTCACAAGTGCACGCTGAACGCGTTTCGGCAAACGCCTTTGTCAACAGGCTGTTGACAAAGGCGTTTGCCGAAACGCGTTCAGCGTGCACTTGTGAGCTGTATGCTTTATTTTATTCAATAAAGAAGGAAATTTTTAACGGTAGCAGCTCCCCTCCATCTCTATTTTCTGCTTATATGGCTACTCATGTAATCGACCTCGGAAGGATGAGTCAACCTTGCGCCGGCTACCTGACCCACGTGGGGATTAACTTGGCAACCTTCAGGTCATGAACAAGAGCTTGGGACTGCAATTCTGCTGCTTTAACACTCTACTCCACAAAAAGCATTTTCTCTGCTTCCACATAGACTTCTTTGTAGAAAGATTAAATACTAAAAACCCATGCAATTTCTCTGGCCTTCTTTCCACCCAAAAATACCAGAAAAAAAAGTCTAAAGGAAGTCTACAGTCTTTTTTTCTGAACGATGAGCTGCAGACCAATATTAAAGGGGTTGTCCCGCGCCGAAACGGGTTTTTTTTTTTTTCAATAGCCCCCCCGTTCGGCGCGAGACAAACCCGATGCAGGCATAAAAAAAACAAACCGTCCAGTACTTATCCGAATCCTCGCGCTCCGGCGACTTCTGACTTACCTTGCGAAGATGGCCGCCAGGATCTTCACCCTCGGTGGACCGCAGGTCTTCTGTGCGGTCCATTGCCGATTCCAGCCTCCTGATTGGCTGGAATCGGCACACGTGACGGGGTGGAGCTACGAGGAGCCGCTCTCCGGCACGAGCGGCCCCATTCAGAAGGGAGAAGACCGGACTGCGCAAGCGCGTCTAATCGGGCGATTAGACGCTGAAGATTAGACGGCACCATGGAGACGGGGATGCTAGCAACGGAACAGGTAAGTGAATAACTTCTGTATGGCTCATAATTAATGCACAATGTACATTACAAAGTGCATTAATATGGCCATACAGAAGTGTATACCCCCCCTTTGTTTCGCGGGACAACCCCTTTAAGTCATGAAACTTATCTCACACAATGCTTTTATGTTTCTAGTGTTAACCTTCACTTATCTCTTTGTGGTCCATGGCATCTTTTTAAAACGCAGCATTATCCAGGGTTAGTATTTTATCAGCATTTTCCCATTGTTTTTTCTCTAGGAAAATGAAGCCCCCAAAGACATGTGCTATTAAAAACACACAACCCAAAAAATGCGTGAAATTCATAACATTTTTCAAGTCTCAAAAAACACCACAAAAATAAAAATATTAAAGTGACCCTCTATTCCTGGACAAACAAAAATGGCTGCACAATTTTTCTGCCTATCTGACGCACTGTGCATTAGTATGCATCATTAATCTAAAACACTACATGCAGCTAGGATTGCTCATGTGAGCAGCAGTGGCCAGTCTTAACAGCATTAAAGGCTTCTTCGGACAACTGTATTTGCACATGTTTTGCGAGTGTAAAATATGGGCACGTACTAATGAGCATGTTTTTCACAATCATTACGTGCGCGTGCAAACAAAAAAGGGACTGCTCTATTTTCCTGCATAGTTGCACACCAAGGGCCCCATACAAGTCTATGGGAGGTGGGCAAATACGTAGACAATATGTGCACAAATGCGCAATAAGCTGCGCAATTCAGTGGAAAAATAGTACATATCTGAACCTCATTAGGCTTAATAGCCTTTTAAACCATGGAATGGAGGTGTTGCACTTTTATGAACTGGCAATGTGTGCACAAAAAGTATAGTACTATGCGCGAAAATCAACCTAGTTCACTGCGCAAATATGTTGCCCTGAAGCAAGTGTATTTGCACTTATACTCGTCAGAAGCCGCTCTTCGTTTCTTAGACTACTGATGCATAATAAAGCACAGTGTGCATCAGGTAGTCAGAGAAACTATGTGGTCATATTTGTTGTCCAGAACTGGAGATTCCCTTTATGGCCTTATTCACATGGGTGATGCAATTTTATGCTGGCTGCCTCGCAGGCAAAAATTGCAACAATGGAGAAGAGCTGAAATCATGTCCCGAGATTAATTAGCGTTTTCTCGTTCATTCACTCGGACGTATTGTGTGAAAAAAATACTGCAGCACAGAATTCTGTCGGTCAGCATAAATCCTCGGAATAACTTGTAATGCTTAAATAGAGCCAGCTGTCTACTTTCCCAAGCGTTGAATGCAGGTAAACTCCATCCCCCTCCTTTTTTCAGCCCCATGGGAGTCTACGGGAGCTCCCAGCATTTTTCGGCAAAAAGATAGGTCAAGACCTATCTTTTGACTCAGCATGAAAAAGCGGTGACTGATTTCAAGTTTTGATTGTGCGATTTTTTTTCACATGCCCAAAAAACACCAATGTAAATGAATGCATTGAAATCCAATTCTTCACATGGCTATGATTATTGGCCAATGTTTTATCACAGCTAAAAACGCTCATGTGAATGAGGCCTAAGTCTGAGTGAAGCTTTAGACAGCATCCCGTAAAAGGGCTCCTTCACACAGGGGATTCGAGAACGAGAGCCAAGTCATGGCTGCATCTCTCATTTTGTTGCCCGTTAAGACAGCCGGGGCTGTAGTGTTTATGCACCACAGGCCAGAATACCATTGGGACGTGTGGGAGAGAGTTAAGCTCTGCTAAACTCCCTCCCCCTTCCCTCCCCCTCTCCACCCCTTGGTATCTGCTGCAAAAGGAGGGGGTGGGACAGGGCGGGAGCTAATGTGCTAATCTCCTGCCCCCTCCCTTTGCAGGCATCTGGCAAGGGGTGGAGAGTGGGAGGGAGTATAGCAGAGTCGGTGATAAACTCCCTACCACCTCCCTTTGCTGGCAGCTCTTATAGGTTTCCGTGGGAGTCTATGGGACTGGATGGCATATTCCAATCAAAAGATAGCTCCAGATCCATCTCTTCATGTTAGTATAAAAGCGTCTGGCCAGAATGCACACCGTGTGTGTTATCTTTTCTGACTCGCTAATTTTACACTTTAAAAAAAATCACCCAACTAAACAAGTGCAGTGGTATCCAATGCTTCAGATGGTCGCAATTTCTAGCCAGCGTTTTATTGCGGCAAAATTGCCACGATAAAATGCTCATGTGAATAAAGTCTAAAATCAAAAGTAAAATATGGGCCTATTTTGAGCTAAGACCACCATGTTACAGATTTGTATGGCATGGATCAAACTGTTGGAAACAACTATTCACTGGAAACTGATATCAACAAACAGTCTCTTGCATTGGGAGAGTTATCACCCAATTCCTCTAAGAAAAAGAATTCCGTAGGGACAATATATCAGAGCTAGAAGAAACTGCTCTGAGGAAGGTGAATTTGAGGCACAGGCGAGTGACATGACAAGAAGATTCAAGGAAAGAGGATATCCTAGCAATATACTGACAGGGGCACTTGAGGAGACCAAAATCCTGGATAGAAAGGAATTACTGAATGTCAAGCAAAAACCAGAGTCCAAAAACCAAGTAAGGATAATAGGTACCTATGATAATCAATCAAGAAACGTGCATAGGATCCTACAAAAATATTGGTACATCCTACTGAATGACAAGAACCTGGTAGAGTGCCTGGGAAGTAGGCCTTCCATCACCTACCGAAGGGGTAGAAACTTAAGGGATCATCTTGTTCATAGTCATTTCACCCCCAAAGTACCAAGAGAAACGTGGCTAACCTCAAAAAAATCAGGGGCACATACCCTTGCTCCGACTGCAGAGCTTGTGGGTATATAAGGAGAGGCCCAACGTTTGCAAGTGTGAATACTGGGAAGACCTATGAGATCCAGGATTACATTAATTGTAAAATATCAGGGGTGGTGTTTTTTTTTTATTATCAATAAGTTTTTATTGTTCTTATGCATTGAAAAAAGTTACAGATTTAGAACATTTATCTCAGAAGTACATATATTTTGACATGTGGTATTATGAAACAGCTTGGAGAAACATAAAGTGCGCAGGAAAACAAACCAGCACAATCAGTCTCCTCAATAGGTATGTGACGAAGAACTAGATTTTGGTTGGGAAAAGAAAGGGAAGGGATGGTAGGGGAGGGGGGAGGGGGGAGGGGCTTAAGGGAAGTAAATATAGGAGAATGACATAACAGCAACAACATTGAACAAGGTCTACAATGGCTGAGATTTACTTCAGATTTGGGAAAAGAAGTAACCACGGATTCCAGGTTTCATTAAATTCAAGGATATTGTTGTTTCGAAGGGCTGGAATATTTTCATATATGCTGTGTTCAGAGATTAGTTGTGTTAAGTCTCTCAGATTAGGCGTTGAGTTAGACTTCCATTTTCTGGCTATTAACAGTTTTGCGCATAGGAGGATGTGGCCTATTAATTTTTTGCGTGTGGGGGGAATCTTCCCAGGATCCAAGAGTAATAGTGCTGTTTTTGGAGTGTATGGAACCTTTATGCCCGTCACTTTGAGTATGAGATTGTAAGCGACTTTCCAAAAAGGGAGAATATGAGGGCATGACCAAAAAATATGAATCAAGGATCCTTGTTGCCCACAGTTTCACCAGCATTGATTATTGCTGGACAATCCTCTTCTAGCTAGAATTGTTGGAGTGAAATACCAACGTGTAATTATTTTTAGGTGTGTTTCGATTAAGTTGGCTCCCTGCGAAGCCTGACCTGCCCATCTGAAAGCTTTAAGCCATAGATCAATGGGGATTTTTTGGTTGAGGTCTTTTTCCCAGTTCAACAGGTGGCTTTTTCCAGCTGGCCTTAGTACACCCATCATATTATCCTAGAAACTGCGTGTGGGCAATTTGGGATGCATGGTGTTCAGTGTGTTAAAGATTATCTCAGGAATTTTGAGCTCTCGAATCTGATGATTGTGGAGAAAGGAACACATTTGCGTGTATTTAAAAAGCTTTAGGTTAGTCAAGTGATATTTGGTTTGTAATGTTTGGAAGGGTATGGGACCTTGCGGAGAGAGAAAATCTGATACATAGTGAATGCCTTTTTTTACCCATGAGTTGAGATGTAGATGGGGAACAAAGTATTCTAATATTCTGATAGGAATGTTTTTAAGAGATCTTGTTGTGTTTTTATCGGCATTTTGAATTAAGTCTTTCCAAGCTTCTAAAGAGGCTAGCATAGGAGGTGAAAGATTTGGAGTATTAAAGCATGACATAAGTGTGGGGGAAGACATAGCAACGACTAGAGCAATCAGCAGAAATTTTAGTGGTGACTGATTATTGTATTCTGTTTCTATTGCTAGCCAGCTTACTTGTTGGTTGTGGCGTGTCCAGGATGATAGTTGACTTAATATGGTAGATTTAAGATAAGATTCTAAATTAGGAAGACCCAAACCTCATTGATATCTATTAAGTGATAGAATAGAGAGGGCTACTCTAGGCCTTTTATTTAGCCAAATGAATTTGGAGAGTTGTCTTTGAAAGCTTGAGATGGTTTGTTTCGGAATTGGTATTGGGAGAGTCCGAAAGTAATGAAGAATTTTTGGCAGAATAAGCATTTTGTATATGATAATTCGTCCTACCCACGAAACAGGGTGAGACTGGTAGGAGTCTAATTCTTTCTGAAGATCGGCAAGGAGTGGGGGGAAATTAACCGAGATTAGTTCGGATGTAGGGGAGCATAAGTTAATGCCTAGATATGGAATGCTTTTAGTCTGCCATTGGAATGGGAATTCTTTTTCTACATCTTGTTTAAGATCTTTTTTATTATTGATGCCTAGAATTTGAGATTTGGTAATATTTAGTTTGTAATAGGATGTGGCAGCAAATTTGGACAATATGTTTTGAACTGTTCTCAGAGAAAGGGTTGGATTTGTGAGTGTGAGTAGGATATCGTCAGCGAATAAGCTGATTTTGTGTTGTCGGAGACCTGCAGTTATTCCATGAATGTCTGGGTGAATTCTTATAAGTTCCGCCAAAGGCTCCATTACTAGTGTAAATAGTAAAGGTGATAAAGGACAGCCTTGGCGGGTTCCATTAGAAATGGAGAAGGGATTGGACAGCAATCCGTCCACCAGGATTCTTGCTGAGGGAGAGGAATATAAGGCTCTGATAGCATTGAAGATGTTGCCTGAAAAGCCAAATTTGTTTAATGTGGAGAAAGCGAAACCCCAGTGTAGCCTATCAAATGCCTTTTCAGCATCGAGGGCAACCAGAATTGAAGGGACCCGTGTAGACTCGGATTTGTGTAGGAGATTTAGGATTTTTCTAGTCCCATCTGAGGCCTGTCTCCTCTTTGTGAAGCCTACCTGATCCGAATGTACGATGTCAGGCAAGATTTTTAAGAGTCTTTCAGCTAACACTTTAGCGTATATTTTTATGTCACAGTTCAAAAGGGAGATAGGCCTGAAGTTAGCTGGTGTCACTGGGTCCTTTCCTGGTTTTGGGATTGTTATAATTGTGGCTTCTAGCATTTCTTTAGGGAAGGAGCTTTGTTCTATGCCTTGATTAAAAGCCTGAGACATATGCGGAGCGAGAGGGCCGGAAAAAAGTTTGTAATAATCATTGGAAAAGCCGTCGGGTCCTGGGGCTTTATGTGGTTTTAGAGTTTTGATAGTGTTTATTATTTCTATTGGTTGTATTTGGGTATTAAGAAAGGTAAGTTGAGGTGGTGAAAGAGATGGAGGTTTTGTCTCTTTTAGAAAGTTTTCGATAGATTGGATGGTAGGTTGAGGGGTAGATTCGTCATCTTTTAAGTTATAAAGTTTATTATAGTACTGGAGGAAGACTTCTGTGATTTGTGATGGGTGATAAAGTTTTATGGTTGGTTTGTGTGAGTATATGATATATGGTATCTTGGTTTTTTGTATTTTTTTCTTTACAAGATTAGCCATCATGCGTGAAGGCTTATTATTTGAGGCATATAGAGTTGTGCGCATTGCCTTCATTTCTCTCTCATAGTTGTCCATCAGGGTGGATCTAAGATTTAAGGGTAAATAGTTGGTTATGTAGAGAATCTGAGGGGTTGCTGTTTAGTTGGCCTTCAATGATGGAAAGTTGTGATAAAATTGTATCGAGTTGGCGAGCTTTTTCTTTTTTATGTTGAGCACTAATCTTGATGAGAACACCTCTAATGAAAGCCTTATGGGCATTCCAAATAGACAGAGGGGAAACGTCTGGAGTAGTATTATTTATGAAGTATTCTTGCAAAGCTAGTCTAATATTGGTGTAGTATTTAGGGGGGTTTGTGAGGGTATATGTATATATTGCCATATGTTTTTTATGCTTTTATACCTGTATGCAAGTACTATTCAAAGTGAAAATGAGAAAAACTTAATCTATCGCCTTACATCAGATATTCCAAAGGCCTTGCAAGGCGAAGACAAAATGTATCTTAAACACCGCAAGGAAGAACCGGACACGAAGGCCACGTGTTTGGCTGTTTTCCCAGAAACGCCGTATCTAGATAACGACTGTTCAACTATGTATATGATTTTCAGTGCCTCATCCGGAAATCCGGACTTTACATATATGGTTATGCGGTGAATTTGAGCCAATGAGACCATCACCCATTCCTAGTGATGAGACCAAAGGGTATAAGATCCCATGTAATCTGTAATAAAGTGCGCAGTCATGTCCCCGTGTGAGGAACTATACCAGACCTCTGTGTGTGGTGTCTCTTCTTTACCGCCGGCAGCGGGGCATTGGGGTGGGCCTGATTGGTGCTGTACTTGGAATTTCCCTGACAAATGGCGCCCAAATGTGGGGCGGTAAAACCGGAGCCGTGCAGCGCAGTCCACCCGGATCCACGCCACGGGGAAGCCATCCTGCTGCAAACTGAGCCTGATCAACTCACAGAACTCCAGGTAAGACCGGCATATATTTATGTTGTGTTTTACGCTGAGAGTCTTGCAGCAGGAGGGACTATCTGTGTTTTGTGACCGGATGGGTTGGGTTAAGAGTTCTACACGGTAACCCGTGGGCTTCGGGTTTGCCGTCACGGACCACTGACTGTGATAAGCGCACCAATCGCTCACCCAGGAACTAGTCTGTAGTCTATTTGTACTCTGAAGTCCGTAGCGTTTTAGCAATAGTGGAGGTTGTTTGTTGTATCTGCAGAATTTTTTTTCTCTCTCTTTTCATTTCGTCTCACAGAAGAAGGGACCCTCGGTTTTAGTTTAGTTAGTTGTTGATGGTTTAGCAGAGAGGGATGCACTCTGTGAGATAGGTCCCATAGAAGAAGGGACCCTCAGTTTTAGTTTAGTTAGTTGTTGATGGTTTAGCTGAGGAGGAGATGCATTCTATGGGACTGGTTCCATAGAAGGAGATGCATTTGGTTGTTTTGCCGTATATAAGGGGCTAACAATTCGGGTCAGAAGGATGCACTCTATGGAGAGTGTTATTATTATTGTTGTTGTTGTTGCTCTAATATGCGTAAGACCTTATTAAAGAAGACGGAGCCCCTCAAGGGCCACCGCCGTGCGGATGAATTGATGGAGGAGAGACAAGGGTCCCAATTTGTAAAATGTAAGAAAACTCTTATGAAAATGTATGACAAGGACCCGCACGGTAGATTACAGTATGGTGGCTGGGAGGAGGTCTTTAGGACCAAGAAGGGCGCCTTGAAAGACCAAGGTTTACTAGAAAGTGCTAAAATGAGGAGCAGAGAGACAGTCAGAGAAAGTTAAGTATGTACACGTATTAAGAAAGTATCTGTAAGTGAAATGTTGGAAAGTACAGTAAGTGATCAAGAGGGTGTCGGCAGAGTGTCTACTGAAGGTTACATTGGCAGTTAGGTAGGGAGAGAAGTATGGGGAACAAGCAAAGTTGAGAGGAAAGTTACATAGCATGTGATGTATTGGCAGAGAGAGAGAGAGAGAGAGAGAGGAAAATGTGTATAATACTAGGTGGATATATATATATATATATATATATATGTATGTGTGTGTGTGTATATATGTATATATGTGCAAATGGTTAACTGAGCTCGCTTTTAGTGGGAGAAGGATTGTTTACTTGAAGCTGCAGCTTGTGTCTAGCTTTCAAGGTCAAGAGATAACAAAGCAGAGAGAATGCAATACTAACCCTGAAAACTATCTTTGCTTGCTGTAATGGAATGGAAGCTTGTAATGAATCTAATGAATTATAACATTTGTCTTAGAAGGCAGGAAATATAGCAATTTCTAAGGTATATTCTTACTGGGTTCTGAGGTCACAAATGGACATGTCTTGGTCTCTTTCATACAGGTGTAAGAAAGTTATACCCCACTCACATCCTCTGGGGGCTTTTAAGAATACAGGGGTTGAAAGTGCAGAACACGTTGCGCTGTCAGAAGGTCCCAGCATATGTGTTATTTATGAGTTCAAATGCAGGGAATAGTTAAACTAAAACAACTCTGTTCAGCCGGTGAATGCATATTCATAGAGAGATAACAGTTATTTTGCAAAGGTGGGGGTTTTCAGACTTCACTTTTTGTTCAGGGTCACAGACCGAGAAGGAAAGGCAGGGGGGCTGAAAGATACCCACGCATTCTAAAATATATCAGCATTCAATATAGCATATAATGGCTTCAGTAAATAAGAAAGATAGAATGTCTCAGTCACTCAGCAAATTTTTTTCACATACTTTGTCAAAAATAGCGCTCATTCACAATCTCATCTCAATAGAATCATGTACTTTATAACATTATAGCACTCACCTCAATGTTTTTCAACTGATGTATGTTTGTTTGTCACACTTTTTGTCTGTGCATCTGTATGTACTGGTACACCTTCAATGGGGGGTGACGGGGCAGACTTGAGCGCATGGATCAATGAGAGTTAATGCCCAGTGTTCAGGCTGTGATTAGAGATGAGCAAACGTACTCGTCCGAGCTTGATACTCATTCGAGTATTAGCGTGTTCGAGATGCTCGTTATTCGAAATGAGCACCACGCAATGTTCGAGTTACTTTCACTTTCATCTCTGAGACGTTAGCGAGCTTTTCTGGCCAATAGAAAGACAGGGAAGGCATTACAACTTCCCCCTGCGATGTTCAAGCCCTATACGACCCCCCTGCAGTGAGTGGCTGGCGAGATCAGGTGTCACCCGAGTATATAAATCGGCCCCTCCCGCGGCTCGCCACAGATGCGTTCTGACAGAGATCAGGGAAAGTGCTGTCTTGCTGGAGTTGCTATAGGGAGAGTGTTAGGAGTATTTTAGGCTTCAAGAACCCCAACGGTCCTTCTTAGGGCCACATCTAACCGTGTGCAGTAGTGTGGAGGCTGCTTTTTGCAGTGTTGCACTTTTTTTTTTTTTGTATATCAGCCGTGCAGAGCATTGCGCCCGGCAGTAATTATACATAGTCCAGGGCCAGTAGTGGTGAGGCAGGGACAGAAGACATATTTATTGAATATAGGCAGTGGGCCTTTCCAAAAACATTTGGGAAAAAAAAAATCTATTTGGGCTGCCTGTGACCGTCCTCAGTGTACTGGGTCTGTGCTGGGGGTAGTTGTCCTAATTCATACGCAGCCAGCTAAGTGTTACAGCAGGCTTGCGCAAAATTCTTTCCTGGCTCTGTGTTGGCTGTTACATCACCGCTATATTCCAGTCCACAGTGCAACAGTCTGCAGTTATTTTACATACTCCAGGGCCAGTAGGGTGACACAGAGAGAGAAGACATATACAGTGTATATAGGCAGTGGGCCTTTCCAAAAACATTTGGGAAAAAAAATCTATTTGGGCTGCCTGTGACCGTCCTCAGTGTACTGGGTCTGTGCTGGGGGCAGTTGTCCTAATTCATACGCAGCCAGCTAAGTGTTACAGCAGGCTTGCGCAAAATTCTTTCCTGGCTCTGCTGTGCGTTCCGTAAGCGAAGTCAGCCTCCAACCACAGGCCAATAAGCGGCACATTTAATTACAGCGTTCTGTTTCTGCACTACTGGTAATACACCATGCTGAGGGGTAGGGGTAGGCCTAGAGGACGTGGACACGGCCGAGGACGCGGAGGCCCAAGTCAGGGTGTGGGCACAGGCCGAGCTCCTGATCCAGGTGTATCGCAGCCGACTGCTGCGGGATTAGGAGAGAGGCACGTTTCTGGCGTCCCCACATTCATCTCACAATTAATGGGTCCACGCGGTAGACCTTTATTAGAAAATGAGCAGTGTGAGCAGGTCCTGTCGTGGATGTCAGAAAGTTCATCCAGCAATCTATCGAACACCCAGAGTTCTGCGCCGTCCACTGCTGCAACTCTGAATCCACTGGTTGCTGCTCCTCCTTCCTCCCAGCCTCCTCACTCCATTACAATGACACATTCTGAGGAGCAGGCAGACTCCCAGGAACAGTTCTCGGGCCCCTGCCCAGAATGGGCAGCAAGGGTTCCGAATCCTCTCCCACTGGAGGAGTTTGTCGTGACCGATGCCCAACCTTTTGAAAGTTCCCAGGGTCCGGGGGATGAGGCTTGGGACTTCCAGCAACTGTCTCAAGACCTTTCAGTGGGTGAGGAGGACGATGATGATGAGACACAGTTGTCTATCAGTGAGGTAGTAGTAAGGGCAGTAAGTCCGAGGGAGGAGCGCACAGAGGATTCGGAGGAAGAGCAGCAGGACGATGAGGTGACTGACCCCAGCAGGTTTGCTACGCCTACTGAGGACAGGTCTTCAGAGGGGGAGGCAAGGGCAGCAGCAGGGCAGGTTGCAAGAGGCAGTGCGGTGTCCAGGGGTAGAGGCAGGGCCAGACTGAATAATCCACCAACTGTTTCCCAAAGCGCCCCCTCGCGCCATGCCACCCTGCAGAGGCCGAGGTGCTCAAAGGTCTGGCAGTTTTTCACTGAGAGTGCAGACGACCGACGAACAGTGGTGTGCAACCTGAGTCGCGCCAAGATCAGCCGGGGAGCCACCACCACCAGCCTCACCACCACCAGCATGCGCAGACATATGATGGCCAAGTACCCCACAAGGTGGGACGAAGGCCGTTCACTGCCTCCGGTTTGCACCGCTGCCTCTCCCCCTGTGCCCCAACCTGCCACTGAGATCCAACCCCCCTCTCAGGACACAGGCACTACCGTCTCCTGGCCTGCACCCACACCCTCACCTCCGCTGTCCTCGGCCCCATCCACCGATGTCTGTCAGCGCACCGTCCAGCTGTCGCTAGCGCAAGTGTTGGTGCGCAAGCGCAAGTACGCCGCCACGCACCCGCACGCTCAAGCGTTAAACATGCACATAGCCAAATTTATCAGCCTGGAGATGCTGCCGTATAGGGTTGTGGAAACGGAGGCTTTCAAAAGTATGATGGCGGCGGCGGCCCCGCGCTACTCAGTTCCCAGTCGCCACTACTTTTCCCGATGTGCCGTCCCAGCCCTGCACGACCATGTCTCCCACAACATTGTACGCGCCCTCACCAACGCGGTTACTGCCAAGGTCCACTTAACAACAGACACGTGGACAAGCACAGACGGGTGAATTTAGTGGAGGCTGGGACAGAGTCAGAGCCTGGGACCACTCACGTCCTACCCACCCCCCAAATTGCGGGCCCCAGCTCGGTGGTAGTATCTGCGTCGGTGTATGCTTCCTCCACTAAACCACCCTCCTCCTCCTACGCAACCTCTGTCTCGCAATCAAGATGTGTCAGCAGCAGCACGTCACCAGCAGTTGGTGTCGCGCGGCGTGGCAGCACAGCGGTGGGCAAGCGTCAGCAGGCCGTGCTGAAACTACTCAGCTTAGGAGAGAAGAGGCACACGGCCCACGAACTGCTGCAGGGTCTGACAGAGCAGACCGACCGCTGGCTTGCGCCGCTGAGCCTCCAACCGGGCATGGTCGTGTGTGACAACGGCCGTAACCTGGTGGCGGCTCTGCAGCTCAGCAGCCTCACGCACGTGCCATGCCTGGCCCATGTCTTTAATTTGGTGGTTCAGCGCTTTCTGAAAAGCTACCCACGCTTGTCAGACCTGCTCGGAAAGGTACGCCGGGTCTGCGCACATTTCCGCAAGTCCCACACGGACGCTGCCACCCTGCGCTCCCTGCAACATCGGTTTCATTTGCCAGTGCACCGACTGCTGTGCGACGTGCCCACATGGTGGAACTCTACGCTCCACATGTTGGCCAGGCTCTATGAGCAGCGTAGAGCTATAGTGGAATACCAACTCCAACATGGGCGGCGCAGTGGGAGTCAGCCTCCTCAATTCTTTACAGAAGAGTGGGCCTGGTTGGCAGACATCTGCCAGGTCCTTGGAAACTTTGAGGAGTCTACCCAGATGGTGAGCGGAGATGTTGCAATCATTAGCGTCACCATTCCTCTGCTATGCCTCTTGAGAAGTTCCCTGCAAAGCATAAAGGCAGACGCTTTGCGCTCGGAAACAGAGGCGGGGGAAGACAGTATGTCGCTGGACAGTCAGAGCACCCTCCTGTCTATATCTCAGCACGTTGAGGAGGAGGAGGAGGAGCATGAGGAGGAAGAGGAGGAGGGGGAAGAGACAGCTTGGTCCACTGCTGAGGGTACCCATGCTGCTTGCCTGTCATCCTTTCAGCGTGTATGGCCTGAGGAGGAGGGGGAGGATCCTGAAAGTGATCTTCCTAGTGAGGACAGCCATGTTTTGCGTACAGGTACTCTGGCACACATGGCGGATTTCATGTTAGGATGCCTTTCTCGTGACCCTCGTGTTACATGCATTCTGGCCACAACGGATTACTGGGTGTACACATTGCTCGACCCACGGTATAAGGAGAACTTTTCCACTCTGATACCCGAAGAGGAAAGGGGTTCGAGAGTGATGCTATACCACAGGACCCTGGCGCAGTTCTGAGGGCCAGGCAGCAGGGGAGGTGCGGAGATCAGGCAGCATGTACAGCACAGGCAGGGGAACACTCTCTAAGGCCTTTGACAGCTTTCTGGCTCCCCAGGAAGACTGTGTCACCGCTCCCCAGTCAAGGCTGAGTCGGTGGGAGCACTGTAAAAGGATGGTGAGGGAGTACGTAGCCGATCGCACGACCGTCCTCCGTGACGCCTCTGCCCCCTACAACTACTGGGTGTCGAAGCTGGACACGTGGCCTGAACTCGCGCTGTATGCCCTGGAGGTGCTTGCTTGTCCTGCGGCTAGCGTCTTGTCAGAGAGGGTGTTTAGTGCGGCTGGGGGAATCATCACAGATAAGCGTACGCGCCTGTCAACCGACAGTGCCGACAGGCTTACACTCATCAAGATGAACAAAGCCTGGATTTCCCCAGACTTCTCTTCTCCACCAGCGGACAGCAGCGATACCTAAGCAATACGTAGGCTGCACCCGCGGATGGAAGCATCGTTCTCTATCACCATCAAAAACGGGGACATTTTTGCTTCATCAATCTGTGTATAATATTCCTCCTCCTCCTCCTGCTCCTCCTCCTGAAACCTCACGTAATCATGCCGAACGGGCAATTTTTCTTAGGCCCACAAGGCTCAGTCATATAATTTTTCTAAACAATTTTTATACGTTTCAATGCTCATTAAAGCGTAGAAACTTGCACCTCAACCAATTTTTATTTTAACTGGGCTGCCTCCAGGCCTAGTTACAAATTAAGCCACATTAACCAAAGCGATTAATGGGTTTCACCTGCCCTCTTGGTTGGGCATGGGCAATTTTTCTGAGGTACATTAGTACTGTTGGTACACCAATTTTTTGGGGCCCTCGCCTACAGTGTAATCCAATTAATTTTTTGCCCACCTGCATTACAGCTTACGTTACATCAGCTGTGCTGGGCACTGCAATGGGATATATTTATGTACCGCCGGTGGGTTCCAGGGAGCCACCCATGCTGTCGGTCCACACGGAGTTGTAACTACATGTGTCCACTTCTAAAGAACCCCAGTCTGACTGGGGCATGCAGTGTGGGCCGAAGCCCACCTGCATTAAACATGACATTACCTCAGCTGTGATGGGCAATGCAATGGGATATATTTATGTGCCGCCGGTGGCTTCCTGGCACTCACCCATGCTGTCGGTCCACAGGGACTTCACAATAGGGAGTTGTACCTGCCTGTGTCTATGAATTAAAAAGCCCGGTCAGGTTGGGTCATGCAGTGTGGGCCGAAGCCCACCTGCATTTAATCTGACGTTAGCTCTGCTGTCCAGGGCACTGCAATGGGATACATTTATGTACAGCCGGTGGGTTCCAGGGAGCCACCCATGCTGTGGGTGCACACGGAATTCCCATTGCGGAGTTGGGGATTCCCAGTTGTACCTGCCTGTGACTATTTATAAAAAAACGCGGTCTGACTGGGGCATGCAGACACCTTGACAGAATGAATAGTGTGTGGCACATAGGTTCCCCATTGCTATGCCCACGTGTGCAGCTCCTGATGGCGGTGGCACAGGATTATATTTCTGATTGTTTCTGTACAGCATTGTGGGCTATCGCCCTGCCCCTTTTAAAGAGGGTCGCTGCCTAGCTGTGCCAACCCTCTGCAGTGTGTGCCTGCGGTTCCTCCTCATGGCAGACGCACTTATAAATAGACATGAGGGTGGTGTGGCATGAGGCCAGCGTGTGGCATGAGGGCAGCTGAAGGCTGCGCAGGGACAATTTGGTGTGCGCTGTGGACACTGGGTCGTGCGGGGGGGGGGGGGGGTTGGGCAGCATGTAACCCAGGAGAAGTGGCAGCGGAGTGTCATGCAGGCAGTGATTGTGCTTTGTTGGAGGTAGTGTGGTGCTTAGCTAAGGTATGCATTGCTAATGAGGGCTTTTCAGAAGTAAAAATTGATGGGAGGGGGGGGCCCACTCTTGCCGCTATTGTGGCTTAATAGTGGGACCTGGGAACTTGAGATGCAGCCCAACATGTAGCCCCTCGCCTGCCCTATCCGTTGCTGTGTTGTTCCCATCACTTTCTTGAATTGCCCAGATTTTCACAAATGGAAACCTTAGCGAGCATCGGCGATATACAAAAATGCTTGGGTCGCCCATTGACTTCAATGGGGTTCGTTATTCGAAACAAACCCTCGAGCATCGCGAAATTTTCGTCCCGAGTAACGAGCACCCGAGCATTTTGGTGCTTGCTCATCTCTAGCTGTGATGAATGTAAAATGTGTGATGCAGATATTGACTGGGGATAAAAGTCCCCCCCCCCATGCATAAGACTTTGCTTGTTTGAGATGTGAATGCTTAGACTGTGGAGCTTAAATGAAGGTGTGTAGAAAGAAGCAAGTGGCCATTATCGAGGGGGTGGAGCTAGATGATGTAAAAGTACGTAACCTCTTGTCCACAAGGGAGGGGGTGAGAATCTTGAGCAGCTAGTAAAAGTTTTTTTTTTTTCTCTCTCTCTCTCAAATTTGACATTGCAGGCAGGATCAGATTAATAATGAATTTGCTTAATGGGTATCACATTTCCAATATGGATAGATGTTTGTAGACTATTCTGCCCCGATGTAACTCATGTCTCTGTTATTGGTGCTACCATCTTACAGGCCTTATCTGCATCCATCAAATCTTTTTACAATGTTGTACTACCTTGAACCCGGCTACTCTTCTTACAATTGAGTACCCTGGTTCAAAGGGCGGGAGGAGAAGGCAAAGGTGATCTAGGTATTGCAAATCAGCCATTTTTAAAAGTTTTTGCAACATGATTCTGATCTTTTTGAAATAGAATATCAGCATGATTGTCCAGCATTGATGCAACAAAAAAATTTAAGTTTTTAAAAGCCCTTGTTAACAATGCATATTTTGAGTTGTTTTTCATAGATGGTACCAGGGGTGATTGACGACTCAACACTGGATATGCAGTGGTCACACAACAAGATTTCCTAAAAGCAAAAGCTCTGCTCCGCATGTCTCAGTACAAGAAGCGGAACTGAAGGCTCTCACTGAGGCGTGTAGAGTGGCAGAAGGTAAGACGGCAAACATTTACACTTACTCCCAGTATGCATTTGGCATAGCTCATGATTACGGCCCAATATAGAAGGCCAGACAGTTTTTTACCTCAGCAGGACAGCCAATTAAGAATGGTGCAGAGGTGCAGAGTCTCACGGAGGCCCTACTTCTACCCAACAAAGTGGAAAGCTCACACCAATTCCTACACCGGAGAAGCAAGAGGCAACGCCATCACAGACCACACAGCAAAGGCAGCTGACCTCAAGCCAAGGAAGAAAAGAAGAATTTAACAACAACTTTGGACTTTGACAAAACTTTGGACTTTGACAAAACTTTGGACTTTGACTAAAAAACTTTGGACTTTGACTAAAAACTTTGGACTTTGACTAAAAACTTTGGACTTTGATATGCTAAAGACTTAACAGTTACAAGCCAGCAAGGAAGAAAAAGACAAATGGACTAAATATGGGAACAGCAGAAACGGGACGGCGTATGGTGAACAGTCAACAGAACTTGCCTACCACGGTCCCTGTGCCCCATGATGGCCAAGCTGACGCACGGAAAGACGCACCTCCCAAAGCAGCAATGATGTCGATGCTTGAACAAGGACGGGTGGCTCCTGGGTTTTCTGTAGCTGCTGCATCATTTGTCCAATTTTGCATGATCTTTGCCGTAAGCAACAGGGCAGAAGTAAAATTTGCCACATAACACTTGCCGGGGCCACTCTACCCATTTCAGGGATTGCAAATTGGCTACACTCAGCTCCCACTTGTTGGGAAGTATGAATATGTGCTTGTTGTTGATGATGTTTTTCAGGTTGGAGACCTACTCTGTTGCCAAAGGAAATAAGCAGGTAACCACACAGAAGCTCATGAATGAGGTAATCTGCAGATACGGGGCACCGGAAGTGATGGAGTTAAACAAAGGTACACACTTCACAGGTGAAATAATGCAATACATCATGTCTGCTTTGGGTATATCCAAGACCTTTCACACACGCTACCATCCACAGAGTAGTGGGAAAGTAGATACAAAAGGCAATGAAGAAAACGGGCAAATTTTGAATTGAGTGTCTTCCATTAGTTTTTTTTCAGGTGGATACATGCCACAGTAGCAGAGTTTGGGGAATGATTTTCTTGTTAATTTTGTTATAGGCCTCTCCAAGGAATTGTCAGTAACGCATTCTGCAGTCTCTGCTTTTCTCCCAGGTCCTACAGATGAGTGTCACAATCTGAAACCAGGTGACAGGGTCTATGTAAAAAAGTTTGAGAGACAAACCCAGTTTGAAGGTCCCTACCAGATGTTGCTCACCACCCCAACTGCAGTCAAGCTTGAAGGAAAGCCCACTTGGATCCATACCTCGCACTGCAAAAAGGCCCTGGGTCCCGGAGCACAGAACTCATGATCCTGCATATCCTTTACATGCTATAATGTGGTACAATTCCTCTAACACACACCTTTGACTACTGTACACTAGCCCCCTGTTTCAGGGATCAGAACAAATTAATACAATGAAATGTGCAATATAAAGACTACACTGAGGGTGAGAATCTAACACTGCATCGTGCTAAGAGAGAAGTTGACGCTCCAGGTGGTAACTTTAATCCACATGTATACATAGATGCAATAGGAGTGCCAAGGAGGGTGCCAGATTAATTTAATTCTAGAGATCAGTTTAAAGCAGGTTTTGAGTCCTTATTTGCTATTGTCACTGTTAATAATAATGTAGATTGGATGAATTATATCTATTACAACCAGCAGAGGTTTGTAAACTACATCAGAGATGCTTTGCAAGGGTTAGCTGACCAGTTAGGGCCCACTGCATCCATGGCGTTCCAAAACAGAGTGGCCCTGGATATGATTTTAGCAGAAAGAGGTGGGGTATGTAACTTCCTGTACGTGTATTATCCCTTTGATCAAAGAGTATGAGTAAGGGACTGGACAATGTGACACCAACGTTTCCCTTGTTTTAAAAAGATGAAGAGCCAGTTCCGATAGTGCCAACCACGTACATTACCAGAAGAATAGAGAAATGTACCAGTACTGCACCTGCCCCGATCTCTTAAGATGGACTGTCAGTGGAATTCCCATTTGCCTAGGGATAGTGCAGAAGACCTTAGGTTCCGGCGAGGGCGCACCCTGTGGGGTGTTAACTTGTACAGATAAAGGGTATGGATGCCCGGAAATGAGCCCAGGGAATCCATGGCCTCCTTCTGAGGTGAGGTAGGGATCCCCCCTCCTAGGAGTAGGGACTTAAGGGCAGTGGGGAAACCCTGATGCAAGGGAGAGGCGACCGAGGAAGAGTGCAAGGCCTGGTGCTTGATCTCCATATTAAGTTTTTAGGGGGGTTTGTGAGGGTATATGTGTATATTGCCATATGTTTTTTATGCTTTTATACCTGTATGCAAGTTCTATTCAAAGTTAAAATGAGAAAAACTTAATATGTCGCCTTACATCAGATATTCCAAAGGCCTTGCAAGGCGAAGACAAAATGTATCTTAAACACCGCAAGGAAGAACCGGACATGAAGGCCGCATGTTTGGCTGTTTTCCCAGAAACGCTGTATCTAGATAATGACTGTTCAACTACGTATATGATTTTCAGTGCCTCATCCGGAAATCCGGACTTTACATATATGGTTATGCGGTGAATTTGAGCCAATGAGACCATCACCCATTCCTAGTGATGAGACCAAAGGGTATAAGATCCCATGTAATCTGTAATAAAGTGCACAGTCATGTCCTCGTGTGAGGAACTATACCAGACCTCTGTGTGTGGTGTCTCTTCTTTACCGCCGACAGCGGGGCATTGGGGTGGGCCTGATTGGTGCTGTACGCAGAAATTTCCCTGACAGTTTCATCAGGAAGACATTGTTCCACCAGGATTTGGCTCTTTCCTTTTCAACATCAAGAGAAATGGTAATTGACACAGGGGAGTGGTCTGACCAGGTGGCTAATCCTATCTGGGCCTTCTTGACAAGGGGGAGAGTGGTTCTGTTTACTAGAATCAGGTCAATTCTAGAAAAGGATTTGTGTCTTGCTGAGTAAAAGGAGAATTATTTGGATGAGGCGTTTAAGCATCTAAATGCGTCAAATAATGCTTCTTTGTGTATCCACGGGAACAAGTCGCCGTCCTCGATGAACCTTTTGTGGAGTCTAGAAATTTGTCGGGTACAGCATTGAAGTCTCCACAAATGATAAGATTACCCACCTCGCACCTCCTAGCCCTTTTTATGGTTCTGTTCAAGAAACATAGTTGGACATGATTTGGAGCATATAAGTTGACTAAGGTGAAGGGTTTATTGTTTAAGGAGCCAGATAATATGAGATATCTGCCTTTAGGGTCTATATCTTGAGATGTGATATCTAATTGTAAAGAATCTCTGGATGCGATCATAACCCCTGCTTGTTTTCTGGGGGCGCAAGCTAGAAAAATTTGGGGGAATTTTTTGTGTGAAAACTTTGGACAGGCGGATGCTGCGAAGTGGGTCTCTTGTACACATATAATATCAGCATTTGTAGAGAGTGCTTCTTTCCATATGGATGATCTTTTGAATGGTGAATTTAGCCTATTTGCATTAATAGACAATATCTTAATTGACATTATGAAAACTAAGAATCTGTTGAGTAATTGTGGTATTGTATAAAGATCAGTAGACCAAAATTGAGGTGGTAAAAGGGGAACAAGTAACAGAACATAGTTACATAACATATTAGAAATTGCCCTTTCCATCTTAAATAGGATGAAAAAATTCCAACTGTGGAAATTTTTAGTGGGCGAGTGATAAAGCTCAAAAATTTAACGCTAGGGTGAAAAAAGATAAGCATATGACTATTACAGGCTGGAAGGCCTGAACAGCAGTAGTGGGGAGCGGAAAGAGTTCGTCTGGCATAGATCTTTCCGGGACCACCTGGTTAAGGAGCTAGTAGGTCCAGAGCTTCAGTCATGGATTCCGTCTTGAGCGTGATTTCGAGCATTCTTGGAGGATGGGTGTTGGTCGAGGGGACTAGGTGTGTCAATTCTCCAGGATTTAAGTAGTTGAACTGCTTCGTCTGGTTTGAGAATGACATGAGTAGTGTCTTCTCTGCGAATCAGGAGTTTTGTTGGGAAGCCCCATCTGTAAGGAATTTAAGCCTGGCGTAAAGCAGCAGTGACTGTAGAGAACTTTTTCCTTGTCAGCATAGTGGTTTGTGAGAGATCTGTAAATAGGCGTATTTTTTCATAAGGAGCTGGAAGTTGAATTAATTTGCGAGCAGCTGACATAACGGTATCTTTTGTGTGATAGAAATAAATGCATGCTATAATATCTCTCGGGACAGAGTCGGCGATAAATCTAGGCTTGGGCAGCCTATGTGCTCTGTCAATAATTAGGTCTTGCGTGCTAGCATCAGGAATCAGCGTGGCCATGAGTTGCTTTAGGTAATTTGAGATTTCAGAGGAGGAGACGGATTCAGGAATGCCACGAAATTTAATATTATTGCGTCTATTCCTGTCTTCCATGTCCACAATCTTTGTTTTGAGCTGATCCACTTCATCTACTAGCTCATAGTGCGCGTCAATTAGGGCATTATGGGACTGAGAGAATTTGCCCATTTTGTTTTCCGTATGTGATACTCTTTCTCCTATCTCTTCAATAGTAGCTTTAAGAGAGGAATTTAGAGATTTAAAGCTGGATTGGATAGAGTCACTCAAAGCTACCACCATGTCCTTTATAAAAGATTCAGACGCTGGCTGTGAAGATGATGGCAGAGAAGTGACATATTCTCTCAGGGAGGAGATTTGGGTGCTTGGAGGAATTGTAGAGTCAGACTTTGGTTTTTGCTTTAGGGGGCTTTCAGATGGAGAAGAGGTCTGTGACATGTGCGGGGAGGGTGGCAGCGCCATTTTAGAGACATGTTGTGAGTGGGGATTGTGTCTCTTCCCTCCTAGCTGAGAGTGTGGTGGGGGCGTTGTATTTACACTCACCCGTCCATGCTGAAGATGTCCCGGTGGAGAGCTGTCAGCTGTGCTGAGGGGAGCTGCTTCTTCATCAGGCTCTGTTACGGAAGCGGGGAAAGCTGGAGCGTGCTCTGCAGGACGGCGCCGGAACCCGGATGATGAGAAGAAATCATCCAAGTGCTTCGGCTGTGAGCGGGAGGCTCTGCGTCAGGACATAGCTCAGGGACTAGGTAATCCTCCGACACTGCTGGGAAAGAAAGGGACCCGTTGT
This sequence comes from Eleutherodactylus coqui, assembly GCF_035609145.1. Lineage (NCBI taxonomy): Eukaryota > Metazoa > Chordata > Amphibia > Anura > Eleutherodactylidae > Eleutherodactylus > Eleutherodactylus coqui. Next base: position 124,003,842 of record NC_089840.1, on the reverse strand, counting down.
ATGCTGTGTGGTCGCTTCTAGGTGGGTTCTGGAACAGAGCACAAGATTTAGGCTGCCATCTTCTTGCTCTGCCAGGCCACGCCCCCAGGGGTGGTGTTTTTAACAACCTGTCCGTGCCCTTTGGAATATGTGGGCAAGACAAAACAACAGCTGAAGAGAAGGATATTAGCCCATGTGGGGAATGTTCGATGAAATGAACATACTAGCTTGGCCAACCATATGAAAGACTATCACGACAATGATCTCAGTGTTCTCAAATTCCAGGGCATAGAATTGATTAGATATAATGGTAGAAGGGGGAACATTGATAAAAAATTACTCCAAAAAGAATGTATTTGGATCCATAGATTATGGACCTGCTCCCCCATGGGCCTAAACGAACAGATCTCTTACACCTCATTCATTTGAATTTTGTCCTGATGGTAAAACACAGGGAAGGGGGTACACCCCCACCTTCCTCCTATGAGATCTGGACATGTGAACTTTGCATGCTACTTTTGACCAAACACTGAGATATACACATGAAGTTCAATGCTTCCAATATTACTAACTGAAAATGATCCCTCTTTGGCATATACCTCCCCCTGTGGATATAACCTGGGACTGATCCTGAAGAGATTTAGAAGTGATCTTTCATTGACAATACCCCCTGCAGGAGAACTGGTGCTTTCAAAGGAGATACAGCACCTGGATATGTGGAGGGAGCTGTCCAGTGCTGATCCCTGTACTGAGATATGGCTGAATAGGATCGCAACTACAAGGAGCTGTCCAGTTCTGAATAAGCTATCAGCAGACGCTGACAGACAGGCAGGACATATCGTGAGAGCAGAAGGACTAGATAAATCCCAAACAGGATCTGGGATTGGTTAAAGGGGAAAGAGGAAAGGAGGGACTTCTCATATATAAGCGCTGCCAGAACCAGACGCGCGCGGCACTCACTACTGGGGAGCCGCCAGCTATCACGGCTGCTCTCTTCCTCATCCTTTATTTTAAAATCATCCTGATGAAGCAGTCTGATTTTAACGGACTGTGGAAACGCGTAGATGAATTAGACCAGTGAGATATATTACTTTGTCAGTTTGTGCAGTGTTACCCGGCTGTCCAATACCATCTGTTGGGCAGCTACAATGATGCCGATATAGGTAGTCCAGTATCACGGTGGTTAGCATCATGACAGCTGGCAGGGACCATCACCTAGCTTACTATTACACACTTTAACTCCAAACTGTGAGGGAGAAGCATACCAAATGGAGATTTGGGAACACGGGGATTATTAACCCTTGGTGTGCTGGCCCTAAGAAACTGACAGTGTGCAACTGTTAAAGCACTGGACTTGAACATGGATCCCTGACTGGGCCATGCATGTGCCTATCATAGAGGTCCTTTTTGTAAATTAACCCTTTCACTCAGAGTTCGGGTCTACTAAAAACTGGAGGCTTGCATAATTGTCTGAAATTGGTGGGATATAGTTGTGCATAATCATACATCTATATTTTACAATCTCAGTAAAAGTCAGGGAAATATATCACCAGTGGGGTTTAGAAGCCGGCTGATTCCTAAATATACCAACATCTACTGTATTTTAACGCACAGGGAATATTAACCCCCTGGGTACTGGACCCCTTTAAGCTACATTTGCAAAATTGCAGAAAATACACAACATTGAGACTATGCGAGGTTTATACATACATTAGCGGCCCCACTTGCAGTTTAACCCCTTCCCCACCAAACCGTGTCATTGGACTGCAGGCTTTCTATATGCATATTTGGCCCCTGAAATTCTATAAACTCTATTACATACTGATAATAACACTCAAAAGGCTAACATTATATACCCAGTTTTCTATCTCTGAATATAAAGAGTGGACTAATTATCAGAATACAAGGGATATGGGGGGGGCGTGGCTAAGCCTGCAAGGAGGTCAGGTGTGCAGGGAATGAGCACCTCAACTGGACTCTCTGGAACTTGATATTTAGAGGTATCCCAGACTCTAATTACTACTGAGGATAAGGTAGAAGATCTCCAGAGTTTGCCAAGCTACAGGGAGAGAGTCTTAAAACCTTCCCCGGCTGCTCAGAACACTCGCAGCTTTGCGGGCCCAGCGTGGCAGGAAGCCGGGGGCTAAATTTTGGAGGAGGCAGAGGAGACTGCAAAAGAAAAAGCTGAAAACAAGCTGTGTAGCGAGCGCTGGGCTGCGGATAGGAGAGGCAGCTTACTGAGGGAGAAACAGAGCCTCCTGTCCGGGCACTGACATCAGGTAGAGGTAAGGAGGCTGGAAGTGGTGTCCGTGAACCCCTGCACTGCACTGAAGCCCCAGGAGCACAGAGTGCGGTCACTACACAGAAGTGCTGCTGCCGGCAAACTCACTCAAGATAAGTGAACTTCACACAGCAGGGGGGCTGACAGAAGGGAGAACGGAGCTGACTGCTGTGAGGGAGAGCAAGGGAAAGTGCACTGCCATTAAGATCTGCAAAGCAGGCTTGATAAGATAAGCTCCGACGCTCCCCACTGCCCCCCTCCTCACAGAAGTGTGCTGAGAAGCACTGAGTCTATCACACTCAGGACCCTGAGAGCAGACACAATCACAGCATTTACAGAGAAGTCAGCAGCTAGGAGAGAGGGGAGAATAAGAAAGCAGTGAATAAAAGAGAATATCATAAAGATTAAAACAAGAGGAGGAATAGGCTGGACAAACTGCTTAGTTTATAACAAGGTGCAGGCTGACATAGCTGCACTGATCCTCCATACTACACCCCCCTCCTTCTCCCCCCACCTTTCACCTCTAGAGCTCTCTTTCCCGCCATCACCCGGGGAGGTGTGAGAGGTAGGAGAAGATATAAAGAAAGAATCTGTAGAGCCTAGCTCTAATTTTTCCTGAACTCCAGAATTGGAGTTCTAAACAAACAATTTTGCCTTTAACTTTTCTTTCTTCTAAGCAAGCAATCTCCAGTAGAATAAGCTCTACCATACAACAAATTTTTCAGGACCCTCCTGCAGAGGGTCCGTCCTCATCACAATCCCTCCCACCTCCTCCTGCCCTCCATTACACCAGACAAGAGAGTATTATACTCTGAAAAAGAAAAAAAACAAAAACAAAACAAGAACACCATAATACTCTCCGCCATCGTGGCCCCGGAGGCCCTTGGTCCATTTGAGACCCAGCTTCATTACAAAAAAACAACAACAAAGAACAAAAAGGAGCCAAAAACACCCTCCTCAGGGAGAAATAATGCAGTAATCAACATGCACAAGTAATCATCCTGCGACGACCACCGAGACAAAGAGATTCTAGCGTAGCTTAAACATAAACAAAGAAAAGATGGGCAAACCTGGAAGTGATAAGTGCAGAGACGCTGAAGACACACCAAAAAGAAGCAAAAGCCAATCAGAAATAGATAAATACTTAAAAAAGACATTTCTCTCCAGCTGCACAAAAATTAAAATTATGCGCAAACCCCCCGGATCAAGACGCAACAGACTCCGACGCTGAGTGTGCATCAGTAAACTCTGACCAGGGCGAAGACCAAGACCGAGGCCCGATCTCCCTATCCTTTCTTAAAAAGATTTTGACACAGTCGCTCTCACCGGTCCTTAAAGATCTCGCCGATATCAAATCCGAAGTAAAGCATATTGGACATAGAGTAGAGGACCTTGAAACCTCCTACCAAGAATTAACTCAACATAGTGAAGCAGTCCAAAAAAATCTTCTAACCCAACAAGAACACCTAAATCAAGCCCTTTTGATGGTAGAAGATCAAGAAAACAGAACTAGGAGAAAGAATATTAGACTGAGAGGCCTACCTGAATCTATATTAAATGAAGCCCTTAAATCAACCGCCATGCAGATTTACCAATCCCTGCTAGGTAAAGAAAGGTTAGACAGCATAGTAATCGAGCGCATCCATAGAGCTCTCCGCCCACGACCTACACCATCGGCTCCCCCTCGGGATGTGATCTGCGGACTACTGAGCTACGTGGACACAGCTGCTATTCTTCAAAAATCAAGAGAGACATCAGAGATTCTTTTCGAAAATAACAAAATCCAACTCTTCCAGGACTTAGCTCCCAGCACTCTGGCCAAGAGACGCATTCTAAAACCCGTCACAGACGCCATGAGAGCAAAGAAATTACCCATTAAGTGGCTCTACCCCTTCGGTCTGGCCACTTTTAAAGAAGGACAGCAGATCACGATTAGATCCCCAAAAGACCTGGAAGCTGCATGGAAAAAGATGGGAATCCCTCCCATAGAGATCCCCTCCTGGATGCCCGTCCACATACAACAACAGATACCTCAACTCTCAAGAACAGAGGGATGGAACCTCAAATCAAAAGCCAAGACGCCCAGAAAAACCTGAATCCTGCCTGATGCGAGTTTGGGAATCTCTCATAACTCCCCCGGCGAGTAACTACGACTCAAGATCGAGATACTACATGGGAGTATCCTACTCTCAAAAGTTTATTACGATCCCCTCGCTTGTATTTCTTCTTTTTTCTCTCCTTTTCTTTTTCTAATTTACCATCTCTACCAGTCACCGGTCAAGACAGAGATTGAAAGTCTACAGAGGAGAATTTTTCAAGCAACGAGAGACACTGTACTTCTAACGGACCGGGTGACCAACAGAACTGTGAGTTGGGGGTACCCCCCCCCAAGGGGCTGTGTTTCCATTGTTGCTGGTTTTTCTACCCCGCTACACTCACCCCTGAACGGGAAAGACTTACCTCGCTAGGCGGGAGGATTGTTTGGCCTTCCTCTCGCTGGGATCCCTAGGTCCTGATTGGACATAAATCCTCTATATACTCTGGAGGTCGGGGCCCTGATGAGAGGGATGCATACACCTTAGCGAGCACTGGTACCCGCCTTCTGGACTTTGTCTTGTTGACTAGGAGAGGGTTAGCAGATAACCCCCTTCCTTACACATACGTCAGCTCGAATCTTCAGTACAATACGATATTATAGTTCTAAGCAAGTCTCGGTGGCATGCTCGAAGGTTATGGAGTGTGCCCACCCACCCCCCATTTACACGAGCAGGGAGAGGAGCCCTCACTGGCCCCCTCTTTTTAAGGCGCAAAAAAAGGCGCTGAGAGGTTCTTACCCCCGGTGTGGACCTTTCTCTGCTCGAGTTTTTCTACAATGTTCTACTTGCCGTCTTTTGAGGCAAGTACTGTATATAGTTCTTTTTTTCACTGTCAACGAGCTGACCTGCCAATTAATACTACTGTCTGTGAGCAAATTAAGACACATCAACCATCTGACATACACTCAACATGGCTAACATTAAATACACATCCTTCAACGTCAGAGGCATGAATACACCTCAAAAAAGGAGCCAAATATTCTCTTTATTACAAAAATTAAAATCAGAAATAGTGTTCCTCCAGGAGACTCACCTAAGACACAATCACATACCCAAACTCCCATCCCAAATTTACAATCAATGGTTCCACAGTACATACTCCTCAGCTTCTAGAGGGGTCTCCATTGCGATTGGGAAAAATATTCCATTCACCCCCACACTCCAAATAACCGACCCTAGAGGCAGATACATCTTTTTAAAAGGCACAATAGCCAATAGTAAAATATCCTTTGCAAACTTATATGCACCAAATCAAAATCAGATCCCGTGGCTAATCCGCACCCTGGGTAAATTTTCAGAACTAGCAGAAGGCCTGATGGTTGTAGGAGGTGACTTTAATGTTGCAATAGACCCCTCCAGAGACACTACCTCATCTGTGCAAACAATTCCACACAGACAAATCCGCAAACTAAAAAGCACTCTAACGGAAATGAATCTCCACGACGCCTGGAGAATTCTACACCCTGAAGATAGAGAATATACTTATTTCTCCCACGTTCATTCAACTTATCACAGAATAGATTACCTGTTAATTTCTGGAAAACACATTCAATCTGTTAGGGAGGCCGTTATCAGTCCCACTACAATCTCCGATCACGCACCAATATCTCTATCAGCACCAACACATAATCTCCCCTTCAGAGAGTGGTCCTGGCGACTAAACAACACATTAATAAGCAACAAAAAACACTGTTCCGAACTTTCCAGTAAATTCGAAGAATTCTTTGAAATAAACAGCACCCCAGATATCTCCCCCCCGATCCTTTGGGAATCACATAAAGCATTCATCAGAGGAGAATTAATAGCCCTGGGATCGGCGGTTAAAAAGCAGCGGGATAAGGAAATAGATTCCCTGTTAGCGCAGATCGCAAGCCTTGAGAATTTACACAGAAACTCCTTAAATAAAGATACTCTCCAGGACTTGAAGGATCTTAGAGAAAAACTCAAAAATAGCCTTAATATAAAAGCTGCAAAAACCCTTCTTTCCTCCAAATATAAGATCTACATGCATGGAGACAAAGGCTCTAAAACAATGTCAAAACTAATAAAAAAACAAAAAGAAAAAACTTTTATCTACAAAATAAAAACGAAACTAAACAACACTGCAACTTCAACAAAGGAAATTGCCAAGGAGTTCGAGGAATTCTACAAAGGCCTATATAACCTTTCCATTGATAACTTAATGGAAGACAACAACCATATCGCTAAATCAACATCGGCTTTTCTGGAAAATCTCAGACTACCTACACTAACTGAAGAGGACAAACTGACTCTACTTAACCCTATCACTATCTCCGAAGTAGAAAAAGTACTCAATTCCATACCCAATGGAAAAAGCCCAGGTCCAGACGGCCTACCAATAAACTACTACAAAACATTCTCCAGACAACTACTACCAAAATTCACGAGTTTATGTAATTCCCTCCTGTCGGGTTCAGGTCTCCCCAAACAAGCTCTGGAAGCTTTCATTACCCTGATCCCAAAAGAGGGTAAAGACTCAGAGCAATGCAGCAACTATCGCCCCATATCGCTACTAAACGTAGACCTTAAAATCTGGGCAAAAATCCTGGCCCAATGCATATCCCTGCTCCTAGATAAGCTTACACATCCAGATCAAGTGGGCTTTGTCCCACACAGAGAAGGAAAATTGAACACATCTCGCATTATAAATGCAATCCACTACGCCAGAAACAACAAAATACCACTAGTACTATTAGGGACTGATGCCGAAAAGGCATTCGATAGGGTAAGTTGGAACTTCATGGAAAACACGCTAATAAAATTTGGCTTTCCCAATCAATTTATTAAAGCCATTCTCACTCTTTACTCAAAACCATCAGCTAGAATTCAAGTAAATGGAACCCTCTCAAATCCTTTCCCGATTACGAATGGGACTAGGCAGGGCTGCCCATTATCCCCCACTTTATTTGTTTTAGTAATGGAGACCCTTCTACAGCAAATCAGACAAAATCCCAACATCCAAGGTCTGAAAGTAGGAAATACCATTCATACTACAGCTGCATTCGCAGATGACCTACTCATACTAATGACCAACCCAAAAACGGCCTTTCCAGAAATATCTAAAATTTTTGAACAATTCGGCAAGATATCAAATTTTAAAGTAAACCTTGGAAAATCAGAAGCCTTAAATATATCTACCCCAACCAACATAATTACGCCCTTACGGAAACAATACCCTTTCAAATGGCCCCTTTCTAATATTAAGTATTTGGGTATTTCTCTAACCGCGAACCCCTCCCAACTTTTCAAAGCAAACTATATCCCCCTTCTCAAGAAGGTTGAAAGCCAACTGCAACACTTCAATGTTCCCTTGATATCTTGGATGGGAAGGAAAAATTTAATATCCACCTACATTCTCTCATACATCCTATACACTCTGCGGACGGTCCCAATAGATGTTCCCCATCATTTCTTTACCAAACTACATCAACTTTTTACAAGCTTCATTTAGAACAAACGCAAACCCCGCCTGGCACTCATGTATCTAAATTTAAGAAAAAGCACAGGGAGGCTTCGGACTTCCGAATATATCCCACTACTACAAAGCAATACATATCGACAGATGGTTATCTCTAGTAGATAATAAAATAAACTCTCCCTCAATCGAGATAGAAAGATCCATGATAAACCAGAAGGGACAATATCTTCTTTGGTCCAATGACCCACCATCACCAAAAACTAAATTAATTAGACCAACAACAAGGGGAACAATCAGAGTCATATGCCACCTAAGAAACGAAAAGGGAGGTCACTCCAAACTGTCACCAATGACACCCACAGCATTAACCCCTTCAATATTAGCCAACAAACCAAAAAGAATGTTAAATCCTTGGACAAAACTAAACACTACAACGATATATGATATTATCAAAGGGGATAAAATCACAAACCTAGATCATATCAGCACACTCATTCCGAACACTCCCCTAAATTCCTTAGACAGGCTAGGCTTATACACCTCACTAAAAAAATTACAAACACAACATAGAGAACGACTGAGAGACCCATTGTGGTTTGAAACATACCTTTCACTACCTGAACAACCCCGGAAGCTCATGACACACCTATATAAGGGCCTGTTATTAAACACCTCATTTGACAAACCATGGTTCCTTAGAACCTGGGAAAAGGAACTCGGGATCAACCTGGATAAGGAAGACACCACAAGAGTCCTTAATAGCTCACATGGTTTCTCTCAGTGCGTTAGAATACAAGAAAACTCTTACAAAATTCTCACTCGTTGGTATAATACACCAGTCACACTCTTCAAAGCAAAGCTAACTCCAACAGATGTGTGTTGGAGATGCGAATCACACAAAGGAGATATGACGCATATACAGTGGCATTGCCCAATCATTAAATCTTTCTGGCAACAGATCACTACTCACATAAATAAAATATGCGGTACCTCACTCACTCTCACTCCTGAGGAAGTGCTACTATGGCTACCTTCCAGACAGCTAATCCCCTCAAAAAGGCACCTTCCTACAACACTCATTACGGCAGCAAAACTTCTTATACCGCTACACTGGAAAAAGAAAACAGTCCCTACTATATCTCAATGGAAAGACAAAGTATCCCAAATATATCGGTTCGAAGAGATCGCTGCATGGGAATCAGGCACAAGAAACAAATTCCTACTGACCTGGACACCATGGATCTTATCCCAAAAGAACATACCATAAAGGTCTACTCCACTTAAGCTCGCAGACCACACACTTAAATAGTGTAACGCAGTTAATTAGCGAAAGCAGTAACCTCTCGTTGACAGATCTACACCGTTTACACCCCCTCCCTCCCCTTTCCTTCTTCCCCTTTCCTACTCATTTGATTTGTTTATTTTACTATCTATGACTTCTTGTGGCAGTAACGGAGACACTAGGCTACACTAGAGATTCCTCATTCAACATTAAACAAAACCTAGCAATCTACAATCAACGGTTTGGAACCGATCAAGACTTGGAAAGTCAATGCCAACCTCATACCACCTGGCACTCCCCACAGCTCATGCGATATGAGCTACTAGTTTAGCAACTCCGAACTCACTCAACCACCAAGTACACACAACTTGAGCCATTACTCACACAGCCCCTCTATGGAATAGAGCACATAATATTGTACACACACACACATTCGAAACACCCCATAGACTATTACTGCCTCAAGCCAAATAAGCCTAGTGACTGCCAAACTGCATAAACACAATGTTCACAGGACCTGCGTGTCCTATATTTGATGATACACTGTACTGAGTATACTCTGTTCTCACCCACTGCTTCAACCCTTGTTTTAATGACTTTCAATAAAAAAAAAGATTGTTTAAAAAAAAAGAATACAAGGGATATTTTACTGTAACAAAAGTACATACTGCGCATTTTTTTTAACTTTCTGAATAAAAGAGTATTTCTCTCTGGGTCCCTAGATGAGGGGGATTCCTAGAGAAGCATAGTAAGGTTTTCTCGCCCTCATCTATTGGACCATACCCATTTAGCGGTTGAAGGTGACCATCCCATATACCACATAAAAATCAATTTAGTGGTTGAATGGTCGGGTCCAGACAGGGGGTACGGTCACAAAACAACAGGTACCACTTGGAACTAGGGGGCATCTGATTCTTATCTATATCAAAACCCCTAGTCTCCCTATCTTGTCCTATATATGTTGGTCTGTCCAGTTTTTTGATTTTAAGGATCTACAATAAAGTTAGTAGGTTTTAATAAAATGTCTTCACCGGTGAATAGTGTGAATAAAGTCTAAAACCAAAGTAAAATATGGACCTATTTTGAGCTAAGACCACCATGTTACAGATTTGTATGGCATGGATCCATGATACAACCAAGATCATGAGGCTTTTTCTTACAACTACATAATCAATGCATCTCACACTGAATCTCATTTTTTAAATTTTTTTATGGCATTCTGCAGTTGCTGCTTTTCAGTATCTCCAGCTACAGATTCAATCTGCTGCTAACGTCCACAGAGTTCAGTTAAATCATATATTTTTATACTTCTGTTGAGACTCGCCACAATTACTGAATCTTTGCAACAGCTTCAGCTATTTTTTTCCTTTGTAGAAAATGCCACTCTCAGCAAATGCTGCATATTACATAGAGTTTGTTGTTTTGCAAACAGCATAGAATTAATTCAAAGCTATTTGGAACATAGCTTTTCCAAGATTTTTTTCTTCTCTCATTGCCATTGATTGCACAGTAAAATGTCTTTAATTACCAGGTTAAATATCCCGGTACAACTGAGAAATATCACAAATTGTTCTGAGTTCCCTGTACTGTAATAATATTGGAGAGAAAAAGCTGTAGAGCTTTGCTTTTCTCTCTCTCGCTCTCATTTTTCTCTTCCTCAAATCTTTGTGTGTACTTGCTAATTTTGCATATAATTAATTATTTTAAAATTGGCTAGTTAGTTAATTGAAACCAGTTTGCAATTCAATTAGCATTTAGATGCCAATGTCGATGTTAGAATCTCTGGTGAATTCATTAGAGAGCTGGATGTTTCAGATACAAAATACATGTATTTATAGACATACTCTTATCAACCACAATAAATAGTGTCCTCATCCTTTACAAGACTTTTAATTAATACAATTAAAGTCATTTTTGAATAAAGAACATTTCATTAAGAGTGCTATTACGCAAGCGATACCTGCCGTTGCTAACAGTTGCGTTTCAGCGCTAATTGCAGAGCTGCACTTGGACTTGTACTTGCTTGGGATCTTTTACTCAGAACGGGAATTATTCAGTGTGGACATTTCTGCGTCACAATGTTATCCCTATGGGGCTTGAATTCCGCACTTGTTAAACTTCATGCATCTTTACTTCAAAACCACAAGATTTAATTAAGGACGTCTTGTAGAATTGTTGTTGTGGATTTCTAACATACAGGAGACGTAATTCCTGAATAAAAGTCTGCTTAAAAGAATGCAAGAAATTCCACAAGATGTTCTGCAAAACATATACTGCAGTTAAAAATGCAATAAAATCCACATCAATTGACAAAATCCACAATTACGCAATTCCAACCTGGTTGGTGAGCATTTGATAGCCATCCCTATTTGCTCAGCTGCAAAATCTCTCTAAATTTTCTCTCGATTTACATCCAGAGTTGGAAGAGCTATGCCTGCCCCATAGTTCCATTAGCGTAGATGGGGGCATATCTGAGAACTGGTCTTATTAGTCATAAAGTGGCGGGATTATAAGTATCCAAGCCCGCAGAGTTTTTAATCCAGGTGATAAGGCTTCATTCACACGAGCGTATATCGGCCCTGTTTTCACCGACCGAAATACGCTGCCCATCTGATGCATTGGTTTACAATGGGCATATTTCCGTGGTGGGCGTATTCCGGTGGTGTAAAAACAGCTGGCAAAGATAATGCATGCGGTGCACATTCTGGTTGGGCATTTTTATGCAGGACAGGAAAGATAGATCAGGAAATATCTTTCGGCCTGAATATAGCGGCGGCTTCCATAGATTCCTATAGGAGCCTATGTGAACTGCCGAAGAAGGGAGGTGGGAGGGAGTTTAGCAGCATGTCTGCTAAACTCCCACCCACTTCCCTCCTCTTCTCCGCCTCTTGTCGTCTTTTTGCAGCCGTCAAGGGGCAGAGAGGGGGCGGGAGCTTAGCACACTAAACCCTGCCCTGTCCCACCCCCTCCCCTTGCCAAGAGTCGGTAAGGGGGCGGAAAGGGGGAGGCAGTTTAGTGGAGCTAAACTGTTTCCCCCACCTGACAGTATTCTGGGATCAGCATATACTTGTTGGACCCTGAACGGGTGCACAAGCAGAAGAAGCAGCTATGACTGGTGTTTTTATAATAAAAGAGTTTACACTCATCCCTAAACCTCAGATGTTGTTGAACCAGAAGAGATTTGAGCTTTATTTTGACAGTAGCCAGTCAGCGAGTAGCAAGGGCAAATAGTTCTGTTTATGCAATGCTTAAAATGTATGAATCAGCTGCAGAACACTGGAAGGCTTAAACAGCCATTCACGCCACTTGTTTAATTAAACTGCCATGCAGGACACACTTCAGTTTGTTTCTCCCACTGTAAGGGCAAGGAGGTGGAGTCAAAGGCATTGGTTGTTAAAAAAAGGTCAGTATTCATCTTAAGGTCAGTCGCAGATAACACATACTTTAGGAGGTTGTAATTTAAGACCCATTTACATGGAGCGATGATCGCTCAAAGATCGCTCAAATAACAGTTTGAGTGACAGCTTTGAGCAATCATTTTGCATAAACTATTAAGTAGCTACTCAGCTACTTAATAGCTTATTAGCGTGCAAATGAAGCCTTTAGCTGAATGCAGTTAATAGCCGGAGGGCTATTAGGTCCATTCGGCTCCTTTGTTCTCTGACGGGAAACAATGCTATCAGCACTACCCGCGGAGAACTGATAAGACAACAATTTTTAGGTTGACCTGAATTTAATGATCAGCTTGCAGTGCACGAAAAATGGGCGTGCATTTAGACACAACGATTGCAGCTCAAACTATTGTTTTTTAGCGTTTTTTGAGTGATCATTGCTCCGTGTAAATGGGCATTAAGTTGTTATGTCCAGGGACAATGCAAATGATCCGACCATATCATGTCATCATTGGAGGCTTCTGGATGCCACGATAATGCATGGTGCCAAGTAGAAAGTGGTCAATATGGCTGTAGGAATTGTGTGGATGGAAAAAGAAAGAATAGTCTGTAGTTTGGGGGTGGAGAATCCTCCACCCATCCATAAATTGGAGGAAATTTAACAATTTCCTAAGGCAGCAGAGCTGTTGTGCGGGGACAGTGCAGCATCCGCTCTAGGAATTTAATGAAAAGTTGAAGTTTCCATCCACTAGCAACACCCCTTCTTGAAAAATCAACCAATAGATTCAGGAGGGAACAGCAGTCCACGACCTGCAGATGATTCGTTAGATACCAATTTGCGATGGTACAGGCAGATGCATTGATAGTCAGCTTTAGGAAAATGTAATGACCCTGTGGATTTGTTTTAAAGTTAATGAGAAAGTGGGCTAAAGATCTATGCAAGGCAATTGACACTTCCCCGGGTCTTGAGAGAGGATTGGCGCTGTGGAACTAAACAAGGTAATACGGTATCTATTCCAAAGCTCGGCACTTGCCTAAATTTAAAATGAGTCTCCTAGAGGAGCAAGACGCCTTATTTGTGCATATGATAGATAACTTGAGATCTCTTCTGAGGTACATTGAAACCATGCACATTAAGAGACCCGAATTTGAAAGGCACTATGAGGAAGGGGAGAGAGGAAAAAAAGGAGGGTAGAGTGAGAGGAGGAGAGAGTGGAAAGAGACGGAAATAAAGTTAGAGCAGGAACTAGGGAGAGCAAACTAACTTTTGGGATGGGGAGGTAGAGGATAGAACATACAGGAAAACAAACTTGAGACTAAATAATCACACTAGCTCTTGAGTGTGCTTTCAAAGTGGGTAGCAAGCTTTCTGTCAGAAGAGTCTCTCTCTGCTTCGAGAAAAGGCCTAATAACTAAAAAGGCATTAATAGTAAATATAAAGAAACAGAGTGGGCAACAAAATACAAAGTATGAAGGTGCAAAGCAGCCTGGGACCCTATAGAAAAACATAACCTATGCCTCACACTCTTTCACTAGGAACACCGGAAACCAAAATAAGATGACAATAGGCATTAAGGGTGCTTATGAACATGCACCCTGAGTGTATTTAGATATTCTTGAAGAAAAAAATACATAAAAAGGTGCACCAAAAGTAAGGTAACCTGCACTCTAAAGTAAGTGTAGGAAGCATCACCAAAAGTACATGGTCACAAGTATCCTAGCAGAGGGTGATACAGATAAGACAACTAAATGTTATAAAGCTCCAACAAACTAGTCATATAAAGTTCAATGCATCAGTTGGAAATGCTTTAGGGACACCTACCAAAGGAGAGAGGAATAAATGCCTCAGGCAAATGGTGAACTAAGTGGCATTATATTAACTCTGGTACTCTCCCTTCAGCAGTGCCTGGGTTTTTGTTGTGGGTGAGGGGGCAACCCTTCTGGTGGGGCCAGTCGATGATTTCTACAGCAGAAAGATTAAGACCAGAAAGATGGGTGGGGAAATTGCCGTGGTAGTGTAAAAGCTGGATTCATCTTTCATATTAGAACTGCAGAAGAAAAAGAGAAAATCCAGGAATATGACAATTTGTGTTGGCATAGAACATACAGGAGGAGTCAGAAATATTTTTCTCTTTGGGAGAGTAACACCAAAAGATTTGGCAAGAAGTGAATGCTTGCCCTGGTATTGCACTTGTCCCATCTCCCATGCTTTCTTCATGATCTTCTCTTTCAGTTGGTACTCTACATATGATGTTTTATGGGTAGTCAGGTTCTGTGGGTTTTGAGCCAAGAGACCTGTGTGCACGATCCAATTCCAGAGCAGAATCTAAAGGATTCCCCAGGACAGTGTTAAACATGTGACGAAGAGTGTCTTCAAGGCAGTGCTGCTCAACCATTTCTTGGGCACCCTGCACTCTCATGTTGTTTCACCCCATGACCTATTCTCAATATTATCCTGCAAATCAGCTGGATACTGGAGCTGATATATGGGTATGGCTGGAGACGAGGCAATCATGGGCATCTGTTTTAGTGGAAATGGGTTAAGGAAGCTTCCATAGTGGTCACTCTCTATTCTACAGCATCTATGTCAGCGCTGACTGTGGACAATTCCAATCTGGAGATGTATGCCACCATTTCCTACCTAGTGGGTATAGCACATACATGACAGCTAAGATCTCTCAGCTCCTCCAATGCTCCTGCTTGATTGGGAAGTTCAGCAGGGAAGGAAACCACCACAGTGAATAAGAGGCCACTGATGGTTGGCATTCAGAGAGTGAGCCATTCTCATGTGTGGGGGATCCTGACAGGAAGAGAAAGGATATAGAAGAGCCACATGGGGAAGGAGGACAAGGCAGACAAAGGGCAGCAGCTATTTGCATTTCAGGGGCCCGGTCACTTTCACAGGGGATATCCAGAGGAGCAAGCAGCAAATTATTGCTGGCAGCTGAAGACAGGGATAGCTACTGTTCTGCTTAGTCTCATGCAGATGGTGCCATTGCAGCTGCTGTTGAGATGCCCAAAGACTAGGCAGGTGCTGGTGGTGCAGTAAAGCTCGGAGGACTGGTGGTGCAAGGTGCCCAGAGTTAGAATCCATGGCGGGGTCACAGCTATAAGGCACAACAAGGCTGTCTGCAGAAGAGGCTAGTGTTGGGTCCAGAGCATTTGTACGGCCATGTGAGATTCAGCTTGCAATGTGTCTGCAGGTGACTGTTTTGCAAGGTCACACTTGATGCCAAGGGAAGCTGTGTTCAGTACCAGAGGATAGGTGAAGTGGAGGGCCTTCTTCTTTCTATTACCCATTTGGAGGTGTTATAATACCTAACAGAGGGTGAAAACGGCCAAAATCTTTAGGCGGGAACAAGAGCAGGAAAAGTATGCATCTTCAAACTTCCATAGCCAGACCATGTTCTCAAGACTGGTAATTCAAATGCTAGTATTAATATGATTTCACCTGCTGCACAATGCCCGTAGTACATGAAGAGGCACATGTATCTTTATATACTGTATCAGTGTATCATCCACATAAGCAATGGGATTTCACACTGGCCACACTGTGGGCGAAAATCGCATGAGTGAAGAATACCCACAATCAAATCGTGGCCAAAATTTGCGTTTTCTCGTCCATTCACATAAGTAGCTGTGGCATATATATGCCCCTGCCTGGAAAACCCTGGGTCAGCATAAATCCTCAGAATTACTTCTAATGGCTCAATAGAGCCAGCTGTCATATTTTTGCAGCGTTAGATGCTGCTAAACACCCTACCACTCCCTTTTTCGGCAGCTCCCATAGAAGCCTATGGGGACCACCAGCATATATCAGCTGAAAGATAGGGCAAGACCTATCTTTTCCGGCCACGTATAAAATCAGCCACCGTATTCGGTCACCAATATACTATCTTTTCCGGCACAACATTTTTATGCGGCTAAAAATCGGTCATCTGAATGAATGCATTGGAATCCAATGCTTCAGATGGTCGTGATTTTTAAAATTTGTGTGAAGGAGGTCTTAGGTGCATCTCAGCTACTCTGTGTACCTGTATAGAAATGTAAGTGAGGTCCAACCTGGTGTGCATATCTGGTATAATTTCTCATGTAAATTAGACATAAATGTGTCACTTTGATTTGAAGGTATGCTGCCATCCAATAGGTGGCGTTGCAGAGGTATTGTTCCATTTTCCTTATTTGCATACATTACCCAGAGGAGAGTGCATGGCCATATAAGTCTCTTTACTAACCTCTCAGGTGTCTTCTCACACCCCTTCAGGGTGCTCTCCTTGAGAAGAGACAATGCCATCCCTTTACCCACTCACCTCCTAGGTGTCTCCACACACTTTTCAGTGCTCTCCTTAAGAAGAGGCGACACACCTCTTGACTCAATGTTCTAGAGTTTACCCACAGTCCTTCTCTTTATCCACATACTTTCCCATCCCCTGGCTGAAAGTTCATGTCTTTTTTCAAGCATACGAACAATGTTACTATGCAATAAACTGTTCCCTTAGACATAAAACCATACATGACTGTTTAAGGACTATGTGCAATGTGATATCTATTATATATCAATAAAGGCTTAACAAAATCATGTTTTTAAGAGATTTCTATACAGTGATATGGTAAGTTCTCTTGTCACATTAAACAATTTGAAGTTGACTGAATGAGATTCCCTTATTGAGGTTATTAAATGGAAGTCTTTTAAGTTGACATTTTCCTTTTGGAACAAACACATCAGAATTGATGCTTGATAACAAGAATATCTCGGCAGAGTAATGTAGGGTTATTGTTTGTAGAATTTATTTTCTCACATGTTAGTTCAGTCTTCAGTGAACTTACATTGTCAATACTGCCAAACTTTGTATAATTAGTTTGCTTTTTTCTCATGATGAATCAATATTGCACACTGCTCAGCAAAGTTTAAAGTTGTATTGTATCCTATTAATTTGTACTCATAGTTGTAAATTACTCAGGATGACGAAAAGGAAAAAATGATTTTGCAGAAAGACAAAGCCAAGACAATTCAGTAATTGCTGCAACAACAAATTAGGCTGTTCCTGATTTTGTTGAAAACCTATAATCTAGCCAAAGTTTTAAAGTTCATAATTGGAAGAAGGGCAAATAATACAAATGAGGCCACAATAAGCCTTCAATAGAGATGAGCGAGCACCAAAATGCTCGGGTGCTCGTTACTCGGTATGAAATTTTCGCGATGCTCGAGGGTTCGTTTCGAATAACGAACCCCATTGAAGTCAATGGGCGACTCGATCATTTTTGTATATCGCCGATGCTCGCTAAGGTTTCCATTTGTGAAAATCGGGGCAATTCAAGAAAGTGATTGGAACGACACAGAAACGGATAGGGCAGGCGAGGGGCTACATGTTGGGCTGCATATCAAGTTCCCAGGTCCCACAATAGCGGCAAGAGTGGGCCCCCCCCTCCCAACTATTTTTACTTCTGAAAAGCCCTCATTAGCAAGGCATACCTTAGCTAAGCACCACACTACCTCCAACAAAGCACAATCACTGCTTGCATGACACTCTGCTGCCACTTCTCCTGGGTTACATGCTGCCCAACCACCCCCCCCCCCCTGCACGACCCAGTGTCCACAGCGCACACCAAATTGTCCCTGCGCAGCCTTCAGCTGCCCTCATGCCACACCACCCTCATGTCTATTTATAAGTGCGTCTGCCATGAGGAGGAACCGCAGGCATACACTGCAGAGGGTTGGCACGGCTAGGCAGCGACCCTCTTTAAAAGGGGCGGGGCGATAGCCCACAATGCTGTACAGAAGCAATGAGAAATCCAATCCTGTGCCACCTCCATCTGGAGCTGCACACGTGGGCATAGCAATGGGGAACCTATGTGCCACACACTATTCATTCTGTCAAGGTGTCTGCATACCCCAGTCAGACCGCGGTTTTTTATAAATAGTTACAGGCAGGTACAACTCCGCAATGGAAATTCCGTGTGCACCCACAGCATGGGTGGCTCCCTGGAACCCACCGGTGGTACATAAATATATCCCATTGCATTGCCCATCACAGCTGAGGTAATGTCATGTTAAATGCAGGTGGGCTTCGGCCCACACTGCATGCCCCAGTCAGACTGGGGTTCTTTAGAAGTAGACACATGCAGTTACAACTCCCTGTGGACCCACAGCATGGGTGGCTCCCTGGAACCCACCGGCGGTACATACAGTAAATATATCCCATTGCAGTGCCCAGCACAGCTGATGAAATGTCAGCTTTAATGCAGGTGGGCAAAAAATTAATTGGATTCTACTAATGTACCTCAGAAAAATTGCCCATGCCCAACCAAGAGGGCAGGTGAAACCCATTAATCACTTTGGTTAATGTGGCTTAATTTGTAACTTGGCCTGGAGGCAGCCCAGTTAAAATAAAAATTGGTTCATGTGCAAGTTTCAACGCTTTAATGAGCATTGAAACGTATAAAAATTGTTTACAAAAATTATATGACTGAGCCTTGTGGGCCTAAGAAAAATTGCCCGTTCAGCGTGATTACGTGAGGTTTCAGGAGGAGGAGCAGGGAGGAGGAGGATAAATATTATACACAGATTGATGAAGCTAAAAGGTCCCCGTTTTTGATGGTGATAGAGAACGATGCTTCCATCCGCGGGTGCAGCCTACATATTGTTCAGGTATCGCTGCTGTCCGCTGGTGGAGACGAAAAGTCTGGGGAAATCCAGGCTTTGTTCATCTTTATGAGTGTAAGCCTGTCGGCACTGTCAGTTGACAGGCGGGTACGCTTATCTGTGATGATTCCCCCAGCCGCACTAAACACCCTCTCTGACAAGACGCTAGCCGCAGGACAAGCAAGCACCTCCAGGGCATAGAGCGCGAGTTCAGGCCACGTGTCCAGCTTTGACACCCAGTAGTTGTAGGGGGCAGAGGCGTCACGGAGGACGGTCGTGCAATCGGCTACGTACTCCCTCACCATCCTTTTACAGTGCTCCCGCCGACTCAGCCTTGACTGGGGAGCGGTGACACAGTCTTGCTGGGGAGCCAGAAAGCTGTCAAAGGCCTTAGAGAGTGTTCCCCTGCCTGTGCTGTACATGCTGCCTGATCTCCGTGCCTCCCCTGCTACCTGGCCCTCGGTACGGCGCCTTCTGCCACTAGCGCTGTCGGATGGGAGTTTTACCATCAGCTTGTCCGCTAGGGTCCTGTGGTATAGCATCACTCTCGAACCCCTTTTCTCTTCGGGTATGAGAGTGGAAAGGTTCTCCTTATACCGTGGGTCGAGCAGTGTGTACACCCAGTAATCCGTAGGGGCCAGAATGCGTGTAACGCGAGGGTCACGAGAAAGGCATCCTAACATGGTCAGCCATGTGTGCCAGGGTACCTGTACGCAACACATGGCTGTCCTCACTAGGAAGATCACTTTCAGGATCTTCCTCCTCCTCCTCAGGCCATACACGCTGAAAGCATGACAGGCAAGCAGCATGGGTACCCTCAGCAGTGGGCCAAGCTGTCTCTTCCCCTCCTCCTCATGCTCTTCAACGTGCTGAGATATAGACAGGAGGGTGCTCTGACTATCCAGCGACATACTGTCTTCCCCCGCCTCCGTTTCCGAGCGCAAAGCGTCTGCCCTTATGCTTTGCAGGGAACTTCTCAAGAGGCATAGCAGAGCAATGGTGACACTAATGATTGCAGCATCGCCGCTCACCATCTGGGTAGACTCCTCAAAGTTTCCAAGGACCTGGCAGATGTCTGCCAACCAGGCCCACTCTTCTGTAAAGAAATGAGGAGGCTGATTCCCACTGCGCCGCCCATGTTGGAGTTGGTATTCCACTATAGCTCTATGCTGCTCATAGAGCCTGGCCAACATGTGGAGCGTAGAGTTCCACCATGTGGGCACATCGCACGGCAGTCGGTGCACTGGCAAATTAAACCGATGTTGCAGGGTGGCAGCGTCCGTGTGGGACTTGCGGAAATGTGCGCAGAGCCAGCGCACCTTTCCGAGCAGGTCTGACAAGCGTGGGTAGCTTTTCAGAAAGCGCTGAACCACCAAATTAAAGACGTGGGCCAGGCATGGCACGTGTGTGAGGCTGCCGAGCTGCAGAGCCGCCACCAGGTTACGGCCATTGTCACACACGACCATGCCCGGTTGGAGGCTCAGCGGCGCAAGCCAACGGTCGGTCTGCTCTGTCAGACCTTGCAGCAGTTTGTGGGCCGTGTGCCTCTTCTCTTCTAAGCTGAGTAGTTTCAGCACGGCCTGCTGACGCTTGCCCACAGCTGTACTGCCACGCCGCGCAACACCGACTGCTGGCGACGTGCTGCTGCTGACACATCTTGATTGCGAGACAGAGGTTGCGTAGGAGGAGGAGGAGGAGGAGGGTGGTTTAGTGGAGGAAGCATACACCGCCGCAGATACCACCACCGAGCTGGGGCCCGCAATTCTGGGGGTGGGTAGGACGTGAGCGGTCCCAGGCTCTGACTCTGTCCCAGCCTCCACTAAATTCACCCAATGTGCCGTCAGGGAGATATAGTGGCCCTGCCCGCCTGTGCTTGTCCACGTGTCCGTTGTTAAGTGGACCTTGGCAGTAACCGCGTTGGTGAGGGCGCGTACAATGTTGCGGGAGATGTGGTCGTGCAGGGCTGGGACGGCACATCGGGAAAAGTAGTGGCGACTGGGAACCAAGTAGCGCGGGGCCGCCGCCGCCATCATGCTTTTATAAGCCTCTGTTTCCACAAGCCTATACGGCAGCATCCCCAGGCTGATCAATTTGGCTTTGTGCACGTTTAACGCTTGAGCGTGCGGGTGCGTGGCGGCGTACTTGCGCTTGCGCTCAAACACTTGCGCTAGCGACGGCTGGACGGTGCGCTGAGAGACATTGGTGGATGGGACCGAGCACAGCGGAGGTGAGGATGTGGGTGCAGGCCAGGAGACGGTAGTGCCTGTGTCCTGAGAGGGGGGTTGGATCTCAGTGGCAGGTTGGGGCACAGGGGGAGAGGCAGTGGTGCAAACCGGAGGCGGTGAACGGCCTTCGTCCCACCTTGTGGGGTGCTTGGCAATCATAAGTCTGCGCATGCTGGTGGTGGTGAGGCTGGTGGTGGTGGCTCCCCGACTGATTTTGGAGCAACAAAGGTTGCACACCACTGTTCGTCGGTTGTCTGCACTCTCAGTGAAAAACTGCCAGACCTTTGAGCACCTCGGCCTCTGCAGGGTGGCATGGCGCGAGGGGGCGCTTTGGGAAACAGTTGGTGGATTATTCGGTCTGGCCCTGCCTCTACCCCTGGCCACCGCACTGCCTCTTCCAACCTGCCCTGCTGCTGCACTTGCCTCCCCCTCTGAAGACCTGTCCTCAGTAGGCTTAGCAAACCAGGTGGGGTCAGTCATCTCATCGCCCTGCTGCTCTTCCTCCGAATCCTCTGTGCGCTCCTCCCTCGGACTTACTCCAATTACTACTACCTGAGTGATAGACAACTGTGTCTCATCGTCATCGTCCTCCTCACCCACTGAAAGCTCTTGAGACAGTTGCCGGAAGTCCCCAGCCTCATCCCCCGGACCCCGGGAACTTTCCAAAGGTTGGGCATCAGTCACGACAAACTCCTCCGGTGGGAGAGGAACCATTGTTGCCCATTCTGGGCAGGGGCCCGGGAACAGTTCCTGGGAGTCTGCCTGCTCCTCAGAATGTGTCATTGTAATGGGGTGAGGAGGCTGGGAGGAAGGAGGAGCAGCAGCCAGAGGATTCAGAGTTGCAGCAGTGGACGGCGCAGAACTCTGGGTGGTCGATAGATTGCTGGATGCACTTTCTGCCATCCACGACAGGACCTGCTCACGCTGCTCATTTTCTAATAAAGGTCTACGACGTGGACCCATTAATTGTGAGATGAATGTAGGGACGCCAGAAACGTGCCTTTCTCCTAATCCCGCAGCAGTCGGCTGCGATACACCTGGATCAGGAGCTCGGCCTGTGCCCACACCCTGACTTGGGCCTCCGCGTCCTCACCCGCGTCCACGTCCTCTAGGCCTACCCCTACCCCTCAGCATGGTGTATTACCAGTAGTGCAGAAACAGAACGCTGTAATTAAATGTGCCGCTTATTGGCCTGTGGTTGGAGGCTGACTTCGCTTACGGAACGCACAGCAGAGCCAGGAAAGAATTTTGCGCAAGCCCGCTGTAACACTTAGCTGGCTGCGTAATAATTAGGACTACTACCCCCAGCAGAGACGCAGTACAGTCAGGACGGTCACAGGCAGCCCAAATATATTTTTTTGGCCCAAATTTTCTTGGAAAAGCCCACTGCCTATATACACAGTATATGTCTTTCACGTTTTTCACTGTCCCTGCCTCATCACTAATGGCCCTATACTATGTAAAATTACTGCAGACTGAGGACGCAATGCTCTGCACGGCCGATATACAAAAAAAAATGTGCAACACTGCAAAAAGCAGCCTCAACAGTACTGCACACGGTCAGATGTGACCCTAAGAAGGACCGTTGGGGCTCTTGAAGCCTAAAATCACTCCTAACACTCTCCCTATAGCAGCTCCAGCATCCGCAGCATTTTCCCTGAGCTATGTCAGAATGCATCTGTGGCGAGCCGCGGGAGGGGCCGATTTATATACTCAGGTGACACCTGATCTCGCCAGCCACTCACTGCAGGGAAGTGGTACAGGGCTTGAACGTCGCAGGGGGAAGTTGTAATGCCTTCCCTGTCTTTCTATTGGCCAGAAAAGCGCGCTAACGTCTCAGAGATGAGAGTGAAAGTAACTCGAACATCGCGTGGTGGTCGCCTCGAGTAACGAGCATCTCGAACACGCTAATACTCGAACGAGTATCAAGCTCGGACGAGTACGTTCGCTCATCTCTAGCCTTCAAGGCCAAAGCTAATTTAAGCTTCCGGGATCAGCATACTTTTACATTTTTGTTTCCTTGCATTCAAAGTATTTGTTTTTTCTTCTTTCATTGATGTTTTTGTATGAGGACTTTTTTTTTGCAAGATAGGTTGTATTTTCAAATGCTTTTATTGTACATATTCATTAGGTGTTAGCATTTAGTATTTTTGTAGGGATGTAAAAAGAACAATGTAGTATAAAGAGATGAATGAAGTGTCCCCCGAGCTGTCCAATATCAATCAGCTGCTATTCAGGACACTAGTAAAATCCTTTCCCCTTACTAGGTAGATATTAGACGGGTAGATAGATACTATATATCAATAGATAAGAGTTAAATGCCTCTCAGTTTTCCAGAAAAGCTGGGTGCTGAAATATCTTAGAAGTAGACTGCAGCGATGGTTGTTACACCCCCCTCCCCTTCCCCAGTGGATCTATGATGTCCTATAGCCCTGCTGAAGCCAGAGCCAAAAAATGTTTATATTAGGAAATAAGGAGAGGAAACAGGCTTCACACCCCAGTGACTCTTCTCCTCCCACTGGTCCAAATGGTCGTAACCAGGCCTAATAACTTTTGGAGGCAAAGTTAACAAAAGGACGTGCCCTCAAGTCAAAGAAAAAATGTAATTTAGAAATCATTAAAGATCTGTATGTCGCAGCCCGCTGACAAGGATATTTTGTAAAATGTTGCATCACCGTGAAAAAGATGCAGAGACTCCCATCTTTGACAGATGTTCAGGAACCGAGAATCACGTATCTCAGTCTGGGTACCCTGAAGCTGCTCAGGTGTGGGCCAAAAACGCACATAAAATCATGAGAGGAAAGTCGTTATCAAATTTTCATAGTGGTCACACCCACATGGAGTTATGAAGAAAATATATATTTCAGGGATTATCTGTTCCAAGATAAGCCAACCCTATGGGGACTGGAAGAGACTAAGTGGGAGTTACCCCAGTGAGAGTTTAAAAATTGCACACGGACGTGTGCTCAACGTCAGCCCCTTGGAGGTCACTATACGTAATGACTGCCCCATCGTATCTTGCGAGACTCCATGCATAAGAATGGTAACACTCTTATTTTAATCCCTGTTATTTTACTGTCTGTAGTATCATATGTAAGTCTCTTGCCGATTATCTTGTAACATCATTTTGTATTTTTCTGCAAATAAGCACTGCTCTTTTCTTGGAGAATTAAACTTTAAATTAATTAGTGAACCTCGTCCGTGTTAACACGAAACTATATTCTCCGAAGATTATAATAGTAAGTCATAAATCGGGTTCCAATTTACCGTTATGAAATTGGTGGTGGCAGAGTTTTTGTATGCATATTGTAGAGCTCTGGAGTGGGTCAACGACTGCCAGCTTGCAATACTGCAGAGTGTTTGAGGACAGAGGCGGGATCGATAGGTATTGTTCCTTTCCCTCTCTCCTCTTGTCCAGTGAAGGACAAGTTGATTTGAAGCGCAGGTCCAGGCGTATTGCTGCAGAATTGTGGGTGTCTCAGAAAAGTTGGCTACCAGTCACTCCACAACCTAAGGCCATCCTTCCCTACTCGCCTTGCTGTAAGTGACAAATACATTTTATTTGTTTATTTTCACACCTCTGAAAATGAAGTACAAATGTTATGTCAACTCATGTGGCCTAAGGCAAGGCCAAGGCCAGCTAGGAACTTGCTGTTTACAGCCCTGGGAGCTCCTTTAGGCCCCGTATTGCCATAGCAGCAACACCCAAAGAGACGTAGTCAACTCAAATCCCAACTATTACTGCAGGATGTTAGCTGTAAATAGCTATGCTGGAACTACTTTCATGCAAGCTGTACATGTATAGTATGCTACATATAGGGGTTAAAGGGATTATCTTTTTACAGACATTGGTGGCATGTTGTTAGTATATGCTACCAATGTCTAATAGCTAGAGTACAGTGCCCCTGCATCTCCATTCACAGTTACCCATTAAAATCAGTCCTACCTATAAGTTATCAATTTGTGACAAAACATTCCTTTTAACCAATTAGAGAGCACTCATACATTTTTGAATACCAACACAGGTCTACTGTGCAGGTAGGGGCAGGGGCTCAGCTGTCAACTGACAGATAGGACCCAGCTTTAATAGTCAGGACCCAAGAAAACATCTGATCCCAGTAGTTTAACCCTTCATGTGCCTTGGTCAATGTGACCATGGCCTTCCCACTCTGGCACCCATGGACTTGAAGATGGCCTCCAGGTCTACCATGCAAGGTAGCCTATGAGGCTCAGCTGATGTATTTCACTCTACTATAGAAACAATAGAATGTGAAGACATTTAAGTCACTTAGTGGGGAAAAACTAATAAGTTAAGCAGCATAAAAAGTGGTAAAAAAAAATAAAACATTCAAACCCCCACCTCTCCCCCTTACTATATATATATATATATATATATATATATATAAACAAAAATACAAAAAAATTCAGCACAAATTTGGTATTGCCACATTTGTAATGATTCACATAAAAAATGTTGTACAAAACGTAGTCTGAAAAGTTAATAGAGTGAAAAATAAATAAATAAAACATTGTGAAATAGCTAATTTTGTATATTTTGCTTCACAAAAAAACAGAATGAAAAGTGATGAAAAATCATATGGATCACCTAATGGTGCCATTAAAACATCACAAGGCACAACTAATGAAAAAAAATCCTTGAATGCGGCTATACATAAAAATATATATTTTTTAAAGAATGTGAAAAAGTAGTAAAATATATTTTATAAAGTATATACATTTGTTATTGATAGAATCCTACTGACCTGTAAAAATAATTTAACATGCACCCGTCTTCCTGCTGGATAAGACGACCACATTGTAGGAACGGATGATTCTCCGCACCGCCGGCAGAAAGAACACATGACTGGCTCCATTGCCAGTCGTGTTCCTGCTTCCGGCTCTGCGGTGAGTCGTCCGCACTGCAGATGCGGCCGTCTTCTTCGTGCAGGAAGATGGGCGCATCGGCACCCGGATGTGCCCGTGTGACTAAGCCCTTTTTATACTGCATGGTGGACACAGATTTTTTTTTAAATAAACAAAATGCCAAAATTGCAGAAAAAAAATGAATAAAAAGTGATCAATGCTACATGTTCCCTAAAATGATATTATTGAAGAGTAGAGCTCCTCCCACAAAAAACCCTCATTGAGCTTTTTGAATGCAACAACACAAAAGAGTGCAATAACTTTTAATTTTTTTTTATCAACATAATTGTGCGAGGGCTCTTTTTTTTGTGGGTTGTCCTGTAGTTTGCATTGGTCCCATTTTGGCATTTTGGAATACATATTGCTTTTTGATTGCTGTTTCTTGCACTTTTTCTTGGAGACATGGTCACCAAAAAAGCGTATTTCTGATGTTAATTATTTTTCGGACGACATTCACCGCGCGTGGTAAATAATGCATGATTTTGATAGATCAGACTTTTATGAACACAGCAATACCAAATATGTATTTTTGTTTTATTATTTAGATTTTTTATTTCAAATATGGCAAAAGGTTGTTTTTTAAAACTTGTATTACTTTTTTTAAAAATAATTAGTATTTATTGTTCATATTTTTACTTTTTTGTTATTTCCCAGAGGGGACAACAACTTGTGATCTGTCTTCATACTTACCCTGACACTACAGGACATAAATGTACGTCCTATAGCAGGAAGGGGTTAAAAAAAAGGTAGTTTTAGTGTATAGAAATAGCAAAACACAAAGAAACTGTCTAAACTTGTTATTGACACAGTCATACTGACCAAAAAAATAAAGTTATCACATTATTTATTCTGCACACTAGACATCGTAAAAATGAAATCCAAAAAGTCAGAATTTCCAATCCCCCCCTCTCCAAATAAATATAAATTATATATTACAATATAGTATATGTACCACAAAATGATGCAATTAAAAAAAATACAGCTTGCCATCACATCCTCACAAAAAAAAGTTGTCATACTGCTATGTCAAGGGCTAAATTAAAAAATTATGGCTCCAGGAATGTGATGATAGAAAAAATGAATTATTGGTTTGTGATTAAGGCCTAAAATGGGCCTACCATTAAAGGGTTAATTTTATGTGATATTAGCAGTAAATAGAATGCTCCCAAGTTTAGGAAAAGTCACATGTGGAAAGGAAACAGTTTTGTAGCTATTGGGCACCAATCTACAGTAAATAATTTATTTTTTGAGTACAGCTACCATAGAATTTATAGCAGCAATTGTTTCACAACTTGCTGTAAAATACAGTGTAGGGCACCAGGGATTACAATACTGTTGACTTCTTCCAGTAACTACTGCCTATAAATTCAGGTTGCCAAAGTTACAGTTTAATACAGTATACAGTAAATACAACATTCAAGCTTCCCCTGAACATGTCCAGTATAATTTCATGGGTGACATTTTTAATTTAATATCTAATATTTTAATGTTAACTTACTTATTTTATCTTAATACGTCACAGAGGAAATGTATCTATATAGCCAAGCTATCCTAGTTTCAATACAGACTGATAGCTCCATACATCAGTCAGATCAGGCTCACACGAACAGGTCGGATTCTATTTACAGGAGGCCCGCAGCGGATTCCGGCAGTGAGCCTGGCTGGTGAACCTACATTCTGTAAGGGTATTAGTGTATCTTGACGCCACCGGAAGCTAGGGGTTTGCCAGGAGGAACGCCCCTCTCACACCGCCAGCTCCCGATAGGGTCAAGGATGGCAGGTCCTGGTAGCACATTGTGCCTACATGTCAGCGTTCTCTGCAGCTGAACACTCCGTGTCAAATGTCTGGTTTGTCTTACATTATGAGATGTAAATGCTGCCATGTTACCGGAGTACCATGGCACCATTTACATGTAATAATGTAAGGCTAAACAGTAAACTTACCCTCATCCTAACTTCCCCTGCTTAAAGGTGCTGTCCTCACCGCTACTGGTCTGCTGCCTGCACTCTCAGCTCGGTGTCGGATGCTCTCCCACTCACTGCTGCTGGCCTCAGCGGTTGTGCTCCTGCGCCAGCACTGTCACATCTGTTGCAGCCGCTCCATCGCTGACAGCTGCGGCCATCAGCACATCTCTGCTCCTCTCTGCAGCCGCCGCTATGTCAAACTGACATCGGAAGGGGGTACCTATTGTGACGTGCCGACTGCGCTGCTCTCCTATTCGCTTCTGCAGTCTTTTGCCTGTCTGCTACCACTATAGTCAGCCGGGTAGCGCTTTGTGCCTTGATGCACAGGCAGTGCCTTTGCAGCATAGGCCGCTGGAAGTATTTTCCAGCAACTTGTAGTGCCCTTCCAGGACTTAATTGGCAGCCTGCTGTGCCGCCAATCGGGTACAGATGGCGTCACCCCCCTGACAAGCTTGACAGTCCCAAGGACTTCCTGGTGGCATCAAGATACACTAATACCTTCGGTAGGTACCTGTATTGGATGACCGCGGAGGCTCGCAAGCAGGCATGCGCAGTACAGGATTTTTTCTTTTCTTTCTTTATATTTCCTTTGCCGTCACGTAGTGATGACAGGGATAAGTGAAAATTATAAGTTAATTGCATCCGTCCATGTGGATTCCATGGTAAAATAGAGCATGTGTGGGAAAGATAGAGCAAGTCCTATCTATTCTCTCCATTACTATTACAAGGCGAGAATCCCAATAATGAAAATAAAACCAATCAAGTCAATGGTTTTGTTTTGTCCCATTATGCGCTCAAGTATTTAAGCCCTGATGGTAAATCCAGAGATGATTTTGCAATTATGGGCTTAAACACGCGGGCTTTCAATGGTTTCGTTTTCACTAGTGGGATTCTCTTATAGTATGGGCGAGAAAAGATATACTTGCCCTATCTTTCTCGCACATAGTTAATTCTAAGAGCCATCTTCCCACTGTTCTTTACAAACTCGCGTGGAAGAGCGTGGAGTTCAAAAGGTAAAGAAAAGGAGCTTTACCTTGTTCAGGCGCAACTACACTCCGTAGCAGTGAGCATAGTTGCACATATGACCGTGTGAAGCCCCCCTAAAGATGCGAATATTTGAAAGAAAATGGCATCAGTAAGAGAATGTTGCTTTAATAATGTAAATGCAGTGCCACATACCTGAGCGGGCTGTATAATATATTGTTCTACTACCGTATTGGAGCCAACTCCTTACCACAGATTCAGGTTATTTGCAGTAACTCATCTACCTTAGGCTACTTTCACACAGCAGTATTCTGTGCAGTGTTTTGCATCAGAATTTGCATGCCAAATCCAGGAATGGTACATAACACAGAACAAGTACAATGGAAAGATTTGTACCTTTTCTGTATTTTGGACACACTCCTAGCTTTGGCTTACAAATACTGATGCACAATTCTGGGAACAATACTGCCATATGAAAAAAGGTTTAAACTGAATTTCTACCCAAAATGCAAATGCCCTATATTGGTAAACGAGAAGCTAAAATAATATCAATTTGCCAATTAAATTACTTTTAGAGCTATTGGCATTTTTTTCCACACTTTTAAAAGGTGTGCCTGGAAAAAATGTATGTTAATAGCGTACATTTTCTCTAAATGTTTCTAGATATGTCGCTGTATTGTTTATTTTGTAAATATAAGATTTTTATGGCTGTTATTAATGCACTGTATGTGCCCTTGTGTTACTATATGTGTATGTTCCACTGGTGATCACTGAATGCTGTTTTATATGTGGCTAGGTGGTGGCACTCCTGGGTACAAATGGGAGGAAAAGGCATAATATATGCTACAGTACACTATATGAGGAAGACTAGCTCCAGGGGAACAGATCTGTGAAGAAGAAGGAGTGGGCAATGGTTAATGTAAGGCACAAGCATGAATGTTGTGTGAGTGGGACTGTACATCTAGAGCAGAGACGAGTATGGCCGACCCTTGGGTAGTGCTATGGGAGCCCTGTGCAATGGTGGAGATCGTTTGCTGTCCCTAGTGAGCTGATTGTGAAATAGTAATTAGAACCTGAAGCACAGTGTGGTGTCCATTGCTGAGCGAGTAGCCAAAAAGAAATGCTGTACCGTGTGGGAAGCTTCAGCCATGGAGGAAGAAAGTCCCTAACTCCATGGAAGTCTTTCTTCCAGGGCCCTTTAATGGACTCCCACTTTCAGTTCTAACAATCTGGGCTGGGACACCTGCAATCAAGAGAGGTAATGTATACACTCCTCATCAGCTAAGTCCCCCACTGACACAGCAGGCCCATGAGCCCCAGCTGCCACCTTTGACACCCATGTGTCTTCTGTATTGTCCATCTCAGCCCCACCACAGCCAGATGACTCCACTGCAACTGGAGGGGCTCCGCACCTCACCAACTCCTGCTTGTTTCTACATAACATGCTTCCAATGGGAAGCACTACTTCAGCTACCATGGCTGCCACCACAGTTACAACTGAAGACAATGTCGGTGCCACACAGGAGGCAACCCCCTAGACACCCCTCCATCCTGTCGTAAAACCATGCACCTCTGGTCCTTATACTTGCCTGTGGCCAATCCTGCTACTTCTCCTTTGCTTCCTCCCACTTTACCACACTTTGCCTCACAGGACTGGGGCAGAGACATTCTGTTGGGCGCTGCCTCCACACCAGGCGTGATGTCTTTGTCAACTCCCCATGCTATGAATGTAACCTCTTCATGGCCTTTTCAGTTTCAGTCTGATCAGTCAGTGCCATCAAAGAATAAAAAATGATCTTCATCTCCCACAACACAGTTTTCCTCCTTTTTCACACACACCACGTGTGAAACTGATGCCCAGCATGACCCCACACAACTTGGCCTCCTGCAGCATCAAGACGCTCCTCCCACTAATCTGACCAGAGCTCTAATTATCATAAGGTTTTATGTAAATATCATAAGCATCTATACACATGCATTCTATACATAATTGTGGACCTGTAGGCACTTCATGTACCATTGCATGTTTCTGTCTTCGAGGCATAATATTCTATCCTTGTTGACCGTCAAAGGCAGCCAGGGACCTAACATCCATTAGAAAACTTCCATAGAAATTTGGAGACACACATAGGTATGGAATCTGCGTATGGAACTTTTGAGTGCTGTATTATGGAGAATGTACAGTATTTCATGGATCTATAATGTAACCATATGTAGGAACCATGACATACAACTTTAGTTTTCTTTGTAACACACAGGCAAACTTGTTCACGTATGGCTCAATTGTATTTCATTTCAAACTTCTAGATGTTATTAACTTCTGACAATAAAGGCTGGTTACATTCTAAGAGACAATTGTGTGAATGATTGTGACAAGTGAACACTGCTAGGTGTACCGTACCATGTGCATACACTGACAGGATCAATCTAACAATGCTTTACTGTTGATAGCTTACCAAAAAAAGAGAAAGGAAGAAGAAAAAACGTTATCTATCTATATAGAATAGTACAAAAATGTGATTAGACTTTTGGTTTTTTTGCATGGATGGAGAAGGAGGTTAATATGATATTATTAGGCTGACCTGAATATGAATGAAGTCAGACATTCTTAATAAATGACTGCTAACTGAAAACATGAACAAATTAGCGTATGGTCCATTGCTTTTTAATAATGTCCTAGCCTTGTGTTTCCTCCTACACCTGGGAGATGAGTTAATCTTTGGAATTGTAGATTAGATTTCTTAACTACTTAGTTGCTGAGGAAGACAAAAGTTCAGATGACTCAGTTGTTTAATAATTGCAGGTTTTAATGATAACGCTGTAGTGATTATATATGGAATAGTTCCCCTTATGATTTCTTAAAGTATGTGTGAAAATGAAAATAGAGAAAACTCTAGAAGCTTAGCTGATATCTAAAATGAAGCCTATGGTATTTCTCTATTCTCAACAAAACATATACATGATAGCTTCTGCTAGTGTACATCTTTTTAGTTTTATGTTTAAGATACTCACATTTTTTATGTAAATTAGACATCTGTAGTGAGGTCATATGCAATTACATTTCTGGTATCCCAAAAATGAGAAATAATACAAACCCAAGTTAACCCAGCCTCATTGTCATTGGAACTGCATTCCTGCCATACTGTTATGGGGCAGGGATGCTGCAGGATCAGGAGCTGTGCACACATCACCACTTTCGGCCTGGATCAGAGATTACTCTGATCCCAGCCGTTTAACCCAATAAGTGCTGTGGTTAATGCTGACTATGAAATCTGTTGTTAACAGAGGAAACAAGCTCACTGTGTCACCCTATTGGCTATCCTGCGGTATGATCATGAGGTGTAGATGGGTTGCTATGGCAGCCAGGGACCTAACCATAGCCTCATGCCTGCTATGCATCAATGTCTATTAGACGCAGTCAAAGGCAGGGCCTAGTAGGATACCTGTCAAATCTACAATAACAGACATAATGCACTGCAGTTCAAACTTATTACAGTGCATTATTGTATATAATCAATCCCAGGATCAGAAAAGAAAGTTAAAAAACAGTATATTTAAAAAGTAAAAAAAAATACTAAAGTGATCTTTTTTTTTCCCGGCATAAAAAATGTGCTTTTCTTACAAATGACAGTTAGCACATGCACAGGAATTCACTTTCCCCACAAGGGATTAATCTTCTTTTTAATCTGGATTCAGCCAACTTTATTGCTTTATCACAGCAAAATATTTTGCACAGTCGTTGTGCGCAAAAAAAATCCTGGCCATCTGGCCACTTACTAAATATTACTAGTGTTTTTTTCTACCACTCAGGCTTAGCGCCCAAAACTTCACATGCCATAAACTAGCACAGGTCGCATCTCCTACGCTTTCATGTGACACGTACCGTATCTATAGGACCAATCTTGTGCCAGGAGATATCTATTTTGCCACTCAAACGTGTTCCTAAGTTGAACAGAGAATTATTGTATACAACTTATCGCAGTCAAGCTGTGTACAACTTTTTCATCAGTTGTGTCTGGCTAAGGTGAAAAAGAACTGATTAGAGAAATCTCATATTTCGATGAGTCATGCTAAATGTAAGTTATGAACAAAAATAGTTCAATTAATAGTGAATTCCTTAGTTGGGGCATTTTCTCTATGTCACAGCACAGAAACACAATGTGAATTGGTTCTGAAGAGTTTGACATTTCGTTATTCTTAGTCTTGCATAAACATACATAATGTAAAGCAGTGTCCATCAGGTTTTATTTGATAGATGACATTGTTCAGGATTGTGTTAATTTGGAATAACAAATTATTTCATGCCTTATTATTGAATCAGCAGAGTGGTGTCTCATTTATATAAGTAGCAAGGAAATAGTATGACATTTGTATTTATGCAAATTATACATAGTATATAACCCAAATTAATGATGCGGAGACTTCCCTTTGTAATGTCAGATATGCATGCTCCAGGCTTCTACTTTCTACCATTTCTAGAACTGAAAGTAGCCTTCTAATCAGCTTCTGTAAGATGACTCTTTTCCTTTCATTCTTCTAACTGTACAGAAATGTTTGTAGAATTACCATTTATCATCTATCCATAGGATCACTGGAATACAAACTGATCAGAAGAACACTGATCCCATGTAAGAAATACAGTGAGGTGGAAAGGGGGAACATGGGATCCTCATTTTTGTGGTCGGTGGGGATCCCAGCATTGAGACCCCAACAATCAGACATTTATCACCTATCCTGCTAATAGGTGACAGCCCTTGGTAGAAGGTTTGCAGAAAGGAAAATGTATATGTGAATATACTGAACAACATATATAAATATGTAAATTATACACATTTCTATGCTATTTAGATGCTGTGGGTAATTGGTGCTCAAGAAGTAAGAGGGAGAAGTTGAAGATTGTAGAAGATACTGGGTGCCTTGTGAAAAAACACTAGTGTAGCTATAGGAGTCAGAGGGGTTGCAATTGCAAACTGGCCCCTTAGCCTGGGGGGCCCTGAGGCCACTAGCACCACCATAAGACCTACTACTGCCTCTGCTCCTAATCTCTCATGACAAAGTCAATTTAATTTTTGACTCACACAGATAGATGTAGCATACACAGAGATTTTCACTGATAACAGTAGTCAGCCGCACTCCCTGGGGCCCAGAGGGGGTCAATATTAGAATATGGGGGCTCAGAAGGGGTCATTATTAGATTATGCGAGCATGTTGATTGGGCATATTAATGCTGTTATCAAAATTGACTGCAGCATTTAAAGAGTTAACAGCCACAATCAATATGAGCGACTGTTTCGGGCAGGTGTCAGCTGTCAACGACAGCCGACACCCACCATGTGTCTAGTGGGATCGGCTTTGGATCACGCTCCATAGACTCCCGGCACCCAGAGATCATATTTGTATGCCCTTTAGTCTAAAGGGGTTAATCTTTTACAACTCTAGCAATGTCCCTAGTGCTGCATCAGTGGGCCACTTAGGGTACTTTCATATGTTGCGTATTTTTGTGCAGACCTAATACAAAATCTGCAGCACATTGTGCACTGTGGATTTTGATGTGGATTTGCACCAAAAATCTTGTCAAAATCCACACCATTTGATATGGATTTTAATATGTTTTTTGCCATTACTCTGCAACAGATTTCACCCACTCAATTAAAGGGGTAAAGTCTCTTGTGGATCAGTATCAAAATTTGTGTAAAATCCACACCAATTGTGTTACATGTGAATATACTCTTAAGAGATGCAGTGGATGGCTTCAGCAGATCATGGCTGGCAAGTATGAAGAACAGTAAGGACCCAGCTGAACTTTTTGCACTCAGGCCCATGGGCTATTAGCTACACTCCTTAAGAAACACATTACAAGTTTTGTTATTATTTTACAAAAGCAGGTTAAAATGTAAAGCTATTAAAGTGGACCTAGGTAATGGAAGAGGCACCACACAATCTGTCAAGCTCTTAAGATTTAAATGTCATTATTGGTCTCATTGTTTCATTTTTATAAATTGAAAAACATGCAATATTGGGTAGTGTTATGAATGCTAACATTAATAAATGGGAAATAACCTATTTTCTCCGTAAAATTCATATATTTGATAGCCTGGGACATTGTTACAAAAAAACAGGTTACAACACAGAGGTTTTAATAAACTAATGTAGTACCTTTATGGTCAACCTTGACCAGCAGAATAGAGGAGGATGACAAGAATCATTATGATGAATAGGTGGTGCACAATTAGTCAAATTGCAGCCAAATACAACACTGTTGCTCCAACTAATGTGTCCAGGGTCAGGCTGGACTGAGGGGGGTGGAAACGCATGAGCCCCCCGGCCAGGTCCTCTGTACATGTTTAGGGTTGCTCGTTGTCTGCTTCTAAAACTGTGGTCACACAGAGGCATAGATGAACTGTGGCCATTGGTACAGCTGATAGGATCTTAACACAGATACATACATACACCAGACCTGATGTTGGACATGCTGTTCTGGAGGGGAGTACAGCGAGTACTTGAGCCACAGTTCATCAAGTCCTGTGTGAGTATGTGTATTTGAAAAAGGTCCCATCAGCTGTACCAATGGCTACAGTTCTAGGACCACAGTAAGGGTCCAACTGTGTATTACAATGAGCCACATAGCAAAGTTCTTTATTAATTGAAAGGACCACACTGGTTAACAATTGGGGATATGGAGGGGTCCTGTTAGTAATTAGGGCCACAGCAGGATCCTGTCAGTAATTGGGGTAACAGCAAGGGCTCTATTACTTAGTAGGACCACAGCAGGTGTACTATTACTAACTAGGACCACATCGAGATTCTGTATTTATGTTATGAGCTTGGCTCTACCTCTTTATCTATGTAATGAACTTGATTCTGGTGCTCAAAAAACATCAGAGAGGCAGTGAGATCCTAATAGTCAACAACTTAAGGCCCATATAGACGGAACGGATGTTGGTAGGGTGATTCTTTATTCCCCACAGGGATGAAGAACTCCTTTGTCGCATCTGTCAAATCTGTGACAGGTGCAGCAGGGAATTCTTTCTTCCTTGTGTGGATGAAGAAAACATCTGCCGCATGTGGCAGATGTGTTGTTCATACCCACGGGGGACACGGCAGCGGCGGACAGGTAAGAATATCTATATATTTTTATTCATTTTTAACACTAAAAGGGATGATTTTCAGGGAAGAGCTTATTTTTAAACCTGTCATTCAATAAGTGCCACTGATTGGTCACAGTGCTCAGCCAATCAGAGGCACCCCTTTCAGCAGGCAGAGATTTTAAATCCCTGCCTGCTAAAAGCACTTCCGAACAGTGCAGGGAGAAGGCCCATCTGAGTGTGCCTGCACCCCAGCAGCGGCAAAAAGGAGAGTATATATATATATATATTTTTTTTTTATTTCTTACACATTTTATGGATGATTTTCAGGGAAGGGCTTATATTTAAAGCCCTTCCCCAAAAATCACTGCAGTGCTTGCCGGCAGCCTATTGCTTTTATTGGAGCCGACTGTAGAATTCAAGGGTAGAGCATCACAAAACTGTAACAGCTGTGCCGGAGGATCGCGATCTGCACTGTATGTTCTCAATGGGGTCGACGCTTCTGCCACCGGCCCCTATTGAGCACAAGTTGAAACCCCACATCCAAAAAAGACAGATGCCGCAGTTACCTGTGTTTTAAAATCCGCCGCCCTATATTTACCGCTGCGCATTTTTGTGCGCAGATAAATATCGGGCATATGACCGCTGCCATTGAAAAGCATTGGTTCTATATAGATGCTGATCGCAAACACAGATAACATCCGCACATTAAAATGCCTGTCTGACTGAGGCCTTATACATTATAATTTGGCATATGACAAATAATGGTTTATTATTTGCCATATGGTTGAATAGAGTCTATTTTGTTTCTGAACTATGCCATTGGGAGAGCTGGCATTTCTTTATTTCTTAGGCAGGATCCAATGGCTGGCACCTTGATTTCTACATCATAATGCTGCTTTTTTTTGGTTT
Source organism: Eleutherodactylus coqui (assembly GCF_035609145.1). Classification (NCBI taxonomy): domain Eukaryota; kingdom Metazoa; phylum Chordata; class Amphibia; order Anura; family Eleutherodactylidae; genus Eleutherodactylus; species Eleutherodactylus coqui. The sequence goes on along the minus strand of NC_089840.1, from coordinate 123,966,636 downwards.
TTACAGCAAGCAAAATGGTAGAAAATGTAGAAAAGAGAAAGAACATTCCTACAGCATGACACACAATTACTTAGGTTCCCGGGGAACGGGTGCGCAGCCCTGGTTGGTCCCATCTGCTTTCGTTCGGAGTCATTAGAGTCTCTGCAGGCTACCCACTTCAGAAGAACGACAATGGTAACTGAAAACGTATGGAGCACCAGGCCCTTCTACCATTGGTTTCAAAACCTGGGATCTATTTTAATAGTTTATGTGGGACAACGCCTCTCTTCTTTGTATGAGACTGTATGTAATTATGGCAACTGTATGTAAAACTAAACTTCACCTTGCTGATTGTATTAAAAAAAATAAAACACATGGTGCAAAATAGAAAAAAAAATTATCATATTACAAAGTTGCTTTTACTTTTAATTACTGACGGCAGTGATATTGTAAACATTGAAGCTTGAAACTGTATAAAAATGAAAGAAAACACAAAAAAGAATCCATTAATATTTGAGCTCTGTTCATCACAGCATGCAGTTTTTCTTACTGGGAACTTACCAACAGGACAGCAGATTGTTTTTCAAACAAGGGAACAAATACAGTAAGTCACGTTAATTTGATGGCAACAAATCAATCACGCATAGATAGTAACATTCAACTTCTTAAAATATTCATAATGTACATAATAAGACAAATTATACTCTAGATGGATATCAGGAACAAATCAAGAGACAATGCCACTGTCACTACCTGCAGAGTGCTTACATAAACTGTCCAGAGGAGGCACAATGATGTCGAATTGATTTACAAGTAATACAATATATCACAGGGTACTAGGATCAAGTGGGACCCAATTAAGTACTTGTTAATGCATTTAGATTAGTGTATAATGCATAAGGTCATTAATTATTTAAATGCACAAGGGAGAGGGCCAGAATGAGCAACTAGAATGCAGCTTTGTACTTGGCAAATGGACAGTTTTAATGGCAACCCCTAGAAAACGTAACACATATGGCGCCAGTTTCTTACAGATCAAAGCAATCTGGGAATAAATACTAAAAGAAGAACTATAAAAAGTCCCCTGGTTCTATTGGCAAGATGTTCTGTAGTATCCCTGCAACTTGCTCTAAAATCATAAATTAAACATTGTTGTTGTGACCTTGTGTTGATATGATAACTGATACATGGCGCCATCATTAAGGCTAGCTACTGAAGCTGTTAAATCTACTGACAATAAAGAGGTTTATACTGATAGTAACGTTTTCAGAGGTTTTATTCAAAGTGAATGAACACATCTTGTATTTTGACTGTATATCCATTAGCATCAAGGTATTGATCTTTTGTCACTGCTGCGGGATTAATTACTAATAGCAAAGCTCTATTTATTGGAGTGACTTGTGACAACAGTCATATTATCCTTTACCATACCTTGGCCAAAGTTATGTTCCCAAATGTTCATTTGTTTTATCTGGGTAATAATCTCCATTGTGTCTATTATCATAAATAATATTATGATTATTATTTATTACAGAGTTAACTGTAAACAATTTATAAGCTTATTACATGGCAACAGTATATGTGTGTTATAAACCACTTTTGTGTATTGTGTTTCAGAAAGAAAAAAAACATATTTTTTGCATTGATATCACAAGACCAGAATAGATTTATTTTTCTTTAGAAGTAAACAATATAATTGACAGCAAACAGTAATATTGAAAAACAATAAGAATTGACATGCAAAGTATATTACAAAATGTAGTACTTTTCAACATTATGTTGAACATTATGAATACTGTTAGGGGTTTTACTTGTTTGGAATAATGTTATAAAATATTATTATGCAATCGTACTGTTATATTTTATTTTTAGATTCTTGGAAACAAAAAGTGTAGGCACTTCTAGTGAAATGCTGTACTAAAGTATGTCATAGACATTTTTGTAATGCTGTAAAGACACCTACCTCGGGTGCTATTGTTTCATGGATCACTGGAATTGTGATCAGATGGGTGATTATGATGTGGCTAGCAGCACAGACATTCAGACAAGGCTTGAAGATGTAGTAGAACTGATGTTGCTACAGTGGACATGGCGCAAGTTCCACAGAGATAAAGACAAGAGGTACCAAAAAGGAGAACAGTGAACAGGCATATGATTAGTGCAGTTTATTGCACTATGCAGGGTAGGAATAGATAGCCTTAATCCGCAATCAGAAGCAGCAGATGGCACATGCATTTTGAAGTGTCTCTATACAGAAATAAACTTGCCTAGGCAACTGAAAAAGTACTCAGTAGCATTGTAAGGCTACATTAACAAGACCCTGAATGTCCATGGACAGTGGGGGTGCTGCGGAGCATTTCCATGGCCTGAGTATATTGCAATGCTATACCTCAGGTGTCGTTGTTTTGTGGATCCTTAGAACCTCAATCAGATAGGTAAGGCTAGAAGCACAGATGATCAGACAAGACTGGATGATGATGTAGCAAAACTGGGCAGCTAACAGATGATGTAGCAGTGCCGGTGAGGTAATTGATTATTGTAGCAGAGCTATGCAGGTAGCAGGCTATTGTAGCATAGTTGGATAGATAACAGGGTGGACAAGACTGGGTAACAAAAGGCAACCAAGTTTGAAAGTTTACAGGATCAGACCTAAGAAAAACTGCATTGATACCAAGGCAAGGCATGAACAAAGTCCCAGAGTCTAAATAAAGTTGGTAATGTGTTAATTAGGAACCACTGTGGGAACACAGACCAAAGACCAGGAAGAATTAACAATTGAATTTCCAAAGTGGACCACAGAACATTATCAAGACATGCTTGTGAGATCTAATAATGTCTTGTACTCAAAGAAAGCACCAAAAAGGAGAGCAGCAAACATCTGATTGGCGCAGTACATGACAATTTTACATGTTTAATGTGACACTGGAAAATGATTTAATATAATTCACATGGAAAAAAATTATATTCTTTAAATGGTAACTAACTTTTCAAACAACATAGGAGAGGATCACGGTCCCCTGTGACAGCTGTGGCAGGGGATTCCTTTTTGCCCGTGGAGAGTCCTCTCATCACTGAACACTGTGACAGCACTTCAGAGGCAGCGCTTTCTGGAGGCAGGGATTTTTCATTCCCCAGCAATCAGAACCCCCTCCCCCCCCCCCCCCCCGCAGGGGCTACCTTCATCTCATTGCTTTCAATGGGGCCTCACTGCGGTACTCTGCCACAGCTGTCACAGTGTTCAGTGATGAGGGGACTCCCCGCAGGGATGTACGAATCCTCTGCCACAGCTGTGACAGCTGTGGCAGAGGAGCACATCTTTTCCCTAAGTTTTCAATGGGGCTGGCACTGCTGCCACCAGCCCCACTGACAGCAAGGTGAAACCACTGGATGTGACAGTATCTAGGGGTTTCACATCCAAAAAATCCCCTGCTGCAGCTATCACAGCCACAGCAGGGAATAGCGATCCTCTCCCATTGCTTTCGATGTGGCCGCAATATATGTGTAAATTTTAGAATCGTGTGCAAATGCAAATCGCAAAATGCTGTTCTTTTTTTTCCAAAACGATTTTTATTTGCTTGTTAAAAATGGACATGTAACTGCTTTCATTACAAAGCATTGGTTCTATTAGATGCAGGTTAAACATGATCATCTGACTGAGCCCTAGAGTACTGGCCTCTACAGGACTCTCATCCTCCTAACTTGCTGTGTTGTCAAGTCATGTTATCTGTGTTACTGAAGATGACATGATAGCAGAACAGGAAATGGATGAGAGGGATGAGTCACCCAGCTCATTGAAGTCTATAAGAGTAGAGGGGAGGCAGAGGAGGAGGGAGAAACATTCACACACAGACATCACGTTTGAACTAATGGTAAGTTATGTACTGCTCTTTATTCACATTTCTGCTGCTCATTCCTGCTGTAAACTATGCTACATGATGGTATTATAGCTCTGTGTATGTGTTTCAGTCAGTTAGAGAGTAGAATCTGCAATTCTATATGCAGTGCATAGAAGGCAGCATAACATCTGAGGGCCAATGTCCATGGGCAAATTTGATTTGCGGAATCTGCGTGGGAGATCCACAAATCAAGCCACCCATAGAGAAGCATGGGCATCTGCGAATGGATTAAAAGCCTGTGGATCTGATTTGCGGACCTTTTGGTTCGGAAAATAAATCGCAGCATGCTCTATTTTTCTGCAGATCCTGCAGGGACGGCTTCAATTGAAGTCAATGGAAGCCATCTGATTCATGGCACACCTGCAGTTGACACTGTGGACATGCCGCAGATCGGCGGGAAAGCAGGAGGTTTAAAAAAAAAAAAAAGTACTGCGCATGTCTGACAGCGAGCCTAGAGGACTATGTAGAGTACAACGAACCTGGAAGTGGAGGGATGCGCAAGGGTGCCACTGCCAGGGAAATCAGATGAGCAGGGCTCACTGGCCACAGGCACCGTCAGATTCCATGCGGGATTCCCTACATGTAATCCAAGCGTGCTGTGGACATGAGGCCTTAAGCTCTTCTCACCAATTGTGACAGAACTGAGATTCAGATATACAGCCTGCAGAGGGGAAAATGGGCAAATTGCAGGATACAAGTCATATAATGCTTCACACACATGACAACTCATTATGAAAAGTCATCTGTGAAGTTAGGTATGTTATTAGTAAAATAATTTAAAGCAAGTAATTACATTCATAATAAAGAAATACATAAAACATTCACTTATTTAATGTTTTTATAATTTGGTTAAATGCAAACAAGTCTCATTTAAAAGAATATCTAAAAGAATATGCCTTCCTCCTTATCAACATCACTGATTCTGAGTAGTATAAGTAAGCAGTATGTAACTGTATTTTCAGCCCCCTGCTTCCTAGTTTTTTCTCTAATGTTATCTCCAGCAAAATTCCCGACAGTTGAAATTAAAATATGACTTGAAAATGAATCTGAATTTCCAGACTACTTTTTACCACATGCTGTAAATTTTATTCTATTAACATATAATTTATTGTTGCACATTGTTCTTATTGTCAGCTACTAGCTAACTGTCAACCCAATTCACTAGATTGTGAAAAAAGCTGTAAAAGTCTAACACTATGAAAAGTACCATTCTAATTTATCAAATGTATTCATTTACATTTTTTTTTTACAGAATCAGTATATTATTCAGCTCTCTTAATATATTTGCTCACATTGATCTTTGTAGAGCGGATCACAACCTAATTAATCTATTTTAAAGAAAAAGTTATATTGTTAGAAAGCTAAAAATGTTTTGATTATGCAATAAAATACCAAATACTCTATTTGTGTGAAATCACAAATTGTTTATCCACAGTGCAAAAGACCTATTATCTGCAAAAAAAAATGGACATTTAGTAAAGAAGTATAAAAAAATATATTAAAGTAACCCCCAAAGAAAATTACAACCTGTCATTTTCCATAAACAATTCAATTAACCTGGCTGCTTTTTGCAACTTGCTCGTCACATTTCCTATTCTCTCCCTCTTTTTGCCTTAATGTGTCTTATTTATAAGCTGAAAATACCATCCATTACCATAGCATGACAAAGCTGTCTTTATAAGACCCCGGGAATCCCATTAAAAGGTCTTTTACTGACAAGACTACAGCAAAGCTGTATTATTCAAATTGCATATCAGTCACAAAAATGGAAAGGTAATTTGTCAAAGTCACAGCAGTGCTCAATAACTATTTGAAGATGGCTCAGTAATTAATCATTAATATATTCTCTTCCTTTCATTTTCTCTGTAGCAAACTCTGATTATTGTCTTAAATAATAACACAAGCTATTTGATGTATGTAAAAAGGCACTTGATAGCTGGGTAGCACTCACGATTTGCCCTAGACCCGTCTTATCATTTTTTGGAAGAACACTGCTCATATGCCTCTTTTCATGCCAAATCATTCAACCCCCGCATTAAAAAACCTGAGATGTGTCATGTCTTAAGCTCCACTTAGCAGGTTTATTTGTATATCAGTCTCTTAGCCATTTTAATGATCAATAATAAGTCATTGGGGTTAGATTCACGAAGGCCTGTTAAGTCTTATATAAAAGTAATAGGACTTTAGTTGAAGAACAGTTGAATGACACACATATTGAATGACTCATTCATTATGCTAATTCTATGCAGTATTAAACTCTTGTTCTATTCTACTGAAAGGACTCTACTTGTTGTAGATAGGAAAGCTTTGTCTTAACAATACTAGCATGTTCCATGCAACTTCTTTGAGTTATCAGAAATGTGTTTTATAATTAGGTTTTATTGTACAAATAGTATCTTTCGAGGCTTATTCATATGGGTGATTTTCACGTTTTTGTACTGTCCATGTTTGCAACTGACTGCATATTGATAGTATACTGACTCGTTACAGTTATTGGCTCTATGCAGACAATTCTATTCTGGTCCGATTTAGTCATGTCAATGGATGTGTTAAAAAAAGGAGGGCACACAGATGACATCCCTTTGCACTCTGTTTTTCACTGGTCATTGCTAAGCCTTGCTAGAAGAAATTGAGTTTCCTTCCATTTATTCTTGCTCGCAAGAAAAAAATGGACGATGCACAGATGACACGCGAATAGAGATGAGCAAGCACGCTCGATAAGGCAGTTACTCAAGCAAGCATCGCTCTTCTCGAGTAACTGCATTCTTGTCCAAGCAGGCTTGGGGGGGGGGGGGTGGCATGGGTGAGCAGGCGGTAGTGGGGGGGAGAGAGAGCGAGAAAGATCTCTCCTCCCCCCACCCCCACTACGACCTGCCACCCCCCGCTCACCCTCACCCCCCTGAGCCTGCTCGGACAAGAATCCAAGTGTGCTCGCTCATCTCTACATGCGAATAATGGATGCAACGCAAACATACACTATATGGACAAAAGTTTTTGGACACTGCATGTTTTTCTAAAAAAGTGCTTTATTATGCTATTTAGTAATGTGTAGGCTCTCCTTTTGCTTGTATTACAGCGGCAACACGTCGGCATACTTTCCACAAGTTCTCTGTAAGTCTGGGCAGGAATAGGTCGCCATTCCTCGTGCAAGGCTGTGAGAAGTGATTGTTGTGAAGATGGGTGGGTGCCAGTGTCGTACTCGTCGCTCCAGTTCGTCCCACAAGTGCTCGATTGGATGAATGAACAGTTATTTTAAAATGAGCAGCTTTTTATTTTACCCATGCCCTTCCCAGAATACCGTTCAGCAAACATGATTGCTAATTTTCTGCAGTGTCCAAATACTTTTGTCCATATAGTGTACACATGGATTAAAATCTGTCTGCTTTCACAAAGAAAAGTTTGAAATATTTGTAGGAATAAGTCCTAAGTCAACAAAAGAAGAGAAAGTAAATATATTCCAAGCTGCCCAACCAAACAGTATTGGACTGGGTATCTTAGGGCCCACTAGAGGAAATGATTCTTGAGAGAACATTCTTCTACATGTGTATGTAACCTTTTTTTTTTCATACAACATTCAGGACACATCATCAGTAAAGTCTAAAAGTATAATTGTCAAACCATTAGAAACAGAGCTTGCAAAATAAAATTGAATTGAATATAGAAGTTGTGAAACAGTACTCAGAAATGGCAAAAAAGAGGAAAAAAGGCAAAACGATAGGAAATAAATATGGGTTGTTAATAGAGATGAGCGAGCATACTCGTCAGAGCTTGATGCTCGTTCGAGTATTAGGGTGTTTGAGATGCTCGTTACTCGAGACGAGCACCACGCGGTGTTCGAGTCAGTTCCATTTCCTTCCCTGAAAAATTTGCGCCATTTTCTAGCCAATAGACATGCAGCGAAGGCATTACAACTTCCTCCTGTGACGTTCCAGCCCTATCCCACCCCCCTGCAGTGAGTGGCTGGAGAGATCAAGTGACCGCTGAGTATATAAAGTGGCGCTGCTCGCGGCTCGCCACAGACGCATGCTGGCAGAGATTAGGGGGAGTGGTGCTGCTGCTGCTGGTATAGGGATAGTGTTAGCCTCTACAAGAACCCCAACGGTCCTTCTTAGGGCCACAGCTCACCTAGTGCACTACTGTTGTGGCTGCTTGGAGCAGTTTTGCACTTGTTTTTTTTTTTTTGTATATCGGGCGTGCAGCCCCATTACAGCTATAGCGTTCTCAGGCTGCAGTCTGTACTACGTAGTATAGGGGAAGTATTGGTGAGGCAGGGACAGTGGTAGTGTGGAATCCTGTCTACAACAATCCCAACGCTCCTTCCTTTAGGGCTACTCCGTGGTTGCTGGGAGTTGTAGTACCTCAGCATTGCACAGCAAGGCCTGAGTTCAGCCTTCAGTTACATTTTTTACTGGGTGCAGTTAGCGTAACGTAAGCGCTCTCTGCCTGCAAGTGCACGCCAAGAAAGCACTAATTTTTTCCCCTGCTCTGTGTTACCAGTCAGCTGCCCGCACAGTGTACGGTGCCAGACAGCCATAGAGGGAAAGTCCAATGCACGCTCCATTGCCTGCATTGCATTGGAAAAAAACAATTTTAAAAAAGAAATCTTTTTTACGGCTGCTTGTAACCCAGTGCATATTACTGCGTGGCCCGTGGGACTTGAGGTGCATCTCAACTGCATAGTGCACAGCAAGGCCTGCGTTCAGCCTTCAGTTAAATTTTTTGCTGGGGGCAGTTAGCATAACGTTAGCGCTCTCTGTTTCCAAGTGCACGCCAAGAAAGCACTAATTTATTTCACCGCTCTGTGTTACCAGTCAGTTGCCGGCACAGTGTACGGTGCCAGACAGCCATAGAGGGAAAGTCTAATACACGCTCCATTGCCTGCATTGCATTTGAAAAAAAACAATTTAAAAAAAGAAATCCTTTTTACGGCTGCTTGTAACCCAGTGCATATTACTGCGTGGCCTGTGGGACTTCAGGTGCATCACAACTGCATAGTGCACAGCTAGTCCTGCTTGCATCCTTCCTTATAATTTATCTCTGGCTTCATTTTGCGTTGAATAACCGCTGGCAGCCACACACTGCATGGCAATAATTCACAAAAATTTTTACACAGCTCAGTGTCTGCTCGATTCTTAATCCACCATGCTGAAGGGTAGGGGTAAGGGACGTGGACGCGGGCGAGGACGCGGAGTTCCAAGTGAGGGTGTGGGTATAGGCCGAGTTCCCGGTCCAGGCAAATCACAGCCGGCTGCTGCAGGAGTAGGAGAAAGGACAGTTTCTGGGGTCCCCAGCTTCATATCACAATATTTGGGTCCACGTCGTAGACCGTTATGAAAAAAACGAGCAGTGTGAGCAGGTCCTGTCGTGGATGGCAGAAAGTGCATCCAGCAATCTATCGACAACCCAGTCTTCTACGCCGTCCACTGCTGCAACTCTGAATCCTCTGGCCGCTGCTCCTCCTTCCTCCCAGCCTCCTCACTCCATTACAATGACACATTCTGAGGAGCAGGCAGACTCCCAGGAACTGTTCTCGGGCCCCTGCCCAGATTGGGCAACAATGGTTCCTCTCCCACCGGAGGAGTTTGTCGTGACCGATGCCCAGGGTCCGGGGGATGAGGCTGGGGACTTCCGGCAACTGTCTCAAGAGCTTTCAGTGGGTGAAGAGGACAATGACGATGAGACACAGTTGTCTATCAGTGAGGCAGTAGTAAGGGCAGTAAGGAAGAGCCGCTGGACGATGAGGTGACTGACCCCACCTGGTGTGATAAGCCAACTGAGGACAAGTCTCCAGAGGGGGAGGCAATTGCAGCCGCAGGACAGGTTGGAAGAGGCAGTGGGGTGGCAAGGGGTAGAGGCAGGGCCAGAGAGAATTCCTAGGACCCACCCATGCTGTGGTCCACATGGACTTCACATTAGGGAGTTGTACCTGCCTGTGTATACTTATAAAAAAACCCCAGTCTGACTGGGGCATACAGTGTGGGCCGAAGCCCACCTGAATTTTATCTGACGTTAGCTCTGCTGTCCAGGGCACTACAATGGGATTTATTTATGTACCACCGGTGGGTTCCAGTTAGCCACCCATGCTGTGTGTCTGCAGGGACTTCAGATAGGGGAGTTGAACCTGCCTGTGTCTACTTATTAAAAACCCCAATCTGACTGGGGCATGCAGTGTGGGCCGAAGCCCACCTGTATTTAATCTGACGTTACCTCAGCTGTGCAGGACACTGCAATGGGATTTATTTATGTACCGCCTGTGGCTTCCTGGGACCCACCCATGCTGTGGGTCCACACAGACTTCACATTAGGGAGTTGTACCTGCCTTTGTATACTTATAAAAAACCCCAGTCTGACTGGGGCATGCAGTGTGGGCCGAAACCCACCTGTATTTTATCTGACGTTAGCTCTGCTGTCCAGGGCACTGCAATGGGATTTATTTATGTACCGCCGGTGGGTTCCAGGGAGCCACCCATGCTGTGGGTCCACAGGGACTTCACATAGGGGAGTTGTACCTGCCTGTGTCTACTTATTAAAAACCCCAGTCTGACTGGGGCATGCAGTGTGGGCCGAAGCCCACCTGTATTTAATCTGACGTTACCTCAGCTGTGCAGGACACTGCAATGGGATTTATTTATGTACCACCGGTGGGTTCCAGGTAGCCACCCATGCTGTGGGTCCACACAGACTTCACATTAGGGAGTTGTACCTGCCTTTGTATACTTATAAAAAACCCCAGTCTGACTGGGGTATGCAGTGTGGGCCGAAACCCACCTGTATTTTATCTGACATTAGCTCTGCTATGCAGGGCACTGCAATGGGATTTATTTATGTACCACCGGTGGGTTCCAGGTAGCCACCCATGCTGTGGGTCCACAGGGACTTCACATAGGGGAGTTGTACCTGCCTGTGTCTTCTTATAAAAACCCCAGTCTGACTGGGGCATGCAGTGTGGGGCGAAGCCCACCTGTATTTAATCTGACGTTACCTCAGCTGTGCAGGGCACTGCAATGGGATTTATTTATGTACCGCCGGTAGCTTCCTCGGACCCACCCATGCTGTGGGTCCACACGGACTTCACATTAGGGAGTTGTACCTGCCTGTGTCTACTTATAAAAAAACCCAGTCTAACTGGGGCATGCAGTGTGGCCGAAGCCCACCTGTATTTCATCTGACGTTAGCTCTACTATCCGGGGCACTGCATTGGGACAAACTACCGAAGCAATACAGCGCTAATGAGACGTTCACAGCTATGCTAGCATTGGAGTCCGCTGTAGGCCCGCGATTGCTGAGGGTTTGTGCAGAGGCCTATGTCCTGGGTGCAGTGAAAGTCCGCTTCCTGCCTACGATTGCTGAAGCTGTGGGCCGAGGCTTATGTCGTGGGCGCGGTGCAAGTCTGCCATGTTTGGCCGTTCAGATTTATTAATTGTTCATGTCTTGAGTTGCCTAGGACCCACCTATGCTGTTGGTGCTCACTTTGTTCCCATCACGGTGTTTGACCTGTCTGGCACAAAGACACTGACTGACTTGGGTAGAGGGCAGAGTGCACATGGCTTTCCCCTTGCGGTGTCGATTGAGCTATGCGACACCTTGACAGAATGAATACTGTGTGGGCACATGGATTCCCCATTGCTATGCCCACGTTTGCAGGTCCTGATGGAGGTGGCACAGGATTGCATTTCTCATTGCTTCTGTACAGCATTGTGGGCTATCGCCCCGCCCCTTTCAAAGAGGGTCGCTGCCTGGCCCTGCCAACCCTCTGCAGTGTGTGCCTCCGGTTCCTCCTCATGGCAGACGCACTTATAAATAGACATGAGGGTGGTGTGGCTATGAGGCCAGCATGTGGCATGAGGGCAGCTGAAGGCTGCACAGGGACACTTTTGTGTGCGCTGCGGATGCAGAGTCATGTGGGGGGATGGGCAGCATGTAACCCAGGAGAAGAGGCAGCGGTGTGTCCCGCAGGCAGTGATTGTGCTTAGTTGGAGGTAGTGTGGTGCTTAGCTAAGGTGTGACTTGCTAATGAGGGTTTGTCCAAAGTAAATATTGTTGGGGGGGCACTTTTGCCGCTATTGTGGCTTAATAGTGGGACCTGAGAGCCTGAGATGCAGCCCAGCATGTTGCCCCTCGCCTGCCCTATCCGTTTCTGTGTCGTTTCCATCACTTTCTTGGGTTTTGCAGATTTTCACAAATGAAAACCTTAGCGGAGCATGGGTGATATACAAAAATGCTTGAGTCGCCCATTGACTTCAATGGGGTTCGTTACTTGAAACGAACTCTCGAGCATCGCGGAAAGTTCGACTCGAGCAACGAGCACCCGAGCATTTTGGTGCTCGCTCATATCTAGTTGTTAAGATTGTGCAGATAAAATAAGAATTAGGCCAATACATTCTGAGCAAAACAGGTATATTTCTCAAAAGGAATCTTGATTCATCTTTGCCTAAGTCTGATCTCACACAATAAGGTCGGATTCCGCATGCAAGAGCCTGCAACGGAAGCTGGCCCTGACAGCAGTCGGTGACCCTGCATACCTGACTTCTTTCCTCCTTTTCTATATTGTAGGTGACTATAGCGGCTCACCGTTGGTCATGGGCAGTACAGATTTATTTTAAAGACACTGCTTTTCCTGCACACTCGGGGCTTAGTCACACGGGCACATCTGCACCCGTACAAGGGCACATCGGCCTTACTGCAGGAAGAAGACGGCCGTACTTCAGGACGGACGACTCCCCGCAGCGCCAAAGAAAGAACACATGACTGGCAATGAAGCCAGTCACATGTTCTTTCTTCCAGCGCTGCAGAGAGATGTCCGTCCTGAAGTGTGGCTCTCTTCTTCCTGCAGTAACACGGGCGCCCGTGTGACTAAGCCCTTACAGAATTACGCAATTGAAACATAGCTTAAAGAGGGTAAAGTCTTTTGAAAGCATGAGGTCATTTAATTTATCAAATTAAGTAAAAATTTTGATGAAATTAATAAAAAACTGTACAGATTTTTTTTCCCCCTTAAGCTCTAACCTGTTATTTAGGCATTCATGAATTTGCCCTTTCCTAAGAGAGATTAATTTTGTAGCAACTCCACCACTTCATTGGATCTTATTAGAGATGAGCGAACCTACTCGGCCATGCCCCTTTTTCGCCCGAGTACCACGATTTTCGAGTACTTCCGTACTCGGGCGAAAAGATTCAGGGGGCGCCGTGGGTGAGTGGGGGTTTCAGCGGGGAGTGGGGGGGAGGGAGAGAGAGAGGGCTCCCCCCTGTTCCCCGCTGCTATCCCCCGTTCCGCCACGCCTCCCCCGCCCCCGGCGCCCCCGAATCTTTTCACCCGAGTACGGAAGTACTCGAAAATCGCGGTGCTCGATCGAGTAATTACACTAAACGAGTAGGTTCGCTCATCTCTAGATCTTATATAATAAAATGATTACTTCTCTTATTACCACCGGTATTCTATGCTACTTTGAAATGCTATTAATAAATACTAAAATTCTACTAGGATTTTGCATTATAAACTGGAAATGTAATTTGTATAGCATATAGGTCTCTTGACAGAGAGATATATATGGAAAGGTGCTGAAAAACCATTACAGACTATATACTGATTATTATGTATATATTTTCCCCCAAAATATGCTAGCAAAACATGGTTAAATAGAAAATGCAATTTATGGAAAACGCAAATTAAGTTTAAAAACATCAAATTGAGAAGAGGCAAAAATATAAGTTTCAAGTCACGCTACTAAGATCTGGCCTTATGTGGTTCAAACTCAATCCTTGCACATGTATTGTAGAAGCATTTCAATCACTTCATCCATTCTTCAATATGCCAAAAGTTATGGCTACAATCTAAAATGTTGCCATTAGCGCTAGTTTCTATAAAGTCCACATAACCTCCATATTATTTTGTCATTTTTTTATTCTATGCTGTTTCTATCAAAAGCAGACAGGTCTGTGGAGAAACTTATAATGTAACCTCAACAGAGGACAGGACTTTATTTTATGATCATCACTTACAAAATTGATTTTTTTTTCCCAAAATCATATTGGCACTACTGTTTGCACATAATCTCCTATATATTTTAACCATTTGTAAACAGCAGACGACAAACTAAAAAAGCTGGGTGAACTTCCTATATGGGTGGTAATTCTACAATTCATGACAAGATTTGTAGTTACAGTTCTTGGTAATCATAGTTCCTTGATAATCCCAATTTTAATAAGTTTAACAAGCATGTGCTTCAGCACCCGACAAACTTAATATCTGAAAACAAATACATAATGGTTTTAACCGCATAAAGATGCAAGGTTCTTAGTGCCCGATTTGATCAAATCCATGAATGCTCATCCGCCACATCAAGGCGAACCTTAATGGATGCGTATTTCTTGGATGTGCAGACTTTTGTTTTCTATATGCAGTGCATTTGTGTAGGATTGGCTGCCTGCACTTCTGTCATGCACTCCATTTCCTCATCTGTCCCAGGTGGTTCAGTGATAGTATGTAAGCCAGGGACTCATCTATCCCATTCGTGTGAAGGCTTTTAAGTCTAAAGAGAGAGTCTATAGAGTTAGGTTCCCATTCATTAAGGTTCGCCTTGACGTGGTGGATGGGCATACATGGATTTGATGAATTTGTGCACTAATAACCTTTCATGCATTTGTTTGCAGATATTAAGTGTGCATGAGTACTGAAGCACATGTTTGTTACTGTACTTCTTGCAGCCATGGCTTATTGTGCACCTTCACACTTAATTTATTTGTTGGATGTGCAGACTTTTGTTTTCTATATGCAACAGAAAACCCCTTAAGGGTGACTTCACACGAGCGTGTTTTTGTGCGTACATAAGTGTGCACCCATGTACGTGCAAAAACACGCATGAATGCAGGTCCGTGCATTGCCTTTAATGGAGCCACGGCTGTTGCCAGTGGCTCCGTTGAAGGCAATAGTCTGCCGGCACCCCTGAATTGTTTTACCCCCTGAAGGGTTTTACATATTTCTATCACCATTTTTTCTTGTTTTTCAGGGAAAGGCTTATATTTAAAGTCCTTTCCTGCAAAACAATTACAGGATGCCGGCAGCAGGATCCTCCACTGCAGCTGTCATCTGTGACAGATGTGGTAGGAAATTCTTTATTCTCCGCAGGGATGAAGATTTCCTTTGCTGCATCTGTCACAGATGTGGCATGTGCAGCAGGGAATTATTTTCCTCACGGGGAAGAAGGAAACATCTGCCACATACAGCAGATGTGCTCTTCATCCCCGCGAGGACATGGCAGCGGCGGACAGGTTAGTCTTTTTTTTAAAAAATTTTTTTACACTAAAATTATTGTTTTTCAGGAAAGAGCTTATATGTAAAGCTCTTCCCTGAAAAACAATTAAGGGGTGCCGGCAGACCATTGTCTTCAATGCAGCTGCCGGCAGCAGCCGCCGGTCCATTGAAAACAATGTTTGCATTATTTATTTATTTATTTTTTGCAATAGAATTCTGTTTTTTCAGGGAAGGGCTTATATGTAAAGCCCTTCCTTGAAAAACAATTCAGGGGTGCCGGTAGACCATTGCCTTCAATGGAGCTGCCAGCAGCAGCCGCGGCTCCATTGAAGATAATGCGTGCATTCTTAGAAATCTCGCCCACACGGGATGGCAAATCTGTCGTGGCAAAGCCAGCCGTTGCGGTGCGGATTCAGCAGCCACAGCATGTCCATTCCTTTTTCTTTTTGTTGCGACCGTGCTCTCCTCTATGGAAGCGGCCAAGCAGCTCCAAAAGCAGCGTTTTCCCGGCAGAAATCTAGTGGTTTTTCATTGCAGCCAAAACGCAAGTTTTCCATCGGGAATACGTCGTGTGGGAACCCAGCCTAAGTCTTGCATTCTGGATGGAGATAGACTTTAACTAGCTTTATTTTAATTAAAATGCTAACAGATTTTTTTTTCTTTAAGCATCTTTTTTTTCCCAGAAAAGTAAACTATTAGCTTGGAAGTATAAAGTTAATTTTTTATGACTCCTAATAGGTAGGAAAAAAAACCTGGTTCAGAATGACTGTAAATGAGCTAAATAAAGATAATTGTGCATCATATCTAATTGCCTTTTGTCTGTAATGAATGATACTCCATTCTTGGAAATAAAAAGCAATGCATTGCTCACCAGTATTGTTTTCAAAATCTGTTATTCTGTCTTTTTTTTTGACAGAAAACACAAGGTATTTTTTAACAGATATAACTAAGGCTGAACATTATTCATTTTGATTGATCAATTCTTACAATTAAAAAGATAGATGAGAAGTTTTTTAGTTTAAATTATCCTAATTAATTCTGAAATATTGTAACTATTTTTATTGTACTGAATTTCTATGTCAAGTATTTTAATTAATGTATATTGTGCATTAATTTATGTACCATATTTTTCGCTCTACAAATGGCCACAGATAGATGTGGAAATGAAAGAGTAGATCACACATTACAGGGACAGCAAATTTTCAGCCTCTATAAGGGCTCAGTCACACGGGCGCATCAGCACCCGTACACCGGCACCGATGTGCCCGTGTGACTGAGCCTTCACTGCAGCAAGAAGACGGCCGTACCTCAAGATGGACATCTCTCTGCAGCACTGACGAAAGAACACATGACCGACAATGAAGCCGGTCACATGTTCTTTCTCCGGGCGCTGCAGAGAGACGTCCGTCTTGAGGTACGGCCATCTTCTTCCTGCAGTAATACGGGCACCGATGCGCCCGTGTGACTAAGCCCTCACAGGATTACGCAATTCAAACATGCAGCAGATGTTTTCTTTATCCCTGCAGGAAATAAAGAATTCCCTGCTGCACCTGTCACAGGTGCGGCAAAGGAGTTCTTCATCCCCCCGGGGAATAAAGAATTCCCTACTGCAGCTGTCACAGATAACAGCAGTGGTAGGGGATTCAGCTGTTGGCACCCCATAATTGTTTTTCAGGGAAGGGCTTTAAATGTAAACCCTTCCCTGAAAAACAAGCCAAACTGGTGTAAAAAAAAACAAAAAAAAAACATGCTCACCTTTCTTCAGCTGCCGGGGCTCAGCCGTGTTGTGTCTTTGCTGTCCCCGACTCTGCACTGAAGTACTTTGAGCAGGTGGGAAATTAAAATGCCCGCCTGCTGAAAGATCGGCTTCTGATTGACTGAGGCGCTCAGCCAATCACAGGCAGCTCTAATCTGTCATTCATTCAGCTAGAGCTGCCTGTGATTGGCTGAGCGCCTCAGCCAATCAGAAGCCGCTCTTTCAGCCGGTGGGGATTTTAATTCCTACTATCACTCAAGTTTGTGAGTGAGTGAAAACATCGTGGCAGGCTGTGAATGAGGAAATGGTTGTAGGATTCTTCAAAAAATGGGGCATCAGTAATGTCTTGGACGGTTCTGAGGATGGTATCCTTTATGAAGATGCAGATACCAGTGATAGTGAGCCAGTGAGCTTGAAAACTTTGGACAGTAGTGAGGAGTTTTGGGGGTTTCCTTATGACTAGAGGTGTAATCTCTCCTCATCTGTTAATTACAATAATAATAGTTATTAATGCTGCTGTTGACTGCTATTCATATCTACATATTATTCTGTTATTTTATTAAATATTTTATCATCAGGTGCGTCTTATAAAGCAAAAACTATAGCACCTTTTGGGTTTCCCTTTGTTGAGCAGCATTATATATACTTCAAAAATGTATAGAAGGTATTTAAAGATATTCTCACCTGCACCTAGCTTAAACAAATGAAACCATGGTGCATACTAAGTCAGGGGTGTAGCTACAGGGGCACATAGGTAGCAGTCACACTGGGACCCTGATGCCTGCGAGGGTCTAAAGGTTTCTTTGTGACATGAGAAGACAACAATATTATAAATGACCTTGTTATGTCCTCACCAGATGGCTGGTTCTGTAACCTGAAAGACTCACATAAAAGCCCCCCAAGCAGGGATAAACAGTAAAGACAACTGCAACAATGAAAACACTGTCCCTCAAATAATGTTACACAGAGTAAGGGCCTGCCTTTACACAGGTAAACCGCCCCGAGAAGGGCGAACCAGACCATGTACTTAGGCCACTAGCAGACCCTACGTGGGATAGGAGAATATCACAGCAAACAACATTTAAAAGATAATACCCACTGTACTTAGCTTTGAGAAGTCTCAGGGAAACATGAGATCCAGCTCCAAGCTCTGATTTCCACCACAGCCAGAGGAAGACTAAAATTAGCAGCACTGAAGCTAAGAACCAGGCCAGGCAAAATAGTTATGACTATTTACCCACAAGTGAGGCCAAGCATGTCTCACTAATACCACTCCCACCAGAGCCAGAGGACAGAGAAACAAACACAAGACTGTTACCAGATTATTTAGAAAGAAAGTGATCCCAGAACTGCTGCAACAGACCTGTTACTAAAAGGTTGCATTGGGTCCGAGGAACTTAAAGTTTCACCTCTGGACCACATACATTAATTAGGTGCAATCTTAAAATCTACCTATAAGTGGCCAAAGTCTGCTCACAGACCTCCTCTGTGTGACTCTTAACGGTCTAACATTATTACAAACAAGTGCACATTATTTAGTGAGATTGATTTCAACACAGTCCAGAAATGCCTTGAAATGTATCCTTCCTGTATAAAGAGATCAGTGACAGATCACTTCTGTGCTGATCCTGAGATTGGCCCAGAAAGTGGTAACTACTGTGCATACACTTATTGTCTGTTCCATTACTTTTAGTGGAGTGTAATATAGGATACAAATGTATTGTTTGTATTATAACAGTAATGTGCCTGGAATATTTCTTTGGGCACTGCTGTAGCAGCAAATACTATGTGCCACTTTATCATTATTTTATGGTGACTGCTAGAAATATACAAAGTTCACCTAAATGTTCTAAATCCGCACAAAATGTTTTGTCTGCAGTGGAAAATTCAATGCAGATTTTGACACAGATCAGCAGCAAAATCTGTAATGAATCCATGGCAAAATTTGAATTTGTTGCATGCAAATTTACCATATATATATGTTTGTGTGTGTGTGTTCTGTATATGATGTGACCATGCAAACGCACAAAATGTAGTAAAGCAGCTAATAAAAATCAATCCAACAAAAATTATACTGCTTTTCCCACAGGAAACTGGAGACACATATAATGCCAATAGCATAAAGATAACTGCACATATCAGGCTAGGTAAATCTATCAGGAGAGGCAGAGATTGTCTACCACACTGAATGCAGATCTGAGAGCACCTGACAGTATGCAGAGCAGTTCGAATGCAATGATGGAGGCCGTAAAGATAGACCCAGCCGCACAGCTAAGAAGATGTCCAAACGTTCCAGTTACTAGAGAAGCTGAGTGCCTAACAACAGACAGTAGATTGCAAAGGGGCTGAACTTCAAACTTAATTTACATTGAAATAACTTAATAAAAAAATATAATGAAAGTATATTACAAGATTGATGAGACACAAAGCCTTATAAAGGAGCATATGTTGTCTGAAAAGTTAGTGTCTGTTTAAAGATGCTTCAGCAAACAAAACTCTATTTATTGCATAGTAAAAAGTGATTACATTTTGTAATATTATTTATATGTTCCTGGTGGTCTATTATGATTAAAGATGAGCGAGCATACTCGCTAAGGACAATTACTCGAGTAAGCGTTGTCCTTAGCGAGTATCTCCCCACTCGGAAGAAAAGGTTCAAAGGTTCGGCTGCCGGGTGACAGGTGAGTTGCGGCGGTGAGCAGGGGGGAGCGGGGGGAGAGAGGGAGAGAGAGAGATCTCCCCTCCGTTCCTCCCCGGTCTCCCCCGCAGCTCCCCGTCCGCCACCGGCAGCCGAATCTTTTCTTCAGAGCGGGCAGGTACTCGCTAAGGGCAATGCTCGATCGAGTAATTGCCCTTAGCGAGTATACTCGCTCATCTCTAATTATGATACATGAGTTATTCATAATCCATCATCCATGGTGATTTATGGTAGTTATAAGTTTATATCTAGGTTGGTTTTTAATAGCTATTACCTGATGCTTTGGGTGATTTGGGATAATAAAAAGGTTGCCCAAGTGTAAAAATATTAAAAATGGTTGTAAATGCACTAAAATAAAAGAAGAAGTACTCATCCAGCCTCCTCCCTGGCAATCTAACATGGTATCTCTGCAGTCCTTCCTCTCTCTATTTACAATGGCAACCACCTGACCACTACAGCCAATGAGACCCTGCATTGGTCCCATGCTGTTTTCCTGACATCACCGCTTGAAGCTGGGAGCCATGATATCAGGAAAACAGCACATGACAGCTGAGTCTCTGATTGGGAAACAAAGACAAGAAGGACCATTGAAAGTACAGCACTGGATTGCAAAGGAGAGGACAGATGAGTACTGCTTCTTTATTTATTTTCACCCATTTGCAGCCAATTCTAATTTTTTTTCAAACTTGGACAACTTTTTTAATGAATAGAGTCCACGGGAGCAATGTGTACCAATACTTTAATTTATTTAATTTAAATAGATCAAAAAATGTCAAATTATACGTTTCTTTCTGCCAGTAACTGCCACTAGGGGGATTTCAATGCATTGGGATTTAGGCAGCTCATTAAGGCCTCAGTCACACGGGTGCATCGGCACCCGTACACCGGCGCCGATGCGCCCGTGTGACTGACACCAGCAGACGGACGTACCTGCAGACGGCCGTCTTGTTAGGACCGGCGGCTCTCGGGGTCTCCGTGTCCGCACCACCGGTCCTATCACCCGAGCTGATCAGGCGCGGCGCAGAGGAGCTCCGGTCTTGGTGACCTCCCCTGGCCGTCGGGGTCCCGGACACTGGCATCGGGCGCATGCTCCTGTGCTCAGGGGGCGGCGCCTGGGTAATCGAGCTGCTGGGCATGCGGCTGATGCCGTCCCTGTTGCCATGACATCCTGACTAGGATGATCTGCACTTGCTGCTGGATGTATGGATCTCCGCACTCGTTGCCTTATGTCTGGGTCTGGTTGCTGGCAGGGCCCCGCCCTAATTAGCTGCTGGGGCGGGAGTTCTGACAGCATTTAAAGGTGCCTGTTTCCTAGCATTGCCAGTGTATGTTTGTCCCAAGGCTACACCCGCATATTTGGATTGTGCTCCCGGCTTTTGACCCTCGGACTTCGGACCTGACTTTGCTTTGCCTGACCACTTTGTACCTTGTACCCTCCAGTTGCCGACTCGGACTGTCTGACTCTCCTCTGTGTTCGTTTGTTTCCAGTGTTTGTCTGTATCGGTGCCCCGCTTCCCCAGTGAGTGTAGGGACCGTCGCCCAGTTGTCGCCCTAGGGCTTAGCCCAGGGGGGGCAAGTAGGTAGGGACAGGGGTAGTGGGTTGTTTTCAGGGAATCCCGTACCCGGACCCCAGATCCCTGACACGTCTCTCTGCAGCGCTGGAGGAAAGAACATGTGACCGGCTTCATTGCCGGTCATGTGTTCTTTCCTCCGGCGCTGCAGAGAGACGGCCGTCTTTAGGTACGGCCGTCTCCTTCCCGCAGTCACACGGGCGCATCGGCGCCGGTGTACGGGTGCCGATGCGCCCGTGTGACTGAGGCCTCAATCATAATATGGTGAACTGCTAGAAAGATTTAAAAAAATATTTTACTTGACTTGGCTTCTGAATGGATCTGAAGGGCAGGGAGTAGAGTACAAAATTTTTGATTACAGCCATTCATTCAGTGGTCACCTTCCTTGTCGTGGATTAAAATCTATATGTTCCAAAGTGCCTTTTGTAAATAAGGAATATTTCTGCTATTTATTTTCATTTTCTATTAAATCAAGCTTTACTACGTGTTAGACTAGATAATGTGAACTTTCAGAATTTACAACAAACATCTTATGTAAATAAATTAATTATATTTTTGGGGAAAAACATTCATTATTTTAAAACAACCAACCAACTATTCTTATTTTAGCCCTATTTTCTTTCTTTTGTGTCTACTTAATGTACTGGGAAAATATATATACTGTATACGTTCATTCAGAGTTCCCCAGAATCTGGATTTATTTCTCAGCTCTTCAACTATGTTATGCACTTGCAATTGTTTTTCATCCCCTGTAGTAAATAACATTCGAAATAATTGCTCGCAAGCCGATGGGAAGGACAAGTAATGCAGAGAGACAGGAATAAACATCAAAGGCAGACACCACCTCATCTGTCCTGGAAGAGTAACCTTGGACATTCACCTTGGGGCCCTACTTTGGTCTAATCAAAAAGAAGTAACTTGCGGCAACATTTTCCTTGCTTTACAAGAGGCTATAGGAAAAAAAAAACTAGCATCGTTTAAAAAGAACAGAGGATCTTTACAATTGCCAGGCACCTCTGGAAAATAGAGAGAGAAAGGCATTGGCAGCATGTGTCAATATACTGCATTGAAGAGCTCTGACCTTCACTTTTCACTTTTCACGTGAATGATATGAAAGAAGAGCTTAGCTGCGGAAACTAACGTTCTATGAATTCAAATTGTATATTGTCAATAATGAAAAATAAGCAAAAAATTCATGACATATAGGAATATACATGAGGTAGAAAGACACACATAGATCAATCATTGGTAAATAAAGTCGAACATACTGGGACACATTTACTAATACTGTCTAAAAGTTGCACAGTGCAAACTAAGACAGACAATCTTAAAATGCACTACATTCATCAAAGCAATTCATGCTGAAAGTATTGCAGTATATTGTACAAGTGATCAAACAAATAGAAGTTCATAGTCCCATAGCAAGACTTATTAAAACAATTAAGTTAAAGGGATATTTTGGTTACACAAAGTTGCTGTCAACTTAATGCTAATCAAATGTTATGAATCAGGTTGTGCCCCCACTTAAAATTGCTTCACAACCACTCTTTTCTTCCTGGTTTCTACTGACAAGGACATGTGGCTGCTGCAGGCAATTACTGGCTGCAGAAGGTCAGTGCTGTGGCCAGTGATTGGCTGCCAAAGTCACATGTCCTGATCAGTAGCAAGCAAGAAGGACAGAGTGGTTGTGAGGCAATTTTGACTGGTGGGACAACCCCTTTAATTCTTGCAATGTTGTTCTGCCTTGAATACACAGGAAGGAAGCACAGACCAGGAATTGTGGTTAATGCAGTTTAAAGCTGCAAGTCAGCAAGGATGTGGCAACCATCTTGGAAAATAGGGATGTGGGGAAGCATCAGAAATGGAGGTAAGGATAATTTGATGAAAATTAACTGGAATACCCTTTTAAATAAAGATCTTTTTTCAACTTTTACAGAAGTATATAAATTTTAACCGTTTCATTTTTTCCCATTTCTATAGTAAATAAAATAAATAAACTAACCTAATTCATATCACCATGTCCATAAAATTCTGATCTGCTAAAAGAACACAATTTTCCCCACATTGTAACATGAACAACCTTTTTAACCATCAGAAAAAAATTGAGTACTAGAATTGTTGTTTTATATTCACTCTAATATATCTTTTTTATAAGTAGTACAACTATAAAACATATAAATTTGGTACTGCTGTAAATGCACTGACCCGTAGAATAAACTTAACCTCATTTTTACTACACTATTACCCCCTCCCCCCAACAAACACACAAAAGGTGCAATTGTGTTTTTTTCCCATTTCATTCCATTTTTTTAAAAAGTATTTAATACATTATTTGGTACATTAAATGGTAACATTCAAAAATACAATTGATTCAGCAAAAAAGTCCTTATGTAGCTATTTCAACAGAAAAATCACAAAGTTATATTTTCTGAAGCAGGGAGGAAACAACAAAAACAGCCAACTCCTCAAGGTGCAACTTTCTTATCAGCACTCCAGACAGGAAGAGTCCATGTATGTATGCATGTATGTATGCATGCCAGGAAGTGTGTTAATTTACAAATTAACTCTCAATATCCCTGCTGTAAATTGCTGTCTAGACCAAAATAGTAAGGGCTTAGTCACACGGACGCCGATGCGCCCGTGTGTCTGAGGCCTTACTGCAGGAAGAAGACGGACGAACTTCAAGACGGACGACTCCCCGCAGCGCTGAAGAAAGAACACATGAGCGGCAATGAAGCCAGTCACATGTTCTTTCTTCTGGCGCTGCTGAGAGATGTCCGTCCTGAAGTGCGTCTGTCTGCTACCTGCAGTGACACGGGCGCTGATGCGCCTGTGTGACTAAGCCCTAAGAAACAAAGGGCCACAAAAAACAAGTTGCACACCCAAAAATACACAGATAAAACAAGATTTTATTAGTACATATAAAATGTAAAGAGAGGCAAGAATAAAAACACTTAAAAATACAGACATAAGCAGACCAAGCATTATAATGCAGTGTAAGGTCACTGCAGGTACACCTGTGAATAAGGGCAAAAGGTATAAATCAAAGACAGAATTTAAAATGCTAAAATCCAAAAGATCTTCCTTGATAAAGTGCCAGTGCATAGATAGGTAAATATATCAAAAAGATAATAAATTCTCAATAATGTGATATTCAAGACACAGAATAATCAAAGAGGCAGAGAGTTCCAAAACAGAAACATGCAAGTCTAGATTTTTAGAGGCAAATAAAAAGTCAAAATAGTCAAAAGTGAAACTATACAGCCAATACAGTGCCTAAATGCAAGCTGTAGTGACAGCATTACTGATGATTCTATATGAATAGTATTGCTGTTGTGATCGTCCAGGTGATAAAATAGTACCGTTTTACACGTGTGTGTGTGTGGTTGGTTGGTTGGTTGATTTGTTGATTGATTGGTTGGTTTCCTCTCCTCTATTAAGGTGGCTATGTTGTTAGCACTGTTACTTTTCAGAGCTGGAGGGCTATGTGGAGATCCCATCTAGGGTAACATATACCAGGACTAAAAAAAACTCCATCCAGATGTTATTCTTCAGCATATTTGAACCTGTAAAGCAGCAGCGCTAAAAATTTAGCCACCCACTATTCTGTTCTGCCCCAGTGAACATGAACAGCAACAAGAATAAACACAAATAGAACATAAAAACACCATCTAGATGTTGGCCTAGGTTAGATTTGAACTTACAACACCAGCATTGCAAAACAGCATCAAACCTGTCCTTTCTGCTCCAGTGAAGAAGTATAAACAAAAAGAACATAAAAATCTCCTCTACATGTTGTCCTTGTACAGATTTAAACCTAGAAATACAGTACTGCAAGGCAGCAGTCCTAAAAACCGAGTCACCACACTTCTGTCTTGTCCCTCCTCTGGAGGAGGAGAAGATAGAAAAGTATAATAATAGTAAACACGAACAGAACATACAAACTCCCTGCAGATGTTGTCCATGATCAGCTGTGAACCTAGAACCCCAGTGCTACAAGGCAACAGTGCTGATCACTGAAACAGCAAGAAACGGATCCAGCACCCATAAAATCATGGCCTTATTGAGATACATCAAAATCCCAACGGGACATACAATGTAACAGTGCTAACAACTGAGACACACCCACACTCACCCTCCCCTTATATTTCAATAATCACTCAATGCTATTTATGAACGCTAGGCAGAATGAGATGGGCACCTGCTAGTGGAAACTTTATACTTTTGGATTTGTTGTTCTGATGAAGAGTAGTGGGTAGAGAAATTAAAAAGAAAAGTTTTAATAAAGTTTCAAACTAAAGTAGTTTAGTTTAGATGGAAGTGAAGTAATTCTTTAAGTATATTTTTACACATAATATATAATAATGATTCATAAACATAACTCAATCACATTCACGGTCAAGTTGATCAAGATGCAATTCTACCATGAGAATATATTACAGCATGCAATCATATATTCCCTGTAATTGAATCGTAGTTCATAATAACACATTGAAATAATCAGTAGTTGAAAAGGATATAACATATTTTAATTCTGAATCTGTTATTTCAACTGTCTATTTCCATTATTTTATTAATGTTAGAATATATAGCTCAGAGATATCTCATGTTTTGACATATTGAAATTAAAACAATTAATTATAGTAAGAAATGAATAACAAACACAAAAACCCAAAAGATCATAAACTCTAATGTTTGAAAATGTAATCACTGTGATATAGTGTTCATGTGAGCAGACAATGAAAACGTACAAAGTTATTAGCATTTCCCCTTAATGTGGATAGTAACATAAAATGTAAGTCTGAAAAAAGACATCCATCTATGTCAGTCTATTATCCTGCAATGTTGATCCAGAGGAAGGCAAAAACCCCAATGAGGTAGAAGCCAGTTTTCCCCATTTTAGGGAAAAATATTCCTTCCCAACTCCAATCTGACAGTCAAAATGAATCTTTGGATCAACAACCCTTTGGTAGTATTCCAATGACCATAACATTGTTGCACTCAACAAAGACATTCAGGTCCCTCTTGAACTCTTTTAGCGAGTTCACCATCAGCACGTCCTAAGGCATTTAGTTCCATAAATTTCTAAGGGGTTAAATGCCCATGTTAATAACTATGAATATTACTGCTGTACTTTATTTATGTTCCCGCTAAGACTTTTAGAGAAAAGTCGCTGACTGTGTTTTCATACTCTAACTTTGCTGCTGTGAACTAACAAGACCTGAGCTGCCTGCTGATTGGTTGATGGACCAGGTATAAAGAGCAAGCTCTGACCTGCTGCTGAGCTTGTTAAATTCTGCAGCCATAAAGGAACACTTTCTTCCACTCAGAGAGCCTGGTAAGTCGTGCACTGCCCTAGAACTACTGGAGGGCTAAGTTTCCCTGTACCAGTGAGAGAGTGCAACGTGGATTCTCCAGCTGTTGCAATGCAAATGCCAGAGGGAGATCTACTGATATTCCAAGAAAACGTTAGCTGTAATTACCAACAGCAAGCTCTGAACCTTCATCAAGAGATTCCACCAGTGAAAGTGGATAGCCTGACAGCCAGTATCTGAATATTCAAGTTGCAATGGTGTGTAATCTTGAGTACCATCACCCAGGCTCAGCACTTGTAAAATAAATTGTTTTGAATTCATTGCTGTACAACCACCCCAAAGTTGGGGCTCTTTGACATGGGTGTTGCGTTTTCACGCCAGCCGCATTGGAGCCAAGATATGCATTAGAAGGAGAAAGCTGCAATCGAGTCAAAGCCAAAATTTGTGTTTTCTCATCCATTCACACAGCCTGGAGTGACGTATAAGCAAATAAATGTGCCGCAGCCTGAAAATCCCTCAGTAGGCATATATCTTTGGAACAACTTCTAATGCCTAAATAGAACCAGCTTTCCTATTTTTGCAGCGTTGGATGCTGCTAAACTCACCCCCCCTCCCTTTTTTGTAGCTATGGGTGCCGCCAGCATATAACGGATGAAAGCTAGGGCAAGACCTATCTTTTCTAGCTGCGTATAAATTTGGTTGCATATGTACTATTTTTTCTGGAGTGACGCTTTTATGATCCTAAAAATCAGTTATCTGAATGAATACATTGGAAACCAATACTTCAGATGGTCGCGATTTTCGTCCGATGCATTTACGTCGCTAAATAGTAACGTAAAAATGCTTGTGTGAATAAGGGCTTACTGTGATAAAAATGTAGTCATGGAACAGTGACTGCATTTTTCAGTGAGTGGATTGAGTAATTTGGTCAACTAAAATTCCAGCAAGACTAAATTACTTCAGAGGAGACTCCATTCATTGACTGATAATTCTACACTCCATGCACGCTATAATGCAATTCTTCCACATTCACTAATATTGTACTGTTCATAGATGCAGAGTTTTTGTGTAGACAAACTCCCCAACTAGTATGCTGTGTGTGAAAGCAGTCTTATAGTTACAGTTCTTAGTATAAATAGATCACAGGCAAGATCTCTGTATTGACTCGATATACAATAATCTGTGTGTGGTATGACCAGTGGTTTCTAAAGAGGAAGAATGATGATCTTGTCTTGTGCACCTATACCTCTTTTGATGCATCCGATGATTTGTTAGTACAGTATGCTGCCCTTGTTAAGAGCCAAGTCCATGGGGTTGCTAGGACAAAATAGGCACAAAATATTGTGGTTAGTTTAATAATTTTCAAAGAATATGTCAAGTTCATGCTTATGAGGCTAGTGTATTCCTAACCCCTCGCACTCTATTCCTTGTTGAGTGATAGTAACAAATGTATACAGTGTTCAAAGGCAAATGTTACTGTATGGTAGTAGGAGAACTGGGTGTTATCCTTGTTAATGGGCCATGGCATTATTAACTCTGACATAGCCCATTATCAGTATCAGTCAATGAATGAACACACCCTACATCCAGCGCTACATCTCAATAGTGATGTCCTATAATTAAGTCACAATAGCATATTCGAATAATAAGGCATGGATGCACATTTGGTGTTGTGGCCCCTGTAGGAGATAGAGAGTAAAAACAAATTGCAAAGTTGAAGACTAGCAAGTAAGAAGCAGAAATCTAGTTTCTACATCTCTCCAAGTCCTATGGTACCACTGCTATCACTGAAGTAAAGAAAGAGTACTCAAAGTGGCCATCTTTTGCTACGGTTGTGGCAGAAGTCATCCACCGTTATCTGCAAGAGATTAAGGTACCAATACTCCTTCAGAGTTCCTGAACACATTCCCCTATGCTTTCCTTACTTCAGTCATAGCAGCGGTCCCACAGGACTTAGAGAGTCGCGGAAAGTGGATTTCTGCTTCTCGCTTGCTACTCTTCAACTTTGCAATTGGGTTTTACTCTCTATCTCTTAGGCTGGGCTCACACGAACAGGTCGGATTGTGCATGCGGATTTCCGCAGCAGAAGACTTGCGATCATTTGCGCAAAGTAATTGCAAATGATCGCGGTAGATTGCGGATCCGAGCGTTTTTCTGTGCAGATGTACGCTATGCACAACATATTGTCTATGTGGAAGAAATCTCTCTCTCCCTTCCAGTCGACTTTTCTATCTATTTTCCTTTGAATTTGCAGGCAGTTCTGCTGTCAATACACAATGTTAATTGCATATGGGCGACTGAACACTCATATCCATTGACTTTAATGGGGGCTGTCCATCCAGAATCCACACTAAAATAAAACCATGCTGTGATTTTTCTTCTGCATGCAGAATATGCAATTCATATCCATCAGTGTGAATGAAAAAGCAAAAATGCATGCCTTTCAATGCCTGCATTTACCGTGAATCTCCCATGCAGACGGCGATTGCAGAATTCACAATCCAAATCCACCCTTGTGAGCCCAGCCTTACAAGGCTACAAGACAAAATTGAAAAACATGTTACTGGTCCCCAGGGACGCATGTGGCATACCATCATGTAGCGCATGCTTGCCTATACAAGTACGCTGTTGTCATTTTAATATAGCATACGAGTACTGAGATACAGAGCTGGATCACATTTTTTGACTACAGTCTGTATAGGTATTTACTAAAAAAGACATGTCAGGATAGCTAAATGCCCTTCTACACACAATGATTATCACTCAAAAGTCATCTTTTGAGCGATAATCATAGTGTGTAAATGTGCGCCCATCATGCACTTACCATGCACTTTTCGTCCATCACTGACTTAAGGTCCACATGAAATCCTTGTCAGGACGATAAGATAAGACAGACCGCTCACTGAGTTCTCCATGGGCAGCGCTGATAACAGGTAACAGCTGTTAACAGCTGCTGTCCTGCTGAAGAACAATAGTGCTGTATTTAGAGAACAGACCACCTGCTGTTCTTTAAATACATGCAATGAAGTTCTAAAGGGCTGATTAGCCCATTAGTACCTATGAAAAATGATTGCTCAAAATGGTCAGTTCCCAACGAATTTTAAGTGATCCTCTATGGATGTAAATGCATCTTAAGGGCTCAGTCACACGGGCACCGATCCGCCCGTGTTTCTGAATGATAAGACTACTGCACTACAGGTGTGGATGACTCTCAGCACCAGCCGGAAGAAAGTACACATGGCTGGCAATGGAGCCGGTCATGCAGAGAGTCGTCCGCACGCGGTGCGGCTGTCTTATCGTGCAGAAACACGGGTGGATCGGCGCCCATGTGACTGAGCCCTAACACATGATTTTTAAGGGGTAGAATAAGTATTGTTTTTTTATTTTCTTATCTCAGGTTTTTATTTAATTGTAGAAACATATCAACTGGGATCAGACTTTTGATTAATTACAATGTTGAAACTTTATATGTCTCCTTTCTTATTTGTGTTAATATACAGCACTTACATCTGTTTGTAGCGTTATAACTTTCCTGTGTTAAATCAAATCTAAATAAATGTTTGAGGAGGAAACCAGTAAAGCATGTTTAATTAATAAACTCTGCATAATCAGATACCTAGAGGTTGTTCTACAAAGAAATTACTGATACACACTGCTGAAGACATAATAAAATAAATTACATTACCTAATATTAATAAACTGTTGTTTTTTTTACGATCATACAGCAATTTGTCTGAAAGCCTAAGTTGATTAAGTAAGATTTAAAATGGATTCACCCACTTGAAAGTATGTATTGCAATAAGCAAACCATTCTACCATAAGCTAAACCATGAATTCAGCAACCATTGCTATTTATAAATCTTAAGTCCTGAACCAGTGAGTTAATTGCGAGAGTCAGTTTCAATGCGTCTAATTGAAGCTACAGGAGAGCATCATTAATTATATAATATTAAAGCCATTGAACCAATTTAATAAGTAACAAAAAGACTGTCTTCAAGCTGGGAATAAAAATGGCACTTCAAATTATCTTAGAATAATGAGCAATGTTAACTAAAAAGCCCCACAGCTGATATTACGTGGCCCTTTTTTTATTAATATTTCACATTCGTCCTCCTTTTTATTTATTTATTTCCTTGCCGTGATTACAGCTCTGTTCACATGAACATGGTTTTCCTCAAAGATAAAAAAGAAAAACATTAATCCTTCATTGAAGTGGAATTCAAAAAATTAAAACACATGATATAAATAGTAATCCTAGTTTCACACGGGCGATCGCAATTTTGCCATGAGAAATTTGTGGCAAAATTGCGTCTTTGTTCTCATTATGTTTTGGTGTCAGCAATGCTTTTTTAATTTTTTTTAGAATAATCCCGCGTCGGACTCCTGCGCCCGTGAAAAAATTGTGCGATTTTTTTTTTTTTGCAAAAGCCAATAGGACTTTCTAATGTTAAAATTGCATCACATTGCAATGCAAGCTTGTTGCGTTACGATGCAATAAAAAGGAGGCTACATAGGGAAACATTGGAGATAAAAAAAAGCACACATTGCAGAAAGATAGAGCATGCCGCGATTTTTTTTTCTTAACATCGCATCACTGAAAACATTGCAGATGGGAAGAAAACCATTGTAAATCATTGGTTTGATAACTTGCTTTTTTATTGACTCTCACATCACGCAAAAATCGCACAATTTTCTCACCCGTGTGAAACCACCCTCTGACAAACGTAATGCAAAATGTCCGTAATACGGATCCATACCATGAAGGTGTTACAGATATTACAACCATATGCTATTAATATCTAATCAGTTTTTGATTTGTAGTTGCCTCTGCATATTTTTTTTTTGTATATTTATGCATGAAAACAGGGGAAATCAATGGGACTTTCTTGCATTATTTTTCATACATAAAAAACACAGTGACAGGGGTCATAGCTGCATTTCTCAGACACAGGGCTCCATACCCATAGCTACACGGGTTTCAGGCAAGGGGAACTCATGCTAAAAGAAAAAAAATAAATAATTATCTGCATTAAAAATTTTTTTACATCCTACCTTAAACTGTATCCAAGCAGCTGATAATGCTGTAGGTGTCAAGGATCACTGAAAGTCACCTGCAGTTAACCAAAAAATCTTACTTATGAGGGAATGGAATCTGTCATACAGGAATCGACCCACTATAAGCAATGAAACGAACCGCCACCAATCCGTACTTTCCTATATGTTGGTCAATAAGGCTAGGCCATGTCCTACCAGACCACAAGCTGCAATATTGTTCTGAATCTAAAACTCTTCACCTGTTGAATGAAAGAACATTTATCAATAGCACCTGCAGTTGTCCTAAGCAGTGGTAGGTTCCATAGCAGATGCATTTTAATAAGTTAGATAATGGGAGCAATTAAGAATGACTCTATGACTAAAGTATAAAATTGGACTTTCAAATAGTTAAAGGGGTTGCAAGATTGCAAGTTATCCCCTATCCACAGGATGGTGGTAGGAGTCTCTCCACTGAAACTCGTGCCAAGCTTGAGAACAGGAATTCTGCACCCCCACAGTAAGGAGGAGACTGAATGGAGTGCTGGTCACGCTAACGCACCATTCACTTCCAATGGGCCGGCCAAGCCCATTACCTGAGCAGCAAGCTCTTGGGTATTTCTGTCGTCCCCAGTGAAATAAATGGAACACTAACCGTACATGTTAGCGTGTGCTCCATTCATTCTGAGAGTTCTGCAAGGGGAAAGGCAATGGCAGATGGGGAAACAGGACCCCTGTTCTCGAGATTGACAGGGGTCCCAGTGGTGAGACCCCCACTGATCAGCAGGTTATCCCTTAACCTTTAGATAGGGGATAACTTGTAATCTTGGAACAACCCCTTTATCTTTACATATAAGAATTCTCGCAGCGGGACCCGACCCGAGCGTGTGCAGAGAGCAGCGCGGGCACTCCCCTCTCCCGCGGCCCCGACTCTTTCATGTGCGTGACCAAATCGCGGCTGTCTGCATAGGATTGCGTTTGTTAACGCAATTCTATGGCAGCTTCCAGCGGTGGAAATCTCACAGGAAATCCCACCGCGGAATTTCCGCCCGTCTGCAGGTGGCCTAATAAACATTAATTTACAAAAGTCCACCTCCAGGACTGATTTAAGGATCTGTAACAAGTGAAAGTTATCAAACAATGGTTCCTTGCCAAAGTAACCAGCAATGCTGTCTCTTTGAGTAGGGCAACTGTTATGATATTTAGTGTTTGGCATCTAATGGAGAGAGAAATCGTTGGCTCAGTAAGATTATGTTGTCTATAAGACATAGTGCACTAGGTGAACCCATTTCTTCACCCCAACCCTATTAAAGGAGATAAAAACTTTCTTAATTACATGTGCCTATTGTGGACTTTCATTCGACACAAAATCTGATGTATTATTTTGTTTAGGCAGTCAGTTAGTCTTAGCAGTAACTAACTGATTGATTTTAGGCTGGTCCAAACACCAATTTTTAGCAAGTCCTGACTGCAATACCCACAGTAGAAAGACATCAGTGGTTACATAAAGTCTTTTACTTGCAGTTCCATTCCACATGAACACTAGCAAAATAAGTTCAAATTGGTTTGTTGCCAAACTGCACAAAGCAGGAGATTCATGTGAAAAGGAGGATTTAAAATAGAAATTGATTTGTGGCTGGTAATATACAGAAACTACAGACAATATAGATAAGGATGCTCGGTAACCCTGTACTAACCCTGTCAGGACAATACTCAAAATAAATGAGGTAGCCTTCCTGATAAGCCCTATAGAGACTCACATTTTCACTTGCAGGGTATATAGCACAAATCTTAGAGGCACACGAAATAGCTAAACATGAGCTGGTGTAATAAAGAACCTTCTTTATCACTAAAATAGGAAAAAAATCTTAATCCACTAAACAGGACACATTATTTTATCCTAATTGGAACCAGTAACATCCATTATATAATAATAAGTATAGCGGGTTTTGAAATCACACTCAATATTTTTTTAAATATCTTCTGATCTCCCACCACATAACAATTATTGCTGACAGGAGCTTTCAATGAATGCTAGGGCAGATAGATACTGCTGTCCTAAGCAATAAAATTCTGTGGAGTCAAGGAAATGTAACAATGCTTTTCAATGTCCCATTAGAGTCCTATTCAAACAAATGATATTGCTGTAGTTCACTAAAGAAAGTTTTGTGCTGCATGTGTCTATACGTGTTCTTACACTTTCCCTACATGGGAAATTGTCAATAGGCTTCACCAAATTTTGCCAGATTTGTTGACATACATGTGGAATGGTGTCTTTGTTCACTCTTAGGCAAGTTTCACATGAGCATTTTATCATGGTGATTTGGCCGCGATAAAACGTCAGCCAAAAATCGCGACTATCTGAAGCATTGGATTCCAATGAACTTCTTCAGATGGATGATTTTCCATTGTGTAAAATCAGCCGTTTGGAAAAGATAGTGCATATGGAGTGCATTCTGGCTGGACACTTTTACGCTGGTCGGAAAAGATCGTTTTTGTCCTATCTTTTGCCGGCATACGCCAGCTGTTCCCATAGACTCCTATGGCAGCCAATGAGAAGCATTAGAAAAGAGAAGGGGGTAGGAGTTTAGCAGCAGCTAGCGTTACTAAAGTCCCTCCCTCTCCCCTTGCCAGAAGCTACCATAGGCTGGGGAGGGGGAAAAGTTTAGCATGACTAGTAGCTTTGCTAAGCTCCCTCCCCTTCCCTTGCCTGCAGCCGGCAATCGGCAGAGAGGGGGAGAGAAGAGGCAGGGAATTTAGCAGAGCTGAGCCCTCTCCCCCTGGCCGATGGTATTCCGGGCTGTGGCATTTACACGCCACACACAGCCATCTAAATGGGCGAGGAAATGGGAGATGCAGCTGCGACATGGTTGCAACTGCCTCTCGTTCATGCAATTGCAGACGCGATTCAGGCATCTGAAAATCGTAGCACCCATGTGAAAGAGCTCTTAGGAGAGAGATTGATAGATCACCAATGTATTTATTTTTTTAGCAGAATCTGTTACTCAGTTGTTACTTATATGTTGAAGGGAAACTACAAAGACAATTGGCAACAATGGGTTGTCCAGTTGTTCAGCTAATCATACAAAATCATAATTCGATCCTACAAAGCATTTGCAAACATATATCTCACATCAAACCTTCTATTGCAAACACAAATTCTGAAAAAAATAAAGGAATAGAGAACTCAAAGATTGTTACAAAATATAAGAATCTTTATTAATTGACGAAAATATATAAATAAAAATGATACACAAGAAAAACACATAAGGGTGGATGTAAATGAATACCCATTACTGCAGTGGGAATCAACACTGGTTGCCAGCGTAAGAACACTATCAAGGGTCATAGAAATCAAGAGTATCCCTCATTTAGACATGTAAACTACATAGTGGAAAATAGTTTTTAGTCAAACTAGGGTAAAGCAACTGCCCAATAAGCAATCCCTAAATATAATCAAAGCAGCACATAAAGCTCAGCCTGAGACATAATGGTTATCCTAGTGGCATCCAGCACAAAAAGAGATCCCTTAACGCATGTCAGATATACCAATGCATTAGTTAGGCTACAAGTAACAATAATACAATCCAAAAATGTTTACAATGCAAAAATAAATTCTATTATGCAATAACCCAAAAATTAAATGAAAAGGATTCAAACACTTTATGTGGAATAATAATATATCATATAAAGATCAAATAAAAAGAAGCAAGTGCAAATTTTAATACAGTACAATAACATAACCAAAACAATGGCCACTAATGACCAATCTGCAGTGCCGATATGTATATTTAAGCCTCAGGGTGAGTTTTATGTACTAATTTGATTATTTTGAGGGATTGCTTATTGGGCAGTTACTTTACTCTGCTCTGACTACATGGTTTATAGGATTATATGATCGGTATTACATGCCCTCTTGATTTATGACTTTTTATGGTGTTCTTACACTGGCAACCAGTATTGCTTCCCAATTGCTGTATTGGGTGTTTGCATCCACCCTTCTGTGTTTGTTCTTGTGTATCATATTTATTTAGATATTTTTGCAAATTAAAAAGCATTGTTATAAAGGGTTTGCCAAGGACTAGGTTGACCACCAGACCACTCACTACTCTCCGGGCTTTGTCTCCCATCATCACTTTAAACTTCTGGCAGAAGATGTGCCAGTTATTATCACGAAGTTGCCCTTTAAGTAGTCAAGGCAGAAAATACAATTTAACAAATTATACCCAACCTCTTTTTTTGTCACATGCTCATTTTTCTAGGTTTGTTTGGGCAGTACCCCCTATGCTATCTGACAATTGTTTCCTCCGGGTTTAGGGGTAGCTGAAGCAGTTGTAAAGACCAGCCCACCTCAATCTATAGGACCTTGAAGTCATCATTTCCTACATCTGTCATTGGAGATTTGAGTTCTCTTGAAGTAGATTCTTCCGAATACTGGGTCAATTTTGTAAAATGTTATTTTATTCTTGCAGTTGAAATTGGTCTATTATTAATAAGGCAGATAAATATGAATGGAAGTCCCTAACGTAAAATGCGTATTTATGTTGCTAAACATCAAGCAGTTCAAGCAGTTCATTTTTCTCTTTTATATGTCATTCCATGTCAGTTACTTTTAGCACTAAAGGAAAGCCCGTCACTGATACTTATTGCTAAATTAATTTAATCCATGGTTCTGTTGCTAAAAATGTCATCAAAAGCTATATAATTGAATGGTAATAATTTCAAGAGTTTATGCTGGTTGTGATATGCATTGCCATTTAATAGCAGGCATAAAGTTCCTCCTGTTTTATTTCCATTCAGGCTAACCAATTACATGTTAATTGTGGGCTATTAAGAAAATTTGTCATATATAAAACTTATGGTTTATATTTAATCTGGCTTGAAATGTAGTCCACTCTATAGCAGTATAATACAAATCTGTTCACTCAAACAAGTTGCTCTATAGCTTACAGGAATATTTTAGTACAATGACAATCTATCTTATAGACAAGAGTACCGCTAAAGCCCCATGAGCCCTAAGGCTGGTTCACATGGCCATATTACAGGTGCATTCTATCTACTGAACCCGATGATGATAAAGTTTATTTCAATTCAATAGCACCTGGGTATTGGGGCTGCAATATTGAACTAAAATACCCCATATTACATATGTGTGGAAGCGGCTGAAAGCATGTTTTTCTCCTTGCTTTTTCACCACTCACTTAGTAGTTGAAGAAGGGATTTTTTTATTTTCTGAAAAAAGTTTAGGAAAACAAATCTAACATCACATCTTTAAAAGAAACCTGTCATTTGCTTTAGGGTATATTCACATGGGTGTTTGTGAATTCAGTCTGTAAAAATCGGTTACATTTTGTGAGCGATTTCTGTAGAATTTTGCAATATTTCCACGTGTATTTAAAACGCTTTCTATTTCTCTTTTTTAAAATGATGTGCGTGTGTTCGCGAGCACAAAAACACGCGTCTATTACAACCACTGCATTCCCTATGGTGTATTCACATGTCCATGTTTTACAGGCGTGCGCTTGTAAAGATAGGACATGCATGCACCATAGTTCCTGCACGCATTGCCTTCAATGGAGCCGCGGCTGCTGCCAGCGGCTCCATTGAAGGCAATGGTCTGCCGGCACCCGTGAAGTGTTTTTTAGGGAACAGCTTTAAATATAAGCTTTCCTCTGAAAATCATCCCTTTTAGTGTGTGTGTGTGTATATATATATATATATATATATATATATATACTTACCTGTCCGTTGCTGCCGTGTCCCCTGCGGGGATGAAGAACACGTCTGCCACATGCGCAGGGAAAAAAGAGTTCACTGCTGCTCCTGTCACAGATGTGACAGATGCGGCAAAGGAGTTCTTCATCCCCGCGGGATGACAGCTGCAGTAGAGGATCCAGCTGCCGGCATCCCTTAATTGTTTTTCAGGGAAGGGATTTAAATATAAACCCTTCCCTGAAAAACAACCAAAACTGGTATAAAAAAAAATCATACTCACCTTTCTTTAGCTGCCGGGGCTCAGCCACATCCTGTCTCCACTGAAATCCCCACCTGCTGAAAGAGCTGCTTCTGATTGGCTAAGGCGCTTAGCTAATCACAGGCAGATTTCAGCCATTCAATGAATTCAAAAACAATTAAGGGGTGCCAGCAGCTGGCTCCTCTAGTGCAGCTGTCATCTGTGATAGCTGCGGTAGGGAATTCTTTATTTCCCGCGGGGATGAAGAACTCTTTTGCCGCATCTGTCAAATCTGTTCTTCATCCCCGCGGGGGACATGGCAGTGGTGGACAGGTAAGTGTATATATATATATTATTTTTATTTTTTTTTACACTAAAAGAGATGATTTTTCAGGGAAGAGCTTATATTTAAAGCTCTTCCCTGAAAAATCACTTCAGGGGTGCTGGCAGACCATTGCCTTTAATGGAGCTGCCTGCAGCAGCCGCAGCTCCATTGAGGGCAATGCATGGACCTTCATACACACTTGTTTTTGTGCGTACATGGGAGCGCACCTATGTACGTATACGCAGACATTAGTGTAAATCCACCCATAGACTTGAATGAGTGATTTTTGTGCAGAAAAAGCACCAAAATAGGATATACAATGATCTTTTTTTAGGCGTCTCCATTGTTAAAAATGCATCATATCACACATTGCAAGTTCATGCATTGCAATAAAATGGAGGCTACATAGGGAAACCTGGGCAATAAAAAAAATCACAAAGTGCAGAAAGATATGGCAGGAAGCGATTTCTAAATCTGGCAAAACCGCATAAGAGAAAACGTCGCAAATGGGAATGAAGTAATTGGAAAGCATGGGTTTCACAATTCTGTGTTTTCTCGTGCTAGCACATTGCTTAAAATTGAACAATTTTCTTGCCAGTGTTAAGGCAGCCTCAAGGTTGTTTTTGCAGGTCCTAGCAAGAGATGTTTCCAGTTTATTCATGATGTGCTGCTAACCACGCCCATTGCGCCGATTGATAGTTTTATAACTATTACATTGTATACTAAGAAAACTGTCAATTATATCAGATAGGAAGGCTAGCAATGCCTTATGAATAAGCGTGACTCATCTCTTGCTAGGAACTGCAGGACTAAGCTGTACTTTCGTAAAAAGGCACTGCCCGTCATCTGAAAGTGACTGATCACCAAAATCAGCTCATTACCATAGGGTGCAATGGTTGTTGCGGGATCTACATGCAGCACATGCTTGGCTAGAGGATATCTTTTAGAGATTCCATTTTCACATACTGTATATTTCTCTAAGAAGAGATAACAGCTCTTCTTTTTGTTTTGACTTTTCTGGTCCTAGGAAGAAGGAAACTGACGCTTACAGATAGGGATCACCAAACACAAAAATATGTCAACACATGTCAACTACTTGTCAGGGCCTCTGCAACAGCAAAGAAACTTCAGTTCAGCTTGTGACATTTTTTTTTTATTTTCATTTGTCTTATTTTTTCAAAACGCTAAAGGTGTATTTTGAGACCAAAGTTAAATTCCGAAATAGACTTAAATCATCTCACAGTGCTAAAATAAATCCAACCATTACCTGTCCTCTTATTTTTCTACTCTTCTTCTCATTATGTAGCACCTACTGTGCTTTGTTGTTGTTTATATCAGTACATCTTTTTCACAGTCCTCCTGTGTTTCTATTCGATATCTCCCATAATCCACTGGGCTGCATTTCTGCCTATTCACTTTGTATCCTCCTCCCCCACACGTCATGAATACTCAATCCCACCAACTAAACCAGTGATCATCATCTAGCTCATCTCATTCTTTCTCCAAGCCAAACAAAAGGTACAGCTTGCATCACTATACAGCTGCTACATTGTTATATATGCAGCAATAATCTATTTTTTTTCAATCCTAATCATACTCTGAAATGCTATACATTCATAGAAATATTATATGGACTAGCAGGAGTATTACAAATAAGAGCTATATGGAGAAAACAAAAGTGAGCGTGTATTCTAAAGGTAGCTGTTTCTTAAGTCTTTGACTTGGGGTTGGTGCCAGGGAATAAATTCAAAATTAGCCCTCAGGAAACCGTGATGAATATATACAAAAATAAGAGGTCCAGGAAATCAGGCACTTACTATTCTTAGGGTAATCCAAATAGTAAAGTCCAGGTCAGCACAGCTCCATATAACCCGCAGGGTGGCACCGTCCAATGTGCAAGCCGCAGCAAGGAGCTGGATCGCTCAGCTCCAAAAAGCCAGTTAGAAAAAAGAACAGCCGTGGCAGCAGGAAACGATGCAATTAAAAGTCTTTTATTCCTCCAGACACATACGACGTTTCGATCAATATGATCTTTATCAAGTATACCAAACACCCACAAGCCCCATACTTATATAGCAATACAATTTAAAAGCAGATAACAATCAGCTGACATACTCATCATGCATGTGCGTCCTTCCTCCATAGCCTCCAGTATTGCCGATGCATACGTCATCATGTTGCGCCCACATGACAGCACAGGTCTCGCGAGACTGTAGTGCCCAGACCCGAACTGGCTTCTGTCCGTGCACCGCGCATGCGCCAACCATATCGCGCTGAACGGAGGCTTTATGGACATTATCCCTTGCGTCTTTATCCCACAGTGGTAACCAACATATCGTGCTGTATTTACAGATCATACAAATGGCATTTAAGGATCGCTAAGCCCAATCATAAGGATTAAATATATGTATCAAGATTCCAATCTATATCAAGGTGGCCATCGACAAAGGCATGTAAATATGCAAGCCCCTTATGCTCAAATGTTATATACATATATGTGCAATGTTAGTCACACCACATCCTGCAATATATTATGGTTCAATACAACCCCTTTCCAGCGGTATAAATATACATTCTTGTGTATATCTAGATGACCCAAATAGCACAATCAATCTATAATAAGAATACGGATGGTAAGGCAATAGATGTAAACCTCTTATGGTACATTATAGCTATATCAAGGCTCTAGTTTATTCTGCCCATACCCGGTCTCTTATATAAAGACGCCATTACATACTTAATATTTTTAGTATATACAACAATAATTGTCACATAAAAATAATTTATTGGGCCAGAAGAGAATGTATGCAATGTCATTTATTGTGAACTACAAGCTTTATCAAAGAAAAGAGGAACAACTCATATGACTTGGAGGAGGATCAACCTTCAGGAGAATGGCGCACATGCATATGAGCCGAATCTGCAAAACAAACAAACATAAGGTGATTAAAAGCAAAACATGAGATGAGGTACTCGCAATATATAATAGTACAATCATCGAATATACTCCAAATAATTCAGTGCATTATTTACAACAGAGACATTACTGGGTATTCTATATTTAATCCCTTGGGGGTCAGGGTTTCCAACTCATGGATCCATTTCATTTCTTTACGCTTAAGCATACCCTCACGATCTCCTCCCCTAGGCAGTGGTGGCACACTATCTATAACCTTAAACCTAAGTTGACTCACAGTATGTTGATGATCACAAAAATGTTTCGGGATTGGCAGATCTTTTTTCTTTGTCCGGATCGTGCTTTTATGATTTATAATCCGGCTACGTATTTCCATGGTCGTTTGCCCTACGTAGCCCAGCCCGCAAGAGCAGGTAATCAAATACACAGCATATGAGGTTGAACAGGTATACCTTCCTTTCAACATATACTTTTTACCTGAAATGGGGTGTCTGAAATGATCCCCCTTCTGTATATTATTACAGCAAGAGCAGGAGAGACAAGGGAAATTGCCTCTCCTGCTCTGACCGAATGTTTGTTGTATTGAATCACCACCTGGAGTGATAAGGGGCCTAACTAACTTATCCCTAATGTTACTCCCTCTTTTATAGGTCAGTATCGGTGGTAGCTTAAATTCAGGTATGTTCTCACAGCAATCCCTCAGGATGGGCCAATGTCTCAATAAGATGTTCCTAACTCCTCCACTTTGGGGGCCATAAGTTGAAATGAAAGGAATTCTAGGTAGACCAGGTTCCCGTACTTTCTCCATTATCAAATCCTTCCTCTCCACCTGACTAACCCTTTCCTTTGTCTTCTGTAGC
Source organism: Eleutherodactylus coqui (assembly GCF_035609145.1). NCBI lineage: Eukaryota > Metazoa > Chordata > Amphibia > Anura > Eleutherodactylidae > Eleutherodactylus > Eleutherodactylus coqui. The sequence goes on along the minus strand of NC_089840.1, from coordinate 123,925,084 downwards.
AAGGAGGAAGGGTAACCACGCTGTGCAAATTTATCACACATTGCATCTATTCTTGATTTTACTACTCTTTCATCTGTGATCCTCCGTACACATAACAACTGTGACCACGGTAAGGAATTAATCATCGGTCGTGGATGGTTGCTACTATAACAAAGCAGCGAGTTCCTATCCGTTTCTTTGGTGAATAAGTCTGTACTAAAGGAGGTACCTCCATGTATCACATTCACGTCCAAAAATTGGATATTTTTACGGGAGTATGACATGGTAAAACCCAATTCAGGGTAGATAATATTCAAATAATTATGAAAGGCCGTCAGATTCTCCTCCGTACCGCTTCACAACATAAAAATGTCGTCTATGAAGCGATACCAACATGTAACTTGACTCCAATATTCCGAAACATAGATGTGTTGTTCCTCACACATACGCATGAATATATTTGCGTACGTCGGCGCTACGTTTGATCCCATAGCTGTGCCCTGTCGCTGCCGGTAGTACACCCCCGCGAACAAAAAATAATTGTTCACCAGGATGTACTCCAGCAGCGACAGGGCAAACCAACGATTACCAATTGGAACAGGAGAAGTATCGAGAAAATGCGCAACAGTCGACAAACCGCGGGAATGTGAAATAGAAGTATACAAGCTGACCACGTCAAACGTAACCAACAAAGTGGAGTCAGTGACCAGGTTGTTGTTACGCTTCCTCAAGAAATCTCCTGTATCTTTCAAGTATGACTGAGCATTCTCTGCAAAACACCTCAAAACCTTGTCTAGAAATTTTGCACAGTTAGAAAAGAGGGATCCACAACCCGCCACAATTGGCCTTCCTGGTGGATGATTTAGATCCTTGTGGATTTTAGGTAATGTATAAAAAGCTGGTATTATGGGGTATTGCACATCAAGAAACTTGTACAGCGAGTAATCAATCACTCCCTCTAACTGTGCCTCCTGTAACATTATCCTCAGTTGAACCTGGAATTTAGGGGTGGGATCTCCTCATAGACCTGCTGATCTTGGAGTTGTCTATGTATTTCAGCGCAGTAGTCGGTGGCATTCATAACGACTACTGCGCCGCCTTTGTCAGCAGGTTTCACAACCACGGATTTATCACATGACAAACCATTCAGGGCATCATATTCAGCTTTAGTCAAATTAGTTTTACTCCTCCCCCGTTTGTTTATAGATCTGGCTCTGAGTTTAGAAACATCTCCTGATTGGCTGGAATCGGCACACGTGACGGGGCGGAGCTACGTGATGATGCGTAGAAGGGGCGGAGCCAGAACGCCGCTCGTGCCCGGACCGACCAGAAGGGAGAAGACCGTTCTGCGCAAGTGCGTCTAATCGGGCGATTAGATACTGAAATTAGACGGCACCATGGAGATGGGGACGCCAGCGCAGGGAAGGTGAGTATATAACTTCTGTATGGCTCATATTTAATGCACGATGTATATTACAAAGTGCATTAATATGGCCATACAGAAGTGTATAACCCCACTTGCTGCCGCGGGACAACCCCTTTAAATCATAACGTCTTAAGACATCAAACAGTGGATTGGAAAGGGTTACAAATGTGAAAACAACAAAAAGCCAAATAATTTAAAACTGTAGGTTATTGCTAGAAGTGGAATTAATTGGTAGAGAGGGTGTGAGCGTGAGTAATGTCTCATAGGACATTGTAAAATTTGATCTAAGCGATAAATAAATAAAATGTGTGACTCTCAAGCTGATAACTCTTCCATGGTGGCTGATTTTTTGAAGCCATTGGGGAAACAATGGAGTTTGGCTTACCAATATATAGGGGTGTACGACGCAAGTGGAGATATTGAGTTGGTGAGGCAGCGTACAAGCAGAGATGAGATGGTTGCAGCATGCAAAACTTTACTGTACAGTATATTTTACATGCTTTACTCCACAGGAGGCGCTAAAACTTTAAATGTTACTTCAAGGACACAGGCCTACATTCCTGAATAACAAACGAGCCTAGTACTCTTAACGGTTAACAGTCTCCAACATAGGACTATCGGGGTACAGTTTTTTATTTCTGGTAAAAGCCCAAGGGAAACCTCCTGCTGCAACAACAATGTTCTCTTGTTTTTTAGTGTCTCTAATTGGCAGATTTTTGCAGGGTATTTTTCCTCTTGAGTTGCTTTTCTGCTACCACTCTGATGGTACATGACTCTACTGCCACCAAAACATTTACTTTTCTGGCTGAAACCCAGCAATGATCTCTGCCTCTGTCAATGCACTGACACTCTTCACAGTAAGTAGCACTATGTATTTGGACTGCAGTCTGCATGATTTCTACGGTCAGTCCATTTATGCTGCACCCCATCAACCATGCACATGGTTGTAGCTTACCTTCACTTGATCCAACAGTATCTGCAGCAGGTCTTTTCACTCTGGTTATCTGGTCTTCTCTCGGCAAGTAGGAAGGCAAACTTTGTCGCCTGCCATGTGCATGTGGTCTCTCGCTCGCTCATCTAGCTATCAGTTTCCATCCACACTAACCACTGCCAGAGTGAGTAATGCTTCTTCTGGCATCTCTGATATTGAGCCTCCTTAGCTTTACCTGCTGCAGGAGCGACTGTAGCAGGCCTTTGCCCTTGAACCTCCAAGGCTCTCTCGTTATTTTTTGGCCACACAGCTAGAGACTGGGGCCTACTCTGTACTAGGTACTCCTGGTTATCTCAAGTCTCCTCAGAATACACCACCACAAAGTAAGTGCATACCATATGGCATACAATACTCACTGGCTAAGATGTCACTTGCCTGTCTCTTTGTACTTGTTGTCCCTCCTCCTTGTTATGTCATCAGTGATATTGGCTACATCATCAGACGGAGTGGATCTTTTCAGGTGACACTAATCGAGTCATCAAGGGGTAGAGATTCTAAGGTGACAACAATTACATCATCAAGAGGGCAGAGCTTTGTGGGCAGTACTCAGAACTTTACAAAAAAAGCTGCTCTACTTCCTTACAGGAATATTATAAATTTTGCTGTGGAAGAGAGAAGCAAGACATTTGTAATTGATTTCTGGAAATAACTTCTATTGATCTTACTTAAAGGGGTTGTCCCGCGCCGAAACGTTTTTTTTTTTGCATAGGCCCCCCGTTCATCGCAGGACAAACCCAAGGGATGTGGTGAAATAAAATAAAAAAATTTACTTACCCGAATCCCCTCTCTGCATCTTCTTCTTTCTTTTTCTCCAAGATGGTCGCCGGGATCTTCACCCACGATGCACCACGGGTCTTCTCCCATGGTGCACCGTGGGCTCTGTGCGGTCCATTACCGATTCCAGCCTCCTGATTGGCTGGAATCGGCACACGTGACAGGGCGGAGCTACACGATGACGCATAGAAGGGGGTGGAGCCAGAACGCTGCTCGTGCACTGACCGTACAGAAGGGAGAAGACCCTTCTGCGCAAGCGCGTCTAATCAAGCAATTAGATGCTGAAATTAGACGGAGCCATGGAGACGGGGACGCCAGCAATGGAGTGGGTAAGTGAATAACTTCTGTATGGCTCATATTTAATGCACAATGTATATTACAAATGCATTAATATGGCCATACAGAAGTGTATAACCCCACTTGCTTTCGCGGGACAACCCCTTTAATCTTAGAATTTAGGAGTTAGGGATTGAAGCCAGGAGAAAATTAATTCAACATATTAGACCAGAACTTAGAGTTGGTGGAAAAATTTAATTACATGCGCAAAGAGATTTTCACACGTCTCTAGCATAAGTCCAGGCTGAGAAATCTCATCTGCTTGAGTCTAACTGTTGTGAGATACTACCTGGATACAATTTTGCTGAATTTTCCAGAGGTTTAGTACATTGGGTGAGCCATGTACAAAATTTGAAGTTAGCCTATAATTTAGTTGAGTTTGTTCAAGTCTATACTATGATTCTCATGGTGTAAGTAGTTTCATTATATAGACACCATTCAAAGAGGCCTAAACACTGGATGGAATAGATTTATAAAGATCTCTTTTAGTGCTTTGGGTAGCCCTTACAAGGCAATTGATTCCAGAGGAACTTTAACCCTAAAATTGTTGTGTCTGTTTCTATTTTCATAGTTTTCTAGTACAGTAGGTCATAGATGGTGTTCTGATGAGTTATATAGTGAATTATAGATTTAGATTTACTGATAGAAACGTATCGCTATTAATGGTATTCATTAATAGCGATACAGTTTTTTTTAGGAACTCTAGTCTATAGCCTACTTTTCTTAAAACGTACTAGATGGGGGAAGTGGGGGAGGCATGACCTGCAACACATGGCGTTAGTTGCACATTGACTAGCTCCATTGTCTTGGGCTAAAAATCGTCTCTCCATTGCATCTTTTGTGGGTCCCTGGTGACAGAATCAAAACACTTATCTCTTCTAGTGCTCTGGCATCATGGGGAAAACAAACTAGAAGCTGAACTCTGAAAGAGTCATAGAGTTCATTACTTTCACAAGGTCACACAATGGAGTCAGCAGGAGGCTCACTAAATCAGAGGGCAGTTGTGTTGCAGATTCATAAGTGTCCTCACCTGCTTCATCACCTGATACTTCTCAGGGGAGCTCTGATAACTCTCACCATCCTGCAGCTTTGCTGGAGCTCACAATGGAGAAAGGAGGACCCAAACCTACTAGACATGTAAGTGCTGCAGCTAACTTTGAAATGGTGACTGCATGTTGTATCTGAGCAGCAACACATTACATAGCAGAATTTACCTCATAATACACTAGAAGAGGTAAGAGCACTGAAACTGAAAGTTGCAGATTTGGAAGATCGGTCTCACATAACAAAGTGTGATCCAGTAGAGCAGCTTGTAGAATATCTTACAGACTTCTTAGTTGCGATCCTTCCACACCTCAAACTGATCTCTTAATAGACAGAGTGCACTGCATACCTAAACCTAACGTTCTCCCTGCATCAATCCTAAAATCCTAAGAGATGTTATATCCTGTTTACATTTCTACCATTTTTAAGATAATTTGATGCTAGGGTCTAGGAATATGCAAAACCTTCAAGACTGATTTAAAGACATTCCGATGTTTACTGATCTATCTACAGACACTCTGGCAAGATATCTCAAATTTGCTACTGCCACAGAAATTCTGCATGCCAACAATATCCCCTAAAAATGGGGATTTCCTGTGAAATTTGTGGTAACAAAAGAGAGGAAGAAATTAGTTGTTGACTCTCCTGCTAAGCTGACAGAGCTTGTCTAGGAATGGAGACTTACTACTGTTCCAAATTCACCTAGAGGAAAGCTTGCTATGAGATTAGAACATTCCCTATTAGAGATGAACGAGCATACTCGTTAAGGAAAAATACTCGAGCAAGTATCATCCTTTTCGAGTACCGGCCTGCTCGTCAGAAAAGATTTGGGTGGTGGTGGGGGTGAGCGGTGGGTTGCAGGAGTGAGCAGGGGGACTGGGGGGGGGGGAGAGATATCTCACCCCCATTCACCCCGTTCTGCCCCGCCACCCCGCCGGCACCCAAATCTTTTCTGACGAGCAGGCAGATACTCGAAAAAGACGATACTCGCTCGAGTATTGTCCCTTAACGAGTATACTCGCTCATCTTCAATCCCTATATATTCTTGCTGATCTAGCAATTAACAAAAATGAGGAGTAGCTATTGCAGTGAAAAATGCTTAAATCTTTCGCTCCAATTTATTTTTTTTAAAAACACAATGGGAAAATATATTATCTTGGTTTGTATAATGAATAAAATAAATTATCCTATGCCCCAAACAAAAAACAAACTAAACTTTATCGGGCTTTTTTCAAGAAATCAACCATTACAAAAATGGGTCTCTCCTGATTGCAGGAGTTATGTGACCACCGCTTGACCCATCTGTTTCTAGTTTGACAGATAAACCCACCGATTTATATCGAATAACAAAAAAATTTTTTTTTTTGATATATGGAAAGATCACACCTTTTTTCACACACCCACAAGACCTACACTCACATAGAAATGCTCTTTGCTGATAGTTTGTTGTTTCAATGTGCAGTATCTGCTAAAATTAGTATAATTGGTCCAATCACGCACCAATCTCTCTAATTATTTCTGAAGCATATAATAACTCCCTTATAATTCCTTTGAAACTGAACAATTTTTTTTTACTTTCCTCTAAATACTTGACCAAAATGTCCTTATTACTCCTTGATTTCTTTCATAACAACTGCATGCCTGAAATGCAGCCATCCACAATATGCTGTGCTCACAAAGCTTATATAAGGGGACACTTTATAAGCTTAGCAGATTACATCTCTCAAATAGCATTACTAATTTGAGTCAATTAAACAAAACAAAATACTGTCCAGCTAGATCAGACATGATACATAACCTCCAAGATCAGTTACATTAACTAGATTTATATAAATATGAACAAACGCTTCAGAGAATTAATGCCAGGTATTATAGTCAAAATAATAAAGCTAGTGCATTGTTAACATCGTGTTTCAAATCTAGAGCTGCTAACTCTAAAATATATATTTTTAACGCACAAAAAGAAAGAATATTCCACCCTCAAACTATGGCAAATACTAAAGCTGATTATTATGCTTCACTTTATAATCTCCAAGATGACCCAGCAACTCCCCAACCCACTGCTGTCGAGATATCTAATGTTTAAAATTCAGTTTAGCTGACTAAGGTGTCAGCGCAGCAGTTATTATCTGTCCCTATATCTCTAGCAGAAATCAATAGTGCTATTAAGTCACTTAAATCACATAAAACTCATGGTCCTAATGGTTTAACAAATGATTATACAGTTTTTCAGTCTGCCTTATCCCCTCATATTCTTTCTCTTTTTAACAATATTCAAACAATGGGTAAAATAGCTACTAGGTTGGTGAATATTTTGCCCACTCTGGTTTTTCAAGATCAGCTAGGATTTGTTAAAGGGGTTGTCTCGCGCCGAAACTGTTTTTTTTTTTTGCATAGGCGCCCCGTTCGGCGCAGGACAAACCCAAGGGATGTGTTAAAATAAAAAAAATATATATATTATTTACCCAAATACCCGCTCTGCAACTTCTTCCTTCTTCCTACTTCTTCCTTCTCCAAGATGGCCGCCGGGATCTTCACCCACGATGCACCGCGGGTCTTCTCCCATGGTGCACCGTGGGCTCTGTGCAGTCCATTGCCGGTTCCAGCCTCCTGATTGGCTGGAATCGGCACACGTGACGGGGCGGAGCTACGCGATGATGCGTAGAAGGGGGCGGAGCCAGAACGCCGCTCGTGCCCGGGCCGACCAGAAGGGAGAAGACCCTTCTGCGCAAGCGCGTCTAAAAAAGCAAGAAGACCCCGAAATTAGACGGAGCCATGGAGACGGGGACGCCAGCAACGGAGCAGGTAAGTGAATAACTTCTGTATGGTTCATATTTAATGCACGATGTATATTACAAAGTGCATTAATATGGCCATACAGAAGTGCTGAACGCCACTTGCTTTCACGAGACAACCCCTTTAAGGGTAGGTACTCAGTTGACTATACCTGTAAGTATGTAAGCATTATAAGGGCTCAGTCACACGGGCGTTTTTACATGCGTTTTTCCGCGCGTCAAAAAAATCGCACTTGATAGAACCATTGCTTTTCAATGGAAGTGGTCACATGTACGAATTTGACATGCGGAAAAACGCCTGCGGTGAAAATTATAGGGCACGAGTTTGCAGAACGCAAATGCTCAGCCAATCAGAGGCAGCACTCACCCATTCATGAATTCATGAATGGGTGAGTGCTGCCTCTGATTGCCTGAGCGCATGGACCAATCAGAGGCAGCTCTCAGCTGCCATTCAATACCTGAGAGCTGCCTCTGATTGGTCACAGTGCTCAGCCAATCAGAGGCAGCCCATTCAGCAGGCGGGGATTTTGAATACCCTCCTGCTGAATACTACTCAGAGCAGTGCAGGAGAAGAGACGGCTGAGCCCTGGCAGCTGCAGAGAGGTGACTATAAGTTGTTTTTTTTTACACATTTTTGGATTGATTTTCAGGGGAGGGCTTATATTTGTAGCCCTTCCCTGAAAATCACTGCAGCGCTTGTCGGCAGCCCATTACTTTCAATGGAGCTGGCTGTATTGCCGGCTTAATTGAATTCAATGGGAGAACATCGCGCTCCTCTGCCACAGCTGTGACATCAGCTGTCACAGCCGCAGCAGGGGATAGCGGGCAGCGCTCTTTTTGAGGGTCAAAATGCCCGTGTTGCCAAGCCCTTTTGAGCGGATAAATGCTGCTAGCACCCGTTTAGGTCATGCAAATTTTTGAACGCATCAGTTATGTGACTGAGCCCTAACTGTATCAGAAAAAATAAGATGCCTTTTCTGCTTATTTCCATTAATGCAGAGAAGGCATTTGATAAAGTACATTGGGGAGACTTAGGTAAAATTCTGATAAAATTTGGGATATCTAGAGTAGCATGTGACTCAGTTAAAGCACTATACCCCCTTCATCTGCTGCTGTACTAATATCAGGGTACGCCTTTAAAACATTTAATATCTGCAACAGCACTTGGCTAGGATGTCCATTATCACCTTTAATATTTATTCTGATCTTGGAACTCTTAGGGCTCCTGCACACTTGCGTTTTTCTTTTGTGTTTTTTTTTTCACGCGATATCGCTGCGTTTTTTTCATGCGATTGTCAATGGGACTTTCTAATGTTAAAAAGGCATCGCCCAAAATTGCAAAGCACAAACTTGCAATGCGTTTTTAACTTTATAAAGTCCCATTGACAATCGCGCGAAAAAAACGCAGCGATATCGCAGCGTTAAAAGAACGCAAGTGGGTGTGAGCCCTTAGTGGAATGGGCAAGTAACGCAAAAGCTGTATCTGGAGCTACTATAAGGGCTCCTGCACACTTGCGTTTTTCTTGCGCGTTTTTTTTTCACTCTATCGCTGAGTTTTTTTTTACTCAATTGTCAATGGTACTTTCGAATATTAAAAACACATCTCAAGTTGGTGCTTTGCCATTTTTGCGCCATGCGTTTTTAAGATCAGAAAGTGCCATTGACAATCATGTGCAAAAAACAGCGATATCGCATGAAAAAAAACACGCAAGAAAAATACAAGTTTGCAGAAGCCCTAAGGGGAATAGATCACAAAATTAGTTTGTTTGCAAACGACATCATTTTGCTAACCCAGAATCTTCATTCCCTGCAGTGTTATGCTCTCTTAGACCCTGTTCACATGAGCGCTGTTTTCGCACATTAGAGGCGCATGAAAAGATTGCTTCTATTAGAACCAGTTGTTTCCTATACATGCGTTCAGAGTAAGGAATTTTAATAGAGATGAGCGAACGCGTTCGTCCGAGCTTGATATTCGTGCGAATATTAGGGTGTTCGGGATGTTCGTTATTCGTAACGAACACCATGCGGTGTTCTGGTTACTTTCACTTCCTTCCCTGAGACGTTAGCGCGCTTTTCTGGCCAATTGAAAGACAGGGAAGGCATTACAACTTCCCCCTGCAACGTTTAAGCCCTATACCACCCCCCTGCTGTGAGTGGCTGGCGAGATCAGGTGTTCGCCTAATATAAAAGTCGGCCCCTCCCGCGGCTCGCCTCAGATGCGGTGTGAGTTAGATGAGGGACAGTGCTGTTTATACCGGAGCTGCTGTAGGGAAAGAATTGGTAGTTAGTGTAGGCTTCAAGACCCCCCAAAGGTCCTTATTAGGGCCACTGATAGCTGTGTGTTGGCTGCTGTTAGCAGTGGGATTTTTTTTTTCTCAAAATCGCCTCTGCAGACCGTTGCACCTGGCATTAGGGACAGAAGTGCTGCATAGGCAGGGAGAGTGTTAGGAGTGAGTGTAGCCTTCAAGAACCTCAACGGTCCTTTCTAGGGCCATATTTATCCGTGTGCAGTACTGTCCAGGCTGCTGTTAGCTGTGCTGCATTTTTTTTGGGCTTCTCAAAATCGCCTCTGCAGAGCATTCCACCCTCCATTGATACTGCAGGGAAAGAATTGTATAGGCAGGGCCACAACACAGTTATTATTCATAGAATATACGCAGTGCTGCCTTTTGGTGGAAAAACAAGTGAAAACAAATCTATTTGTCCAGCCTCTGTCCGTCCTTACGGGCGGTGGAGACGTGTGAGCTGCGTGAAGAACAGTGCTAAATCATACGCACCCAGCTACGCTTTACTGCTGGCTTCGCCATTTGCTTTCCTTAATTGGGAAAAAAAATACCTGCTCTGCCAGAGTTATAATAACTCTGCTACCCTCACGTTCTGTGACACATAAGCAGGGACACAGCACAGTTATTAAACTTCTCATGTTCATAGAATATACGCAGTGCTGCCTTTTGGTGGAAAAACAAGTGAAAACAAATCTATTTGTCCAGCCTCTGTCCGTCCTTACGGGCGGTGGAGACGTGTGAGCTGCGTGAAGAACAGTGCTAAATCATACGCACCCAGCTACGCTTTACTGCTGGCTTCGCCATTTGCTTTCCTTAATTGGGAAAAAAAATACCTGCTCTGCCAGAGTTATAATAACTCTGCTACCCTCACGTTCTGTGACACATAAGCAGGGACACAGCACAGTTATTAAACTTCTCATGTTCATAGAATATACGCAGTGCTGCCTTTTGGTGGAAAAACAAGTGAAAACAAATCTATTTGTCCAGCCTCTGTCCGTCCTTACGGGCGGTGGAGACGTGTGAGCTGCGTGAAGAACAGTGCTAAATCATACGCACCCAGCTACGCTTTACTGCTGGCTTCGCCATTTGCTTTCCTTAATTGGGAAAAAAAATACCTGCTCTGCCAGAGTTATAATAACTCTGCTACCCTCACGTTCTGTGACACATAAGCAGGGACACAGCACAGTTATTAAACTTCTCATGTTCATAGAATATACGCAGTGCTGCCTTTTGGTGGAAAAACAAGTGAAAACAAATCTATTTGTCCAGCCTCTGTCCGTCCTTACGGGCGGTGGAGACGTGTGAGCTGTGTGAAGAACAGTGCTAAATCATACGCACCCAGCTACGCTTTACTGCTGGCTTCGCCATTTGCTTTCCTTAATTGGGAAAAAAAATACCTGCTCTGCCAGAGTTATAATAACTCTGCTACCCTCACGTTCTGTGACACATAAGCAGGGACACAGCACAGTTATTAAACTTAGATAATTCATTCACTAGAGGCAGTGGGGCCTTTCGTTTTCCAAAAAGGGCAAAAATTATATTTGGCCTGCAGTCTTGCGCCAATTTATTTCCTGCCTGTGAAATCAAATCACTGGTAATACAGCATGCTGAGGGGTAGGGGTAGGCCTAGAGGACGTGGACGCGGCCGAGGACGCTGAGGGCCAAGTCAGGGTGTGGGCACAGGCCAAGCTCCTGATCCAGGTGTGTCGCAGCCGACTGCTGCGCGATTAGGAGAGAGGCACGTTTCTGGCGTCCCCACATTCATCGCCCAATTAATGGGTCCACGCGGGAGACGGTTATTAGAAAATGAGCAGTGTGAGCAGGTCCTGTCCTGGATGGCAGAAAGTGCTTCGAGCAACCTATCGTCTACCCGCAGTTCTGCGCCGTCCACTGCTGCCAATCCGAATCCTCTGTCTGCTGCTCCTCCTTCCTCCCAGCCTCCTCACTCCACTACAATAACACCTGCTCAGGAGCGGGAGCACTCCCAGGAACTGTTCTCGGGCCCCTGCTTAGATTGGGCAGCAGCGGTTCCTCTCCCACCAGAGGAGTTTATCGTCACTGATGCCCAACCATTCGAAAGTTCCCGGGGTCCGGGGGAAGAGGCTGGGGACTTCCGCCAACTGTCTCAACAACTTTCTGTGGGTGAGGAGGACGATGACGATCAGACACAGTTGTCTTGCAGTGAGGTAGTAGTAAGGGCAGTAAGTCCCAGGGAGCAGCGCACAGAGGATTCGGAGGAAGAGCAGCAGGACGATGAGGTGACTGACCCCACCTGGTGTGCAACGCTTACTCAGGAGGACAGGTCTTCAGAGGGGGAGTCAAGGGCATCAGCAGGGCAGGTTGCAAGAGGCAGTGCAGTGGCCAGGGGTAGAGGCAGGGCCAGACCGAATAATCCACCAAGTGTTTCCCAAAGCGCCCCCTCGCGCCATGCCACCCTGCGGAGGCCGAGGTGCTCTAAGGTCTGGCAGTTTTTCACAGAGACGCCTGACGACCGACGAACAGTGGTGTGCAACCTTTGTCGCGCAAAGCTCAGCCGGGGAGCCAACACCAACAGCCTCACCACCACCACCATGCGCAGACATATGATGGCCAAGCACCCCGCAAGGTGGGACAAAGGCCGTTCACCGCCTCCGGTTTGCACCCCTGCCTCTCCCCCTGTGCCCCAACCTGCCACTGAGATGCAACCCCCCTCTCAGGACACAGGCACTACCGCCTCATGGCCTGCACCCACACCCTCATCTCCGCTGTCCTCGGCCCCATCCAGCAGTGTAGTTCAGCGCACCGTTCAGCCGTCGCTTGCGCAAGTGTTCGAGCGCAAGCGCAAGTACGCCGCCACGCACCCGCACGCTCAAACGTTAACCGTCCGCATAGCAAAATTCATCAGCCTTGAGATGCTGCCGTATAGGGTTGTGGAAACTGAGTCCTTCAAAAGTATCATGGAGGTGGCGGCCCCGCGCTACTCAGTTCCCAGTCGCCACTACTTTTCCCGATGTGCCGTCCCAGCCCTGCACGACCACGTCTCCCGCAACATTGTGCGCGCCCTCACCAACGCGGTTACTGCCACGGTCCACTTAACTACGGACACGTGGACAAGCACAGGCGGGCAGGGCCACTACATCTCCCTGACGGCACATTGGGTGAATTTAGTGGAGGCTGGGACAGAGTCAGAGCCCGGGACCGCTCACGTCCTACCCACCCCCAGAATTGCGGGCCCCAGCTCGGTGGTGGTATCTGCGGAGGTGTATGCTTCCTCCACTAAAGCACCCTCCTCCTCCTCCTCCTCCTCTGTCTCACAATCAAGATGTGTTAGCAGCAGCATGTCGCCAGCAGTCGGTGTCGCGCGGTGTGGCAGCACAGCGGTGGGCAAGCGTCAGCAGGCCGTGCTGAAACTACTCAGCTTAGGCGATAAGAGGCACACGGCCCACGAACTGCTGCAGGGTCTGACACAGCAGACCGACCGCTGGCTTGCGCCGCTGAGCCTCCAACCGGGCATGGTCGTGTGTGACAACGGCCGTAACCTGGTGGCGGCTCTGCAGCTCGGCAGCCTCACGCACGTGCCATGCCTGGCCCACGTCTTTAATTTGGTGGTTCAGCGCTTTCTGAAAAGCTACCCACGCTTGTCAGACCTGCTCGTAAAGGCGCGCCGGCTCTGTGCACATTTCCGCAAGTCCCACACGGACGCTGCCACCCTGCGCACCCTGCAACATCACTTTAAGCTGCCAGTGCACCGACTGCTGTGCGACGTGCCCACACGGTGGAACTCTACGCTCCACATGTTGGCCAGGCTCTATGAACAACGGAGAGCTATAGTCGAATACCAACTCCAACATGGGCGGCGCAGTGGGAGTCAGCCTCCTCAATTCCTTTCAGAAGAGTGGGCCTGGTTGGCAGACATCTGCCATGTCCTTGGTAATTTTGAGGAGTCTACCCAGGTGGTGAGCGGCGATGCTACAATCATTAGCGTCACCATTCCTCTGCTATGCATCTTGAGAAATTCCCTGCAAACCATAAAGGCAGCTGCTTTGCGCTCGGAAACGGGGGCGGGGGAAGACAGTATGCCGCTGGATAGTCAGGGCACCCTCCTGTCTATTTCTCAGCGCGTACAGGAGGAGGAGGAGGAACATGAGGAGGATGAGGAGGAGGGGGAAGAGACAGCTTGGGCCGCTGCTGACGGTACACCGGCTGATTGCCTGTCATCCTTTCAGCGTGTATGGCCTGAGGAGGAGGAGGAGGAGGAGGAGGATCCTGAAAGTGATCTTCCTAGTGAGGACAGCCATGTGTTGCATACTGGTACCCTGGCACACATGGCTGACTTCATGATAGGATGCCTTTCTCGTGACCCTCGCGTTGCACGCATTCTGGCCACGACGGATTACTGGGTGTACACACTGCTCGATCCACGGTATAAGGAGAACCTGGCCACTCTGATTCCCGAAGAGGAAAGGGGTTCGAGAGTGTTGCTATACCACAGGACCCTTGCGGACAAGCTGATGGTAAAATTCCCAGCCGACAGCGCTAGTGGCAGAAGGCGCAGTACCGAGGGCAAGGTAGCAGGGGATGTGCGTAGATCGAGCAGCATGTACATCCCAGGCAGTGCAACAGTCTTTAAGGGCCTGGCCAGCTTTATGGCTCCCCACCAAGACTGTGTCACCGCTCCCCAGTCACGGCTGAGTCGGCGGGAGCACTGTAAAAGGATGGTGAGGGAGTACGTAGCGGATCGCACGACCATCCTTGGTGACGCCTCTGCCCCCTACAACTACTGGGTGTCGAAGCTGGACACGTGGCCTGAACTAGCCCTGTATGCCCTTGAGGTGCTTGCTTGTCCTGCGGCTAGCGTCTTGTCGGAAAGGGTGTTTAGTGCGGCTGGGGGAATCATCACAGATAAGCGTAGCCGCTTGTCAACCGACAGTGCCGACAGGCTAACACTCATCAAGATGAACAAAGGCTGGATTTCCCCAGACTTCTGTTCTCCACCAGCGGACAGCAGCGATACGTAAGCAATACGTAGGCTGCACCCACGGATGGAAGCTACGTTCTCTCTCACCATCCAAAACGGGGACATTTCTGCTTCATCAATCTGTGTCTAATATTCCTCCTCCTCCTCCTCCTGCTCCTCCTCCTGAAACATCACGTAATCACGCTGAACGGGCAATTTTTCTTAGGGCCACAAGGCTCACTCAAATAATTTTTCAGAACAATTTTTATAAGTTTCAATGCGCTTAAAAGCATTGGAACTTTAACTTGAACCAATTTTTCGTTACACTGGGCTGCCTCCAGGCCTAGTTACCACTTAAGCCACATTAACCAAAGCGATTAATGGGTTTCACCTGCCCTCTTGGCTGGCCATGGCCAATTTTTGGGATGTACATTAGTACTGTTGATACAGCAATTTTTGTGGGCCCTCGCCTACAGTGTAATCAAATTAATTTTTAGCCCACCTGCATTACAGCTGACGTTACCTCAGCTGTGTTGGGCAATGCAATGGGATATTTTTATGTACCGCCGGTGGGTTCCAGGGAGCCACCCATGCTGTAGGTGCACACTGAGTTTTTAATACATCTGTACACTTCTAAAGAACCCGTCTGACTGGGCCATGCAGTGTGGGCCGAAGCCCACCTGTATTACGCACGACATTACTACCTCAGCTGTGTTGGGCAATGCAATGGGATATTTCTATGTACCGCCGGTGGCTTCCTGGCACCCACCTAGGCAGTGGGTCCACAGGGAGTTTAACCTACATGTGTCCACTTGTAAAGAACCCCAGTCTGACTGGGGCATGCAGTGTGAGCCGAAACCCACCTGCATTAACCCTTTCCAGTCCACTGTGTGACCTGTGAAGACATTAGGGTTTAAGGCTGTACAGCTCCGTTGTTGGTAGACGTCCGTCGGGGTTCTCTTACTGTATATTGCCAGCCTCTCTGCTGTCGGAGCCTATCCTACGTGTCAGCTCATGCAGTACTGGCTTTAGCCAGCATATAACGCCGTTGTATAACGGCAGAAAAAGAGTAAGCCCCCTAGGAAAACCATATACAAATTGGATTGGAAAGGGTTAAGCACAACATTACTACCTCAGCTGTGTTGGGCAATGCAATGGGATATTTCTGTGTACCGCCGGTGGGTTCCAGGGAGCCACCCATGCTGTGGGTCGACAGGGACTTCACAATAGGGAGTTGTACCTGCCTGTGTCTATGAATTAAAAAGCCCGGTCTGACTGGGGCATGCAGACACCTTGACAGAATGAATAGTGTGTGGCACATAGGTTCCCCATTGCTATGCCCACGTGTGCAGCTCCTGATGGCGGTGGCACAGGATTCTATTTCTCATTGCTTCTGTACAGCATTGTGGGCTATCGCTCCGCCACTTTTAAAGAGGGTCGCTGCCTAGCCGTGCCAACCTCTGCAGTGTGTGCCTGCGGTCCCTCGTCATGGCAGACGCAATTCTAAATAGACATGAGCGTGGTGTGGCATGAGGGCAGCTGAAGGCTGCCCAGGGACACTTTGGTGTGCGCTGTGGGGGGGGAGGGGGGGGCGGTTGGGCAGCATGTAACCCAGGAGAAGTGTCAGTGGAGTGTCATGCAGGCAGTGATTGTGCTTTGTTGGAGGTAGTGTGGTGCTTAGCAAAGGTATGCCATGCTAATGAGGGCTTTTCAGAAGTAAAAGTTGTTGGGAGGGGGGGGGGCCACTCTTGCCGGTATTGTGGCTTAATAGTGGGACCTGTGAACTTGAGATGCAGCCCAACATGTAGCCCCTCGCCTGCCCTATCCGTTTCTGTGTGATTCCCATTACTTTGTTGAATTGCCCAGATTTTCACACATGAAAACCTTAGCGAGCATCGGCGAAATACAAAAATGTTCTGGTCGCCCATTGACTTCAATGGGGTTCGTTGTTCGAAACGAACCCTCGAGCATCACGGGAAGTTCGTTCCGAATAACGAACACCCGAACATTTTGGTGTTCGCTCATCTCTAAATTTTAAATGTGTTAAATACTTGCACTAATCAAAGATAGGACATGCGACTGCAAGGTTGCATCTAGGGTCCGTGGAAAGAGAAAAAATAGGGCCTGACCTATCTTTGGTGCGTGATGTGCAGGAGTTTCCATTGACTCCTATGGGAACTCCTGCGCAGGAAAATGAGATTACAAATCTCATTAGGAGAATTTCTGCCGATGGAAGGAATTCCCTACTGCTTGCAGAGGGACATTTAAAACCTTCTGTCCAGAAGAAAATTTTAAATGTCTAGCGGTAAACTGCTATTAGTCTCCACGGGGATTAAGGAAGCACCAAGAATTCCCTTAATCCCCTCGGGGACTAGCAGGAATTTACAGCAGGACTTTTAAAATGTGCTTCTATGCAGCACATTTAAATGTCCCACTGTAGGCAGCGGGGAATTCCTCCAGCCCTGCTGCTGGGCAATTATCCTGCAGCAGGGGGCAGTAGGAATCTCTCTTCACCTCTCTCCCCAAGGGATTTTCCTATAGTGGGGAGAGAGGGGGGTGGGGTTACAGGGCTTCCCTGAGAGCATGGGAGGAGAGGGTGGGGCTACAAGGATCTGCCTTTCAGCCTCACCCCTCTAACACTGCCCCTCTCTCTTTGCTATGGAGAATCCCTTTGAAAAGCCCTATAGCCCCATCCACTCATTGAGCTATGGGGATATCCCTCAGGGTTCCCCAAAGCAGGGAGAAAGAGAGCAGGGCTATGGGTTAATCCCCCATAACAGGGAGAAAGAGCGGGTCTATGGGGGAAAAACTTATAGCAGAGAGAGACAGAACGGGACTATGGATTAATCCCCCATAGTATGAAGAGCAGGGTTATGCGGGATTAACCCATAGCAGGGAGAGACCCTCATAGCCCCGATCTCTCTTTCCCTGCTATGGTGAGATCCTGAAGCCCTGCAGGGCTTTTTCGCTTTCTCCTCCTGGAGCAACTGCCCGTTCACATGATTTTTATTGCTAAACCACGCTCATGTGAACGAGGCCTTACAACTAACAATTGTCAGAGTTAACTTGTTTGCTTGTTTATTCTGTTTATACAGATAAACATCGTTTGTTCGTTCACTTGCTAAATTGTTCAGCCATTCACATTCAGTACATAAGTGAATGAAGATGACTGAATGATCGTATTTAAACCAAATGATTAGCAAATGAGCAACAATGCTTTTTATGCTTGCATGAAATGAACGATAAGTGAAATACGAAATACATTTTACAGCATCTCTTTATTACAAGCTAAACATCACTAAATATCAAATGTTAGGTATGTATATACCTGACTCTGTTAGTTCCAGTTTAAAAAAGCAAATTCTCTGGGTAATGGATTCACTTACCTAATTAGGAATTTAATTATCCTTCCCATCCCATCCTGAGCACATTATCGGTAAATAATTATATTCCATTACTCCAAGATATTGAGCATGATTTAACCAATTTTCATAAATTTGAAGCATGGTGAGTCGGCAAAATAGCAACCATCAAGATGCTAATAATTCCAAAAATTCTATGTGTGTTTAGGAATCTCCCAATACCGTCACGAAGCATTGGGTTAATATAGGAAAAATTGTTTCAAAACACTGATGATTTATTATGGCTAATAACTCTGGGATTTTTTGTACCTAAACCTTCTTATATTACTATTAAAGCTGGGATCACAGCATGGAAAAGCATAACAATTTCCAAATCTATTATCCCCTTCAGGCTGCCTGAATTGCCTTTACAGGTGATACCCTTTATTATTTCAGATATCTCAATAAGCAAATGGATCACTGCAGAGATAATTTCAATCTGAGATATTTGGAAAGGTAATCACCTAATGTCCTTTAATGACATTTGTGCTAAATTTCACATTTATAGCAAAGATTTTTATAAAATATGCCATTTTATTACTCTGACTCCTAATTTGTGTTTTCTTCCCAAAACTATATTTGAATTAGCAGTATCTAATTTAAATAAACTTGCCAAAGACATCTCAAGACATTATACGGTTATTTTGGATATATCTCTGGGAGAGAGGCATGCTTGCTTACTTCATTAGGAAAGTGAGCTAGGTATCTCTATAGGCATAGAAGACTGGACTAAAACATTTACATTAGCAAGTTCACTTTCAAAATGTACATCTCATTTAGAGTTCACAAGGAAGATTTTTTTACTGTTGGTATATACCTCTAATATGCCTTGCTGCTTTTTATTCTACAAGTTCAGGGTGCATTCACACGAACGTATATCGGCTCGGTTTTCACGCCGAGCCGATATACGTTGTCTCTCTCTGCAGGGGGGGGGGGATGGAAGAGCCAGAAGCAGGAACTGAGCTCCCGCCCCCTCTCTGCCTCCTCTCCCCCCTCTACACTATTTGCAATGAGAGGAGGTTGGGTGGGGCCGGGCTAAGTGGGGGGGATTAGCCCCGCCCCCGTCCCACCTCTCCCCATTGCAAATAGTGCAGAGGGGCGGAGAGGAGGCAGACAGGGGGCGGGAGCTCAGTTCCTGCTCCTGGCTCTTCCATCCTCCCTCCCCCTGCACACGACGACGACGTATATCGGCTTGGCGTGAAAACCGAGCCGATATACGTTCATGTGAACGCACCCTCAGATGGATACTTGAAACAGATTTTTGGGATTGCCCAAGTACTTAATACTTTTGGAACCAAGCTAAATTCTTTATTGAAAAAACTTTGAGTATTCGAATAATATGAAGCTGCCCCTTAACACTGCTGCACATAGGCGTTGCACTTTAGCCCCTATTGATAAGACCATAGTTTTATATGTCTTAGTAGCAGCAAAGACTTTAATTGTGAAATTTTTGAAAATCTCTAGGGTTCCTGTGATGGCTGAGCTTACCGCCTATGTTAGTAACACTTGCAGGTGGAAGGGTAAATTAGCAAGTATGCATAGAAACTATGCAAAATATACTGTTAATTGGGGAAGTGGATATATTCACCACTTTATTTTTCTACGTTGTGTTAACATTACAGAAGCACAATGAGCTTATAGATAGTACCTTGTTGAGGTACTCCACATTTGCAAGCCACATGTTATGTTGCTACATTTATGTTTTGTATTGTAATTAAAAATAATTGAGCTCTTCATACGTAAAATTGTTTATCAGCTACAATTATCTTTTGATGGGACTTTGTATCATTATTAGAGATGAGCGAGCACCAAAATGCTCGGGTGCTCGTTACTCGAGTCGAACTTTCAGTGATGCTCGAGAGTTCGTTTCGAGTAACGAACCCCATTAAAGTCAATGGGTGACTCGAGCATTTTTGTATATCGCCGATGCTCGCTAAGGTTTTCATTTGTGAAAATCTGCAAAACACAAGAAAGTGATGGAAACGACACAGAAACGAATAGGGCAGGCGAGGAGCTACATTTTGGGCTGCATCTCAAGTTCCCAGGTCCCACTATTAAGCCACAATAGCGGCAAGAGTGAGACCCCCCCCCCCCACTGTCAGCGTAAAGATCGTTCTCCTCTGCCACAGCTGTAACAGCTGTGGCAGAGAAGAACGATGTTAGCCCATTGAATTCAATGGAGCCGGCAATACAGCCGGCTCTATTGAAAGCAATGGGTTGCCGGCGTACGCGGGATGAATTGTCGGGAAGGGCTTAAATATATAAGCCCTTCCCTACAATTCATCCAGAAATGTTTAAAAATAAAAAATATATATATATACTTACCTGGTCCCGGCAGAACGATGTTAGCCCATTGAATTCAATGGAGCCAGCAATACAGCCGACTCCATTGAAAGCAATGGGCTGCCGGCGATCGCGGGATGAATTGTCGGGAAGGGGTTAAATATATAAGCCCTTCCCTGCAATTCATCCAGAAATGTGTAAAAATAAAAAATATATATATACTTACCTGGTCCCGGCAGACGGAGTTCAGCGCGGCAGGCTGCAGTTCTCCTGAACTGCTCTGAACAGCTGTGAGTAGTATTCAGCAGTCGGGGATTTAAAATCCCCGCCTGCTGAATGAGATGCCTCTGATTGGTCACAGCCTCACCAATCAGAGGCATCCCTCACTCACACCCATTCATGAATTCATGAATGGGTGAGTGAGGGCTGCCTCTGATTGGCTCAGCGCAGGGACAGCTGAGAGCTGCAGCCTGCCGCGCTGAACTCCGTCTGCCGGGACCAGGTAAGTATATATATATTTTTTATTTTTACACATTTCTGGATGAATTGCAGGGAAGGGCTTATATATTTAACCCCTTCCCGACAATTCATCCCGCGATCGCCGGCAGCCCATTGCTTTCAATGGAGTCGGCTGTACTGCCGGCTCCATTGAATTCAATGGGCTAACATTGTTCTGCCGGGACCAGGTGAGTATATATATATATTTTATTTTTACACATTTCTAGATGAATTGCAGGGAAGGGCTTATATATTTAAGCTCTTCCCGACAATTCATCCCGCGTACGCCGGCAGCCCATTGCTTTCAATAGAGCCGGCTGTATTGCCGGCTCCATTGAATTCAATGGTCAGTGCTTGTTTAATCGAGACGAGTACCGCGTGGTGCTCGTCTCAAGTAACGAGCATCTCGAGCACCCTAATACTCGAACGAGCATCAAGCTCGGACGAGTATGCTCGCTCATCTCTAATCATTATTTAAAATTGTGACATTGTAACAATCCTTTCCTCCATAATAAAATTTATATTAAAAACAATCATACTATTTTAATGTTTTTAACTTAACTTTTAAACCTTTGCTGGACTTGAATTGTGTTAATGTAAAAAAAAAACTGCAAAAAATTGATGTGTTTTAAAACTTTTGACCAGTTAAAAAACTGTTGATGTGAAATCTCTGACAACCAACTTCGTTGCTTGTGTCAGGATACACTACATAAAGGGAGGTCTGTCTGTTTCCGTTCTGAATCTGAGAACTGGAAGTTCCTTCATTAGAGTTGACAGAGTCTTGATGGGAGATATATGTGACAGAAGTGACTGCTATTCTGTTCTCATGAGTAAAATTTTGTGTCTTGGGTTTCTTTATGAACTTTTCAGTGTTTAATTGTATGAGATAGAATAATTGTATTTTCCTTTTAACTGTAGATGAAGAACTTTTGCTTTTCATAGTTCTGGCCATTATTCAAGAAGTGTGTTTCCACAAAATTTCCTAGAGGCTTGCCAGACTTGGATATTTGACTGTGTCATAACCTTTTTATGTGTAAACTTCACTGCAGACTTGAAAATGATCAGTCTGGAAAACAAATGGAGCTATATACCTTTAAAAAAAACATATTCAGCAGTCATAGAATCATAGAATAGTAGAGTTGAAAGGGACCTCGAGGGTCATCTGGTCCAACCCTATGCTCAGTGTAGGATTCTCTAAAGTGAGCAAGCAGGATTCAATTGTAAAAAAAATTGGATTTAAGTATAAGCATAATACTGAAAAATTAGAACTGCGCTCCTAAGCTAGTTTTGTTACAGATAGAGGTGTTGTCATGACGGATAATAGGCTGAACTGGACAGATGCACGGGTATGTATTTTTTTAAACTTACCACCTATGCTCCTATGATGTGGAATGAAGGAGCTGAGGTGGAGAGGCTGAGGGATGCAAATGAGTTTATAAGTCAGCAGTATTGGAGACTCCAGTATTCGGATAAGTAACAGCCAGGGGGACAAGAGTATATGTGTCAACCATGAAGTGGAAGAAGGTGAGAACTTTTCAAAATGGCAGCTGCTGTACCAGGACACACGGCTAAAAAGTTGTAGTTAGTCTCTTGTGCTAAACCTACAGTGGAAGATTTCTCCTTTTTTATGTGCTTACCTTCAGAACGATTAAATCTTGAAGTTTGTTTGCTGTGTTACATCATAACAAGCATTGTTTTCACAAGATGTGGAGTCTAGTAGAAGGCCAAAAATCTGGGACTTGGGTCCTGATTAGGCTTCACATTGGAAAAGCTTAATTTTCTTTTAGCATTGGCCCATATTGGTTTGTGGCAATGCTAGGGTGCCAGCGTCGTTGTTTACAGGGGAAAATGCTTTTTGGACAAAAGAATAAGCTGGATTCTGAGCAGCTCATGAGGAGCACCCAAGATATATATCCTCCTCAGAGTTCATTCAATCATGTTCCCCCCAACATGTGCGATTTCAAGCTGAAGGAGCATAAAGATACAGTAACTGTTATTGGCCCTTGTATAAATAGACACACCTTCTTTAGGGTATTGATTCATACTTTACCATCTGATAGCCATATATAAATATCTGCCTTTACTGGAGTTGGTGCCAGAATATAAAGTGTCAACTGTTTTTGTGTGTCAGTTTTGTCACAACCCACAGAAAACAAGGTACAAAAAAGGTCATAGTGAATACAGATGCTAATGCGTATTCACCCATAGACTTTAATGAGCAATTTTGGTCCGTGAATGCAAATCATAGGACATGATAAGACTTTTTTTACACACAAAAAGTCTACATAAAAAATGCATGTCTGAATACAACTAATTCAATCGGTATTTTGTCCATATTCAGTCAAGTTAAAAATGCAGGCTGAATACGAACAGAAAATACGCCCATGTTAATGGGCCTTAACCCTTTCCAATCCAATTTCTATCCTGGTTTTCCTAGGGGGCTTACTCTTTTTCTGCTGTTATACAACTGCGCTATATGCTGGCTAAAGCCAGTACTGCATGAGGTGACACATTGGATAGGCTCCGACAGCAGAGAGGCTGGCAATATACAGTAAGAGAACCCCGACGGACGTCTTCCAAGATCTGAGCTTTACAGCCTTAAATTATAATGTCTTCAGAGGTCAGACAGTGGATTGGAAAGGTTTATTGATCTTGCGGTTGTGTTGGCAGGGCTCTCCATGGGCTGCTCCCAACATCTAATTGTTTGTAGTTCCTGTATTGGGCACAAAATAATGTTTAAAAAGCACATGACCTTTTGACACCCACATTCTTTTGGAGAATGTATTATATTACAAATGGGAACAGAAATATGGTCCTTATATGATTTATGACCTACTCTAAATTATGTTTCCTGAGATATACTGTGCACATTTTAATTGACATCTTACATTTTAACCATTATCAGCAACAAAGTAAATATCACATATTTAGGACAGATAGCTGCCTGAGGTTGCCTCATTAGAATTACATCATAACTCTGAAGTGACTTTGACTATGATTAAGGATATTTTTTACATTATACTGCAGAAAAATAAAGTATTTTCACTAGAAAGGCTGGACTTAATTATATAGCTGACTCTACCAACTCTCTAATTAGTTCTGACCTGGCTGGACACAAAAGAGAGATAACAAGCTAAAAGGCAAATTAAAAATTTTAAGTTGCTTTTTTTCCTTCAAAAACATTTGAATTTGGGAGAACACTGACAATGAAGTGATTACAATCACAGGTAGCAACATATCATAATTATAGTTTCTTGGGCTGTAGTTATGAGTCCAAGCATAAGTTATGCTTATCAAGTGCAGTTTTGAAATGACTATTTTAATGATGTGCTTAAAATGGTCTGAAACTGTGAAATGTGCATTAAATAAATATCATTCTCCGCTAAATCATCTTCCTTTCTTGTTCATCAATTTGCAGTCTTTATATAGGTATTGCACTTAGATAATAAGTAGGAATGATCTTGACCTGTTGAGGTTAGTTGAGGACTGAATTTGAGGAACATGTAGTATATTTCCGCAGTTCTTGGACATGATACTTTATTCTGCCTTTAGAAAGTAATCATTTAGATTAATTCTGAAGTGCGGAAGAGTATTTTGAACCTAGGGTAAGTAGCTAGTAGAGATGAGCGAACGAGCTCGTTTAGGACAATAACTCGATCGAGCATCGCATTTTTCGAGTAACTGCCTACTCGGGCTGTGGGGGGGGGGGGGGGGTGGAACAGGGGGAAGCTCTCTCTCTCTTCCCCTCTCACTCCCCACCACAACCCCCCTCACCCCCGGTGCCCCCCAAATCTTTTTGACCGATTAGGCAGTTACTCGAAAAAAGCGAAGCTCGATTGAGTAATTGCTCTAAACGAGCACGTTCGCTCATCTCTAGTAGTTAGTGCTCTTTTGAGCTTTGCACCAGAAATAGGGGCACTATGGCTGACAATACGGGGAATACAGCTGACAATGGGAGTATGTGTCACAGAAAAAGAAGGCAATTTTTAAAGCCTGGATAACCCCTTTAAGGCTGGTTTCAGATAAGCATAATTAAATGCATTATGGATATGGTTCCATATTATAGACATGCTACAGATGACATTATAACCGTATCATCAATACTTGATCTGTTTTTGCCTCCATGTATATTATTTTCTACTGGTCAAATACTGATCCATAATTGCTCAATAGAAAAGAATTCCAAATACACAGACAAAAACTCATAAAATAGGTCATGCTGCAATTTTAAAAAATGGCCATGAAAACTACAATGAATAAATGCACAGATTTATATTAGTTCCGTATTACAATCCCCAAAATATAAACCAAATACGGAGCTAAAATACGTTCATCTGAAAGCAGCCTAATAATGTAATATAACATTTGCTTGCAAATGGAATTGAGACTCAAATACCAAGTCAGTGCATTGGAATTTTATGTAAATAATTTTCTTGCAAATACCAGATTATCAGACTTGTTCTGCATAAAAAGCAAGTTGGACTACAAAATCACAGAATCTTTGTTTTGCACATATGTATAATTGAATATTAAAAAATTTAATAATACTGACTAAGAAAATCATTGCACTTCCTGAGTTCTCTGTTGTAGGGACTGAATAAACTTTTTCCTTTCTGAAGGAAAGAAGTTTGATCTTGAACACTGTGAACGTCATTTTATATTTAACAGATGGCAAAGATAATCTCTTGGTGCCGTATACACATTTCAATGAAGAAATAAAGATCATGATGGCAATTTAAAATGAAACAGAATTAGTATTTATGTAGCAATGACAGATGTGGTAGACACGGAAAGACTCCTGATATTGTTGCAATGGAAAGTTGGTTTATACTACTGTCTTGATTTGAGTCTGTTGCAAAGAAATATCACTAATTCCAAATTTAGGCTGGATAATGTTGCACCTTTTTTTTAAACACATTTTTATTCAGTTTTCAAGTAGAACATATAAAAAGACATAGCATGCTGTTATCTCTGGAAAAGGAGGCAACTGAAGTTCCACAGGTCTTTGTCATCATAAAACAAAAAGCACACAGAAACGTGAATACTGTGATACAATCACAATATACCAAAAGAATTTGTAGGAATTATCAAAAGTAGAACAGAGAACAGGAAAGCAAAAAAGGAACCATAACACATGAGACAAATAACAAAATCTGTATGTAAAAGGAGATATTTTAGCTATCTCTAAGGGCTCATTCACACGAGCGCTGTCTGAGCGCAGTATAGGCGCACACAGAATGCTCGTCTATAAGAACCAATGGTTTCCTATAGAAGAGTTCGCATGAAGGAATTTTAGACGCGCAAAATACTCACATCTAACAAAGATAGGACATGCAAGTGCTATGCGGGCATCTAAGGTCCATGCTGCTAGAAAAGATAGGACCTGACCTATCTTTGGTGTGTTCTTTCCATTGACTCCTATGGGAGGTGGAAAACACGCACCTCAAATCGTGTGAACGGACTAATTGAAATAGCTGGAATTCAGCCATTTACACGATTTTTAGTGTAGTATAGGTGCAATATTTTCATGCTGCACACAAACAGTGCTCGTGTGAATGAGCCCTAAGTATCAACTATAGCATGTTAGACATAAAGAGGGCTCCACCAGCGATATAGAAACTTACAGCCTTTATTAACCCAGTGTCACAGCTTTATTGGTTACTATAAGGGATGTGTTTCGATCGTAAGACCTTGGTCACCCACAGTGGGTGGAATCACCGGTGAAATCTTTTTCTTTTTGGACCGATCAAAGTGGATTACGTGAAGGACTACACGTACCACCGCGAAGAGAGAAACACTCTTGGAACACCATTGGAGCAGGATGAGGGACAAGAGACGGTGAGCAAACTTTGTTTCTGTTGCTGATAAAGAAGGCTCATAAGCACTCAATATCATTATGACCTATGCAAAAAGTTGATTATTAGCCACTTAACGCTATATGTCGTAAGTTTACATCCTGAGCGCCTGGCACTTGTTGTAACAAGAAGTAAAATTATGTCCTGTGCACAGGCTCAGCGCTGAGCCAATCAGAGGCAGGTCTCACTCACACCCATTCATCAATTCATAAATGGGTGTGAGTGAGACCTGCCTCTGATTGGCTCAGCGCTGAGCCAATCAGGGGGCAGGTCTGACTCACACCCCCTTCACACCCACTGCAGGCCGGCCGCGCTTAACTCCGGCTGCCTGGACAAGGTCAGTATATATATATTTTTTATTTTAACACATTTCTGGATGAATTGCAGGGAAGGGTTTATATATTTAAGCCCTTCCCGACAATTCATCCCACGCACGCCGGCAGCCCATTGCTTTCAATGGAGCCGGCTGTATTGCCGGCTCCATTGAATTCAATGGGCAAACATCGTTCTTCTCTGCCACAGCTGTTACAGCTGTGGCAGAGAAGAATGATTTGTCTTCTATATGTTCTCAATGGGGTCGGCGCTGCTGCCGTCGGCCCCATAGAGCGCATATAGAGAAGAGAACAGGAATCGCAGATCACAGATAGGTGCGATCTGCGAATTCTGTTCTATAATTTATCGGACGAGCGCATAAAAAGCGCTCATGTGTCCGATACCATTGCAAAGCAATGGTTTTAAAAAAAATCGCCGGACGCATGCGCATGCGCAAATCGGGCGAAAAAACGCCCGTCTGACTGAGGCCTCATAGTGCAGGGAAAAATAGAACATGAAATCTGTGAACAATGAAACTTTTTAAAATGTTTTTGGAGCTCAAGGTTTTTTTTAAGGCTTCTATTAGTTGCTCCTTTACATGAAAAAAATGCACCCTGGTTATTGTAGGTAACAATCTGTTGCTGTTTTTACTGTGGAAGTGATGTATGTAAACAAAGTGGCATGTTGGCAGTTGCACAGGACAAAGAAAAGGGTCCAGAGTGGCAGATAAAAGGTGCAGATTGCCGCTAGTTGTCTATACCTACTAGATTTAAGCACTTTCACAATTTGCATTTTGCACCCATAAAAACCCCTTTTAAATATTCAAGTTCATGACAGTACAATCAGAAAAAGACTGAGAAAGTATGTTATTTTTGCCATGAAAAAGACTCGTCTTTCTAAATCGAACTGCCATAGCATGGCTAAAGTTTGCAAAGTTGCATTTTAACAACCTACCAGACTTCTGGAACAATGCTCTTTTGACGGATGAGATCAATGTAGAGATATTTTACAGTAATGTGTAGCGCTATGTTTGTCAAAAACCAAGCGCAGCATATCAGCAATAGCACCTCATATCAACTGTCAAGTATGATGGTGGAGGGGTGATGATTTGGACTTTTTTGCAGCAACAGGGTCTGGGCACCTTGCAGTCACTGAGTCAATATTGAACTCCTGTTTATACTGTATACCCCTTCATTCTAAAAAGAACATGACCGAGCTTGTTTTACAGCCATGAACTCTTCTGTACACCAAAGTATTCTAGAGTGAAATGTGAGACCATATATCCAAAAGCTAAAACTTGGAATGAACTAAAGCAACATTGTAAAGATGAGTGGGCCAATATAATTTTCAGAATAATGTGAGAGACTGATTAAAACATGCAAAAAATGATTACTTCAAGTTATTGTTACGAAAGATGGTTGTACAAGCTATTGATTCATGGGTTGAACTTAATTATTCATACAGTTCTTCTGCATGTTGGCCTACTTTTTTGTTAAATAATGACAAGGTGTAATTTGTCATTGGTGTGGTTCATTTGAGGTTTACTCACCTAATTTCAAAATCTTCTAAGGACCAGATTTTGTATATCCTGATACGTAAAACCATAGAATTCAAAGAGGGTGTACTTATTTTTTCTCATGATTTTAAATAATAACTACACAAAATTTTATTAGAAATTATTGCAATAGTTCTGATAATTATTAATTAATTACAAATAGTTTGCTTAGTTCTTTCCTACCGCTTTATAAATCAGATGGAATGCTACACATGGGAGACAGATATCAGCTTTAATTCTTTATTAAAGATTAAAAATAGGGTAAATGAGGAAGAAAGTGAGGACTATTTAACACATTTCTTATGTCACTGTGTTCACATTAGTATGATCAGACAGATGGCAGATACTGTATAAGAATGCATACAGAGAGAGTAAACCTGATAAGTAATTAATTCTTTTTAAATGAATAATAATAAAAACTTAAGTTTCTTTTTATTGATTTTCAAATGAAGTAATAAGGATATCCACAAATCAAAACAGTCATTAATACTGTAAACAGGATTGTCACATAGACTATACGTGGCGTAAAGTACCATTGTATAATACATAGTGTCATGGCAAATTTGTCTTAATTGAAAAAAAAAATTATTTTCAATTGTTGAGTCTTCTACAGTTGTTATTGACGCACACGCACATAGTCTTTAATCAGATTCAAAATAAGGTAAGAATGGACACATTTGTCCTGTAAATTAAGTGAAAGTTTTTTAATCAAACTTTTTCTAGTTAACCTTCCTTCAGGTGCAACCGATCTATTAGACACAGTGCACCAATTTTAGCTTTGTCTTCCCATGCTAGGCAGCGTTGGTGACTGTTGCGTCTAGTAGCTTTCCTTTTTTTTCTTTGTGTTTATAACAGTGTTAACCAGTTTGCTCTCTGTCTTTCCCAGAAGTTATTCAAGTTTTAATCTGCCAAGCATATTGTGTCTGAACTCTTCATATTTTTGAAGGTTTGTATTTTAAAAATATTTATATAAAAGTAGATTATTTTATTCATTTAACAAGCTCAAGAGATTTCATCCTCCTACCCAAGAAAGAGACTATTACCTCCAAAAAGATGTTGATGCTCAATCTGCACCACCGAAATCGGAATGCAAGAAATGTCAGGCCGCCACCTGCCTATCCCATGCAAATATGGTGTGTGATCTATGCTTCAAGGAAGAACATTAAAATGTTGAGTGATTCTTCAAGTGACTTGCCTTCGAATGGAACTGTAACTCCTAATTTGAGATTTTTTTAAACTTTATTTTCTTAACTTTATTTTGTTTTATTATATGACAATGGTATTTGGTATTGAGTGTTTTCTTAAAATCTTTTTTTAATACTTAATAATTAAAATAAGTTCATTATATTAGTTTTTTAATTTGGATTTTTCTTCTTTAACAATCCCACAAAATGTTGTTGATTAGTTGCAGATTGTTGAATTAACAATTAAGGTTTTAATTACCTTTATTAAAAAACATTAGCTAATATACCCGGCTTGACCTGAGTTAATTTGGTACAGGTGTTTATGTGTTGTTTGCATAAAAATTTTTATGGAGACATGGTGTAATGTCAAACTGGAACATGAACACTCAGCAGAGTCTTACAGGTACGTGGACTGCAGAACCGCAAACTGGAACTCGGAAACAGTGGGCATAACTGAGCAGCAGACATAAAACACCAACTGACAAACAGCCAAACACTCACCAAGCATACCCGGAAACATAGCCAGATAGAATTGTTATAATAAGTATGAGGGATTAGTTCGTGGATTGGCCAAGTCACTTAAGCCATGAGCCCACTTCAAGGGTCCTCGTTGTCCCACAGTCCCTACTCTAATGAGACAACTAACCCAGGATACCTGCCTGATTTGGATGGCCCTGCACTGGAACCTAAGGACCTAACTAGTCCTAGATGGTAAATAATCTACAGCAAGACAGTTCACACCACATGCACTGAGAGCCACACAGACACGCAGGAGCATAATACTGTTCACACTGGAGATAGTGAACACTGCACAGACACCTCATGTCCAGTCACATACACATAAGATATAGAAGACTGCACAAACATGAAAGAACACAACACAGTACACACTGAACACACTGAAGCCTGCACAGACAAGCAGGAACACAAGACTACTCACACTGCAGGAGGAAAACCAGAAGACACTGACAAAGGAGCTGGTACATATAAGCAACAGACCTGTGAGATTGTCTGACTGGAGCAAACCACACCCAGCCAGCACAATCGAACACACCTGTGGAGCTGTACTGCTAGAAACACTGTGGTACAATAGATCCTAGCTAGCACAACCCTAACAGTACCTTTCCCTTAAAGAGGGGCTTCTGGGGATACAGGTGCCTAACACATGGCTATTTCAGAGGAACCAAGGAATAAAATATGTATACAGATAGAGGACCGCTAGATTCTCCTCAGACTTCATAAGTGAGGTAGATTCTCCTCAGTATATGCATATGGAGATCAGTTAGATTCTCCTTAATATATACATATAGAGGAGCATTAGATTCTCATCAGTATATACACATAGAGGTGAGGTAGATTCTCCTCAGTGTACAAATAATTTCCTTAGGTTTTATGGTTTCTGAGAAAAGAACTATGTAATGTATCACGGATTTTCACAGTTTTTTATGCTTAGAATTGAATATTGAAGTTGGAAATCATTTACTTTTCATACTTAGGACCTAAAGAATGGTCGCGCTAAATTTCAAGTTTGTACGACACCGAGAAGTTAAATAACATAGGGGTGCACTTACTTCTGCAAATAGCATTGAATAATCGAGTTGTGACCCTTTTACTATTCCTACTTAGGACATAAAGAATGGTCATGCCAAATTTCATGTTTGTATGACACTCGGAAGTTAGAGAATTAGTGGTGAGTCAGTCAGTCAGTAAGGGCTTTCGCCTTTGTATATATAGATGTGCATGTTAGGTACATTGAGCCTGAACTAGCAGGCTTGGGCATTGCGCCTGATGGAAGGTTAACAGGTCAAATTAAGTGTGGACGAAGATATTGCATTCTTCCTTGTGATATTAAAAGAGTAATAAGCTGTTGTAGCATGGTGCAAAGTGAAGGCTTTGCAATAAGCAGGAATAGTGTGGCTTGTGATGACGTGTCAGTTGAGTATGAATACACACCTGTGAAAGGGATAGGTTTGTTAAAGGTTTTGCTGCTGTTCTGTTTTTGATTGGACTGCTGGCACTGTGGTTAGGGTACCATTTGTACAAAGATCAGAAAAGAGAGTACCCTACAGCCAGGCTACTTAGGCTACTTCAGGGAAGTATAAGAAGGTTCTGATCTCTTTGGTTGATGATTTTTTTGGTGTGCTTTTGTTTTTATTTGTATTCTTCTATCGGTATTTGGTGTGTTGCGTTTGCATTTTTCACTTTGTGCTTTCAGGCACTCATACAGGTTGAAGTGCATGTACAATTGTCTTGAATTTATTTATGGCCCAGTGCTGACATATAGACAGTAATAAATAAATAAATAGAAAATACATAGCAGAAGTACCAAAGATAGGAATTGCCACCTTTGACAGTAGTTATGAGAACTGTACTTGCTAGATTCAAGAAAACTGAGAGGTGGGAACCCAATAGAACTATGAAAGTAAGGGCAGAATATTTAAAATGGGCAGTAAAAGACATAGCCAAGATATTGAAAAAGGCATGTATGCTGGAAAATGGCTGTTTGAATTTGGAAAGTTGGAGGGAGTTTAATTTTAGTAAAAAAATATGATGGATTGATAGACAAGCACAACTACAAGGCACAAATGGATGCATGGATACACATCTGAGAAACATCATCCCCTTAATAGCCACAGTGATACAGATTTAGAAGATGAGCATATGAACACCAGATACACTAGGGGAACGAGAAGAACAGGTCATGTTGTTGAGAGTGCCTATCCACCATTACAGGACTTTACTGACCTTTCTTCTCCCTCTTCTAGTTCTCCTCCATCTTCCAGTTCTCCTTCTTTTCCTCCAAGTTCCTTTCTTTCTTCTCCTCCCAGTTCTCAATCTCCTTCTACTCCTCCCAGTTCTCAATATCCCTCTACTCCTCCCAATTTTCCTCCTCCAGTCAATTCTTCCCCTCATCTGTGACAGGGTTTCTTATAGCCCTGCAAAGGATAATCTACTGTTATGTACACCAACAGAACAGCAGCTTAGCCAGATAAAGCAAATAATCCTTTCTTCTTCTCCTCTCAACTGCTTAACAAACTCAACCACTTAAAATATGGATAGCAGATATGGCAGACTTGTTTGTTCAAATGCTACTGTCAGAAAATGTCCCAGTTAATTTACTTTGGGCAGATGAACTTGGGGCTATCAATGCAGTCATACAATTAAAAAAAAGGGTTATAGTGACCGAACCATTGATGGAACAAGTGCTCACCAATGTTATGGAGAAAGGGGAGGAGATAAAGCAGGACTATCATGTTATTGATGATGACATTGACCCAATGTTACAGACAATCTCTCCCAAACTGTGGGTAAGGCATAAAACAGATGTTGGACTTGTAAATGTGACTCCTGTCAAAATTAGGTTTAAGCCTGGGGCAGCTCTAGTGTGCATTAAGCAATACCCCCTGAGCAAAGAGCATAAAGTTGCAATTAGAGTCCAGCTGGAAGAATATTTAAAGACTGGTGTTATAAGTGAATGACAATCCCCTTATAATACACCACTTTTTCCAGTGAAGACATGAACCTGAACAACCATGAGCTGATCAAATGGTTCATGACTTACGGAAAATTAACAACTGAATGGTCATAGACACCTCCATAATTCCCCTAAGTGCCACTTATTTTCAGCAGTCGATTCGGTGAATTTTATTATCGGCCACAATAGAAATCGATAGACAAATCATCCTCACTTTCACATTTGAGGCAAACAGTATTGTTGGACAAAATTGCCGCAGGGAGGAGCAATGTCTCCTTCTGTATTTTTTAGATCACTGGCATATGTATTATCATTTTGGCATCCAGGAACTAGGTAAACACAGTTGTTGCAATATGTAGATGACTTGTTGCTTTGTGTTCCATAGGTTTGTTTGGTTAAGACCGACTTCCATTTTTATTTTTGAGCAAGGAAGGGTGTAAGGTCTCTAAAGAAAAATTGCAAATAGCAAATACCAAAGTGGTATTCCTCGGATATTGCATTTCTGGATAGATGAAATACATTACAAATGACAGAAAAACAAGTGATAGAACAAGCAACAGCGCACTAAGAACCTTAATTGGACTAGTGAGTAATTGCAGGGAGTGGATTCCATTCACATTCTCCCTAATTAAGCCTCTCTTTGATGTGTTGCCGGCCTGTAACAAAGGGCACCCATATGTGTTAAAAGAAGAAGCAATAGGAGGTTTAAAAAGTTGAAAGATGCTATTGTGTCAGCACATGAACTGAAAATTCATAACTATGCTTTTACTTTTAACTTGTTTTGTCATGAGGCAGAAGGTCAAGCTAAAGGGGTACTCACCCAGACCCATGGGGGAAAACCCCAACCCTTAGGGTATTATTTTGCTCTTAATATTTACGTGATGCCGACAAATGCATTAGTTAGTTATCTCACTTGGACGACGATGGTCCGTAGCGCTAATCTAGAATGACCAAGACTGAGAGCATTGTTCCATTCAGTGTTGATGTCGGAGGAGGTACCGTTGCCAATCTGTTGCACTCAAGAGCACCGCGGACGACCAGGAGGCCTTCGCCATCCGGCAGGGGGTCGTCTCTCGATTTTCCTAGCAATTGCTGCGGTTAGAGCACCCTGGGCAGGGACAGCTTCTGACAAGTGTGCAACATGATCAAAAAGTGCAAGTCATCTCCTTGTTGTTGTTTTTGTATCTCGCTATTTCTAATGAAGTCAAACTGACGGACACAGAGAATCTGGCATTGACATCGCATGTGAAAGGACTCCAGACGCTCAGTGGTTTGTGACAGCAAGGTCCAGGTCTCCGAGCCGCACAATAACATGGGCATTACGCAAGTCTGGTAAAATCGAATCTTAGTCCTAAGTGTTATGTTCTGCCTCCACCAGAGTTTATCCAGGGAACTCAGAGCCGAGGCTGCTAGGGCTATTTTCCGCAGGATGTCTGGAAGCGTCCTCCCATCTGTGTGCTGAACACTTCTGAAGTACACAAACTCACTGGCAGCGACGACTCTCTGGCCATTTACGTCTAGGTTCGGAGGGATTACGCCAGCTCCTAGATTCTGCAGCTTGGTTCTTTGCCAGGAGATGTGATGCCCAAGACAGGACGCCTCAAAATCGAACTGTTCTAATGAATGTCTCAGATTATTAGATGCGACATCCAAGAGTGCAACATCATTGGCGTAGTCAAGGTCGGTGAAGTGGTACTCCGGAAGAGTGACCCCATTACATTGAACAATACGCTGAAGAATCCAGTCCATGGTCCTGCAGAAGAGTGCAGGAGCCAAGATGCAACCTTGTCGAACACCAGATGAAGTCTCAAAACTAGCAGAGGTTGAACTGTTAACATGGACTTTGGCGGATGTGCCCTCATGCATATCTTTTAGTTGGTTTAGAAGTGATGTGGAGATGCCAATGCTACGCAAGCCCTTTCAGAGGGCTTCTCTGTCAACCGAGTCAAACACTGCCTTGAGATCGACATACATGACAAGGAGCAGTTTGTTAAATTCTCTATGTATCTCTGAGAGGAGCCTAAGAGCGAGTATGGCATCCATGGTGAACTGACCTGCCATGAAGCCTGACTGCTGGGGTCTCCACTTGGAAGTCAGGAGTGGTTGTACCCTTGAGAGTAGAATGTGTGCGAAGACCTTGCCGGTAACCGAGAGGAGCATTATCGTCCTGTAGCTAGTGCATGCTGTTTTTGGGCCCTTTCCCTTGTACAGGGTGAGGATGATGCCCTCCTTCCATTCGACGGGGACTTTCCCACAAGACCATAACTACATATATACTTGCTTACTAACGGTAGATATAAAATATTTATGTATGTGTTCTTTTATTATTAGTTGGGGACAGCAAGGCCTGAATAAGAAGGTGATCTGATGGATCCATTGATCCTATTATCTATAATGGACAGCCTTGTACTACATGTTGGTATAGTCATCTAGGGGCAGATCTGGGGTTAGGAAGGGAAATATTAGCGATGGAACACTTGGATAAATAAATAAAAGAGGGGAGTAATGTGAACATAGCCTTTGCATTTATTAGGTTTAGGGAGGTCTCTTAGAGGCCTACTTTTTTGTTCAGTGCAGGATTTACATAAGCATAAAACAAATGTGCTAGCAACAAAGGGAAAACAGGGACATCAGACCTTACACCACACCAGGTGGCCAAATACTTACCAATGTACTAACAGACCAAAGCAGATTGAAATATCAATAAGTCTGAGGTATTGGTTAATATTTTAGCCAAAATGCATAAGCTCACCAGCCCATAACAATGATCCTCGTTATCTTATGAGTCCCTATACTAACAAGAGAACTAAACCACAGAAAAGGGAACCTTGCCTACAAGTGAAGTGATCGTTCCATTAAGAATAGCCCTATACTCGAATCTTGGAACCACCTGTCTCAACCTCGATAGGAATAGGCAAGAACATCAGACAAGGACATACACACCTACCGACTCATGGGAATTCCAACATACAACATTGTTCACATGAGGTGTTTGCACACCTACAGACACAGGGGAATACCAACCAGAACATCATGCATGCATAGCCACAAAAGTAAGGGGCAAAAACATCAGACATCACCCATCTGACAGAGTAAAGGACATCCAATGTCTGGAGCCACACCTGGCAGAAGGATGAGGGAGCAAGGGCCAACAAACCATGCAAATATAGAAATCAAGCTTCCAGACCATCTTTAGGGAGAGTGTGCGGAAACAACTCAAACAACGACACAGCATGCATAACTCCAAACACCAGAGTTTTGAGAGGGAATGATTAGAAATTGATAATGATTAGCACCCTCTAGCAAGAAGGGCTGGTATTTATGTTTAGAGACCAATGGTGATTGGCTGACTTGAGAACTCCACACCACCAGCCATCCAAATCAACCACACCTGCAGCAGTGTACTCCTAGACCTATATAGCACTATGGGTCCCATGAGCACAACATGACACCTACAGTTTACTTTAGTGATATACTGGGACCAATATAGAGAGGATTAAACTATCTTGCTAGGTACTAGATCTGAGCATCCTTTTGCTTACATTGTTTATATCCACCATTAATCATTTATCCAGGGTTGCAATCTCAGGAGAGTGAAGGGGAGTAAGGGGATCCTTTCCTATTGGGATTGTATGCAAATATGCCAAATAATATGTATCGCCAAAATCTAGTGATTTCCAGGAAATTTTGCATTTTATATAACCATCTGAGGAAATATGAACTTTAACACTGATCATATGATATTCTATATGACAAAGCATTATAGAATTAAATAGCCAGGGCCTGGGCTCCCCAATACCTAAATAAACAGACAGTGAGACCTGTGTTGCACTTCTCCGTCCCTTAGACAAAAATTGCCAGTCTGCCTGAGGGTTTCAATGCTAACAATTCACTTTGCATTTTGCTAATTGACAAAAATAAACTAGTAACACTTCTATTTTTGAAAGCATTCTTACTTTACAGCATTTTTTCCACACATGCCTACAACTTTTGTACAGTACTGTACACATGACCACCTATATAAGCTTGTGAGACATTCCATTCCACAATTTCTGACTATATCAGTTTCCACTCTTTTTGGTCTTCTGGGAATACTTTAATTAAGATTTTGGAATGTGTCTGGATATGTGCCCATTTATTCAGACAAACATTTATCATATCAGGCACTGATGTTGGCAAGAAAGTCTGACTCAGAACTGAAGTTTCAATTCATCCAAGAGATGTTTGATGGAGTTAATGTATGAAGCCCATCCCAACATCTACATGCGCCTTCTCAAAAATGTACGCCATGTCCGACCTAGTGTACATATCTGGCATAAATAATTCAGAAATCGGTTGGTCCAGAGCGGCAACGCCCCATCCTGACAAGCTCCACCCACTTTTTAGAAAGTGTTGGGGCCATAGCAAGAAGCAAAAAAGTTGCTAATTTTTGTGTAAATACCCGCTTGCACATTTGTGACTTTTTACACCAGAAACTTGCATAAAATACTTTATAAATATGCCCTCATATAATTTTGGACCTTGTATTGTGCACAGGACCACAGTTGGAGAGATTCAGCTGACCAAAATATTGTTGCATGCAGCAACATTAAAACTGATTCACTGGAAATAAAGGGCCTAGTGCAAATGCAAAAAATGAATATATAGTAAATGGGACTATAGTGAATAAATGAAATCCAGTTTTATAGAATGATTGAAGGGTTGTTCTCATCAACTACATTTAACCTGTAGATAGGTGATCAATGTTTGATTACTAGAGGATTCACTGCTGTAACTCCCTTCCTACTGATTACTAGATTTGTTCTGCACTTGGTTGTCTTTATTATTCCCATAATGTCTGAACTGATAGGTAGCACATATGCCCAACTATTGCTCCATTCAAACTCATTCTCACTGCAATTATGCTGGCTATGATGAAAGGGGGACTTGGAACCTCCATTGTAATGATTGGTGGGGTTCAGTGATGTATTCCCCGAAGATCACCAATAGCAGGAAAGCCCTTTAAAGTTAGCTTCACACAGGCCACTTTCTTAGCAATCTTTACTGTACATTATTGTATATGAACTTTTTAGGGTCCCAAATGACATATG
This sequence comes from Eleutherodactylus coqui, assembly GCF_035609145.1. Taxonomy (NCBI): domain Eukaryota; kingdom Metazoa; phylum Chordata; class Amphibia; order Anura; family Eleutherodactylidae; genus Eleutherodactylus; species Eleutherodactylus coqui. Next base: position 123,886,865 of record NC_089840.1, on the reverse strand, counting down.
TCAGAGAATGAAAAAAAATGACACAGAAGACTAATCTTGCAACCACTGTATAGCAGCGAGAATCACCTAAGTATCAAACCAATCCATGTAGAATCCTAAAACTAATTCCATTTAAAAGAAGAGCTAATATAACAAACTAACAAATACTAATAACGTCTTTAGCCTTTCTTCAAAAATATCCCAGACTCCCAAAACAATGGTTCCCAGACTAATTGAAGGTCAACAAAAAAAATATACAGCAGGAACCTCAATGCAATCTGTTCTCAATCTGACCTCAATTTCCCCCAAATATATCCCTTCATTCAGAAGATGAGCTAAAATTCTTCCTACTATAATATCATGTCTTCCTAATCCAAACCGATATACTGAAACTTGTTCATATATATCACCAGATGGATATATAGGACCATTGATAGATCCAAGCAGTGAACAAAAATGGCTCCTATAAATGGCGCAAGATGTAGGACTATGCAAGGTACTGATAAATAAAGTCCTATCAGAATATCCCTGACATTGTAATCTCTGACAGTCTCTGTCACAATCTCTCCCTGATAATCTCAATAAATCTGTATCAATCTCCAATCACTGACTCTTTCTGTCTCAATCTCAGAGATTGTCAAGGATATTCTGATAGGACCTTTCATATATTAGTGCCTTGCATAGCCTGACATCTTGGGCCATTTATAGGAACCATCTTTATTCACTGCTCAATCTATGACTCCAAGTTGTGAGGGGAAATTGCATATGCCTCTTAGTCTACTTGGATCTATTAATGGTCCCATATATCCATCTGGTGGCAAGATGTAATGATCTATCAGTGATGTATATCCTCCCATCAGTAAGATATATATATATACACAAGTATCAGTATATTGGATTGGATTACGAACACATGGTATTATTATAGTAGGGAGAATTTAATCTCATCTTCTGAATGAAATGATATATTTGGGGCAAACTGAGGTCAGATTGGGAACCAATTGTTGAATGAATAGCATACTTACGCCCCTTATCTATCCTTTCTAATATTTTTTTGTTTGTCTTCAATATATTTTTAATAACATTTTTTAGTTTGTTATATCAGTTTGTCTTTGAAATTGAACTTTAAAGTTTGAGTTTTAGGGATTATACAGTTATTGGTTAGAAAACTTATCTTGGAGCTATTTCCTAAAAAAAAACCATACAAACAGAATACAATTTTAGCAGAATATATATTTGTATTCTAATAATAATAACAGAAATGAAGATAGGTGTCACGGCTTGTCGGTTTCGACTGCGTCGTGGCATGGTGGCCGAGACGCAGGGTCAGACCTGTCACCCTGTTGCTATGCAAAACAAGGATTAATGCATGTTGTGCATAGATTGCTTTGCTATCTCTCTGTATGCTGCATAATTGCTTGCCGACTATTAGTCATACCTGGGAGAGGGTTGGGGGCATGATTCTCTAGTTGCTCTTCCTATCAGCAGGTGTGGAGAGCTTTATATTCATACCCCACCCTTTCCTCCTTGCTGGTTATTCAGTTCACTAGAGGAGAAGTTGGAGTTGGTAAGATCCTCTAACCTGGGTGATAAACTCCCATTTCAGTTAAGTGCTGCTTTATCTTTCCTATTCTGTTTGGATACCTTTATTGTTTGCATTGCTGTGTCAGTCATCTCTCCAGGGGTTCCTATAGGGATAGTTAGGGCCCAGAAGGAGACAGCAGGGCTGTCCTTATCAGGACGATAACTGCTTGCAGGCAGGGACTCCTCACTTCCCTGTTTGGTAGGGACAGGTTCTTTTCCATTTACCTGGCGTGGAGCTCATTGTCCCGTATTGCGTGGTGTTTTATACTTTTATACACCCTGCGCCCATGCTAAGCGTGGGGCTCTTGTGCCACACGGACGTGACAATAGGGAGATTGTAAAGTTCTTTTTGACCAATGAATTTCATATTTAATATACAGTAAAGGCTATATAAACTGTATCCACCAACCCAGCAGACCAGCATCTCTAATTTGTTGTTATTGGATTTCTAAAGCTGGTCTCTAGTAATTCATCATGAGGCTGATTTATGTGCTTTGGATATTTACTTTATTTTCAGGGGAAGTCATACTTCTGTTTATTAAGCTGCAGAACATGACAGATTTATGTAGCCATAGTCAGGAAATAAACAGCTGTTTGAATTTCAGTTTAAGCAGTGTAGAATTAGTTTTCATGAGCACCCACAACAATAGAACTATTGGGAACGGCTCGTCTAGCTTTCTTACAGATGTAGGACAAGAAAATGACAGCTCATATGCACCTAACACTCTGGGTTACGTCTGTTGTATAAAGTGGCTAATTACGAAGTGAGATGTAGATAATGAGGAGCAACACATAAGCAACCATTGTCATTCAACGTAGAATGAAGCATACTGTAGTTTCTAGATGATATATATTCCCTCTGCTCCTATTATGCTGCTTCACAGGTAAATGAGTTATGTCAGGTGATTATGAAAATACTTCAAGGACATAATAGCAAGTTTTACTAAAACTCTGCATCCTGGAAAATGAAGTAAGTTCTTGTCATTTTGATATTTGGCAGATATTTCACCACTTAAAAGAAACCCCAGTAAAAAAAAAAAAAATTGTCAGTGTGTTTCAGCTGATTTCCAATTCTATTCAGTCATTGCATTGGATGAGACTGTTTGGAAGTAAAAGGAAATGGAACGGTACTGTAGCTTGTGTGGCAATGTCTGCTTAGGGGTTGGGGTGGCGATATGACAGCACCTCACTCAATCCATTTAAAATTCCAAAAACTTTATTTTTCTTGACATTTCAGTGGTAGCAAGGAAATCCAGTGCAAACACATCAGCCACTGGCAGTAAATACACTTGGTGCTATGAAAATAATAAACGTTTGCCCATCAAGGCGCTAACTCAACAATAGGTTCTCACTAACGACTACACCATGACCTAGCACCACTATATGTACCCAATGTGGGGGTTCAGTCTGGGGCTGTTCTTCCCCATCAGACTTGTGGTGTTACCACAGTCTGATCTCCCATAGATGTCAGGCTTTCAGCTTCCTCCTAGCCACCCTCTCAAGGAGTAGCTCCAGCTCTCTCTCTTTCAGAGCCTGGCCCGACACAGCTTTCAGCAACAGCTCAGGCCCAGCTTTTCAGTCTGTCAAACCCGCACAGCTGTCCCTGCTGATTAGCACATCTTCCAGTACACAGAAGGTTTGTTTACAGTCCCCTGTAGGCCATTCTGTGTACTGCCTTGCCACATCCCCTTCCCCTCTAATAAAGGCTGAAGAACTAATCACAGCTTTTGCCCCTCAAGGGTCAAAACTCCAGACTCAGGGAACTCTAGGTGTCAGGTTTTTTCCTGTTCTATACCTGGCACTTTCCTAGCTGCCACCTCTTGACCCTGCATCTCTTTCTGCAACTTATCTTGCAGTCAGTGCTTCTTGAATATGTTGGCTCAGGATCCCATCAACATTCTCATATGCTTTATATTTGACTTTCAGTTCACTGGTGGACCTAATAGGCTCCCTGTGATAGGCTTCTACCATAGCTTCCGGTTGGACAAACTGTTCATTCACTTTCTGGGTTTGATTTTTGAGGTTATTATTCTCTTGCTGCAGGGTTTACAACTGTCCAGATTTGACAGCAATATCTTGTCGTAGTCTTTTTAAAGATTTCTGCGACAACTTCTAAGGTCTCTTTTTCAGTCTCTACTCTATAGGAAAACACCAGAAAAAAGCAGATAAAGAGCTTGCTGTGATTTTGAAAAAATGCAGCAAAACTATGAAAAAGTGACATGAAAATTCATCTGTATAGAACCTTTTTGTCACAAAAGATAAAACTGCTTCAAAAACTAACAAAATCATTGCATTTTTACAAAAAGATCATGTGTCAAGCTAGCTTAGAGAGGTTATCATGCATACACCATCACATGTAGTAGGCATCTTTCACATGGAATGGAATTACTCCACAACACAGCGGAATTTGCACAAAAATTCATATTTCTAGGGGCTTCTTCAGACGGGTGCAAGTGCAAATACACTGGCCACTAAGGAGCACATTTGAACATGAACTTGTCAAAAGTATTTTTCTTTTAACGTTCACACTTCGCTCTATTGCAAGCCACAAAAAATCTGAAGTTTAGGTCCTGCCCTACCTTTTCTTGCATGTATAAAAAAACAATATTTTCTCATACGTAGTAATAACATACGCGCTACAAAAACCGCAACCATTAAAATCAATTTGTTGTGTCATGTTTTGCGGGCGTAAAAATCCCCACTACAAAACGTTAAGGAAACACGGCCATCTACTTGCGCCCTCAGGGCGGCCTCACATGGGTGTTTTTGCACGCTTAATATGCAGCAAATAGAACCTATTGATTTAAATAGATTTATTTGCATGGTTTTGTTTTGCACTCGCATTTCATTTGTGTGAAAAAAACAGAAGATGCGTTATTTTGCTGTGCATTTTCGCAGAGGTCCCGTGGAAGTATATGCAAATGCATATCAGATCATTATATCAATATTACGGAGGTATTGACAATACCAGGGACTAGTAAGGCTGCACAGCCTTTTACATCATGACGTGAGTGGGTGTGTCCAGCACTAGTGTAAATAGTCCCTGCAGTGTAGAAAAGTACAGTAAAAAGCACCGATACGTGTGCGATAGCGCAATCTTCGCAGCGCAAATATGTCACACTATCACAAGCATATCTACGCATACACTCATAGACTTCTATGGGAGCTGAAAAAAAAGGGAGGGGGAGGGAGTTTAGCTGCAACCAATGTTGGGTAAAGAAGACAGCTGACTCTAATTAAGCATTCGCAGTCCGAGGATTTCTGCAGACTGAGAGATTTCCATGCTGTAGTGTATTTTATTGCTGATAAGCTGAAGCTGTTGAATAGAGGAGAAAACGCTAATTAAGATCGAGACTACATCGAGGCTATTCTTTGTGCTGATCGACCAAGCATAAAAACTGTATGCTGTACTTTCTGCATCCCCCCCCCTCTTTCCTTTTTGTACCCAAGTTATTACCATAAATAAAGAATTTAAATTAACAAAAAATGCATATGGCTATGTGAAAGAGGCCTAATAGACATACATCTGTGACATGCCTGTAGACCTTTCCTAGGCTTCTGGCTCCCATGCTTACCCATTGGGATTTTGTGATTGCATTTCTCGGGGATCTGATGGGACTAAAGGGAGCCTATGTCTAGCCACCAAGGTGCCATGGTCACTATTGACTATGGCAACTAAGGTGATAAATTAATGGGATTGTAGTTTTCCCTGATCATGGCTATTATAGTGAGAGCTCAGTTGTCAGTCAACACAGGGTTCTCACTGTGATCATACGGGCTCAGAATTATGACATAAAGGTCCATATCCATATTAGCCATAAGGCCAAAGTGCTCAACTAAATAGTTTTGCCTATTTCAGTGACTGGTTGGAGCCACAGTTACCGAACCCTCACAGATCAAAACTCCTGTCATACCACCATGACATAACAAAAGCACTAGAATGATAGTTTCTGTTTTAAAATAATGTCGACGAAAATCTGATCATCACTCTTTCTTTGTTCTAGCTCAGTACTAAATCTTCCTGGAAATGTAGACCATGTAGTGTGTATAACAGACTGGTTTCTAGAATTTCTTACACTGGTTTATTAAAGTCTCATTCATTGTCAATATGAAAATAAGGTGAAATTTTAATGCTCAAATCCCATAAATCATCATATTTATTAGATAAATTGATACAGTGCACTGCTAAAACCTAGAGTTAACTCAGCATCTTGTGTACTATGATTAACATGGTAAATCTCTTAGTAATCTGTAATCTCTTGAAATTTCAAAATGAATCCTGTAATACATCCTCTATTAAATGTAAAATGTGTAAGAAAAGGAGGGAATGGGGAAAGGTGACAATTTTGGTATTTGGTATTTTAAGTCTTTATATTCATCTCTCAAAAAAGTTAGGCATTTCTCCAAAGTCCCAGTAAACGTATTTGAAGAGCCTTCATCTGTCAAGTTTCTTGAAATTCTTTAGTCACATCTCCTCCAAGGAAAACTTAACTACATATTATCCAATATACTCTACATTACTGACATGCCAAAAGTCCACACCTGTATATGTTGTGACATGTTATCTTTTGAGTGTGGTTGAATACTAGTCAGCATGCTCATGGCAAGGCAATGTGAATTGTTACAGTTTAAATGAAGCATATGTATGTGCCAGACGGATGGGACACTCCATTTCTGAAGTTTTATGAGCATTTAACATCCCTCAATCTACAGTGTCATCTATGTACTAATAACAGGTCATAGAAGGTATTACCAACCACAGTGGACAGCACAGGGACCACTTACAGATGCTTAATAATCACGACCACCGGCATCTGGCTAGAATTATCACATTAAGTTTTGGAGGCCCCACATGCATATCCCACATATCAGTGCAGCATTCTTTAGCTTTCAAGGGATATGGCAGCAGAAGACCTAGTATAGTGACTCTGTTAATACCAGGACATCAGACACAGTACCTCATCTGCACTTGTGAGTTTGCTAACTGGATCCTAGAGGGCTGGCAACATCAGACATGGTCCAATGAGTCATAGTGCTAATTGTTTCGGGCTGATGGTAGAATTCATGTGTGGCACAGACCCAATGAAGACACAGATACCAGTTGTTAACAAGGCACAGTTCATGCTGTTCGTGGTTCCATACTGGTGTAGGTTGTGCTCGCATGGCATGGGTTAGGTCCACTGGTCATCCTCAGTGGTGACAGAGCATTCTCTTCCTGGTAATGTGGGTTGAATACCCCGCCTCCAGCAAGAGATTGCTATGATTAGTTTAGGACTGCGGCCTCAGCCAATCACAGCTAGTGCTCATTGAGCCAATCACAGCCATTCAATGATATCATTCACTGAATAGCTGTGATTGGCTCATCAAGCGCCAGCTGTGATTGGCTGATGCCATGGTTCTGAGCCAATCACAGCAATTTCCAGCTGGAGGCGGGGTATTTAACCCATGTTACCAAGAAGAGAATGCTCTTTCAGCGCTGAGGACAACACAGTAGACTGCCGGAGTGCCTGGAGAGTAGAAAGGGGGACCGGGGTGGGGCCTGCTAGGGAAGTATTAAGACACCCCCCCAAAATAAGACACTGTGCCTTTTTGGGGGCAAAAATTAACATATCTATCTATCTAAGCTTTCAATAGCATCATGCATTTTTGTTAGCTATTAAAAGGTATCATATCTACAAGATTACTGAGAACAATCACGTCATGGTTCTCGTTTATATCAGAATCTACAGTTCAGTATCAGATCTGTCATAGATTTATATAACCTCTGCCTTATGAAACTCACTGTGCTTGCTTAACATGCTAGAGGTAACTTTATCAATGCCCGCATCCTCCAAAACTTCCACTTGGCAACTCCTTCAAATAAAGGAGCAGTGTTCTTTTTAGTTGGCACTGGCAGAAAAGCCTAATAGGCTAAACCTTCTGGAGTCCTTTGGATTCTACTCTGGTGGCCTTTATTTTAACTGGAAGAATGTTACTATATGCAGAACTGTTCTTCCTGAAAAATTTGCAATGGAATAGCTTCCTATACAGATGTCAACAGAGCCTAAGAAACAGATGCAATTAAGAAGTAGGTAAGTTCTACAGTGATCTCCAGTAGAACCTTGATGGGTCTGGCTGTTGTAATCTTATTATGGACCATAAAATGCATCCATATTACACCCATGTGAAGCAAAAACATTTTTTTCAACATGACAGAAAGCTTCTGCGTTTATATGAAAATTGTTTTTTTTACATTTTAGAGATAAATATTCCTTTAGTTGTAATCTCATTTGTGAAAAATGTATTTCAATGGGAAGAAAATCCACAAGAGGCAATATCATCCAGCACAATGACGAGAAGTTTACTTGTTGATGGTATTTGTTAACAGATGAAAAAAGTCATCCTGTCACCTTATCCTAACCATCAACACTTGCTGTTGGGGTTTGCACTTTCAGGAAAAAAGAAAACTCTCTAAGAGACAAAAGGGAATACTCCATTTTCACACCGAAACTTTGTGCTAATTAAATATTAGCTACAGTTTTTTTCAGCTGTAAAATAATACTGCCCTGACTGTTGTGTTCATCGTCCCTGATAAAGAATGACTACTGATCATGCTGGGATAGGCTGCTGAGAAATCCTCTGCATCGGCTGTGATAATGCAATACCTTCTACAGATGCCAAGACCAAAATACACTACGCATGAATAGGCACTGTGGAGAAAATAGCAGTTTGTTCCCAGCACAGTCAAGTAACTCACAGCCAGGTAAACAAGAGTTGAAATGGAAGTTCCTTCCCTGCATCATATTACTGTCTGTTACTTGGAAATCACAGCTTTAGCTTCCTTAGGTTATGTAATTAAGACATTTTAAGGAAGATTTTTTTTTCTTTCTCAGGTTCATTATATATAATGAAGAAACCTAACAGTGCCAGCAAGCTTCAATGAACAGTTACCAGTGAAGAGCTTGAATTCAAGTTTTTAAGTAACTATTACTATAAGTTTATGCACCAAAAAAAAATCACTATTCAGAGTAGTCATAATGGCTGGCTGTGTAAACGGCACACATATAAAAGATGTATAGTATATGTGGAAAGTTAAAAAAATAACTCATGTATGTATATAAATAAAAGAGGGTATTTTTTGGCTTTCCACATATACTATACATGTTTGTATAGGTTTCCCTCTCCACAGTCACTTAAGCCAACACCTCACACACCACGAGCACTAAGGGCCCTTTTACACGAGAAGATTGTTGGTCACAGAAGCAGTTGACAGCCGTCACAACAATAATTGCTCTTGTGCTTTGCCAAGGGAACGAATATCTCTCAGTGAATAAAGGTGGAGCAAGCAAGAGTTCATTCCGGCCACCCATCTCCATTCTCAGTAAACAAACAGACTACAGAAAAAAAGCTACCCTTTTTGAATAACCATATATAACTCCAAATTATCGGGTAATGGCCTTCTATTTCTTACCAGATTCGTAGGCAGCAATACTACCTTCTCTAGGATCATTGTGGATGTCTTTCTTCTTTGGCATTGTGTTAACACATGCCTGAATGCTTCAGACCTGCAAACTACCAAAACTCCTGGTTTTATAGAAGTGGTCACAAACAATGCAGGACTAGTTTTTTGGTCGCCCTTTCTCCCACAGAAATGAATAACAACTGATTTAAAAAAAATCCTAGACACCCCAAAATGTTACCAATAAAAAATGAAGCTCATCTGACAAACCACCAAGTCCTCACACAGCCCTATTTACCCAAAGATTTAAAAAGTTGTGTCTTAAAAAAGTTTTAAACATTTTAGAAATAGTAAAACAAAGGAAATGACATGAATTGATAGCTCTATATTGATATTGACCTGCGTAATAAAGTGAACAGGTCATTTTACTGAACTATGAATGCAAAACTTTAAATAGTGTAATTGTGGTTTTTTTGTCTAACTTCACTCCCACAAGATTTTAAAAAGCATTTCAATACATTACATGGTATATGTTAATGCAATAAATGCAAATCCACTTTGTATCCATCTTCCATATTGTATGCTTCAGCATGTCATATCATATTGTTGTCATTTTCCTTCAACAACAATTTTGCAGTGGTGTACCCATTTCTAAAGGCCCTGAGAAGGAAACTAAACTGATGGTCTTGGTATCAGCAAAACCCAAATTCTGAGAAAAAGCTGTCTTATTGTTTATACATTTTGAACATTTTGTTTTGAGAAGCCTATTACATATAGTTCCAATCAGCTAGAGAGAAGTTTGACAACTAAGAAGTCACTGTTCTTGTTTAGTTTTAATAACCAATGATAATTAATGAATTATAATAAATTACAATTATTACCGGTGAGGCGTGTTCTAGCCTTATTGCAAATGGTTTAGTATATATAAAATAAATAAATCAATCTTGGTATTTGTATAGCGCTAACTTATTCCGCAGCGCTTTCAGGTAATTATCACTTATTACCCGCCACCAAGCTGGGTTCTCATTTCACCGACCTCGGAAGGATGGAAGGCTGAGTCAACCTTGAGCGGGCTACCTGAATCACGCGGGGATCAAACTTGCAACCTTCAGGTTGTAGACGAGAGCTTACACTCTGTGCCACATGAGGCTTCTTGTTTAGTTTTAATAACCAATGATAATTAATGAATTATAATAAATTACAATTATTACTGGTGAGGCATGTTCTAGCCTTGTTGCAAATGGTTTAGTATATATACTTCTGCTTGTTAATGGAATAAACAGATGACTTCCAATCACATCCAATGTGTGTGTGACTTGCAAGCTTCTTAAAACTCGAATATAAATAATTAATTCGAATATAAATAGGGATGAGCGAACGTGTCCGTTACGGACACATCCACACCCGGACACCGGCTTTGCCGAACACTGCAGTGTTCGCGCGTAAGTGTCCGGGTGCCGCCGGGGGGCGGGGAGATGCGCGGCGGCGCGGGCGGCAGTAGCGGGGAACAGGGGGGAGCCCGCTCTCTCTCCCTCTCCCCCCCACTCCCCGCCGCACCCCCCCGCGCTGCCACGGCGGCCCCCGAACTTTTTCGCCCGAACACTGAAGTGTTCGCAAAGTTCGGTGTTCGGGCGAAAAAGGGGCGGAGCCGAACGTGTTCGCTCATCTCTAAATATAAACAATTAATTAGGATTAGCAAATATATTATTTGCGCTGACAGCAGATTAAATGGTACCATTAAAAAATACATCTTGTCCTGCAAAAATCAAGCCCTCAAACAGCTATGTCAATGCAAAAATATAAAATGTTAGGGCTCTTTTAAACCGGGGAGGAAAAAAGCAAAAAAAAAAAAAACCTTGGCTGGTCCTTAAGGGTTTAAACTGAAAAATTATAAGTGAGCTTTGGGAACAAAGCCTGTTAAATAAATAATAGCATTTCTAGTGGTTATCAGTTCTTTAGTGGTTGTGTGGAGGATGGGTACAATAGAAAAAGACAAGCTCGATATTTCCTTTAGGGTAGAGAACATTTTAGAATTACTCCTAGTGAACTGACATTGATCTCTTTAAAATATAATCAAAGCTCTTTCACATGACTCTTTTCTCTTTTTAAAAATTTCTATGGAGAACTACAGTAGTTAGCCACAGTTTGAATGTGAATGTTTTATATACACCAGGCTGTGGAAACATTATTTCCCTACCCATTAAAAATGAAGAATTGAGTGAAATCCAACATAAAACCTTTCACTTTACAAGCGTAGTACTAAATGTGTAAAGGTTGCACAGCCAGAAACATTTTTTGGTTTTATCGGAATATTCTGTACTAAGTAATTAAACTTCATAAATATATATATATTGAAGACAGTAATACTAGTAGGCAGTTTTCATGATTTTTTTGTGTTCTTTTCATTACCTGACCTTTGTTTCTTCATGGCTCTTGCTATGATTTGACGGAAGTATGCCATTTAAACTGGGTTGTTCCTATGGGAACTAACTAGACTGAACTGATTAAGAGAACGACCGGTGAGAGCCAGATGAATGGAGCTAATGTTCAAGGTGAATTGGTGCATGTTCCAGTTAAGATTTGATTGGTGTTTCTTTCTAATGACCAATGAAGCAATAATAAAGGACTAGTCAATCATGGGCAATCATTATTGCTATTGTCTTGAAGAAGCGGAATCAAAAATATAAAGTAGAATTGCAATTTTTCTAAAAAAATATGTAAGGCCATATCTACACGGCTGATAGCATGTTCTGCACAAGAATCTCAGGCACAACTTGCATCACACTGTGCATGGACACCTTGCTGTGTGATGTGCAGGTAGCCACCCATTTGCATGTACTATTCTAGTGCAAGGCTTGCACAAAAATAGGACATGTTGTGACCTTTCAGTCTCACAGCATCGGTGCAAGAGAAAAATCGCCTATGTAAATAGACCCATTACAGATCATGGGTTCTATTTTTGAGTGAGTTTTGTGTTTCTTGCAATGTACAAAACTCGTGCAAGAATATCAGCAGTGTAAATATGTCTTAACCTTTGGAAAAGATTCTTTTAGAATACATTAATAGGTCATCTTGGCATACTTGATCTAGAACATTTTCTGGGCATAATAACAAAGCAATATAATCAAGAATTTGTTCCAAACCAAATAACTTCAGTGTTTGATTTAAAATCTACAGTATTTGTCATTTACCGTAATTAGACTATAAGGCATTGCAGGAGATAGGGGAAAAAAAGAGTCTGCTCACCCCCTCCTCCCTTAAACAACACCCCTCTTTCTATTGGTTGCATCTGTTATTACAGCTCATAAATGGCTAAGCTGCAATGAACCAGCCGGGTTCTGTTAATAGAAAAGGAATAAACTCCTTTAGGTTTAAATTCAATGCAGAGATTTTGGCATCTTTTTATTTCCCTTTACTTTATCCTTCAAATAACAACTACATTTTGAATAACTGCAGTAGGGCATAGAAAAATTTTCCAATGCTGTCCTTTCAAGCCAAAAGTCTTTACCATCATTTAACTTATCATTACTTATTTAGCACCTCCAGGCAAAAGCTGGTATCTTTTTTTTTTTGTTCTCACAAACACTAAACTTTAAAAGCAGTAATACAACTAAGGTCGTATTTAGATGGCCAACACCACATTGAGCTAGTGACTCTCGGGAACAGTTCTCACTGCATAACTCATTGTTACAGTATACTACCCTTGATATGCCAGCCCGGGAGCCCTAGATCTCACCCACAACCCCTGTCCCTGCCTGCTTGCCTCCACTCCTGGCTAACCCCAGGCGGGCAACTGGACAGGGGTCCCTACTCACACTAGGGACCGAAAAGGGATGCTGGTATACCAGAATGGAGAGGGTAGAATACCGACAGAAAAGGCAGATGTAATTAACCAACAAGAACAATACTAAGCAGAACTGAGGCAGATGGAAAAACCTGGCGGACAATAGCAAAGTATAGCAGAAGATGACAGAGGCAGGAGACCAGCAGAGGCACACTAGCTAGCACACTAAGGGAAACCAATAACTGGCAGTGATTGCAAGTCTCTGCCTGACCTTTAGACAAAAGCCTCCGCCCAGGGGCGGAGAGAGGGAGACACCCAACTCCCAACAGAACATAATAAAAGGGAGCTCGAGCACGGCAGCTGCACTCACAGGTGCGCGCCCCACCAGCACCATGCCGCCCACGCCGGCCAGGCACCAGCGCCCCTGGCAGCCGGACAACAAGCCGGGGGGATGCGCCTCGACTGCGGGACACCGCACACCGCCGCCCCGGGAGGACCAGCAACCACCGCATGGTAACACTCATGGTATTTTCAGCCGTGTAAAAAACAGCCTAAAGCTCATATATTTAGACTAGAGGTAATGTAATTGATATGTCATGTTCAAAAATTTCCAGTAGATCAGAGTGATCTACCTATTGAAGAAATTGATGGAAATGGAGAGATTCATCATCTCTACAAGCAATTTTATGAATCGAAAAAGATTCTTTGAAAACACAAAAAAGCTCTTGTCTGCTACACCTTGTGTGTACTAAAACCCTTCCAATGCCAAGGGCATATGTAATATGTAATGAATTTAAATGGGTGTAGGGACTAGAATGTAAGGGCTAAAGCTTAGATCTTAGAATCACAATAAAGCTAAGAATCTTTCAAAAGAAACTTTCAAAGCAAGCCTCTAGGCGCAGCAGTCATTTAAAGTCAGGAACAGGATGCATAGCTTTACTTCCTGTTTCTGTGTATTGGTAGGGAAGGGCAGAACTTGCAGGTAAGACCAGGAAGACAGATTGCAACCTGTAAGTGTGTGCACATGGTATGGATTTACCAAAAGGCATATCACTGTAGATTTTTCAGAAACTCCAAGACAGAAACACACAGCTAAAACTCAGATTTCTTCTGTGGATTGACTAGAGCATATGCAACTGGATCAGCCTCATTATAATCCAGTTGAACAAGCCTGTGGCTTTTCAATGCAGAAAACAATGAACAGTCTATGGATTCTAAAATTCTGAGACCAATCATTATGCAGCACATTTTTTTCAGAGCATATATATTATATATCAAACCCCATTCACGTGCATTGCCAGAATATCACTGGATTCTGTCAGGATTAGCTGTAATGTCATCTCTGCCTCCCCTGGTTAGATTTTAAGTGATCTAAAGTGCATGCACCCAGAGGTGGTGGTGGTGGGGTAATACAGTAGTTTTTTTTCATGTTTCCTCTCTCCGTTGCCAATTAGTGAACAACAGCGCTCTCTGATTGTGTCATTTACAGAGTAAAAAGATGAGAAGTTATGCATCAAATCAACCTTTTGAGTCTAATCAGGACATTTGTCAACTCCACAGTCCAAATGTTTACTGGCATCTGCATTCCAGATATTTTTGGTCTCAGTGTTGGGGATTTGGTACAAATATGTTCCTGTAGACATGGTCTGCTTAGATTACACTGTTAGCAAAGCTGCATGGAACTGCAGCAACCGGGATGTTTCAGTGCAGGAGTTACTGCTGCTAGTGATGGTTCCCCAAAAAAACAAAAAAAAAACAACAAAGTTAGGGCACCTACCCACTGGCGTTTGCGATTTTCGTGCGTGAAAAACGCAGCGTTTTCCGCGCCGGTTTTTGCGGCTTTTTCGCGGCATTTTCGCGGCTTTTTCGGGCCTTTTCCGTTAATTTCCATTGACATTCATGGGTGCATTAAGAGAAAAATAAGGACACATATGCAACTGACAGTTCCTATGTTAAAAATTGCAACGGACCGAAAAAAAAAACGCAAGTGGACAAGAACACATTCTATCCTAATTGCTCTTCAGAAAAAACGCAAAACGCAAAGGAAAAAAAATCGCAAGTGGGTAGGCGCCCTAAGGGCGCCCACCCACTTGCGTTTTTTTACCTGCGTTTGCGTTTTGCGTTTTTCCTGCACAGGCATAGAGATAACATGTGTTCCTGTCCACTGGCGTTTTGCGTTGCGTTGCGTTGCGTTTTTTAACATAGGAACTGTCAGTTGCATATGTGTCCTTATTTTTCTCCTAATGCACCCATGAAAGTCAATGGAAAAGCCGCGAAAACGCTGCGTTTTTCACGCACGAAAATCGCAAACGCCAGTGGGTGGGCGCCCTAACTGTGGAAATCTGGTGAGGTCTGCTTGATTTCAAGCAGCTGCTGGCTGAATGACTGCACGAGTGCTGACGTCACCGCTAGGTTGCTAGTGCTTATGCAGAGTATTTAGACAGGCAGATAACCGCTGACTATTGCTGACTTCTTGCTAGCTTCTAACTCTGAGTACAGAGCGTTTACACATAGCAATAAATCAGCAATCCAGCGATGATTTTTATGCTGGTTGAAAGTGAGCGACAAATAAAAAGTAAACAAATAGGAAATCATGTTTTACATTTAGATATAACGATTATTGCACATTTTTGTTCGTATGAAGGAATTTTGTGCGATAATCGCCCCATGTAAATGACCTTTTACTGCTGCTGCTGATAACTACTTAGAGCAAACAAAAGAGCGACTGTGGAAGCATAGCTCTGTGTGCTTAATTTCAAATAAAGTAGTTTTAAGTGTATGTGAATTAAAATTAGATGAGTTTAAAGTCAGAGGACTTTAGAAGGGAGTCATATATATCTATTTATAATATAAGAACTGGAAGTGGCAGCATTTGTGGTGCAATAAAAAATCTCTTTTATTCCTCCAGAGCAGTAAAATACAATGTTTCGACTTGCACCACAAATGCTGACACTTCCAGTTCATATATTGGTTTGCACTTTGGGTTTTTTTTGGATCAAGACCCAATAAGTGGCTGTGCAATTGCCTGTCCAGCTGCGAACAACATGAAGGCTGTGCTGTTGGTAACCATTTCTTCTGTTATATCTATTTACAGTTATTTTTTTTACTTGCATAAATTACTTGATTTTTATCTGTACCATCTCCATTTACAATGTGCTCCATGCTGTGCAGTGTACATTTTCTGCCATGTATGCAGTTCTTGAGCAGCCATTTGAGGGTGCATACTTCTGTATGAGATGTGAGCATGTTGCACGTTCGGAAGCCCAGATCCTGGATCTAAGGCCTCCTTCCCACGAGCGTGACGGGCTCCGCCGCGTAATATTCCGCAGTGAAGCCCGTCACGGCGCCCCCCAGAGACCCCATACTTACCAGCGGAAGATAGCGTGAAGACGCTTCCCCGCCCACCGCCGTCGCGTCATGTGACACGCCCACCGCGTCACATGACGCGGCCGGCCGTGTCACGTGACGCGCCGGCCGCGTTATATGACGCGCGGCGGTAGGCGGGGAAGCGTTTTTTCACGCTATCTTCCGCTGGTTGCAGCGGGAGATAGCGTGAACGGACGGCTTCCATTGACTGCAATGGAAGCCGTCAGCGCGTACACCCGCAGCAAATAGAACATGCTGCGGGTGAGGACGGGAGATTTCACGGTGCGTAATTCCGCGGTGGAATTACGCATCGTGAGCATTGTGCTATTAGGTTCAATAGAACCTAATAGCAGGGGGCAACGCAGCGGATTTTTGCCGCGGATTTACGCGGCGTAAATCCGTTCGTGGGAAGGAGGCCTAAATGAGCAGCTTGCAAGAATAAGATCCATTGACAACATGAAAAGGAATTTGCTGCTTACTCAGTATACACTCACTGGGGAAGTTGTGTGAGTGGATGGTAAGATGGGAGAGCAGGATGATCAGGTAGTTAGCAAGGTGACAGAAGGAGGGGTAAAGGGAAGAGTGTAAGGGAACATAGTCCTGAACTTGCATATCCCAACAACTTTGCAAATTTGACAGATGAGGGGAATGCCATTACAGGATTAGCATTGCCTTCTGACCACCAGGTGAATGTCTGCTACAGGAAGAAGGGGAATAGGAGCACAGGGCAGCCTAGACAGGTCCTGGTGGTGGGAGACTCAATTATTAGGGGAACAAATAGGGGAATCTGCCACAAAAACCACGGTAATCAAACAGTGTCTTGTCTTCCTGACATTCAAGTTTGAAACATCATGGATTAGGTTAAAGGCCCAATAAGACACAACGATTATCGCTCAAAATTTGTCCAAACGATGGCTTTGAGTGATAATTGTGTCTAAATCTTCCCATTGTTTGCATTTCTGCTGAAAGTGATTATGAAGTCCATAGTTCGTGATAGCAGGGACCGCACACTAAGTTCTCCGCGGGCAGCGCTGATAATATTGTTATTAGCTGGCAGCCATGGCAGAACAAAGAACATGTATTTAAAGAACAGACCACCTGCTGTTTTGTAAATACATCTCCTGGTGGGTCACTAACATGCAAATGATGTTAATTAGCTGCTAATGGACATTAGTGCCCATTAGTAGCTATGCAAAATGATCGCTCAAAACTGTCACTCAAACTGTCTTTTGAGCAAATTTTGAGCGATCGGCTTTGCGTGTAAATGGGGCTTAACAGATTACTGGGAGGGGCTGATGATGATTGAGAGGTTATGGTACACATTGGCCTCAATGACAGTTAGAGGGTCCTTAAAAATGGTTTCAGGGAACTAGGCAATAAGGTTAGGGAGAGGACCTCCAAAGTAGTACTACTTTGTACCATGTGTAGGACTTCCATTCCAGGAGAACTGGGCTGACTTTGTTGTTGGCTACAGGTTTTACCATAGACATAGACTGCATCTCAATAGGGAGAGTGCAGTTCAGCTAGGGGAGTAGATGGCTAGAAGATCAGAGGAGGGTTTAATCTATAGACTGCAGAGAAGGGCAACCAGAGAGATACTGGGGAAGGTAATGTAGACAATGATCTGGGACTAATTAATGAGAATGGGAGTAGAACGGTGAGAGGGGTTAGTAGAGGTAATAATAACAGAACTGTCAATATGGATAACTTGAAATATAAAAATTACCAACATTTTTAAGCTGTATGTTGACTAATGCCAGTAGCTTGACCAGTAAGGTTGACAGATTGGAGCTAATAATAAATGAGGAAAACTATGACATAATGGGAATAACAAATACCTGGTTGGATGAAAGCTTAACTTACAAGGTTATAGTTTATTTAGAAAAGATAAAAAAGGGGGAGGGGTTTGTCCTGCTTAAAGCCAATACTATGGGAAGATATATTTAAAGGACAATAATATATGGAATCTGTATGGGTAGAAATTAGAGATGAGCGAGCACCAAAATGCTCGGGTGCTCGTTACTCGGGACGTAATTTTCGCGATGCTCGAGGGTTCGTTTCGAGTAACGAACCCCATTGAAGTCAATGGGCGACCCGAGCATTTTTGTATTTCGCCGATGCTCGCTAAGGTTTTCATGTGTGAAAATCTGGGCAATTCAAGAAAGTGATGGGAACGACACAGCAACGGATAGGGCAGGCGAGGGGCTACATGTTGGGCTGCATCTCAAGTTCACAGGTCCCACTATTAAGCCACAATACCGGCAAGAGTGGGCCCCCCCCCCTCCCAACAACTTTTACTTCTGAAAAGCCCTCATTAGCATGGCATACCTTAGCTAAGCACCACACTACCTCCAACAAAGCACAATCACTGCCTGCATGACACTCCGCTGCCACTTCTCCTGGGTTACATGCTGCCCAACACCCCCCCCCCCGCACGACAGTGTCCACAGCGTACACCAAATTGTCGCTGCCCAGCCTTCAGCTGCCCTCATGCCACGCCACCCTCATGTCTATTTATAAGTGCGTCTGTCACAGGAAAAGCAGGCACACACTGCAGAGGGTTGGCATGGCTAGGCAGCGACCCCCCATAAAAGGGGCGGGCCGATAGTCCACAATGCTGTACAGAAGCAATGAGAAATCCAATCCTGTGCCACCTCCATCTCGAGCTGCACACGTGGGCATAGCAATGGGGAACCTATGTGCCACACACTATTCATTCTGTCAAGGTGTCTGCATGCCCCAGTCAGACCGCGTTTTTTTATAAATAGTCACAGGCAGGTACAACTCCGCAATGGGAATTCCGTGTGCACCCACAGCATGGGTGGCTCCCTGGAACCCACCGGCGGTACATAAATATATCCCATTGCATTGCCCATCACAGCTGAGGTAATGTCATGTTAAATGCAGGTGGGCTTCGGCCCACACTGCATGCCCCAGTCAGACTGGGGTTCTTTAGAAGTAGACACATGCAGTTACAACTCCCTGTGGACCCACAGCATGGGTGGCTCCCTGGAACCCACCGGCGGTACATAAATACATCCCATTGCAGTGCCCAGCACAGCTGATGAAACGTCAGCTTTAATGCAGGTGGGCAAAAAATTAATTGGATTCTACTAATGTACCTCAGAAAAATTGCCCATGCCCAACCAAGAGGGCAGATGAAACCCATTAATCGCTTTGGTTAATGTGGCTTAATTTGTAACTAGGCCTGGAGGCAGCCCAGTTAAAATAAAAATTGGTTCATGTGCAAGTTTCAACGCTTTAATGAGCATTGAAACGTATAAAAATTGTTTACAAAAATTATATGACTGAGCCTTGTGGGCCTAAGAAAAATTGCCCGTTCGACGTGATTACGTGAGGTTTCAGGAGGAGGAGCAGGGAGGAGGAGGATGAATATAATACACAGATTGATGAAGCTAAAAGGTCCCCGTTTTTGATGGTGATCCCTGGAACCCACCCGCTGTACATAAATGTATCCCATTGCAGTGCCCTGGACAGCAGAGCTAACGTCAGATGAAATGCAGGTGGGCTTCGGCCCACACTGCATGCCCCAGTCAGACTGGGGTTCTTTAGAAGTGGACACATGCAGTTACAACTCCGTGTGGACCCACAGCATGGGTGGGTGCCAGGAAGCCACCGGCGGTACATAAAAATATCCCATTGCATTGCCCAACACAGCTGAGGTAGTAATGTCGTGCTTAATACAGGTGGGCTTCGGCCCACACTGCATGCCCCAGTCTGACTGGGGTTCTTTACAAGTGGACAGATGTAGGTTAAACTCCCTGTGCACCTACAGCATGGGTGGCTCCCTGGAACCCACCGGCGGTACATAAAAATATCCCATTGCATTGCCCAACACAGCTGAGGTAGTAATGTCGTGCTTAATACAGGTGGGCTTCGGCCCACACTGCATGCCCCAGTCTGACTGGGGTTCTTTACAAGTGGACAGATGTAGGTTAAACTCCGTGTGCACCTACAGAATGGGTGGCTCCCTGGAACCCACTGGCGGTACATAAAAATATTCCATTGCATTGCCCAACACAGCTGAGGTAGTAATGTCGTGCTTAATGCAGGTGGGCTTCGGCCCACACTGCATGCCCCAGTCAGACTGGGGTTCTTTACAAGTGGACAGATGTAGTAACAACTCCCTGTGGACCCACAGCATGGGTGGGTGCCAGGAAGCCACCGGCGGTACATAAAAATATCCCATTGCATTGCCCAACACAGCTGAGGTAGTAATGTCGTGCTTAATGCAGGTGGGCTTCGGCCCACACTGCATGCCCCAGTCAGACTGGTAATATGTACCTTAACAGTAACCTCGTTGGTGGTAATGTGGTGGTGACTGCGGACCTGGTAGCGCGGTTTTATGTAGTTGGTTTTCGGAATGTGGCCAGGATTAAGTGGGCCGTGGCGGGGGGATGGTGGTGCTCTGTTGTTGTGTCGTTAAAGGTGAAATTCTTGGACTGCCACCAGACGGACCAATGCAAAGGTATTTGCCAAGAATGTCTTCATTGTTGGAGGAGGAGGGGGATGTTTTAGAGGCACTATGTGTCCTCTACACGTGTCCTTGGTTATATGCACCTTAACAGTAACAGCGTTGGTGGGAAATGGCCTCGCCGCCATCATGTCTTTGTGAAGCCTCTGTTTCCACACCCCAGAGACATACCATTAGCAGCGGTATAGGCAGAGCCCAGAATTATTAACATTTCAGCGGTAGCATTAGGGACAGGCCCCACTAACATATCACTAGCAGCAGTATAGGGGGAGCGCAGTCTTAGTTCCATTTCAGTAATAGTAGCACTCAAGACAGGCCCCAGTAACATTCCCATTGCAGCAGTTTAGGGAGATAACAGTCTCTTTCACATTTCAGTAGCTGCAGTATAGACAAGGCCCCAGTTACATTTATGTAGCTAAAGTGTAGGCCAACCCCACACACCTTTCTGTACCATGAGTGCAGGCGAAGAACATAGAAATTACTATGATTACACTGTAGGTGAGGGCCCAAAAAAATTGGTGTACCAACAGTACTAATGTACCTCAGAAAAAATTGGCCATGCCCAACCAAGATGGCAGGTGAAACCCATTAATCGCTTTGGTTAATGTGGCTTAAGTGGTAACTAGGCCTGGAGGCAGCCCAGTTGAACGAAAAATTGGTTCAAGTTAAAGTTTCAACGCTTTTAAGAGCATTGAAACGTATAAAAATTGTTTAGAAAAATTATATGAGTGAGCCTTGTGGCCCTAAAAAAAATTGCCCGTTCGGCGTGATTACGTGAGGTTTCAGGAGGAGGAGGAGGAATATTATACACAGATTGATGAAGCAGAAATATCCCCGTTTTGGATGGTGACAGAGAACGATGCTTCCATCCGCGGGTGCAGCCTACGTATTGCTTAGGTATCGCTGTTGTCCGTTGGTGGAGAAGAGAAGTCTGGGGAAATCCAGGCTTTGTTCATCTTGATGAGTGTAAGCCTGTCGGCACTGTCGGTTGACAGGTGGGTACGCTTATCCGTGATGATTCCCCCAGCCACACTAAACACACTCTCTGACAAGACGCTAGCCGCAGGACAAGCAAGCACCTCCAGGGCATACAGCGCTGTGTCCAGCTTCAACACCCAGTAGTTGTAGGGGGCAGAGGCGTCACCGAGGACAGTGCTGCAATCGGCTACGTACTCCCTCACCATCCTTTTACAGTGCTCCCGCCAACTCAGCCTTGACTGGGGACCGGTGACACAGTCTTGCTGGGGAGCCATAAAGCTGGCAAAGGCCTTGGAGAATGTTCCCCTGCCTGCGCTGTACATGCTGCCTGATCTCTGCGCCTCCCCTGCTACCTGGCCCTCGGAACTGCGCCTTCTGCCACTAGCGCTGTCGGATGGGAAGTTTACCATCAGCTTGTCCACCAGCGCCCTGTGGTATAGCATCATTCTCGAACCCCTTTCCTCTTCGGGAATGAGAGTGCAAAGGCTCTCCTTATACCGTGGATCGAGCAGTGTGTACACCCAGTAATCCGTAGTGGCCAGAATGCGTGTAACGCGAGGGTCACAAGAAAGGCATCCTAACATGAAGTCAGCCATGTGTGCCAGGGTACCTGTATGCAACACATGGCTGTCTTCACTAGGAAGATCACTTTCAGGATCCTCCTCCTCCTCCTCTTCCTCCTCCTCAGGCCATACACGCTGAAAGGATGACAGGCAAGCAGCATGGGTACCGTCAGCAGTGGGCCAAGATGTCTCTTCCCCCTCCTCCTCATGTTCCTCCCCCTCCTCCTCAACGCGCTGAGATATAGACATGAGGTTGCTCTGACTATCCAGCGACATACTGTCTTCCCCCGCCTCCGTTTCTGATTCCAAAGCGTCTGCCTTTATGCTTTGCAGGGAACTTCTCAACAGGCATAGCAGAGGAATGGTGACGCTAATGATTGCAGCATCCCCGCTCACCATCTGGGTAGACTCCTCAAATTTTCCAAGGACCTGGCAGATGGCTGCCAACCAGGCCCACTCTTCTGTAAATAATTGAGGAGGCTGACTCCCACTGCGCCGCGCAAGTTGGAGTTGGTATTCCACTATAGCTCTACGCTGCTCATAGAGTCTGGCCAACATGTGGAGCGTAGAGTTCCACTGTGTGGGCACGTCGCACAGCAGTCGGTGCACTGGCAGATTAAACCGATGTTGCAGGGTCCGCAGGGTGGCAGCGTGCGTGTGGGATTTGCAGAAATGTGCGCAGAGCTGGCGCACCTTTCCGAGCAGGTATGACAAGTGGGGGTAGCTTTTCAGAAAGCTCTGAACCACCAAATTAAAGACATGGGCCAGGCATGGCACGTGCGTGAGGCTGCCGAGCTGCAGAGCCGCCACCAGGTTACGGCCGTTGTCACACACGACCATGCCCGGTTGGAGGCTCAGCGGCGCAAGCCAGCGGTCGGTCTGCTCTGTCAGACCCTGCAGCAGTTCGTGGGACGTGTGCCTCTTATCTCCTAAGCTGAGTAGTTTCAGCACGGCCTGCTGACGCTTGCCCACCGCTGTGCTGCCACGCCGCGTGACACTGACTGCTGGCGACGTGCTGCTGCTGACACATCTTGATTGCGAGACAGAGGTTGCGTAGGAGGAGGAGGAGCGTGGTTTAGTGGAGGAAGCATACACCGCCGCAGATACCAGCACCGAGCTGGGGCCCGCAATTCTGGGGGTGGGTAGGACGTGAGCGGTCCCAGGCTCTGACTCTGTCCCAGCCTCCACTAAATTCACCCAATGTGCCGTCAGGGAGATATAGTGGCCCTGCCCGCCTGTGCTTGTCCACGTGTCTGTTGTTAAGTGGACCTTGGCAGTAACCGCGTTGGTGAGGGCGCGTACAATGTTGCGGGAGACGTGGTCGTGCAGGCTTGGGACGGCACATCGGGAAAAGTAGTGGCGACTGGGAACCGAGTAGCGCGGGGCAGCCGCCGCCATCATGCTTTTGAAAGCCTCCGTTTCCACAAGCCTATACGGCAGCATCTCTAGGCTGATCAATTTTGCAATGTGCACGTTTAACGCTTGAGCGTGCGAGTGCGTGGCGTCGTACTTGCGCTTGCGCTCAAACAGTGGCACTAGCGACGTCTGGACGCTACGCTGAGAGACATTGCTGGATGAGGCCGAGGACAGCGGAGGTGAAGGTGTGGGTGCAGGCCAGGAGACGGTACTGCCTGTGTCCTCAGAGGGGGGTTGGATCTCAGTGGCAGGTTGGGGCACAGGGGGAGAGGCAGTGGGGCAAACCGGAGGCGGTGAACGGGCATCGTCCCACCTTGTGGGGTGCTTGGCCATCATATGCCTGCGCATGCTGGTGGTGGTGCCTCCCCAGCTGATCTTGGCACGACAAAGGTTGCACACCACTGTTCGTCGGTCGTCAGGCGTCTCTGTGAAAAACTGCCACACCGTAGAGCACCTTGACCTCTGCAGGTTGGCATGGCACGAGGGGGCGCTTTGGGAACCAGTTGGTGGATTATTCGGTCTGGCCCTGCCTCTACCCCTGGCCACCGCACTGGCTCGGCCTGTGCCCACACCCTGACTTGGGCCTCCGCGTCCTCGCCCGCGTCCACGTCCTATAGGCCTACCCCTACCCCTCAGCATGGTGTATTACCAGTGATTTGATTTCCCAGCCAGGAAATAAATTGGCGCAAGCCTGCAGGCCAAATAGAATGTTTTCCCTTTTTTTTTAAAGGAAAGGCCCACTGCGTATATTCAATCAATAATAAATGTCTTCTGGCCCTGCCTACACAATTCTGTCCCTGCAGTATTACTGCAGGGCGCAATGCTCTGCACGGCCGATTTGGAAAAAAAAAAAAAAAGTGCAACACTGCTAACTGCAGCCTCCACACTACTGCACACTGTTAGATGTGGCCCTAAGAAGGACCGTTGAGGTTCTTGAAGCCTACACTAACTCCTAACGCTCTCCCTACAGCAGCTCCGGCACCAGCAGCACTGTCCCTCAGCTATCTCACAAGGCATCTGAGGCGAGCCGCGGGAGGGGCTGACTTTTATACTCGGGTGACATCTGATCTCCCCAGCCACTCACAGCAGGGGGGTGGTATAGGGCTGGAACATCACAGGGGGAAGTTGTAATGCCTTCCCTGTCTTTCAATTGGCCAGAAAAGCTCGCTAACGTCTCAGAGAGGAAACTGAAAGTAACCCGAACATCGTGTGGTACTCGTTAAGAGTAACGAGCATCCCGAACACGCTAATATTCGCCCGAGCATCAAGCTCGGACGAGTACGTTCGCTCATCTCTAGTAGAAATATATGAATAAAAAACAATAGTAAAATCTTCATAAGGGTTTCTGTAAGTCACAAAGTATACTAGAAGCCACCAAGCACCTATAACTAAGACAAATAGATGAAGCGGCAAATCACAATGACGTAATTAATATGGGGGATTTTTACTATTACTATGTAAATCGTAAAACTGAAACTTGCGAATAAAGAAAAAGAGTTTCTGTCAATAACTGAAGAGAATTACCTTATCTAATTTGTGCAGGACCCAACTAGAAGGATGCCCATTTTAGACTTAATATTAACCTACCAACCTAACTGAATAACAGAGTAAACTCTCCATTAAATATCACCAGTGTAACCCAAGAAGAAGCGCTGAACCACCTTAAAAAGATTAAAATTAACAAATCGCTAGGTCCACATAACAAATGTGATGCCAATATTCAAAAAAGGGTCAAATAAACCTTGAAAGTATTGGCCAGTAAGTCTAACTTATATTGTGGGTAAATTGTTTGAGGGGTTTCTAATAGATGCTATATTGAAGTAATTGAAATAAAAAAGCTGTATAACTCCATATCAGCATGGGTTTATGAGGGGTCATTCCTGTCAAACCAATCTGATCAGCTTCTATGAGAAGGTAAGTTCTAGACTGGATTAAGAGAGTCATTGTGTATGACTTGATTTTTCCTAAGCATTTCATACTGTTCTGCATAAAAGATTGATATATTAAATGAGAATGTTTGGTCTGGGCAAGAATGTGTGTAAGTTACAAAAACAAAATAGCTCATGAAAGTAAACAGAAGGGGGTACTGCAGTGGTCAGTATTGGACCCTATTCATTTTAACATACTGCCCTAATTTCAAAACAGTAGGAACTCTGTAAAATAAAGATAAATGTTAAGAAAAAAATATACAATGAGTTGGAAATCTTTTATAACCATATTTTATTCACTATAGAACATAGGACTAGAGATGAGCGAACGTACTCGGTAAGGGCGATTTCGCAATCGAGCACCGCGATTTTCGAGTACTTCACTACTCGGGTGAAAAGTACTCGGGTGCGCCGGGGGGCAGGGGGGGGGGGCGCGGTGGAGCGGGGGGTAGCAGCGGGGAACAGGGGGGAGCCCTCTCTCTCTCCCTCTCCCCCCCCACTCCCCTCTGCAACCCCCCGCTCACCCCCGGCGCACCCGAGTACTTTTCACCCGAGTAGTGAAGTACTCAAAAATCGCGGTGCTCGATTGCGAAATCGCCCTTACCGGGTACGTTCGCTCATCTCTACATAGGACCCAAATCAGAAGGTAAAGTCAGACATTTATCCATTTCATTAAAAAAAAACTCATTTAGAAATTGATGGCAGCAACATATCTTACAAAGTTAGTGGTACTAATGAAAAACTGTTGGAGGATTATTTTTTGATTGGAGTCAGGAAAGAAAAGTTTTCTCCTAAAATAAGGAAAAATGGCTTCTACCTTATATGTTTTTTTGCCTTCTGTTGGATCAACATTGGGGGTAATAGGCTAAACTAGATGAAAATATGTCTTTTTTTTAGACTTCCACAGTATGTTACTATGTTATGTGAGGGGCTGTCACTGGCAATATCACAGTACAGTCTGCTTCTCATGTATGTTGTTGCTCACCAGTGGGGTGATGGCATAGTGCACTGGACTGTGATATGGATGTTTCAGAGTGGATCCACTATAAGTGCAGAAAACATGAGAGGCAAGTTCAACTCATAGTTTACTTGAATAAAGCTTTGTGATTAAAACATCAACAAAGTGAAGACACAAAGCTTCAAAAACAGTTACTGTACCCTTCCAGCGTATGTGATTACTTTTTGCTGGCTCATACTGCGAATGTAGTTCCAGCTGGCACAGCGTTTGGGGACATTTTACTGCCTGCTCTATTAGTCACCTACTTAAGCTGCCTTAACCTCATTCTGCTGTCCTTTGGGTGTCTGTTATTGCTGCCTTGTAGTTGTTAGCTTCTTTTAGAGGCCCCGGAGCTAATATCAGTAGACATCCCAGCCATCTGTATTTCCATACTTTAGTTAGTGGCCCTCAAATGGTTCTGAGTCCTCAAGATGTGAGAGACACAGGAGATGTTGACAGTTAGACTTCATTCCGGTAAGGTAATTGTCCTGCCTTATCTGTGAGGTCAACGATCGGAACTTGAACCAGACGCAGCCTCAAGAGGGATCAGATATGATAAGCTTAGAGGTTTATTTGGTAACAAATGTAATGTCTGAACACGACCCTTTGTCAGGTAAGTATACCAATATAAATGCTTGTCATATTAATAATTTTATACATTCAAAAGACTCTTGCATGGCAGCAGGGCAAAGGGCTATGATGCTCAAACGCTGAGCGATCACCTTGCGCTCCGAGTGGGCTATGCAGAAGACAACATTAAAGGTACCAGTTGCTAGTTTCTGGGAATCACAAAGGCACCATGCTTGTAGAGTATACTAGGTGCAATTTTCAGAATGTGTTAGCTGTCAAGATTAAAGGGGTTTTGTCCCTACAATGAAACATTTTCTAACAGCTGGGCCTGGAGTAAAATAGAAAAAAATAGACTATAATCACCTCTCTTCGGTCCCATGGGACATAGCTGAGTGGTTCCCACAACCTTGGTGCTGTCTCCAGGTGTAAATGCCAGCGGGAGTCAGGTGACCGCTGTGACCTATCAGAGGCTGCAGCATCATCATCCGAACTCCTGCCATCAGTGCTCACATCTTGGGTGCCATGATGCCAGGAGTTCAGGATGATCACACTGTGATAGGCTGCAGTGATCATCTGACTTTTGCCAGATTTGCACATCAGGGTTGTAGGAGCTGGGTTCATGGGGCTGAAGACAGGTGAGTATAGTTTACATTTTTATTTTACTCCAGGCTCAACTGCTAGAAAAATTTAGGTTTTCGTGACTAAACCCCTTTAAGAAAATATATGGTTATAATGATACAACATGAGTTTTTTTTTACAATGCACTATGTCAAAAATGTGAAAATTTGCCTTACAGCAAAGTGATACTGCAATTACATGTGCATCTAGCACAAAGCATGAATACTATAGATCTAATTCTTTCATAATCTGCAGGATAGGAAACAGCTGAAGGAAAAGCTGTGGGTGTCTTGAAAAATAAATGATCAATGTGTGCTTTTCATGCACAGAAAAGCTTCTCCTGACATGTTTTATTTTTTTGTCCCGGACTCCCTCGCTTGCATTGTATTGTCTAAAGGGAGAGCACGTCCAAATGTTATGTTGACAATTACTGTACTTTTTGGGCATATCTTATTCTGACTAATTAGGACCAGTGGGCAAAAAAATCCAGCATCTTCATCCAATATCTTATACACACTCTGCAACGAATACACCGACATTATACTAGCACTAAAACAACAATTCAAGATCCAAAAGCTAATTAACTTTTTCATTGTCTATTATGTAAAAGTCAGCAGAATATTACTATATGCATCATAAGAAAGGTCAAATGAATGTAAGACATACATATACAGTAATATATGCATAGAACTGTGGAAATTGTGATGGTTGAAGTGCTCACAAGACTGTGGGGCATAGCTATGTTTTAAAACTACTAATTACACAACAAGATGTAGGAAAGAGGTGGGATAACTTAACATATCTTTTCCCCAGCCTGCCATGCCATGGATGCATTCTGATTATGCACATCCCTTATCTAGGTCAGCTTTGTCTGTGATGGATATTTAATGCTCTTATCTTAAATATCTTGGATTGTTCTTTGAGAGACCTAGTTTAAAAAACTGTTTTGAAATTTTGGGAAGTTGCCTTAGGGTACGCCTACAAGGGTCATAGACGCTGCAGCCTTTGTGTGCAGAAAGTCAACAGCATTTACAATACCAGGATATCATTTTACGAACTCTCATCCAGATCAACATGGAAAAAAAATCGACCTGTGTAAATTGACTGCGGTATAGTGCCAGGAGGGGACAGTATTCTAGTAAGCCCCACAAACTTTTTAAAAAATGGCGCACATACTGTAAAATAAAAAAGTATGTGCTAAAATTTGAGAATTGTTTTTCACACCAGTTCCATCCAAACGATTAACTGGTCAGAATCCTTGCCATTATAACATAAGCCTGGTTGACAGTTACAGACAGCCTTCCATGATGGTGGCACAGCACAGCTTCTATGCGTCTAGAATTATTATTATATACCTGTATGGAATGTGCCAGAAATCATCACTAATGGTGTATATGTTATTTTAATGTGGAGAAGGAATTAAATGCCTTAATCTTATGATGACCAACTAAGTTGCTCTCCAGATTTTTCCCTTAATTCTCTTTCGTTGCTTCATATTTTGTCCTTCCCATTATGCGATGAATGTCTTTTTAATTTTTTTATATTCATTTTCTTCCATTCAATAAATGCCTTTTAAACCAACGCATATTGCTTTAGGTGTTTAGGTTTGTAGCTTATTAGAAATGAACATGAGCTGCGTAATTTGGTCTTAAAGAAATTCTGTCACTATTGGAGATGAGCGAGTATACTCGCTAAGGCTAACTACTCGAACGAGTAGTGCCTTAGACGAGTATCTGCCCACTCGTCTCTAAAGATTCAGGTGCCGGCGGCGGGGGAGAGCGGGGGGGAGATCCCTCTCTCCCTCTCTCCCCCTCACTCCCCCCTTGCTCACCGCCGCAACTCACCTGTCACCGGCGCCGGCAGCCGAATCTTTAGTGACAAGCAGGAGGATACTCGACTAAGGCACTACTCGCACTATCTTTTGCACCCCTCTCTGAAAGCAACACAAGGTATTGACTGTCACACTGATTACAGTAATATGTCTGCCGTGTGGATCTGTGCAGTAGTTTTGGAGAAACCTGCCTTTTATCAGACGGTAGAAGAATATAGGACTACTTAAGGGCTCCCACACACTTGCGTTTGTGTTTTTTGTTAACGTGATTGTCAATGGGACTTTCTAATGTTAAAAACGCAACACAACGCAATGCACCAAAAACGCAAGTTGCATTGCGTTGCGTTGCATTTTTAACATTAGAAAGTCCCATTGACAATCGCGTTAACAATAACGCAAACGCAAGTGTGTGGGAGCCCTAAAGTAGTCCTGGATATTCATGAACTTTAGGCTGGCTACACCCACCCTGCCTTCCAGCCACTGATTGACTATTGTTTGCCTATTACTGTGCATAATGAGAGAGATGTCCATCCCCCTTCCTGCAAGAATGAGGGGAATCCTGGCATACTAGTGCCAACTATAAAAACACCCTCAACCCACCTGATAACTTACACCATCAAGATAATACTACAAGATAAGACTCCCAGCTTTTACAGGTCATGTATTGCACTTATCCCCTGTGTCGGGCTGGCTTGGTGGTGGTGATGCTTACCACTGTTCATTCTGAACAATATACTTTATTCTTTTCTGATAATGTGTGCTGCTATTATAAGAATATACTATTAGGTAGATTGCCACAGGTTATGTGGTGCATGGCGTCTATCCCTTATATTGGATCGGCTTTCTGATTGAGAGAGTTGCTGTTCACTGTTTGCTGTGCAATCCATCTATTCTTGGTGCTGTTTACTGCTGTTTCATTGTGTGCTGGAAAATCCATGTGTTTATATGTAATTGGATGGACCCTAGGCAATTTTCTATATGAATTATTACTGGGCTATTAATATACCTGTAAATTTATATACTGTTTGCTGCTATTATACTACGTCCTATAGAATCCGTGGGCTTGTATATAGCTAGATGTACCCTGGGCAATTATAAGTACTTTTATATGAATTATCATTAGATTACTTTATACAATCAGTATGACTGTATAGATCCCATATAATTATATTTTTCCCTTTGCTTTTTCTTTTTCTATTCTTTTTACTTCTTTATGCATGTATTTGATAGATTTGTGCTTGATAAAGGAATATTAAAATCTTTGCTGGATTATTTTTCCCAGACTATTATGTTCAGTTTTAAGCCCTAAAAGCTCTTACAAGCACAGAGAACTTCATTTTCCTCCTCTCTCTACCACTAAATCATTGGCTGGAGGCGAGGTAGGTATGGCTCATGAATATGCAGGACTAGTTCTGTGTCTGGCTGCTACTAATTAACTGCAAGTTTCTCCAAAACTACTGCACAGATCCACACAGAAGACACATCTATGCAATTAGTGTGACAGGCACTACCTTATGGTCCGTTTACATGTAACAATTGTCACTCAACATTTGCTTGAACGAACAAAAGTGAACGATTATCATTACGTCTAAACACAAGCTAATGACTGAATGACTAAGGGCTTAGTCACACCGGCGCATCGGTGCCTGGATGCGCCCGTCTTCCTGCAGGATAAGACGGCCGCACTGCAGGTGCGGAGAAAGAACACATGACCGGCTCCATTGACGATCATGTGTTCTTTCTTCCGGCGCTGCGAAGAGTCGTCTGCACCTGCAGTGTGGCCGTCTTCTTCATGCAGGAAGACAGGCGCATCGGCGCCCGGATGCGCCCGTGTGACTAAGCCCTATGGAGAATTGTGCACATCTCGTCAGTTGTTCAGTTTCAGCTAGCATAAAAAAATATCTGTGGCTCATTTATGTCTCATTACGTTTAAACACTCCCCACTCTGTGTTTCAGATAAAATGTGAAGTACTGAACGAGAAATGAATGAGAAGTGAACAATTCTCAATGATGATCTGCCTGTCTAAACAGGCTGCATGAGTGTGCCAGGTTAGCGGTGATATCACTAGCTTGTGCGCTTGATCAAATGAGAATCGGCACTTGTAAGAGGGCCATTTCAGTACTCTTAGTGAGAGTGACAGGGTCTCTTTAACTTCTTTATTTAATTTACACTTTCCTTATAATTTACCTGAGTTAAAAAACTATTTCCAAGTATTCCTAAAAGTCATCTGAGGGAGCTGCCTCTATTTTACACATCAAGGATCTACGCTACATCACAAATAGCGATCCAGTTTGCTAGAAAATTGCTCTGTTGTTGCTCAAGTTGGGGAATTTATGCACAGCATGGTGTACGTAGCGCACAGTATGAACCGCAGACAGCAATGAGTGACATATTTTTTACATTATCACTGGTAAGCTAGCTGATTAATTTTAGCAGAGTTTTTGTCTGTTCCTGCAATACTGACAGAGCGCCTGCTTTCTTTTTAATAATAAGATTTGATCTTAGACTCAAAAAGATTTGCAAATCTTAGACTCAAAAAGAAATAGTAATAAGATTTTCTGGGGTCTTTTCAAATGAATTCTGTGGCAAATATGTCCTTTCATTTAGAATTTAGATGTGAAATTCTTATTCTAATTGACAGATAACACCACATGAGTAGCACAGGGTTCATTATATCGTAATTTTCTGCGGTGATTTCCAATGGAAAATACAGTAAACTGAATTTCTAAAGGTAATTATTTCCCAAATTTTTGATGAATAGTGAAGCAGTCAGGAATCTGTCCAAATACCTCATGCAGTTCCCAATGCTTATTTCAGGCTTTCTGCGCTTTCTAATTAAATTTATTGAACATATGTTTTGTGTCTCTGTCATTTCATTTATTGTAATTCATGTCCAAGTGGTATGGGTTATAACTGCTACTAAAACACTGTGACTTCAAACAAAAGCTAAAATGTTTATCCTGGCCCTATTCTTTATCCAAAATTGTATTTTTTTTAAAGCAGTCAGGTTTCGCCTTCCATTCATATTAATAGAAGAGATTTAAATATAACCCTTTTCATAATGATAAACTAAGTGATTGCCAGGATACATTCACATGTTTATTTCTTTGAAGGTTAACATACTGTGCTATGCCGGGTGCAAGGCCTGAAGGTATAGAGAGGTACTATCTTTACACTGTTATCTCTAAAGTATGCACTGTCCCATAAGACCACACACTAAGTATAACATAACACAGAGCTTCTGTTTTTTTCTGCAGTGTTCTTTTAAATTGTCACATTTTGCCATATCGTAAGGCATTGAAATCCTAATATTTATCTGTTAAACATATAGTGTCTCTTCACCTAATATAGTACTATTTAGAGGAAAAGTCTCTATGTTCAGTTGTTTTTTCGTTCATGTTTAGAAATGCGCCCCGCATATATTCAGAACTTAGAGCTCTTGTTACGTTCGCTGGGTGCACTAAAGCACCACTCCCCAGGTGGGATGCAAATGTGTCCATTTAAAACTGCAAACACACACATATAGTACTTGCATCGACCAATAGCACCTCTCCAGGAAACTGAATGGACAACTGTCCCTAACTGATCAGGGAAAAAGGGGCATCCCTGCTTACAAGCGGATTCATCACCTTGATAAAGGCGGCCCCACTGTCTTCTTCTAGTGACCTGGCTATCCCTGATCAGGGAGCTGGAGAGATGCACTAAACAGACACACATGACATGAATTCATGAATGGGTGTGAGTGAGACCTGCCTCTGATTGGCTCAGCGCTGAGCCAATCAGGGGCATGTCTGACTCACACCCCCTTCACACCCACTGCAGGCCGGCTGCGCTGAACTCCGTCTGCCGGGACAAGGTGAGTATATATATATGTTTTTTTATTTTTACACATTTCTGGATGAATTGCAGGGAAGGGCTTATATATTTAAGCCCTTCCCGACAATTCATCCCGCGATCGCCGGCAGCCCATTTCTTTCAATGGAGCCGGCTGTATTGCCGGCTCCATTGAATTCAATGGGCTAACATCGTTCTTCTCTGCCACAGCTGTTACAGCTGTGGAAGAGGAGAACGATCTTTATGCTGACAGTGCGGGGGAGGGGGGTCTCACTCTCGCCACTATTGTGGCTTAATAGTGGGACCTGGGAACTTGAGATGCAGCCCAACATGTAGCCCCTCGCCTGCCCTATTCGTTTCTGTGTCGTTCCCATAACTTTCTTGAATTTCCCAGGTTTTCACAAATGAAAACCTTAGCGAGCATCGGCGATATACAAAAATGCTCGAGTCGCCCATTGACTTCAATGGGGTTCGTTACTCGAAATGAACTCTCGAGCATCACTGAAAGTTCGACTCGAGTAACGAGCACCCGAGCATTTTGGTGCTCGCTCATCTCTAAATACCACAGAAAGTCTAAGTGTCCTCACACCAGGAGGATAGACAGTCAGCAACCATGGTGACATAGGGAACTGAGTCAGACATCACCTATTTGACACACAAACGAGACATAAGACGTCTGGAGGCTGCACCTGTCAGGAGAAGGGAAGAGGTGGTCTGCATATGCTACAGACAAGGACTACAGGTGTCCAGACCATCATTAGGGAAGCAGAGAGACACTAACAGACAGACATGCAAACACAGCTCTGAGTGGGCACAAGACAGTGATATCCAAGCAGTAAAATGACCAGCATCAACTACTGAAAGATGCTGGTCTTTATGTGCTGCAGACTAAATGGGATTGGCTGGTGGAGAATACCACACCCAGCCAGCTCAATTAACCCCTACCTGTAGAGATGTGCCACTAGGAAGCCTGTAGAACAACAGGTCCCAGGTGCACAACCTAACAGCTCAGATGTACATAAAACATCCTTTCTCTTTCCATAGATGGGTTTAACGTGGAAAAAGAGATGCTACTTGGAATGGTCAGTTGTAAAAGGAAACAGGGAAGACAAAAGACATGTTGGCTGGATACCATCAAGAACGATGTGGGAATGAACATTAGGCAATTGAAAGCAGCTATAGAGAATAAAGAAGCATGAAGAGGACTGGCCTACAGAGTATCAAAGAGTCGGACACGACTGAATGGACAGAATTGGGATTGGAATATTAAACATTGCTCATACATCCATTGTAAAAAAAAAAAAAGGGTATATCATGTGATCAACTATGCTTTTGTCAGGCAGATGGATGCCGGTTTGGCTGATGGCTATCTGAGGTGGCAGCACCTGGGGAACCCTGAGTTCACACTTAACCCCTCCAAATGGGATAGCAGCTGGTTATGTGGCTGCTGATGTTGAACTGAACGGATGGGTTGCAATACCTGTAACTCTGAATAGGGTGTAGTCAGGAAACAATTTAAAATCATAGCTGGTAGTACAAGTACATAATCAAAGTCGAAGCCATAGGTCAGGGCAGGCAGCAGACAGTAGCAGAGTCGAGAAACACAGAGCCAAGGTCAGGAAGCACAGAAGTCAGAATAGTCAAAAACGGGCTCATATCAAAACCAGAAATACACAGAAACCGAGGTTTCATCACAACAGCTATGAGACCAATTTCTTAGGCATTATGCATGGAGGTACGATATTTAATATAGCAAATTCCAACTGGGAATGATGGGGGACAAAACTAGGGAAGGTGTGCTGGCCCGTTAAGAGAGGATGGGAGCATGCAGAAGCATAGGAGTGCTATACACCACGTGACTGACTTCAACCCCTTAAACAGGTGAGCAGCGACGATGTGCTATGACAGCTTTTCAATGCAGTGAAACAAAGTCATGTCAATGAATAATATAGTACTGCAAAGTATCTCTAAAGGACACTTTTGGCAAGTGTTTGACGTAGGCTATGGACATGCTTTATGTACATAATGAACGTTCTGTACCTCAGTTTTAGTATAAAAGGCCACATTCTAATGATACCTTATCAGGGATGTTGTTCATGGCAGTCTTTAGACTGTCAATGTACATACAAAATGTCTGTTGCGATCTATGATGCAATGAAGAGTACATTTTAATATTGGCGCAATATTGGCAGCATTTAAGGCAAAAGAGAGTGAAATGCTGAAATATAGATCTGGATTTACATTTCAATAATCTTATAAATAACAAATAGTAATAGAAAACACTAGAAACAATAAAGTTATAATAGTAAATGTGTCATTGGCAAAACATTTGCAAAGCAAATGTTCACAGTTTTGATTTAGTAAAATGGTTTCTACATCGTAACAAACATATTTAGTTAAGTTAAATTATCTTTATGGTTTATCAGAGCCAGCACTCAATAAACCAATCACAGCCATTCAATGAATGACTGTGATTAGTACATTGAGCCCTGGTTCTGATTGACTAAGCCAGCACTCAAAAACCAATCACATCCTAGAGGCAAAGATTTCAACCTCCAATCCAAGAAGGGCTGGCAGAAGAGTAAAGACTAGCGCTGAAGAGGAGCCACGGCTGAAGAGGAGATGTGTGCCGAAGCCGGACAGCGCCTGAGAGGTGATGTATTCTTTTTTTTTTTGATGCACATAGGAGTTATTTTTGGGGTAGGGCTTATATGTCAAGCCCCCCGCGAAAATCCCGGTAGACGTGTGCTACAAAGTCGTGTGACTTTGTAGCAACACAAAATCGTGATATTACCGTGAGAAAATGCAGCGATATCGCACAGAACACAGATGCGTTATCGCTGCGATTTTCTCATGGTGATATCATGTCAACCGTGTGGAAGCAGCATTATACTTTATAGGTTAGTGGCATGGTTAAGCTCAGGTACCAGAAAAAAAATTACAATGAAGTTATTTTAGTTTTTAGAACTATTTTTGCCCATAATATCTTATGTCTGCATATATGTACAATGGAGTACTTGAAAGCTTTGACTATTCTTCACAATAATGAACCACAAGCTATACTTATCATCATTTGAAATCCCAAATTGCAGCATATCTTAAGCCACATACTCTCGGGAGTGACTCCAAAACAGACAAGAAACATTTTTTTTATGTAAATGAAAACTGATTGAGGTCCAAACAATCTCACAAGAATGGGGACTGTTGACTGCTTTGCATAAAGAATTGCTAATACATGCAGTTATAAAATATGAAATAAGTTTATTGAGTCACTGTACCATGCAAGAAAGTTATAAACAATGTGCCTGGATCATTTATGATTAGTGGGACTATTTAACACATGGTAATATCCATCCATAGTAGCACAAATGGAAAATAATACTTTCCAGTGCACTTTTAGATAAGATGAAAGTACCATTACAATGATTGAGAAATATTTCTTCCATGGCTTGCAATTCCAGAACTCCTCACCCTCTTTAAAATTTATCACAGAGAGGCTGATACACTTATGAAATGTTTTCCCACAGAAAGGAGAAAGATAATAGCAAAAATGTTTTCGGATGATTTTATTATCAACTTCAGGATATAATATAGAGAGAACTTGGACATCTGCACACCAATATTATTAGAATATACTGTACTTTGCAGAGCTTTCTGCTTTCAACTCACAAATTGATAACTCCACTTCAATTTTTATAACAGAACTTTGGTGAAGATCTCTATCATTTAGTTCTTGCATATAGATATTGCCCAGAATTATGGCAAACACTATAATGTCTTATCATGATGAAAAAATATATATTTTAGTGTGCTAAATGAGAACTTTATAGAGACTGTGTAATGATCTTTCTTCACATCTCTCTAAGGCTTTATTCCCATGAGCATATCCGACGCATTTTCACGCCCGGGCGCATATACGGTACCCATGTGAAGCATTAGTTTCCAGTGCAGACATTCACACAGGCGAATATACGGCATGTAAATACGCCGGCAGTGTGAAAAATATAACATATATGCAGCTGGTGCATATATGCTTAGCCAAAAGATAGTTCTAAAACTATCTTTTGGTCAGTATGCGTCAGCAGGTCCTATAGACTCCTATGGGAGCAGGAAAGAAAAGGAAGGGGGAGGCATTTTCGCAGCGTCCAAAGCTGCAAAAAGCTTACAGGTGCCTCTATATAGGCACTGGAATGCATCCCGAAGATTTTGGCAGAGCGAGGGTTTTTCGGGGTTTGGTGTATTTTTTCACTAGAAACAACACTTGCTGTCATATAAATGATCGAGAAAACACTGGCCGTGATCGCGGAAAAATGCCCATTCAGGCGCTTATACACAGCAGGCGTGAAAACGTAAAAATGCAGTCGATGTCTATGCACTCATTGGAAAGAGCCCTAAGGGTAGCATAAGGTAGTGAAAGTAACGTTTATTACAGTGATATGTCTACTGTGTGAATCAGTGCAGTTGTTTTGGAGAAACTTGCATTTTATGAGTAGCAGCACACTGACAGAGGACTACCTAAAGGAATCCCAGATATTCATGAGCTGCAGGCTAGCTCCACCCACCCCATCCTCCAGCCAATGATTGTATCTCTCTGCTTATTACTGTGCATAGAGAGAGATGCCAATCATTGACTGTAGGACACTGTGGGTGTAGCTAGACTGCAGCTCATAAATATGCAGGACTAGTTCTGTGTCTGGCTGCCACTAATGAAATGAAAGTTTCTTCTAAACTACTACACAGATACATATCACTGTTATTAGTGTGACAGGCTCAACTTTATGCTGCTATCTGTGAGGGCTGCAAAAACATGGTGACAGAGTTTCTTTAAAGTGTACCAATCACTGCAGGTGAATTTTCAGAATATGCTGTTGTCTGTGTACCTCAGAAATAACAGTATTTCTGATTACACTCTCAGCTGTATCTTACATGTATATCTCAGATTTCCACCTCAACACATTTCATCTCATAATGCCACTTATAGTCAGTTTTTTATTAACACAGTTCTGGAAAAAATTGTGATGAGGCTAGTACTGACCCACTCCATGTTAGCAATAGGAGGCTGATGCCAGTAAAAAAAAAAGTTGTGAATTCTTATTTTGCATTATAAGATAATCAATGCAGAGTTTGGGTCCTTTAACACAGGACCATTGTTTGGCACTTAAGCTCCTTGTTGTGTCAGTTTGAGCTTGACTGTACTTTCTTCTATTTTGACTCTGCTGAGTTTGTCAGCTGATGGTATACACCTGGGGGCAATTAAGGAGGGTTTTTACTTCCCTGGGTTCTGTTCTGGTCAATTTCACAGCAGTTTCCTTCTGCTATGGATTGAGGACATCTCGGGATCTGGTTTCTAAGGTTCTTTCAGTGGCTCCTCACATAAGTTCAGAGACTTATTACTATGATTTATTCTTTGAGGTTTTGGTTTATTCTTATGGTGGTTTTTCCTTTGTCATTTATTAGGTATGAAGGTGGATGCCGGGATTGTTACCCTCTGCTTCAGAATGTTCTGTTTCGTGTGAAAGATCCCTAAGATGTTTTGGTAAGAAGACTGAGCAGTGCTGCTGTCATTTAAACAGTGGTGTAAAATAGTCTAACATTGATTAGAATTAGAGATGAGCGAGCACCAAAATGCTCGGGTGCTCGTTACTCGGGACGAAATTTTCGCAATGCTCTAGGGTTCGTTTCGAGTAACGAACCCCATTGAAGTCAATGGGCGACCCAAGCATTTTTGTATTTCGCCGATGCTCGCTAAGGTTTCCATGTGTGAAAATCTGGGCAATTCAAGAAAGTGATGGGAACGACACAGCAACGGATAGGGCAGGCGAGGGGCTACATGTTGGGCTGCATCTCAAGTTCACAGGTCCCACTATTAAGCCACAATACCGGCAAGAGTGGGCCCCCCCCCCCTCCCAACAACTTTTACTTCTGAAAAGCCCTCATTAGCATGGCATACCTTAGCTAAGCACCACACTACCTACAACAAAGCACAATCACTGCCTGCATGACACTCTGCTGCCACTTCTCCTGGGTTACATGCTGCCCAACCCCCCTCCCCCCTGCACGACGCAGTGTCCACAGCGCACACCAAACTGTCCCTGCGCAGCCTTCAGCTGCCCTCATGCCACACCACCCTCATGTCTATTTATAAGTGCGTCTGCCATGACGAGGAACTGCAGGCACCCACTGCAGAGGGTTGGCACGGCTAGGCAGCGACCCTCTTTAACCCATTCCCGCTGCAGGGCGTAAGTTTACGTCCTGGGAGCGGGGTACTTCCCGCAACAGGGCGTAAACTTACGTCCTGGAGATAGCGCTGGATCATATGTGATCCAGCGCTATCCCGCAGCGGGAGCCAGCTGTCAGTCACAGCCGGCGTCTCGCTGCAGCGGCGGGGGGACATCGGAGATGCGCCCGCCACTTTTAACCCCTTCCCTGCCGCGATCTAAGTAGATCGCGGCAGGGGAAGAGTTCACAGCGGGAGCGCGGCTCCCTCTGTGTCTCCGGCCGGCTCTCGCGATGTCATCGCGAGAGCCCGGCCTGTCACCATGGCAACAGGACGCCAGACACTGGCGTCCTGTATTGCCTATGCCTGAGATCGCTGTATGAGCGATAAGGCATGGGAGAGCAGTAGCTCTGCCATGCCTTATGACAGCGATCATCAGGGCAGTGGTTAAAGTCCCTCAGAGGGACACAAACAGTATAAAAAAAAGAAAGATTTAAAAAATGAATTAAAAAAAATGTAAAAAAAAAGAGTAAAAAAACCATTTTTTATGCTTTTTCTCAGATTAGCATAAAAAAAGGTAAAAAAAAAATAAAACCCCACATATTTGGTATTGTCGCGTCCGTAACGATGCGTACAATAAGTTGCACATGCTTTTGACTGTGCACCGAAAAAAACGCTAAAAAAAAAGCTAAAAAACGGAGGCAAAATGCTCATTTTTAGCATTTTGCCTCACTAAAAACGCAATAAAAGTGATCAAAAAAGTCGTATGTACGCCAAAATGGTACCAATAAAATCTACAGCTCGTCTCGCAAAAAATAAGCCCTCATAGAGCTCTGTACATCAAAAAATAAAAAAGTTACGTGACTTTGAATGCAGCAATTTAGAATAGAAAAAAGATTTCCAAAAAAAAGGGTTTTTATTGCAGAAAAGTGGGAAAACCTAAAAAAAATGTTAGAATTTTGGTATCGTTATAACCGTACCGGTCCGCAGAAAAAATGGAAAGTCTCATTTATGCTGCATGATTAACGGTGTAAAAAAAAAATAAAAAAATCTATGGCAGAATTGATGCGTTTTCTCTCTCTGCTATCATTAAAAAAAAAATAAAAAAATTTACAATATAGTCTATGTACCCAAAATTGGCATCGATAAAAACTACAGTTCGCCACGCAAAAAACAAGCCCTTATACGGCCACGTCCACGGAAAAATAAAAAAGTTATGGCTTTTGAAAAATGGAGATGGAAAAATACCAAAAAATCGCTTGGTCCTCAACGCCAAAATAGGCCATGTCATGAAGGGGTTAAAAGTGGTGGGGCGATAGCCCACAATGCTGTACAGAAGCAATGAGAAATATAATCCTGTGCCACCGCCATCAGGAGCTGCACACGTGGGCATAGCAATGGGGAACCTATGTGCCACACACTATTCATTCTGTTAAGGTGTCTGCATGCCCCAGTCAGACTGGTAATATGTACCTTAACAGTAACCGCGTTGGTGGTAATGTGGTGGTGACTGCGGACCTAGTAGCGCGGTTGTATTTTGTTGGTTTTCGGAATGTGGCCAAGATTAAGTTGGCCGTGGCGGGGGATGTTTTTGAGGCACTACGTGTCCTCTCCACGTGTCCGTGGTTATATGCACCTTAACAGTAACCGCGTTGGTGGTAATGTGGTGGTGACTGCGGACCAAGTAGCGCGGTTTTATTTTGTTGGTTTTCGGAATGTGGCCAGGATTAAGTGGGCCGTGGCGGGGGATGTTTTTGAGGCACTATGTGTCCGTGGTTATATGCACCTTAACAGTAACCGCGTTGGTGGTAATGTGGTGGTGACTGCGGACCTAGTAGCGCGGTTTTATTTTGTTGGTTTTCGGAATGTGGCCAGGATTAAGTGGGCCGTGGCGGGGGGATGGTGGGGGGGCTCTCTTGTTGTGTCGGTAAAGGTGAAATTCTTGGACTGCCACCAGACGAACCAATGCAAAGGCATTTGCCAAGAATGTTTTCATTGTTGGAGGAGGAGGGGGATGTTTTTGAGGCACTACGTGTCCTCTCCACGTGTCCGTGGTTATATGCACCTTAACAGTAACCGCGTTGGTGGTAATGTGGTGGTGACTGCGGACCTAGTAGCGCGGTTTTATTTTGTTGGTTTTCGGAATGTGGCCAGGATTAAGTGGGCCGTGGCGGGGGGATGGTGGGGGGGCTCTCTTGTTGTGTCGGTAAAGGTGAAATTCTTGGACTGCCACCAGACGAACCAATGCAAAGGCATTTGCCAAGAATGTTTTTATTGTTGGAGGAGGAGGGGGATGTTTTTGAGGCACTACGTGTCCTCTCCACGTGTCCGTGGTTATATGCACCTTAACAGTAACCGCGTTGGTGGGAAATGGCCTCGCCGCCATCATGTCTTTGTGAAGCCTCTGTTTCCACACCCCAGAGACATACCATTAGCAGCGGTATAGGCAGAGCCCATAATTCGTAACATTTCAGCCGTAGCATTAGCGACAGGCCCCACTAACATATCACTAGCAGCATTATAGGGGGAGCACAGTATTAGTTCCATTTCAGTAATAGTAGCACTCAAGACAGGCACCAGTAACAATTCCGAAGCAGCAGTATAGTGGGAGCGCAGTCTTCGTTCCATTTCAGTAATAGTAGCACTCAAGACAGGCCCCAGTAACAATTCCGAAGCAGCAGTATAGGAGGAGCATAGTCTAAGTTCCATTTAAGTAATAGTAGCAGCCTACACAGGCCCCAGGAACAA
Source organism: Eleutherodactylus coqui (assembly GCF_035609145.1). Taxonomy (NCBI): domain Eukaryota; kingdom Metazoa; phylum Chordata; class Amphibia; order Anura; family Eleutherodactylidae; genus Eleutherodactylus; species Eleutherodactylus coqui. The sequence continues at coordinate 123,844,518 of NC_089840.1, read as the reverse complement.
TTCCGAAGCAGCAGTATAGTGGGAGCGCAGTCTTAGTTCCATTTCAGTAGCTGCAGTATAGCCAAGGCCCAAGTTACATTTATGTAGCTAAAGTGTAGGCCAACCCCACACACCTTTCTGTACCATGAGTGCAGGCGAAGAACATAGAAATTGCTATGATTACACTGTAGGTGAGGGCCCAAAAAAATTGGTGTACCAACATTACTAATGTACCTCAGTAAAAATTGGCCATGCCCAACCAAGATGGCAGGTCAAACCCATTAATCGCTTTGGTTAATGTGGCTTAAGTGGTAACTAGGCCTGGAGGCAGCCCAGTTTAACGAAAAATTGTTTCAAGTTAAAGTTCCAACGCTTTTAAGAGCATTGAAACGTATAAAATTTTTTTAGAAAAATTATATGAGTGAGCCTTGTGGCCCTAAGAAAAATTGATCGTTCAGCGTGATTACGTGAGGTTTCAGGAGGAGGAGCAGGAGGAGGAGGAGGAATATTATACACAGATTGATGAAGCAGAAATGTCCCCGTTTTGGATGGTGAGAGAGAACGATGCTTCCATCCGCGGGTGCAGCCTACGTATTGCTTAGGTATCGCTGCTGTCCGCTGGTGGAGAAAAGAAGTCTGGGGAAATCCAGGCTTTGTTCATCTTGATGAGTGTTAGCCTGTCGGCACTGTCGGTTGACAGGCGGGTACGCTTATCTGTGATGATTCCCCCAGCCGCACTAAACACCCTCTCCGACAAGACGCTAGCCGCAGGACAAGCAAGCACCTCCAGGGCATACAGCGCTAGTTCAGGCCACGTGTCCAGCTTCGACACCCAGTAGTTGTAGGTGGCAGAGGCGTCACGGAGGACGGTCGTGCAATCGGCTACGTACTCCCTCACCATCCTTTTACAGTGCTCCCGCCAACTCAGCCTTGACTGGGGAGCGGTGACACAGTCTTGCTGGGGAGCCATAAAGCTGTCCAGGCCCTTAAAGACTGTTGCACTGCCTGGGCTGTACATGCTGCTCGATCTCCGCACCTCCCCTGCTACCTGGCCCTCGGAACTGCGCCTTCTGCCACTAGCGCTGTCGTATGGGAATTTTACCATCAGCTTGTCCGCCAGGGTCCTGTGGTATAGCAACACTCTCGAACCCCTTTCCTCTTCGGGAATGAGAGTGGGAAGGTTCTCCTTATAGCGTGGGTCGAGCAGTGTGTACACCCAGTAATCCGTAGTGGCCAGAATGCGTGTAACGCGAGGGTCACGAGAAGGGCATCATAACATGAAGTCAGCCATGTGTGCCAGGGTACCTGTACGCAACACATGGCTGTCCGCACTAGGAAGATCACTTTCAGGATCCTCCTCCTCCTCCTCCTCCTCCTCCTCCTCCTCCTCCTCAGGCCATACACGCTGAAATGATGACAGGCAAGCAGCATGGGTACCGTCAGCAGTGGGCCAAGCTGTCTCTTCCCCCTCCTCCTCATCCTCCTCATGCTCCTCCTCCTCCTCCTGAACGCGCTGAGATATAGACAGGAGGGTGCTCTGACTATCCAGCGACATACTGTCTTCCCCCGACTCTGTTTCCGAGCGCAAAGCGGCTGCCTTTATGGTTTGCAGGGAACTTCTCAAGATGCATAGCAGAGGAATGGTGACGCTAATGATTGCAGCATCGCCGCTCACCACCTGGGTAGACTGCTCAAAGTTTCGAAGGACCTGGCAGATGTCTGCCAACCAGGCCCACTCTTCTGAAAAGAATTGAGGAGGCTGACTCCCACTGCGCCGCCCATGTTGGAGTTGGTATTCCACTATAGCTCTACGCTGCTCATAGAGCCTGGCCAACATGTGGAGCGTAGAGTTCCACCGTGTGGGCACGTCGCACAGCAGTCGGTGCACTGGCAGATTAAACCGATGTTGCAGTGTCCGCAGGGTGGCAGCGTCCGTGTGGGACTTGCGGAAATGTGCGCAGAGCCAGCGCACCTTTCCGAGCAGGTCTGACAAGCGTGGGTAGCTTTTCAGAAAGCGCTGAACCACCAAATTAAAGACGTGGGCCAGGCATGGCACGTGCATGAGGCTGCCGAGCTGCAGAGCCGCCACCAGGTTACGGCCGTTGTCACACACGACCATGCCCGGTTGGAGGCTCAGCGGCGCAAGCCTACGGTCGGTCTGCTCTGTCAGACCCTGCAGCAGTTCGTCGGCCGTGTGCCTCTTATCTCCTAAGCTGAGTAGTTTCAGCACGGCCTGTTGACGCTTGCCCACCGCTGTGCTGCCACGCCGCGCGACATCGACTGCTGGCGACGTGCTGCTGCTGCTGACACATCTTGATTGCGGGACAGAGGTTGCGGAGGAGGAGGAGGAGGGTGCTTTAGTGGAGGAAGCATACACCGCCGCAGATACCAGCACCGAGCTGGGGCCCGCAATTCTGGGGGTGGGTAGGACGTGAGCGGTCCCAGGCTCTGACTCTGTCCCAGCCTCCACTAAATTCACCCAATGTGCCGTCAGGGAGATGTAGTGGCCCTGCCCGCCTGTGCTTGTCCACGTGTCCATTGTTAAGTGGACCTTGGCAGTAACCGCGTTGGTGAGGGCGCGTACAATGTTGCAGGAGACGTGGTCGTGCAGGGCTGGGACGGCACATCGGGAAAAGTAGTGGCGACTGGGAACTGAGTAGCACGGGGCCGCCACCTCATCATACTTTTTAAGGACTCCGTTTCCACAACCCTATACGGCAGCATCTCAAGGCTGATAAATTTGGCTATGTGGACGGTTAACGCTTGAGCGTGCGGGTGCGTGGCGGCATACTTGCGCTTGCGCTCAAACACTTGCGCTAGCGACGGCTGGACGGTGCGGTGCGAGACATTGGTGGATGGGGCCGAGGACAGCGGAGGTGAGGGTGTGGGTGCAGGCCAGGAGACGGTAGTGCCTGTGTCCTCAGAGCGGGGTTGGATCTCAGTGGCAGGTTGGGGCACAGGGGGAGAGGCAGCGGTGCAAACTGGAGGCGGTGAACGGCCTTCGTCACCAACCTTGTGGGGTGCCTGGCCATCATATGTCTGCGCATGCTGGTGGTGGTGAGGCTGTTGGTGGTGGCTCCCCGGCTGATCTTGGCGCGACAAAGGTTGCACACCACTGTTCGTCGGTCGTCAGGCGTCTCTGTGAAAAACTGCCAGACCTTAGAGCACTTCGGCCTCTGCATGGTGGCATGGCGCGAGGGTGTGCTTTGGGAAACAGTTGGTGGATTATTCGGTCTGGCCCTGCCTCTACCCCTGGACACCGCACTGCCTCTTGCAACCTGCCCTGCTGCTGCCCGTGCCTCCCCCTCTGAAGACCTGTCCTGTGTAGGCGTTGCACACCAGGTGGGGTCAGTCACCTCATCGTCCTGCTGCTCTTCCTCCGAATCCTCTGTGCGCTCCTCCCTCGGACTTACTGCCCTTACTACTACCTCACTGCAAGACAACTGTGTCTCATCGTCATCGTCCTCCTCACCCACTGAAAGGTCTTGAGACAGTTGCCGGAAGTCCCCAGCCTCATCCCCCGGACCCCGGGAACTTTCCAATGGTTGGGCATCAGTGACGATAAACTCCTCTGGTGGGAGAGGAACCACTGCTGCCCAATCTGAGCAGGGGCCCGAGAACAGTTCCTGGGAGTCTGCCCGCTCCTAATCATGTGTCATTGTAGTGGAGTGAGGAGGCTGGGAGGAAGGAGGAGTAGCAGCCAGAGGATTTGGATTTGCAGCACTGGACGGCGCAGAACTGTGGGTGGATGATAGCTTGCTTGAAGCACTTTCTGCCATCCACGACAGGACCTGCTCACACTGCTCATTTTCTAATAAAGGTCTCCCGCATGGACCCATTAATTTTGCGATGAATGTGGGGACGCCAGAAACGTGCCTCTCTCCTAATCGCGCAGCAGTCGGCTGCGATACACCTTGATCAGGAGCTCGCCCTGTGCCCACACCCTCACTTGGGCCTACGCGTCCTCGGCCACGTCCACATCCACGTCCTCTAGGCTTACCCCTACCCCTCAGCATGCTGTATTACCAGTGATTTCCCAGGCAGGAAATAAATTGGCGCAAGCCTGCAGGACAAATAGAATGTTTCCCTTTTTGGGAAACGGAGGGCCCACTGACTATATTCAATCAGATAAGATATGTGTTGCACAGAAATGCAGTTATATGAAGTGCAGCAGAGCGGAGACTTTTCACAGGCAGCAAATAAATTGGCGCAAGCCTGCAGGACAAATTGAATGTTTCCCTTTTTGGGAAATGGAGGGCCCACTGACTATATTCAATCAGATAAGATATGTGTTGCAGAGAAATGCAGTTATATGAAGTGCAGCAGAGCGGTTACTTTTCACAGGCAGCAAATAAATTGGCGCAAGCCTGCAGGACAAATAGAATGTTTCCCTTTTTGGGAAACGGAGGGCCCACTGACTTTATTCAATCAGATAAGATATGTGTTGCACAGAAATGCAGTTATATGAAGTGCAGCAGAGCAGTTACTTTTCACAGGCAGCAAATAAATTGGCGCAAGCCTGCAGGACAAATAGAATGTTTCCCTTTTTGGGAAACGGAGGGCCCACTGACTATATTCAATCAGATAAGATATGTGATGCAAAGAAATGCAGTTATATGAAGTGCAGCAGAGCAGTTACTTTTCACAGGCAGCAAATAAATTGGCGCAAGCCTGCAGGACAAATTGAATGTTTCCCTTTTTGGGAAACGGAGGGCCCACTGACTATATTCAATCAGATAAGATATGTGTTGCACAGAAATGCAGTTATATGAAGTGCAGCAGAGCGGAGACTTTTCACAGGCAGCAAATAAATTGGTGCAAGCCTGCAGGACAAATTGAATGTTTCCCTTTTTGGGAAACGGAGGGCCCACTGACTATATTCAATCAGATAAGATATGTGTTGCACAGAAATGCAGTTATATGAAGTGCAGCACAGCGGTTACTTTTCCCAGGCAGGAAATAAATTGGCGCAAGACTGCAGGACAAATACAATTTTTCCCTTCTTTGGAAACGGAGGGCCCACTGACTATATTCAATCAATAATATATGTCTTCTGGCCCTGCCTACACAATTCTCTCCCTGTAGTATTACTGCAAGGCGCAATGCTCTGCAGACAGCCGATTTTGAAAAGAAAAAAATATGCAACACTGCTAACAGCAGCCTGCACAGTACTGCACACGGATAGATGTGGCCCTAAGAAGGACCGTTGGGGTTCTTGAAGCCTACACTCACTCCTAACACTCTCCCTACCTAAGCACCACTTCTGTCCCTGTAGTATTACTGCAAGGCGCAATGCTCTGCAGACTGCCGATTTTGAAAAGAAAAAAATTTGTGCAACACTGCTAACAGCACCCTCCACAGTACTGCACACGGATAGATGTGGCCCTGAGAAGGACCGTTGGGGTTCTTGAAGCCTACACTCACTCCTAACACTCTCCCTACTGCAACACTTTCCCTCAGCTAACTCACAAGGCATCTGAGGCGAGCCGCGGGAGGGGCCGACTTTTATACTCAGGTGACATCTGACCGCCCCAGCCACTCACAGCAGGGGGGTGGTATAGGGCTTGAACGTCACAGGGGGAAGTTGTAATGCCTTCCCTGTCTTTCAATTGGCCAGAAAAGCGCACTAACGTCTCAGAGAAGAAACTGAAAGTAACCGGAACACCGCGTGGTGCTCGTTAAGAGTAACAAGCATCCCGAACACCCTAATATTCGCACGAATATCAAGCTCGGACGAGTACGTTCGCTCATCTCTAATTAGAATATAAAGATGTCTGATAAGTTGAGAAATAATGTTATGCAACAAAAGTCAGCAATAGTATAGATGTAGATATGAGAAGTAATCCCAGAACTCATTTTACTTTTACTCTTAATATTTTCATTATACAAATCAAATTATTATAGACACAGCATTGGCCCACTCTCATCTAAACTCATTACCATTAGGATAAAGTTCTCAAGATTCATATGGAAACATAGGAGACCCCGTCTGGCTAACAACCTCCTAGTACAGAGGAGAGAGCTCGGAGGGATCAACCTACCTGATATTTCCCATTATTACATATCAATCCAACTAACCAAATGGCTGAAATTAACTAACCCCTCGAAAAACAAAATAGTGAGGAGCCTGGCACAAGCTTCTTGCGGAAAACATTTTCTTAAGGATATGTGGCTACCCCCGCAAAAATTCTACAGGAAGGCCACCTTTGACCCTCTCTTGAAAGGGGTATGCACGACTTGGGACGCTCTCCATGCTGAGTTAGCTCCCCATCCATCCCCCGCTGCCCCCATGAATCTAATCCCGGACTTTCTAGAGTTGAAATTAGATACTCACACAGAAAAAATGTGGTCCTTTTTTGAAAATCTATCCATTGCAGAGCTCTGGCAGACACGTGTATCTAAAAACAAACAATACCTGGAGAGTCTACTCTCGCAAACTGCAATGCCGCCCCTCAACTCCCTTTCCTATCTACATCTTTATAAAACCCTAGAATAATTCAACCAAACGCACCCATCCTCCCGCCCATGCTCAGAGCTTGAGCGTGTCATGCTAACACATAATAGCTCCAGTAGAAAAATATCTCTGATTAAAAAGAAGTTTATTACATCCCAAATGGTAGGTAAACCAGCCTTCATCCTCTCATGGGAAAAAGAACTTAATATAAAATTATCCGATGAGGAGCTGAGGAGTGTGTTGAGCAGTTCACATGGACACTCTAAATGAATCAGGTTACAGGAAAATCACTATAAGTTGTTAACAAGATGGTATAAGTCTCCAGAGTGGCTTTTCGCCTACAAATTAGCTGACTCGAACCTCTGTTGGCGCTGTGGTACCCAGATGGGCTCCCTACTGCACATCTGGTGGTCCTGCCCAGCAATAAGACCCTTCCGGGACTACGTAGAATTAAAATACAAGAAGTTTCAGATAGCAACTTTAGGCTTTCTCCTGAACATGTAATTCTAGCTAGGCCTTCCTCGAATTATAAATCCTCCAAGTCCAACCTAATCACTCCCCTCATAATGGCCGCCAAAGCTTTGATCCCCACAAAATGGCTACAACCCGACCCTCCTACAGCAAGCCAGTGGCTAGCTAAAGGTAATGAACTCTGTAGATTCGAAGAACTAACAAGCTAGGCCTCCAGGTCACACCACAAATTTTTAATAATTTGGAAACTGTGGCAGACTAAAACATGCCCTAGTTCTAAAGTGAAATAGGACTCCTAGGTGGACCCTAAGATTTACATAAAAGAATCAAATCTGGGAAACTAAGCTGTTAAGATAGACGCCTACTTGTGTGTGTCACTCCTTCCTTCACGAATGAGAATCTGAGCCTCACCCCCCCAATCCTACCTCCCTCCCCACCCATCCCTACATCCCTATATCCTACCCCCGCCCCCTCTCATGACCCTCTACCATCCCCTGTCCCCTATTATAGCATTCTAAACCCTTGTATTATGCTGTTTAACATAATCGTTAAAATAATCAAAATAAACAACATTGTAAAGTGCTTTTTTGGAAATGTACATGCTCTGTAAGCAAGATTTCTGCCTTTCCTACTGCTTACTCCATGTATGAAATATTTCCTTATATTTTTCAATAAAGAAAGTATTTACAAAAAAAAAAAACTCATTACCATGCCTGTCCTGAGCACAAAGCTAAAACTGAAAGGGTAACTAAACTTTTAACCCTTTGAGGATGCAGCCAATTTTTATTGGGATGATGAGCAAGAGCTACTGGAGCTGCTGCCCAGCATTTCACCTGCTTTACCACCATGAGAAGAGAGGATAGGAGAACCGCAGTATCCTGATCCTGCCATTTCTGAGGCCTCTTCTTCTTCCTACACAAATCTCCTGCCTGGAAGAGACATTGCAACCAATGTTCCTCCATCTTTGAAAAGGACCAAGACTTTGGACAAATTCTGGACCAGTAATGGATTCATAGAGTTGTTCTATCCACCCTGGATTTTGGTCCATCAGGACAACCAGGAGGAGAAGAACGCTTTGCTGTCCTCTTTGAAAGCCTTTATAAAGGAATATTGAGATTTTAACTTTTACTTTGTGGACAACCAGGTGGATCGACCAAAGGGACCCCCATACTACACGGCCACTGTGGACCAACCTCAAGATAGGCCCTTTGACTTTTCAAGGGCCCTTTCAGCAGCAAAGGGCCCTTGACTTTCAGCAGCAAAGGGCTACTGATATTTTCTGCACAGCAGAGTTCTGGAGCGGAGGAGGATATATGCTCCATGTGCTTGTCAGCACTGTGGCAGCAGTCAGCTGACTGTTTTGAGCCACTCTAAGAAAGAGAGGACAGTACCGCTGTGGATGAGGAAGTGAGTAGCTTTATGAGGGTGAGTCCCTTACTATGTTCTTCAGTTGGGATCCATTCTTGGGGGAGCAATACTACATCCACAGGCTTTAACACTGAATCTGAGCCTGAAGAGTCAACCATTTCATCTGTTAAAAAGGTGACATGGTGTTGAAGGACTCTATAGGCTTCTATAAGATTCATGGACTCTTGTAAGACTTTGATTTTCCCCTTTATTGCCCCAAAAGGACTTTAAAGTTATTTCATTTTCCATTTTGGTTGTAAAAGGATTGTGATTTAATGACTAGTCAATGCATAATTTAGTTGCATAATGTTAAAGTAATGTGAATGAGGGAGTATGCAAAGTAAAAGTTTTGCTAATTGTATTGAATGACTGTTCTGCATTGAATGGTGTGTTTGTATGGAAGGGACAGGAGGTTTAGACGCTACACCCTACTAATCTACTTAGTGCAACAGTGTCTATCTGCCATCCTATCTGTTACAGTAGACACAGCCTTGTTATAATTTTTTTTCTGTAGTCATCTCGGTTGAGGGTATTGACTAGAGATGAGCGAGCACCAAAATGCTCGGGTGCTCGTTACTCGGGACGAACTTTTCGCGATGCTCGAGGGTTCGTTTCGAGTAACGAACCCCATTGAAGTCAATGGGCGACCCGAGCATTTTTGTATTTCGCCGATGCTCGCTAAGGTTTCCTTGTGTGAAAATCTTGGCAATTCAAGAAAGTGATGGGAACGACACAGCAACGGATAGGGCAGGCGAGGGGCTACATGTTGGGCTGCATCTCAAGTTCACAGGTCCCACTATTAAGCCACAATAGCGGCAAGAGTGGCCCCCCCCCTCCCAAAAACTTTTACTTCTGAAAAGCCCTCATTAGCATGGCATACCTTAGCTAAGCACCACACTACCTCCAACAAAGCACAATCACTGCTTGCATGACACTCCACTGCCACTTCTCCTGGCTTACATGCTGCCCAACCGCCCCCCTCCCCCCCACAGCGCACACCAAAGTGTCCCTGCGCAGCCTTCAGCTGCCCTCATGCCACACCACCCTCATGTCTATTTAGAAGTGCGTCTGCCATGACGAGGAACCGCAGGCACACACTGCAGAGGGTTGGCACGGCTAGGCAGCGACCCTCTTTAAAAGGGGCGGGGCGATAGCCCACAATGCTGTACAGAAGCAATGAGAAATATAATCCTGTGCCACCGCCATCAGGAGCTGCACACGTGGGCATAGCAATGGGGAACCTATGTGCCACACACTATTCATTCTGTCAAGGTGTCTGCATGCCCCAGTCAGACCGGGCTTTTTAATTCATAGACACAGGCAGGTACAACTCCCTATTGTGAAGTCCCTGTCGACCGACAGCATGGGTGGCTCCCTGGAACCCACCGGCGGTACATAGAAATATCCCATTGCATTGCCCAACACAGCTGAGGTAGTAATGTCGTGCTTAATGCAGGTGGGCTTCGGCCCACACTGCATGCCCCAGTCAGACTGGGGTTCTTTACAAGTGGAAACAGATGCATTTATAATTCCCTGTGGACCCACAGCATGGGTGGGTGCCAGGAAGCCACCGGCGGTACATAGAAATATCCCATTGCATTGCCCAACACAGCTGAGGTAGTAATGTCGTGCTTAATGCAGGTGGGCTCCGGCCAACACTGCATGCCCCAGTCAGACTGGTAATATGTACCTTAACAGTAACCGCGTTGGTGGTAATGTGGTGGTGACTGCGGACCTAGTAGCGCGGTTTTATTTTGTTGGTTTTCGGAATGTGGCCAGGATTAAGTGGGCCGTGGCGGGGGATGTTTTGGAGGCACTACGTGTCCTCTCCACGTGTCCGTGGTTATATGCACCTTAACAGTAACAGCGTTGGTGGGAAATGGCCTCGCCGCCATCATGTCTTTGGGAAGCCTCTGTTTCCACACCCCAGAGACATGCCATTAGCAGCGGTATAGGCAGAGCCCAGAATTAGTAACATTTCAGCCGTAGCATTAGCGACAGGCCCCACTAACATATCGCTAGCAGCATTATAGGGGGAGCACAGTCTTAGTTCCATTTCAGTAATAGTAGCAGCCTACACAGGCCCCAGTAACAATTCCGAAGCAGCAGTATAGTGGGAGCGCAGTCTTAGTTCCATTTCAGTAGCTGCAGTATAGCCAAGGCCCAAGTTACATTTATGTAGCTAAAGTGTAGGCCAACCCCACACACACTTCTGTACCATGAGTGCAGGCGAAGAACATAGAAATTGCTATGATTACACTGTAGGTGAGGGCCCCAAAACATTGGTGTACCAACAGTACTAATGTACCTCAGTAAAAATTGGCCATGCCCAACCAAGATGGCAGGTGAAACCCATTAATCGCTTTGGTTAATGTGGCTTAAGTGGTAACTAGGCCTGGAGGCAGCCCAGTTTAACTAAAAATTGGTTCAAGTTAAAGTTTCAAGGCTTTTAAGAGCATTGAAACATATAAAAATTGTTTAGAAAAATTAGATGAGTGAGCCTTGTGGCCCTAAGAAAAATTGCCCGTTCAGCGTGATTACGTGAGGTTTCAGGAGGAGGAGCAGGAGGAGGAGGAGGAATATCAGACACAGATTGATGAAGCAGAAATGTCCCCGTTTTGGATGGTGAGAGAGAACGTAGCTTCCATCCGCGGGTGCAGCCTACGTATTGCTTACGTATCGCTGCTGTCCGCTGGTGGAGAAGAGAAGTCTGGGGAAATCCAGGCTTTGTTCATCTTGATGAGTGTTAGCCTGTCGGCACTGTCGGTTGACAGGCGGGTACGCTTATCTGTGATGATTCCCCCAGCCGCACTAAACACCCTCTCTGACAAGACGCTAGCCGCAGGACAAGCAAGCACCTCCAGGGCATACAGCGCGAGTTCAGGCCATGTGTCCAGCTTCGACACCCAGTAGTTGTAGGGGGCAGAGGCATCACGGAGGACGGTCGTGCGATCGGCTACGTACTCCCTCACCATCCTTTTACAGTGCTCCCGCCGACTCAGCCTTGACTGGGGAGCGGTGACACAGTCTTGGTGGGGAGCCATAAAGCTGTCCAGGCCCTTAAAGACTGTTGCACTGCCTGGGCTGTACATGCTGCTCGATCTCCGCACCTCCCCTGCTACCTGGCCCTCGGAACTGCGCCTTCTGCCACTAGCGCTGTCGGATGGGAATTTTACCATCAGCTTGTCCGCCAGGGTCCTGTGGTATAGCAACACTCTCGAACCCCTTTCCTCTTCGGGAATGAGAGTGGGAAGGTTCTCCTTATAGTGTGGGTCGAGCAGTGTGTACACCCAGTAATCCGTAGTGGCCAGAATGCGTGTAACGCGAGGGTCACGAGAAAGGCATCCTAACATGAAGTCAGCCATGTGTGCCAGGGTACCTGTACGCAACACATGGCTGTCCGCACTAGGAAGATCACTTTCAGGATCCTCCTCCTCCTCCTCCTCCTCCTCAGGCCATACACGCTGAAATGATGACAGGCAAGCAGCATGGGTACCGTCAGCAGTGGGCCAAGCTGTCTCTTCCCCCTCCTCCTCATCCTCCTCATGCTCCTCCTCCTCCTCCTGAACGCGCTGAGATATAGACAGGAGGGTGCTCTGACTATCCAGCGACATACTGTCTTCCCCCGGCTCTATTTCCGAGCGCAAAGCGGCTGCCTTTATGGTTTGCAGGGAACTTCTCAAGATGCATAGCAGAGGAATGGTGACGCTAATGATTGCAGCATCGCCGCTCACCACCTGGGTAGACTGCTCAAAGTTTCGAAGGACCTGGCAGATGTCTGCCAACCAGGCCCACTCTTCTGAAAAGAATTGAGGAGGCTGACTCCCACTGCGCCGCCCATGTTGGAGTTGGTATTCCACTATAGCTCTACGCTGCTCATAGAGCCTAGCCAACATGTGGAGCGTAGAGTTCCACCGTGTGGGCACGTCGCACAGCAGTCGGTGCACTGGCAGATTAAACCGATGTTGCAGGGTGCACAGGGTGGCAGCGTCCGTGTGGGACTTGCGGAAATGTGCGCAGAGCCGGCGCACCTTTACGAGCAGGTCTGACAAGCGTGGGTAGCTTTTCAGAAAGCGCTGAACCACCAAATTAAAGACGTGGGCCAGGCATGGCACGTGCGTGAGGCTGCCGAGCTGCAGAGCCGCCACCAGGTTACGGCCGTTGTCACACACAGGTCACACACGACCATGCCCGGTTGGAGGCTCAGCGGCGCAAGCCAACGGTCGGTCTGCTCTGTCAGACCCTGCAGCAGTTCGTGGGCCGTGTGCCTCCTATCTCCTAAGCTGAGTAGTTTCAGCACGGCCTGCTGACGCTTGCCCACCGCTGTGCTGCCACGCCGCGCGACACCGACTGCTGGCGACGTCCTGCTGCTGCTGACACATCTAGATTGCGAGACAGAGGTTGAGGAGGAGGAGGAGGAGGAGGGTGCTTTAGTGGAAGAAGCATACACCGCCGAACATACCACCACCGAGCTGGGGCCCGCAATTCTGGGGGTGGGTAGGACGTGAGCGGTCCCAGGCTCTGACTCTGTCCCAGCCTCCACTAAATTCACCCAATGTGCCGTCAGGGAGATGTAGTGGCCCTGCCCGCCTGTGCTTGTCCACGTGTCCGTAGTTAAGTGGACCTTGCCACTAACCGCATTGGTGAGGGTGCGTACAATGTTGCGGGAGACGTGGTCGTGCAGGGCTGGGACGGCACATCGGGAAAAATAGTGGCGACTGGGAACTGAGTAGCGCGGGGCCGCCGCCGCCATCATAGCTTTGAAAGCCTCCGTTTCCACAACCCTATACGGCAGCATCTCAAGGCTGATAAATTTGGCTATGTGGACGGTTAACGCTTGAGCGTGCGGGTGCGTGGCGGCGTACTTGCGCTTGCGCTCAAACACTTGCGCTAGCGACGGCTGGACTGTGCGGTGCGAGACATTGGTGGATGGGGCCGAGGACAGCGGAGGTGAGGGTGTGGGTGCAGGCCATGAGACGGTAGTGCCTGTGTCCTGAGAGGGGGGTTGGATCTCAGTGGCAGGTTGGGGCACAGGGGGAGAGGCAGCGGTGCAAACCGGAGGCGGTGAACGGCCTTCGTCCCACCTTGTGGGGTGCTTGGCCATCATATTTCTGCGCATGCTGGTGGTGGTGAGGCTGTTGGTGGTGGCTCCCCGGCTGATCTTGGCACGACAAAGGTTGCACACCACTGTTCGTCGGTCGTCTGCACTCTCAGTGAAAAACTGCCAGACCTTAGAGCACCTCGGCCTCTGCAGGGTGGCATGGCGCGGGGGTGCGCTTTGGGAAACAGTTGGTGGATTATTCGGTCTGGCCCTGCCTCTACCCCTGGCCACCGCACTGCCTTGCAACCTGCCCTGCTGCTGCCCGTGCCTCCCCCTCTGAAGACCTGTCCTGTGTAGGCGTTGCACACCAGGTGGGGTCAGTCACCTCATCGTCCTGCTGCTCTTCCTCCGAATCCTCTGGGCGCTCCTCCCTCGGACTTACTGCCCTTACTACTACCTCACTGCAAGACAACTGTGTCTCATCGTCATCGTCCTCCTCACCCACAGAAAGTTCTTGAGACAGTTGCCGGAAGTCCCCAGCCTCATCCCCCGGACCCCGGGAACTTTCCAATGGTTGTGCATCAGTGACGATAAACTCCTCTGCTGGGAGAGGAACCACTGCTGCCCAATCTGAGCAGGGGCCCGAGAACAGTTCCTGGGAGTCTTCCCGCTCCTGAGCATCTGTCATTGTAGTGGAGTGAGGAGGCTGGGAGGAAGGAGGAGCAGCAGCCAGAGGATTCGGATTTGCAGCACTGGACGGCGCAGAACTCTGGGTGGATGATAGCTTGCTCGAAGCACTTTCTGCCATCCACGACAGGACCTGCTCACACTGCTCATTTTCTAATAAAGGTCTCCCGAGTGGACCCATTCATTGGGCGATGAATGTGGGGACGCCAGAAACGTGCCCCTCTCCTAATCGCGCAGCAGTCGGCTGCGACACACCTGGATCAGGAGCTCGGCCTGTGCCCACACCCTCACTTGGCCCCCCGCGTCCTCGGCCGCGTCCATGTCCTCTAGGCCTACCCCTCAGCATGCTGTATTACCAGTGATTTGATTTCACAGGCAGGAAAGAAATTGGCGCAAGCCTGCAGGCCAAATATAATTTTTTAACTGTTTTTAAAAAGGAAAGGCCCACTGCCTCTAGTGAATGAATAATAAGTTTAATAACTGTGTTGCGGCCCTGCAAAAGTGTCACAGAACTTTACTGTTGCAGAGTTATTAACTGTGGCAGAGCAGGTATTTCCCAGGCAGGAAAGAAATTGGCGCAAGGCTGCACTCTACCGTAGCTGGTTGCGTCTGATTTTTTTACGTTCTCCACGCAGCACACACGTACCCAGAGCCCTTAGGACTGACAGAGGCAGGGCAAATATACTTTTTTCCCTTTTGTTTAAAAGGAAAGGCCCACTGCGTCTATTCAATGACTAATATAACTGTGTTGCGGCCCTGCAAAAGTGTCACAGAACTTTACTGTTGCAGAGTTATGAACTGTGGCAGAGCAGGTATTTCCCAGGCAGGAAAGAAATTGGCGCAAGGCTGCACTCAACCGTAGCTGGTTGCGTCTGATTTTTTTACGTTCTCCACGCAGCACACACGTACCCAGAGCCCTTAGGACTGACAGAGGCAGGGCAAATATACTTTTTTCCCTTTTGTTTAAAAGGAAAGGCCCACTGCGTCTATTCAATGACTAATATAACTGTGTTGCGGCCCTGCAAAAGTGTCACAGAACTTTACTGTTGCAGAGTTATTAACTGTGGCAGAGCAGGTATTTCCCAGGCAGGAAAGAAATTGGCGCAAGGCTGCACTCTACCGTAGCTGGTTGCGTCTGATTTTTTTACGTTCTCCACGCAGCACACACGTACCCAGAGCCCTTAGGACTGACAGAGGCAGGGCAAATATACTTTTTTCCCTTTTGTTTAAAAGGAAAGGCCCACTGCGTCTATTCAATGACTAATATAACTGTGTTGCGGCCCTGCAAAAGTGTCACAGAACTTTACTGTTGCAGAGTTATTAACTGTGGCAGAGCAGGTATTTCCCAGGCAGGAAAGAAATTGGCGCAAGGCTGCACTCTACCGTAGCTGGTTGCGTCTGATTTTTTTACGTTCTCCACGCAGCACACACGTACCCAGAGCCCTTAGGACTGACAGAGGCAGGGCAAATATACTTTTTTCCCTTTTGTTTAAAAGGAAAGGCCCACTGCGTCTATTCAATGACTAATATAACTGTGTTGCGGCCCTGCAAAAGTGTCACAGAACTTTACTGTTGCAGAGTTATTAACTGTGGCAGAGCAGGTATTTCCCAGGCAGGAAAGAAATTGGCGCAAGGCTGCACTCTACCGTAGTTGGTTGCGTCTGATTTTTTTACGTTCTCCACGCAGCACACACGTACCCAGAGCCCTTAGGACTGACAGAGGCAGGGCAAATATACTTTTTTCCCTTTTGTTTAAAAGGAAAGGCCCACTGCGTCTATTCAATGACTAATATAACTGTGTTGCGGCCCTGCAAAAGTGTCACAGAACTTTACTGTTGCAGAGTTATTAACTGTGGCAGAGCAGGTATTTCCCAGGCAGGAAAGAAATTGGCGCAAGGCTGCACTCTACCGTAGCTGGTTGCGTCTGATTTTTTTACATTCTCCACGCAGCACACACGTACCCAGAGCCCTTAGGACTGACAGAGGCAGGGCAAATATACTTTTTTCCCTTTTGTTTAAAGGGAAAGGCCCACTGCGTCTATTCAATGACTAATATAACTGTGTTGCGGCCCTGCAAAAGTGTCACAGAACTTTACTGTTGCAGAGTTATTAACTGTGGCAGAGCAGGTATTTCCCAGGCAGGAAAGAAATTGGCGCAAGGCTGCACTCTACCGTAGTTGGTTGCGTCTGATTTTTTTACGTTCTCCACGCAGCACACACGTACCCAGAGCCCTTAGGACTGACAGAGGCAGGGCAAATATACTTTTTTCCCTTTTGTTTAAAAGGAAAGGCCCACTGCGTCTATTCAATGACTAATATAACTGTGTTGCGGCCCTGCAAAAGTGTCACAGAACTTTACTGTTGCAGAGTTATTAACTGTGGCAGAGCAGGTATTTCCCAGGCAGGAAAGAAATTGGCGCAAGGCTGCACTCTACCGTAGCTGGTTGCGTCTGATTTTTTTACATTCTCCACGCAGCACACACGTACCCAGAGCCCTTAGGACTGACAGAGGCAGGGCAAATATACTTTTTTCCCTTTTGTTTAAAAGGAAAGGCCCACTGCGTCTATTCAATGACTAATATAACTGTGTTGCGGCCCTGCAAAAGTGTCACAGAACTTTACTGTTGCAGAGTTATTAACTGTGGCAGAGCAGGTATTTCCCAGGCAGGAAAGAAATTGGCGCAAGGCTGCACTCAACCGTAGCTGGTTGCGTCTGATTTTTTTACGTTCTCCACGCAGCACACACGTACCTAGAGCCCTTAGGACTGACAGAGGCAGGGCAAATATACTTTTTTCCCTTTTGTTTAAAAGGAAAGGCCCACTGTGCCTATTCAATGACTAATAACTGTGTTGTGGCCCTGCCTACACAATTCTGTGCCTGTAGTATCAATGCAGGGTGCAATGCTCTGCACCGCCGATTTTGAGAGAAAAAAAAAAAAAGCAACACAGCTAACAGCAGCCTGCACAGTACTCCACACAGTTAAATGTGGCCCTAGAAAGGACCGTTGAGGTTCTTGAAGGCTACACTCACTCCTAACACTCTCCCTGCCTAAGCACCACTTCTGTCCCTAATACCGGGTGCAATGCTCTGCACTGCCGATTTTGAGGAAAAAAAAAATTTCTCCACTGCTAACAGCAGCCTGCACACACGTAGATGTGGCCCTAAGAAGGACCGTTGGGGTTCTTGAAGCCTACACTCACTACAAACACTCTCCCTACAGCAACTCCAATAGAACAGCACTTTCCCTCAGCTAACTCACACGGCATCTGAGCCGAGCCGCGGGAGGGGCCGACTTTTATACTCCGGTGACATCGGATCGCCCCAGCCACTCACAGCAGGGGGGTGGTATAGGGCTTGAACGTCACAGGGGGAAGTTGTAATGCCTTCCCTGTCTTCCAATTGGCCAGAAAAGCGCGCTAACGTCTCAGAGAGGAAACTGAAAGTAACCAGAACACCGCGTGGTGCTCGTTACGAGTAACGAGCATCCCGAACACGCTAATATTCGCCCGAGCATCAAGCTCGGACGAGTACGTTCGCTCATCTCTAGTATTGACTGAATGATACCACACTTCATGAGATTCAGAGGAAATGATATTCATGCCACTTGCCTCTTCTTTTTTAAATCATACCAGTCACCCTTTTCTATTTTCTTGTTTAGCTACAGTGTTGTATCTTTTCTTTAGTCTTTGGGGAGACGAATTATGTAAGTGCCCCATAACAATGTTAGTGTATGCTGGATTCTGTCAAGCCTAACAGTTTTTCTCAGTGGGTATGGCTATACCCCTTCTTTACATGCTGTCATGTATTACAGCTTTGCAGAGAAAGGGAGATCCCAGGTAGTCTGAGTACACCAGGATGGGTTAACTCTGAGTAGTAGCCAAAGGGGGGAATATGTGTAATGGTTTTGCCTTGCACTATCCAAGACTGTGTAGATGGTTCTTAAAGTAATTAATAGGTAGAACACTGAGGAATTAAAACTCTGGATTTTACACTCTGTTTTAAGAGGTGCCGGGGTCAGAATTTTTTTAAGTTGGGGGGAACTGTAGTGGTCCAGAGTTAGTGGGGCCCCTCCATAATGTTTTATGTCTGTCTTGTTTCACTGTCTTGTCTGTGTCTTATTTGTTGTATGCATTTGATTTATGGGAATTGCTTGTCTGCTGGACTGCAAGAGGTAATATTTGGTATGTGGTGTTTTGTCTGAAAAACGTAAAGTTTTGTGAGTGATGTGACTATGTTTTATATATATATGTTTGCAAGAATGCAATGCGAAAGAGTCTAGGTAGTCAGTCTAAGGGAAGTGAGGAGTTTGGGAGAGCCTGACACCCACACACCAGATGAGCCAGTCTGCGTGTGGAGCATGGAGAAGGCCGAGCAATGGCCTGATGCTCAGCTTGGGCATAACCACCCTAGGAGTCCTCAGCACTTCTGGTGAGTGCTGGGAGTGAAAGAAACTGCTTCACAGCAAAGGGATGAAGAAACAGCAGAGTGATTGTTGACCGGTAGAGAGAGAGATAGAGAGAGTTTGCCGAGAGAGGTACTTCACAGATAACTTGGACTGTGTAATATTCTGATACCCCGAGAATCCTCCCTGTTACATCACTTTGGCTTGTTGTTCCTTTACCAGAACTGTTTGTTGGAATTTAATGTTCAGGAAGCTTGCAGTAAACAGACAGAGCCGACTGTTCTCGGTTCTAATTCAGAAAGTTGCCCTGTGTGTGGACTACTTTATTTCATCTGGCACATCCACCACAGAGGACAGAATGGTGGCGTCACGAGTAACAATTGGACTTAAGGAAACCCCCGATTACTACCCATGTGATCTCCCCCAGCAGTAATTTGGTCAGGTCCTGAGCTACTCCCCAGGGAAAAAGATGGTAGAGCCCTGTGAAAAGGCCTTTCTCTACCCCGCTGTCTCCTCAGCAGTGGGCCCGCTCCTCGGACACTGCACATGTCAGAAATGTTTTAAAAGTTTAGCTACAGCAAGGTTTTTGCCTTTCAAATAAGTGACTCATAAGTTTCCCCCATTTTTTGTCACTGAATTTGCATATGTATGTAAAACCAGTAAATTTTGCAAAGGATTTTGATGTTTTTCTAAGCCAAATTGAACTGGTAAGTCCTTAGAAATCTATCAATTCATAATAGTTTTTAGCTGCCAACAATATTTAATGGACCATGTTTCTCTTGCTCACACCAAAATAAGTTTTCTTTTGAAACCTGCATAATGAACAAATGTGCAACCATCCAATTTGACTGGTAATAATTAATAATTCAATTACACACTTCATCCTAAAAAAATTGGATGCCCGGATGTATCCATAAACAAAATGATAAAACAGAAATAGTTATTTGCATTTTGTATGTCTATTTTTAACAGCATTTACTATTAAAATTATATTGCCATTAGCATTAACACAAGTAATAGAGTTGTCGTGTAATAGGTGTTGATTCTATGCACATTTCCAATTTGGTATAGCGAGAGTTTATAATTGTGTCACATCTATATTCAAAAAAATGTTTCCTTCTGGGTCAACACTATATAGAAATCCACAGGTGTCTATTGTTGCTTGCTGATATATAGTATTATTAATTTTGATCCAGATTTTGCAAAATCGGGAAAGCTTGAACTGATTTATGGCAAAAATCTCAGGAAAATGACATTTTCAATAATGCCTGCTGCAGATGTCAGTGTGCAGCCAATCAGCAGCCAGGACGCATTGCTGATGGCACCAAATGTATCCTTCATCTTCCATATAGGCAGCAGTTTTATTGGATGCCTGCATCACATCACCTAGCCATATAGAACATAGGAACAGTGTAACCCACCACCATTTTATAGTTGAGCACACACGGTCTGCTCCTAACCCTTTAGTGAGCAAGTTTGTTTGCGCCTTAAGGACGAAGCAAACTTTTGGAAATCTGTGTCACTTTAACATAGAATAACTTAGTTAAGGTTTTGCATATCCAAGTGATATTTTATTGTCACATATTGTACTTTATTTCAGTCATAAAATAGACCGATATAATTTGTGTATATTTATTAAAAGCAGCAAAATTGGGAAAACTTGGAAAAAAATTATCATTTTTTTCACATTTTCAATTGCAATATCTTAAGTATGTGCAAACCATACTGTACAAATTTTGGATAAGATATATATTTCCACCTGTTTACTTTATTCTGGACGCACATTTGAAAAAGTTTTTTTTGACCATTTAAGAGACGTACAATTTAACGTTGATTATTAACATTTTGAGGAACACTTTGTTTCCCTACACCAAGCCAAGATTGCAACGGCTCATAGGTGTCAGAATTAGGCCTTAGTCACACGGGCGTTTTTTCACGCGATTTGCGCATCGCATGACGGATGCGCTTGCGCAAATCGCGTGACCGGCGCCGAAAAATCGGCCCAAAAATCGCCCGAAAATCTGCTCCTAGCCGCGTTTCATTAGAAACGGGCCGGAGCTGTCCAGCGCATTGCATTCAATGGAGCCGGCAATACAGCGGCTCCATTGAATGCAAGCGCTGCGGGCGAGCCCGGGATGAATTGTCGGGGAGGGGTTAAATATATAACCCCTTCCCTGCAATGCATCCTTAAATGTGAAAAAATAAAAAAAAAGGATGTACTCACCAGCTCCCGGCAGCTGGAGATCCGGGCGGGCGGCCTGCAGTGGGTGTGAAGGAGGTGTGACTCAGACTTGCCCCTGATTGGCTCAGCGCTGAGCCAATCAGAAGCAAGTCTCAGTCACACCCATTCATGAATTCATGAATGGGTGGGACTGAGATCAGCCTCTGATTGGCTCAGGCTGAGCCAATCAGGGGCCAGTCTGAGTCACACCTCTTCACACCCACTGCAGGCCGGCCGCCGGGATCTCCAGCTGCCGGGAGCAGGTGAGTACATCCTTTTTTTTTATTTTTTCACATTTAAGGATGCATTGCAGGAAAGGGGTTATATATTTAACCCCTCCCCGACAATTCATCCCGCGCACGCCGGCAGCCCATTGCTTTCAATGGAGTCGGCTGTATTGCCGCTCCATTGAATTTAATGGGCAAACATTGTTCTTCTCTGCCACAGCTGTTACAGCTGTGGCAGAGAAGAATGATTTGTCTTCTGTATGTTCTCAATGGGGTCGGCGCTGCTGCCGCCGGCCCCATTGAGCGCATATACAGAAGAGAACAGGAATCGCAGATCGCAGATAGGTGCGATCTGCGATTTCTGTTCTCTAATTTATCGGACGAGCGCATAAAAAGCGCTCATGTGTCCGATACCATTGCAAAGCAATGGTTTTAAAAAATCGCCGGACGCATGCGCATGCGCAAATCGCGCCAATAAACGCCCGTGTGACTAAGCCCTCATAGACACCCCACAAATGACCTCATTTTTAAAACTACATCCATTAACATATTCAGTGAGGGGTGTCAGGAGTATTTTGACCCCACAGTTTATTTTCAGGCACTACTGCAATTTACTGGAGTAAGAAAAAATAAAATGTCATATTTTTGCAAATATGTGATTTTAAAGGCACATTTTTTTCTATGGTGTACATTAAAATGAGGATTTACATCCTAAAATGGATACCCCTGTTTGTCTTGTGTTTGTTGTGGCCTTAATCTAATGTCTGTCTGCACAACGGGGCCCAAAATGAAAGGAGCAGCCGGGGGCTTTCAGAACAGACATTTTGCTTGAAGCGTTTTAGGCCCCATTGCCCACTTGTAGACCCCTCGAGCGGCCCAAAGACAGAGGACCCCCACTAATGGCCCCATTGTGAAAACTAGACCCCTTACAAATTCATTTAGGTGTGTATTGCATATTTTGTCCCCCCAGTTTTTGAATGAATCTAAGCAAAGCAATGGGGAAAAAATATGATTTCATTTTTTTGGCAATTGTGTCAATTTAAAAACACTTGTGCAGTAAAAAATGGACTCTCTAGAAATAATCCCCCTCACCCCCCCCCCTCCTTTTTTTGGCGTTCCCTAAATCTTAGATAAAAGTAATAAGGTAAACTGCATGGTATGTCCGAAGACAGTGGTAACTACGGAGGCTGGGTTGGGATGTTCACATGGAGCAATAAAATCGAGTATCCCTCCTCCTCCCATGCTTTTCTGGGGGGGTATTTCTTGACCTTAGTGGCAGGAATGGGTGTAAAAAGTGGCATTTTGTGAGGCTTCGTAAGCTTGCTGAGGTGCGGTAGTCCCAAACAGAAGGTCCTTAACAAGCTGTTCCTGGAACTGCAGAAAGGCGAGAGTTTATGGGGGCTTCTTGTATATTACATATTACAGGTAGCAATCTGAATAATGGGGGCTTCACACATCTGTATGTGGAATCCGCTGGCAAAAGGCAGATCACCCCCATTTTATCATGTGACCGGGGACCGCTCAATGAGGCCACCAATCACTGCTCCAAGCTCCCGGTGACCTTTGGTAGCTGGGAACAAGGAGATTTAAAATTTCCTGGGCCTTCTCAGCTTCTGCGCATGTGTCTGGCATTGCAGCGGTTGTTATGGAGGATTAAAAATAACTTTTTGTACGTTTATCCTGGAGTCCTGGAGTGCTGTCTTCGCCATTACATGATCTGGTGTTTCTGCTGTGATTGGGTCAGTGAGTCCAGACCCAAAACCTATAGAAGTCTGTGCACCCATCTGTTTCTAAAAGCTCCCCCACTAGGTGGTTTACTGTGGTGTGCTGCAACCTTTCTCTTTCAATTTGAATTTGCACCAGAAAATAGACACCCCTGTTTGTCCCGTGTTCAGAGACATACCCATTGTGGCCCTAATATTTTGTCTGGATGCACAACGGGGCCCAAAATGAAAGGAGTAGTCGGTGGCTTTCAGAACAGAAATTTAGCATGAAGGTGATTTAGGCCCCATAGCACACATGTAGAGCCCTTGAGCGGCCAAAACGACAGAGAACCCCAACAAATGATCCCATTTTGAAAACTAGACCCCCTAACGAATTTATCTAGTGGTGTACTGTGTATTTTTACGCTACAATTTTTTGAATAAATGTAAGCAAAACAGAAGGAAAAAAATTACAATTTTCTTTTTTTTGGCAGTTGTATCAATTTAAAAACTGTTTTTTTTGGACAGCACATATAGGGATGAAGACTTTCACCCCAAAATGGATACCCCTGTTTGTCCCGTGTTCAGAAACATACCCATTGTGGCCCTAATCTACTTACAGGACAAATGGCTAGGCCCATAATGGAGGGAGCACCCGTTGGATTGCAGGGCACAACTGAATAAATCCCAGGTCCCATTGTTCATTTGTACGGAATTAAAATTGACACCTTAAAAAAATATCCCCTCCCCCAACTCCGCACCCTTTTCGGCGTTCCCTAAATCTTAGATAAAAGTAATAATGTGAACTGTGTGGTATTTCCAAAGACAGGGGTAATTACGGAGGCTGGTTGGGATGGGTACATGGGGCAAAAAAAACGTGTATCCCCCCATCTCTCATGCTTTTTGGGGGTATTTCGTGACCTCAGTAGCGGGTATCGGGTGTAAAAAGTGGCGTTACGTGAGTCTCCGTAAGCTTGCTGCGGTGCAGCGGTCTCACACAGAAGGCGCTCAACAAGCTGCTCCTGGAACTGCATGAAGGCAAGCGTTCCCGGGGCTTCTTGTAAATTGTGTATTACAGGTAGCAGTCTGAATAACGCCGGGCTCTCGCAGCCGTAGGCGGAATCCGCTTGCGGAGGCCCGCAGCGGATTCCAGCTGTGAGCCCGGCTGTGACCCTGCATATGGCCCCGTAATGTACTGCGCATAACTGCCTACTCACACAGGCGGTCATAAGCAGTACTTTTTTTTGTTTGCATTTCCCGCACCGTCGCATAGCTATGACACAGGTTCCCGCAGCCCGTATACAATGTAGTTGTGTATGGGCAGTGGGTATATCCGCGACCATGGAGCACAATGGGCTCTATGTTGCGGATATCCACGGTAAAATAGAACATGCTGCGTTCTCTTTTCTGCGAGTGAATTGCACAATTCCGACCCGCTAATGTGAGTGGAATTGTGTAATCCAATGCAATTGATCTGCGGAATCCGTAATTCCTGTCCAGTCATGTGAGACCGGCCTAAGGTAGATCGCTACCTTTTTATCACGTGACCGGGGACCGCTCAACGAGGCCACCCGTCACTGCTCCAGTCTTTCGGCGACCGTTGATCGCTGGGAGCAAGGAGATTTTAAATTTCCTGGGCTCCCCGACTCCTGCGCATATGTTCGGTGTTTTACCCGCGGTCGCATGTGCAGAATCCGGGAAAGTTCACGGAGGAAGATCGCAGCGGGGTGCAAATACGGAGGCCTCCGGTAAAAAGTTTCATCTCCTCTCACTGATCGCAACGGTGAGGGGAGATGAAGCTTCATCTTTTTTTTACTTTTACGTGATCGCCATTATCCATTGGATAACGGCGAAAACGTGATCAGGAACCGCTCACCGCGGCCCCCCGTGAAATCTCCAGGCTCTCGGCTAAGTTTTGTAGCCAGGAGCAGGGAGATTTTAAATTATCACAGCTTTTGCGCATGCGCCTGCCATTGTGGCGACGGCGGCGTGCGCAGAAGCTGGGGTAAAGTCCGCGGATAAATCTTTTTAAAACTTTTTTTTTACTTTTTACACTTTTTTTTACTTTACATGATCACTGTCATCCATTGGATGACAGTGATCATGTCCCTGGTGACATCTCTCTGCTCCTGGCTACACATGGCAGCCTGGAGCAGAGGGATTTTAAATTTCCCGGGGCTCGAGCCCCTCTGTGCACGTGCCCGATGTCAATCATCGGCGCACATGCGCAGACGGGCACTTCGGGTCCCGGGACATCGGGACATCGCAGAGGACCCGAGGTGAGTATTTTCACCTCCCCTCATGGATCCGACAGCATGGAGCTGTCACGTTCTCAGGCAAGTGGGCATTAATCCTAAGAGGATGCATAAAACTACGTCCTCTATGATTAAAGCCCACTTACTGAGGATGTAGTTTCCCGATGGGGCAGTCGTTAAGGGGTTAAACACTGTTTCTCCACCCACAATCTATATTGAATTTGGGTTGCTGGCTCCTGCTCTCCAAGTTGTGGATTACCAGTGGAATATGAGGATACCTATACTTCGGGTGCGAGCGGGCTGGTCTCTTTCCAGGCTGGTCTCTTTCTGGCACCAGGTGAGTCCTTTGCCATTTGGCATTAATATTAATTTCTTCTGCTCTATTTTTATAAAGGAGCTGTCCAACTGATAGTTGATTTGTATAGAAAAATGCTCATAGGACTGTGATAAGAGTCAGAGTTTCCTGCCGTGCATCAACTTCAGGAGGGGACACTGCTAGGTTGTGGGAGTGGGTGAGTATAGAAAATTCATCACTTGACCATAACATAGGTTATGGTGCTCTGGGGACGTGACAGGTTCCCTTTAACTGTTCAATTTCATAGCTCAGTACTATGAAAAGTTAGCTTACCAATATCTCAGTACTTGGCCGAGAAATGGAATGGTTAACATTATGAGTAGAGATGAGCGAACGTACTCGTCCGAGCTTGATACTCGTTCGAGTATTAGCGTGTTCGAGATGCTCGTTACTCGAGACGAGTACTACGCGATGTTCGAGTTACTTTCACTTTCATCTCTGAGACGTTAGCGCGCTTTTCTGGCCAATAGAAAGACAGGGAAGGCATTACAACTTCCCTCTGCGACGTTCAAGCCCTATACCACCCCCCTGCAGTGAGTGGCTGGCGAGATCAGGTGTCACCCGAGTATATAAATCGGCCCCTCCCGCGGCTCGCCACAGATGCATTCTGACATAGTTCAGGGAAAGTGCTGTTGGTGCCGGAGCTGCTATAGGGAGAGTGTTAGGAGTTATTTTAGGCTTCAAGAACCCCAACGGTCCTTCTTAGGGCCACATCTAACCGTGTGCAGTAGTGTGGAGGCTGCTTTTTGCAGTGTTGCACTTTTTTTTTTTTTTGTATATCGGCCGTGCAGAGCATTGCGTCCTGCAGTAATTTTACATTGTCCAGGGCCAGTAGTGGTGAGGCAGGGACAGAAGACATATTTAATGTATATAGGCAGTGGGCCTTTCCAAAAACATTTGGGAAAAAAATCTATTTGGGCTGCCTGTGACCGTCCTCTGTGTACTGGGTCTCTGCTGGGGGTAGTTGTCCTAATTCATACGCAGCCAGCTAAGTGTTACAGCAGGCTTGCGCAAAATTCTTTCCTGCCTCTGTGTTGCCTCTTACATCACCGCTGTATTCCTGTCCACAGTGAAACAGTCTGCAGTAATTTTACATTGTCCAGGGCCAGTAGTGGTGAGGCAGGGACAGAAGACATATTTAGTGTATATAGGCAGTGAGCCTTTCCAAAAACATTTAGGAAAAAAAATCTATTTGGGCTGCCTGTGACCGTCCTCTGTGTACTGGGTCTCTGCTGGGGGTAGTTGTCCTAATTCATACGCAGCCAGCTAAGTGTTACAGCAGGCTTGCGCAAAATTCTTTCCTGCCTCTGTGTTGCCTCTTACATCACCGCTGTATTCCTGTCCACAGTGAAACAGTCTGCAGTAATTTTACATTGTCCAGGGCCAGTAGTGGTGAGGCAGGGACAGAAGACATATTTAGTGTATATAGGCAGTGAGCCTTTCCAAAAACATTTAGGAAAAAAAATCTATTTGGGCTGCCTGTGACCGTCCTCTGTGTACTGGGTCTCTGCTGGGGGTAGTTGTCCTAATTCATACGCAGCCAGCTAAGTGTTACAGCAGGCCTGCGCAAAATTCTTTCCTGCCTCTGTGTTGCCTCTTACATCACCGCTGTATTCCTGTCCACAGTGAAACAGTCTGCAGTAATTTTACATTGTCCAGGGCCAGTAGTGGTGAGGCAGGGACAGAAGACATATTTAGTGTATATAGGCAGTGGGCCTTTCCAAAAACATTTGGGAAAAAAAATCTATTTGGGCTGCCTGTGACCGTCCTCTGTGTACTGGGTCTCTGCTGTGGGTAGTTGTCCTAATTCATATGCAGCCAGCTAAGTGTTACAGTAGGCTTGCGCAAAATTCTTTCCTGCCTCTGCTGTGCATTCCGTAAGCGAAGTCAGTCTCCAACCACAGGCCAATAAGCGGCACATTTAATTACAGCGTTCTGTTTCTGCACTACTGGTAATACACCATGCTGAGGGGTAGGGGTAGGCCTAGAGGACGTGGACGCGGCCGAGGACGCGGAGGCCCAAGTAAGGTTGTGGGCACAGGCCGAGCTCCTGATCCAGGTGTATCGCAGTCGACTGCTGCTGGATTAGGAGAGAGGCACGTTTCTGGCGTCCCCACATTCATCTCACAATTAATGGGTCCACGCGGTAGACCTTTATTAGAAAATGAGCAGTGTGAGCAGGACCTGTCATGGATGGCAGAAAGTGCATCCAGCAATCTATCGACCACCCAGAGTTCTGCGCCGTCCACTGCTGCAACTCTGAATCCTCTGGCTGCTGCTCCTCCTTCCTCCCAGCCTCCTCACTCCATTACAATGACACATTCTGAGGAGCAGGCAGACTCCCAGGAACTGTTCCCGGGCCCCTGCCCAGAATGGCCAGCAATGGTTCCTCTCCCACCGGAGGAGTTTGTCGTGACCGATGCCCAACCTTTGGAAAGTTCCCGGGGTCCGGGGGATGAGGCTGGGGACTTCCGGCAACTGTCTCAAGAGCTTTCAGTGGGTGAGGAGGACGATGACGATGAGACACAGTTGTCTATCACTCAGGTAGTAGTAATTGGAGTAAGTCCGAGGGAGGAGCGCACAGAGGATTCGGAGAAAGAGCAGCAGGACGATGAGGTGACTGACCCCACCTGGTTTGCTACGCCTACTGAGGACAGGTCTTCAGAGGGGGAGGCAAGTGCAGCAGCAGGGCAGGTTGGAAGAGGCAGTGCGGTGGCCAGGGGTAGAGGCAGGGCCAGACCGAATAATCCACCAACTGTTTCCCAAAGCGTCCCCTCACACCATGCCACCCTGCAGAGGCCGAGGTGCTCAAAGGTCTGGCAGTTTTTCACTGAGAGTGCAGACGACCGACGAACAGTGGTGTGCAACCTTTGTCGCGCCAAGATCAGCCGGGGAGCCACCACCACCAGCCTCATCACCACCAGCATGCGCAGACATATGATGGCCAAGCACCCCACAAGGTGGGACGAAGGCCGTTCAACACCTCCAGTTTGCACCGCTGCCTCTCCCCCTGTGCCCCAATCTGCCACTGAGATCCAACCCCCCTCTCAGGACACAGGCACTACCGTCTCCTGGCCTGCACCTACACCCTCACCTCCGCTGTGCTCGGCCCCATGCACCAATGGCTCTCAGCGCACCGTCCAGCCGTCGCTAGCGCAAGTGTTGGAGCGCAAGCGCAAGTAGGCCGCCACGCACCCGCACGCTCAAGCGTTAAACGTCCACATAGCCAAATTTATCAGCCTGAAGATGCTGCCGTTTAGGGTTGTGGAAATGGAGGCTTTCAAAAGTATGATGGCGGTGGCGGCCCTGCGCTACTCAGTTCCCAGTCGCCACTACTTTTCCCGATGTGCCGTCCCAGCCCTGCACGACCACGTCTCCCGCAACATTGTACGCGCCCTCACCAACGCGGTTACTTCCAAGGTCCACTTAACAATGGACACGTGGACAAGCACAGGTGGGCAGGGCCCCTATATCTCCCTGACGGCACATTGGGTGAATTTAGTGGAGGCTGGGACAGAGTCAGAGCCTGGGACCGCTCACGTCCTACCCACCCCCAGAATTGCGGGCCCCAGCTCGGTAGTGGTATCTGCGGCGGTGTATGCTTCCTCCACTAAACCACCCTCCTCCTCCTTTTCCTACACAACCTCTGTCTCGCAATCAAGATGTGTCAGCAGCAGCACGTCGTCAGCAGTCAGTGTCGCACGGCGGGGCAGCACAGCGGTGGGCAAGCGTCAGCAGGCCGTGCTGAAACTACTCAGCTTAGAAGAGAAGAGGCACACGGCCCACGAACTGCTGCAGGGTCTGACAGAGCAGACCGACCGCTGGCTTGCGCCGCTGAGCCTCCAACCGGGCATGGTCGTTTGTGACAACGGCCGTAACCATGCCTGGCCCACGTCTTTAATTTGGTGGTTCAACGCTTTCTGAAAAGCTACCCACGCTTGTCAGACCTGCTCGGAAAGGTACGCCAGCTCTGCGCACATTTCCGCAAGTCCCACACGGACGCTGCCACCCTGCGCACCCTGCAACATCGGTTTCATCTGCCAGTGCACCGACTGCTGTGCAACGTGCCCACACAGTGGAACTCTACGCTCCACATGTTGGCCAGGCTCTATGAGCAGCGTAGAGCTATAGTGGAATACCAACTCCAACATGGGCGGCGCAGTGGGAGTCAGCCTCCTCAATTCTTTACAGAAGAGTGGGCCTGGTTGGCAGACATCTGCCAGGTCCTTGGAAACTTTGAGGAGTCTACCCAGATGGTGAGCGGCGATGCTGCAATCATTAGCGTCACCATTCCTCTGCTATGCCTCTTAAGAAGTTCCCTGCAAAGCATAAAGGCAGACGCTTTGCGCTCGGAAACAGAGGCGGGGGAAGACAGTATGTCGCTGGATAGTCAGAGCACCCTCCTGTCTATATCTCAGCGCGTTGAGGAGGAGGAGGAGGAGCATGAGGAGGATGAGGAGGAGGGGGAAGAGACAGCTTGGCCCAATGCTGAGGGTACCCATGCTGCTTGCCTGTCATCCTTTCAGCGTGTATGGCCTGAGGAGGAGGAGGATCCTGAAAGTGATCTTCCTAGTGCGGAAAGCCATGTGTTGCGTACAGGTACCCTGGCACACATGGCTGACTTCATGTTAGGATGCCTTTCTCATGACCCTCGCGTTACACGCATTCTGGCCACTACGGATTACTGGGTGTACACACTGCTCGACCCACGGTATAAGGAGAACCTTTCCCCTCTCATACCCGAAGAGGAAAGGGGTTCGAGAGTGATGCTATACCACAGGACCCTGGCGGACAAGCTGATGGTAAAATTCCCATCCGACAGCGCTAGTGGCCGAAGACGCAGTTCCGAGGGCCAGGTAGCAGGGGAGGCGCAGAGATCAGGCAGCATGTACAGCACAGGCAGGGGAACACTCTCTAAGGCCTTTGACAGCTTTCTGGCTCCCCAGCAAGACTGTGTCACCGCTCCCCAGTCAAGGCTGAGTCGGCGGGAGCACTGTAAAAGGATGGTGAGGGAGTACGTAGCCGATCGCATGACCGTCCTCCGTGACGCCTTTGCCCCCTACAACTACTGGGTGTCGAAGCTGGACACGTGGCCTGAACTCGCGCTGTATGCCCTGGAGGTGCTTGCTTGTCCTGCGGCTAGCGTCTTGTCATAGAGGGTGTTTAGTGCGGCTGGGGGAAACATCACGGATAAGAGTACCCGCCTGCCAACCGACAGTGCCGACAGGCTTACACTCATCAAGATGAACAAAGCCTGGATTTCCCCAGACTTCTCTTCTCCACCAGCGGACAGCAGCGATACCTAAACAATACGTAGGCTGCACCCGCGGATGGAAGCATTGTTCTCTATCACCATCAAAAACGTGGACCTTTTAGCTTCATCAATCTGTGTATAATATTCCTCCTCCTCCTCCTGCTCCTCCTCCTGAAACCTGACGTAATCACGCCGAACGGGCAATTTTTCTTAGGCCCACAAGGCTCAGTCATATAATTTTTGTAAACAATTTTTATACGTTTCAATGCTCATTAAAGCGTTGAAACTTTCACCTGAACCAATTTTTATTTTAACTGGGCTGCCTCCAGGCCTAGTTACAAATTAAGCCACATTAACCAAAGCGATTAATGGGTTTCACCTGCACTCTTGGTTGGGCATGGGCAATTTTTCTGAGGTACATTAGTACTGTTGGTACACCAATTTTTTGGGGCCCTTGCCTACAGTGTAATCCAATTAATTTTTTGCCCACCTGCATTAAAGCTGACGTTACATCAGCTGTGCTGGGCACTGCAATGGGATATATTTATGTACCGCTGGTGGGTTCCAGGGAGCCACCCATGCTGTGGGTCCACAGGGAGTTGTAACTGCATGTGTCCACTTCTAAAGAACCTCAGTCTGACTGGGGCATGCAGTGTGGGCCGAAGCCCACCTGCATTAAACATGACATTACCTCAGCTGTGATGGGCAATGCAATGGGATATATTTATGTACCGCCGGTGGCTTCCTGGCACCCACCCATGCTGTGGGTCCACAGGGAGTTGTAACTGCATGTGTCCACTTCTAAAGAACCCCAGTCTGACTGGGGCATGCAGTGTGGGTCGAAGCCCACCTGCATTTAATCGGACGTTACCTCAGCTGTGATGGGCACTGCAATGGGATACATTTATGTACAGCCGGTAGGTTCCAGGGAGCCACCCATGCTGTGGGTGCACACGGAATTCCCATTGCGGAGTTGTACCTGCCTGTGACTATTTATAAAAAACCGCGGTCTGACTGGGGCATGCAGACACCTTGACAGAATGAATAGTGTGTGGCACATAGGTTCCCCATTGCTATGCCCACGTGTGCAGCTCCTGATGGCGGTGGCACAGGATTATATTTCTCATTGCTTCTGTACAGCATTGTGGGCTATCGCCCCTTTTAAAGAGGGTCGCTGCCTAGCCATGCCAACCCTCTGCAGTGTGTGCCTGTGGTTCCTCCTCATGGCAGACGCACTTCTAAATAGACATGAGTGTGGCGTGGCATGAGTGCAGCTGAAGGCTGCGCAGGGACACTTTGGTGTGCGCTGTGGACACTGGGTCATGCGGGGGGGTTGGGCAGCATGTAACCCAGGAGAAGTGGCAGCGGAGTGTCATGCAAGCAGTGATTGTGCTTTGTTGGAGGTAGTGTGGTGCTTAGCTAAGCTATGCATTGCTAATGAGGGCTTTTCAGAAGTAAAAGTTGTTGGGAGGGGGGGGGGGCACTCTTGCCGCTATTGTGGCTTAATAGTGGGACCTGGGAACTTGAGATGCAGCCCAACATGTAGCCCCTCGCCTGCCCTATCCGTTGCTGTGTCATTCCCATCACTTTCTTGAATTGCCCAGATTTTCACAAATGAAAACCTTAGCGAGCATCGGCGATATACAAAAATGCTCAGGTCGCCCATTGACCTCAATGGGGTTCGTTACTCGAAACGAACCCTCGAGTATCGCGATAATTTTGTTCCGAGTAACGAGCACCCGAGCATTTTGGTGCTCGCTCATCTCTAATTATGAGTCATTATTCTTTTCTTGTGATATATTATGCATTCAACGTACTATTCCCAAGATCTACTATAATAAACTAAAGATTTATTAAGAAAGCGTTAGGTCGACAAGGAATCCGACTTGCATTGCATTGCAAAATACATAATTAAATGTTAACTAAAGAGAAGAAGATGACAGAGAAAAATAACCGAGGAGCCACAGATAGATGTTTTTGAGGTCATGGTTCTCCATCCAGAAAGCCTCTTCTTAGTTCCCTGCCAAAGTGAGAATTATTGTGGCACTATTTCAAAATATAATCTGTGGAGCAATGTCGACAGGGACTGCTCCTCATTAGCTTTCTCTTAGTATCATCTACTTGCTCTGATGCTCTTCATTTCTAATCATGATTCTTCAGATGAAGGTAGCACCATTTACCTGATACAATAATTTATTTTATATTTTTTTAACCTTTCTTTATTTTTACTTCTTCCGTGTTATCATTAGATACTACTTCACAGTCTGAGCTCTAGGGATTATCTTATCAACCAGTGAGACCTCATTATCTTCTATGTGCTTTCAGAGTGAGTTTTGCTCCTTCGACTGTGAAATCACTGAATCAATTAACTCCAGATCCTTCTTTCCGATCCTTCCTCTGTCGTACAGTGCTAAAACATGTTACCCAGTATGATATTAAAATACTTTTTTTCCCCTCTCCTGCTTCCAGCGGCTGTAAACGGTGGCGTTGGCACCATGTTTTAATTAGGTCCGATTTAGTGACATTTATACTTCAGTTAGGGGAGCAGTCATCCATTACAGAACAACGTCTGATAGCAGACCGTACACAAATTGAGACAGATATGTGTAAAGCTGATGATAGAAGGGAGGGAAAAGAATAAAAAATACCAACATTAGTTCTCAGTAAGACTACCATAATAAAGCCATTTTGTTTCAACTTAAAATTGTGTTAAAATGTCAATTAACCCTATTTGTTAAGGAAAAAATCTAATAAAAGTCATAGTGTTTTTCATTTTTATGTATATTTTAGCTGCCAACACTGGAATATACTTTTCAAGAGTACTTAGTTCAGTGACATGGTTCTCTACGAAGGTCACAGACTACACTCTTAGGGTATATATTTACAGATTTGCTATAGAAATTTCTGTGGCTCTCCTAATCTCCTGAATGGAGTTTACGCAAATGTTTTTGCTTGCTGAAACAAACTTATTCAGATGATGATTTTCAGCAGCAGCTATTTCAGCTATGTGTAAACTAAGACGATGTTTTCTTTGATTTACTAAATAAAAATAAATCTTGTTATTGGTAAAGGACCAACTTATTCCGCAGTGCTTTCAAGTAATTTATTTATTACCGCCCACTAAGCTGGGTACTCTTTTTACTGAACTCGGAAGGATGGAAGGCTGAGTTGACCTTGATCCGGCTATGTGAACCATGCAGGGATTGAACCCACAACCTTCAGGTCATGAGCGAGAGCTTAGGACTGCATTTCTGCTGCCTTAGCACTCTGCATCACATGAAGCTCAAAATATTTCACTAAGGGCTCAGTCAGACGAGCAATATTTCATGCATTATAGGCGCGGGGGGGAAAAAACGCACATCGTATGTAGAAAAAATTGCGTGATTGGGTGCATTTGCACTCATATGTCCTATCTTTTGCAGGTGCAAATTTTTTCCACTTCTAAAAAAAGGGACATGTGACCGCTTTCATTGGAAAGCATTGGTTCTATTAGATCCTTTTTGAAAACTAGCCTATACATGCGTGAAAAATTTGCTTGTCTGATTGAGCCCTGAAAAAGGTGATAGTTATATGGATTGCATAGCAGTTTTAAATACCAGGTCTCACTAACGGTATTTGCTGATATTACCAGTGGGATAGAGAAAAGCAATATTACTATATAGGGAAGAGAGTTCTCAGTTCAACATACTGAAAATCAGTATATCATGTAATTACTGTACCACTAATATCTACTTAGTATTACCATTGTTAGATGCTAGTCACATGGTCATACAGTACGTAAGCAGGTGGTCTGCCAACACTCAAAATGCTGATACCTCACTTTCCTCAACTACCCTGAGTCAAATGTGCATCCTAAAAAATTTAAACACTGCATAAGTTACAGCATGTTATGACTTGGCTACATGCCTACAACCTGCTGAAATTCAGTAGTTAGCTGGAAACTGGTATTTAAATCTGCCATTGAGTCAATATACTGTAATATGAGGGATATTTTCTGCAAGGCAACCATTATGTACAAAGTCCACAGTGCATTTTTTGTGCAATTTGCTTCATATGTAAACTAGAAAGTTTTGGTAGTAATATTTTTTATGTGAAGCTTCATAAAAAGTACAGTAGGACTCAATGTAAGCATCTTCATTACTGCAGTTACTTTACAATCTCTCCTCTTCCCATTTATTTTATAGGTGCTCTCAACAGCAAAATTTTAGCGCAGTATATTATATATTCTAATAACGTCATGCACTAAAAAAAAGCTATATCTAAAAGGACCCTTATAATACAACTGCTTAGATGCCCCATTTAGCTTACAGGAGTTTCATCCCAGTGTTCCATAGTCAACATGGGAAACTGGCAGCAATTTCTTGACTACCTTGCTGGGTGTTAATGAAACAGCTGAGGTGGCAATTTTGCACTATTTCCATAACTCCCAATGAAATGACTGAGAGTTAGGCAAAAGCGTAGCACAGTGCGCTATGCTAGTAAGTTAGGAAGCTGCATAACATATTGTGCTATGCTGTAAATTGTAACTCCCATTCACTTCAATTAGATTTATGGAAATAATGTAAGGCTTCCACCTTGGCTGCTTCCAGTGAGGTAGTTGGGAAATAACAATTGGTTTCTCATCTCATCCATGAAACATGAAGAATGGAATACCACTTTAAAGGTGGCAACAATTCTAAGAGAATTACCCATTTTCTATGGTTGTTTCTGTATGCACAGAATCAAAGAAGTTTAACCTTTCCATGGAGTGAAGTTTAAAGAGCTTGATACAGCACGTTCATAGTTGGTTAGTAAGGAATGTAAGGTTAGTCAATGGGGTTGTTTGGTTTATCAAAGAATCATAAAATAGTAGAGTCGGAAGGGACCTCCAGGGTAATCGGGTCCAATCCCCTGCTCAATGCAGGATCACTAAATCATCCCAGACAGATGTCTGTCCAGCCTCTGAAGACTTCCATTGAAGAAGAACTCGCCACCTCTTGTGGCAACCTACTCCACTCATTGATCACCCTCACTGTCTAATATCTTATTTGTGTCTTCTCCCTTTCAGCTTCATCCCATTGCGTCTAGTCTTTCCTTGTGCAAATGAGAATAGAGCTGATCTCTCTGCACTGTGACAGCCCCTCAGATATTTGTAGACAGCTATTAAGTCTCCTCTCAGCCTTCTTTTTTGCAAGCTAAGTAAACTCTAGTAACCGGAAAACAGCTGCTATAAAAAGGCTCCCTTCCTGGAGGGCACAACTCATCCTCTATTCACGCCAAAGGGTGCTGTTTAATGCCTAGCCTCAATACAGGGAGATTGAGAATGCATCTCCCAATGATAGCAGATGATTGGTGGTAGGGCCAACTGCAGGTTTATTTGGTCCCTTGGAAAGAGTTGCAGTGAGTGCCCTTATATGTCAACTTCTCCTAGCCACTACGAATACCATGAGTTATGTGAGTAAAGGTAATCGATGAGCACACCTCAGCGTGTGCACTGATTTTCCAATCTCCTTCTGACAGTTCTTGTTCTATTTGAAAGCCGGCACTGTTCCAGATAAAATCTTCTCTTTTTATTTATATTCACACAGAAAAACAACAGAAATAGGTCAAGCAGCATGTCCACTTACAGAATATCCATAAATAACTCCAGGAATGGACAAGCACGATCTATCCAATGCATTTCAGACCCACGTGTTCTCTACTTGTATCCTCATGTTTCTTGCAGCAAAGAGGCAGATTATAGGTATCTGCGATTAAATGCCTCTCATCTGCGTTATTCTTATCACCATCAACAAGAATAGAAACTGAGTTGTATTTCATGTGGATATAAATAAAGAGAGAAGATTTTATCGGGAACAGTGCTGGCTTTCAAACACAAGAACTAATTCAGTCAGTTCAATGTTCACAAGTGGCTTTTTCATCACATTTTCAGCCAGTGTTTTTTAATTATATGAATATATTTTCTAGTCATTTTTACTAAAGACTGAAAGAAAACTGCAAAAAAGAAAACTTAATAGAGGAAGTAAGGTAGCTGCATGCCAATAAGTCTGTAATTTATGTGTAGTTTATTTTGTGTAATAGGAATGATAGAAAATGTAAATGCAGTCAGTATTGGGCCATTCCTCCATCAATGGGGCACAGTATCTGCCTGAATTTTCCAGGTGCTGATGCCTACTCTGATTGTTTGGGGTGACATCCTTCTGCTTACTGGTAGTTGGGAGAGCACTGTATTTCCTATTGTTCTTCTTAGCCATTTAGTCATTCACGACTAGTGATGAGCGAACGTGTCCGTTACGGACACATCCGCACCCGGACACCGGCTTTGCCGAACACTGCAGTGTTCGCGCGTAAGTGTCCGGGTGCCGCCGGGGGGCGGGGAGATGCGCGGCGGCGCGGGCGGCAGTAGCGGGGAACAGGGGGGAGCCCTCTCTCTCTCCCTCTCCCCCCCACTCCCCGCCGCACCCCCCCGCGCTGCCACGGCGGCCCCCGAACTTTTTCGCCCGAACACTGAAGTGTTCGCAAAGTTCGGTGTTCGGGCGAAAAAGGGGCGGGGCCGAACGTGTTCGCTCATCTCTATTCACGACCCTTGGCAACCCTAAAGATGAGCTCCGTCCATGTTTTTTGGTTTTGCATTGCTTCTTTCAGTTGGGTGATATATATGCCAGTATCAGCTTTGACAGTATCAGCCATCGTGTTCTGCGGCGGCCAGCTCTTCTTTTACTACTGATCTGTCCGAGCATTATATATATATTTTTTATATATTTCCTATAAAAACTCTCAACTGCATAAGTTGTGTTCACATAACATTTTTTAGTATTCTGTGGGATTATGTCAGGGGTTTCCATGACAGCTGTCAAAAACAGCATTGTGATGAAATACCCGAATGGAAAGGAACTGAGCTATTTACCGGCATAAATTGCAATCATATGCACAGTGCAAGGTAGGGAGTGTCCGGCCCAGTCACTGATAAGTCACAGCAAAGATGAAGTCTTCCAGTACCCAAAGCATGCAAAAAAACTCAACTTTTATTCAATTATATTAAAAAGCATTGCAGGTGCAAAAGATTAAAAAAAACTGAAAGTTTTTACGCGTTTCGAGCCAAAAACAACTCTGCTCTTATTAATAGGGCAGTTCAAAGTGACCATGTGCTATTACAAACAAACTCTAACTCCTAATCACAGGTGAACAATAATGAGTCAAAGAAATCCAAAAATGTAACTCATTAATAAGCAAATATGCAATGCATTAGTAGAATACCCTGGAGGTATAAGTATATATAAATCTGCGCATAGAATCTAGTTACAAAACGGTAAGGGAAGAATAGAAATTTATATATATATATATATATATATATATATATATATATATATATATATATATATATATATATTTTATTATTTTTTTTAACTGATGTGGGAAAGTTAATCAGCATAGTAGAAATACACATTATCTGCAGTTTACATCAAACCTACAAATAAGCCTTCAAATTTATTTCCTAAAGTCAGCACAGAGCTCAAATAAAAGATACGTGACATATTCAGCTCTGCTACATTTCTAAGGTTGAACCATTATGAAATAAATCATTGCTAGCCACATCTCACTATTAACTAATTGTACTCGGCACACAAACAACGTAGGATAAAACAATAGCACAGTGCCGTTACATACAGCAAAGCTGAATACATTGCACATTGATATATAGATGTCGCAGAGAAAAGTATGCCAGATATAAAAGTGTTTACCTCCAGATCTATTGACCACTAAAAGCCTATTATATTATATATTATGAGGTTTGAAAATAAAGTCACCACCAGACAATTCGGCTCTTCTACATCCATACATTACCACAATACAGACTGACTGATATCTAAGTTTATCTGAGCACAATCAAATATTTATTACTGATATAGTCCCTTCTGCCATTAAATGGGATTAAATGCCACTAAATTAAATTAATCTATGGGCTCTTTTCAATGCATCTTATGTGCATAAAAATTACGAGTGTAATACGGAGCGTTTTTACATTCATGTGAATGAGCCCTAAGGGAAGTATCATAATGAATCCAATACCTGAGTGTAACTTAATTAGCATTTAGAATTGCCACAATGCACCATCAATGTACTGAATTTTGCCATTGTGTTGGTTTTGCATTAAGTTGTCACTTTGTTATTGTGTGAACATGTTGGCAAAAATACAATTAATCATCACTTTATGAAATTTTAATGTAAGTGAAACACAATATGTCAGCACTTCTTTTTGTCCTTTTTGAAATTAATAGTCATTGCAGTGAAATTGAATAATGACAATATCTGTGTAAGGCTGCATTCAGACAAACGTATATCGGCTCGGTTTTCACGCTGAGCCGATATACGTTGTCCTCATGTGCAGGGGGGGGGGATGGAAGAGCCAGGAGCAGGAACTGAGCTCCCACCCCCTTTCTGCCTCCTTTCCGCCCCTCTGCACTATTTGCAATGGGGAGAGGCAGGACAGGGGGCGGGGCTAATTCGGGTAACTTAGCCCAGCCCCCACCCCACCTCTCCCCATTGCAAATAGTGCAGAGGGGCGGAGAGGAGGCAGAGAGGGGGCGGGAGCTCAATTCCTGCTCCTGGCTCTTCCATCCTCCCCCCCTGCACACGAGGACAACGTATATTGGCTCGGCGTGAAAACCGAGCCGATATACGTTCGTCTGAATGCAGCCTAAGTTAAAGAAACCTAGTTTAAAAAGTTTGGCTGCTGATCTAATTTCTGGTTCACAAATATAAAAAACATTTTTACAATGTGGGTGGAAATTATTTTAAAGAATATAATCTCTTATATACTGCTTAAAGCAAAATAAACATAAAATACCTATAAACATAGAAAATGCATTTGTTCTGTAAGAATATATGTAAACTTCTACAGCTATACTATCTCTGTTTCTAAGTCACAGAGTCATAAAATGGTATAGTTGGAAGGGACCCCCTGGGTCATCGGGTCCAACATGCTGTTCAGTGCAGGATTCACTAAATCTTCCCAGACGGATATCCGTCCAGCCTCTGTTTGAAGACTTCCATTGAAGGAGAACTCACCATGTCCCATGGTAACCTGTTCCACTCATTGATTACCCTCACTGTCTAATATCTAATCTGTGTCTTCTCCTTTTCAGTTTCATCCCATTGCTTCTAGTCTTTCCTTGTACAAATGAGAATAGGGCTGATCCCTCTGTACTGTGATAGCCCTTCAGATATTTGTGGACACCCATGAAGTCTTTTAGCTTTCTTTTTTGAAGCTAAACATTCCTAGATCCTTTAACCGTTCCTCATAGGACTTTATTTGCAGACCACTCACCATCCTGGTAGCTCTTTTCTGAACTCGCTCCAGATTGTCAATGCCTTTCTTAAACTGGACACAGTATTCCAGATGAGGTTTGACTAAGCAAGAATAGAGGGGGATGATTACCTCACGTGATTTAGACTCTATGCTTCTTTTTATCACATCCCTGAATTGTGTTTGACTTGTTTGCTGTTGCATCACATTGTTGACTCATGTTCAGTCTGTGATCTATTAGGATACCCAGGTCTTTTTCACATATGCTACTGCTTAGCCTAATCACTCCCATTCTGTATGTGCTTTTTTCATTTTTCTTGTCCAGGTGTAAGACTTTGCATTTTTCCTTGTTAAAGTGCTGAATATCAATCCTGCCTTCCTCTAGTTTGATGAATGATGCAATATTGTATTACTGTACATGCATTTCACAAAACTTTATCGGCAACAAGAATAGCTAATTAAATAAGGGACTTAAATATTGGTGACCTATCCTTAGAATAAAGCATCAATATTAAAGCGATGGTGGTCCAACCCATGGCCTATGGTAATCAGCTATTTGAAGAGATAATACTACTCAGGCAAGCGTCTTGGCCTCTCTGTTGTATAGCGGAGGAACCTGGTATTGCTGCTCAATCCCATTTGCTTGGGACCAATGAAGGTGACATCACAGGCAAAAAAAAGTCACAGACCTTGCCAAAGTATTGCAGCCCTTTTCAAACAGGTGATCAGTGGAGATGTTGGGAGTCAAACCCTCATTGATCTGATACTGATGACCTATTATAAGTGCAGGTCATTGATAATTAAGTCCTAAAAACCCATTTAATATGACTTCCTAGGAGATCCCAAACTGACATAAAGTCAAATAAATGAAGACATTTTGCCAAGTATCATCACAAGTGCAGAAACATCAATAAAGGCAGAATGTTCTTCACAATGCTCTTATCAACATACTCTTTGCTCGGCAAGCCATAATTATTGTACAAGATTTTCATTGCATGGCCTGATGTAGCATTATTGTGTGAATGGAAAATGAATGCTGCTATTCTTGACATTTTCATTATTCTAACTTTTTTACATAAATATTTCAGGTTAAGGTTCTCTTTGAAAATGTAAATTAGTTTCAACAACAAATAAATATGGACAATAGTTTGTGCTAGTTATTCTGTATTCAAATATATAGAACTGAAAATGCTTAAAAGAATGA
Source organism: Eleutherodactylus coqui (assembly GCF_035609145.1). NCBI lineage: Eukaryota > Metazoa > Chordata > Amphibia > Anura > Eleutherodactylidae > Eleutherodactylus > Eleutherodactylus coqui. The sequence continues at coordinate 123,803,571 of NC_089840.1, read as the reverse complement.
ATTAACTTGCACTTTTCTTTTTAGCATAAAGGAGCAAGTGCATACTGTATGTTCGAAGTATTACATATCAGCCAATCTCACTATCATGGCTGGCCTAAGCCGCGTGCGACCTGTGTGCCTGCACAGGGTGCCAACCACCAACTTGTAGCTGGCCGGTGGATGTAGACTAGGGCAGATACCCTCCCTTAGGTAGTCCCTGCCAGACGAGCTATATAAATTATCCTCCTCATGACTCTGTCTCTTCCACTCTGATGTTCCGAGGTGCTAAAGTACGGGCGAGAAAAGAAAGGACTTGCCCTATCTTTCCTGAATGTAGTTAATACTGTATGTAAAGATTTGGCTTGGAACTTGTTCCCTAAAACTAAGAACCAATGCACAAGGACATAGTATGGTTTTGTATTGTACGGCTTCATACTGTGATGCGCCTAGAAAGTAAAGGCTAGCAATACTCCTCTATTTGCCTCTAATTTCATAAGTAGGTATACAGAGGTTTTCTCCTCACAGATTCATACTAAGGGCAGCTTATACGCAGTATAGAACTCATTGATTTCAATAGGTTTATTCTCATTCCCTTTTTTATGGTAGTGTAATATACATAGCAATGCAGACTACAAACCATGCAACTGGAAAGTTTTCAGACTTTTTTTTAACATTATGTTATGTTTTGGCCGTGTGCAAATAAAAGAAAAAACGTTTTTGACATTATTCTGCACGCAATACCCCACAATAATAAAATGAAAACAATGTTAGGGCTTAGTCACACAGGCGCATCCAGGCGCCTATGCGCCCGTCTTCCTGCAGGATAAGACAGCCACACTGCAGGGGAGGAGAAAGAACACATGACCGGCTCCATTGCTGGTCATGTGTTCTTTCTTCCGGTGCTGCGGAGAGTCATTCGCACCTGCAGTGCGGCCATCTTCTTCATGCAGGAAGACTGGTACATCGGCGCCCGGATGCGCCCATGTGACTAAGCCCTTAGAAGTATTTGTACATTTTTTTAAAAATGGAAAACTAACATTTTGCAATGACAGAAGTATTCACACCCTGTACTCAGTATTTAGTTGAAGAACTTTTGCCATCGAATACAGTCTCCATTCTTCTTGGGTACAATGGCACAAAGTTTGAACACCTGAATTTGGGGATTTTCTGACATTCTTCTCTGCAGATACTCTCAAACTCTGTCAGGTAAGATGGAGGCCATTTGTGGACAAGCATTTTCTGGTCTGTACAGATGTTCAGTTGGGTTCAAGTTTGGGTTTTGGCTGGGCCACTCAGAAGCTTAAAGGGGTTGTCTCGCGGCAAGCATCAAAATTTAACATTACCCCATTCCCCCTGTCACCCCCCTGGCATAAAATAGCAAATTAAAGCGGTTTTTAAACCGCTTGCTACTCACCGATCCGACGAAATAAGGAGTTTAAAAAATCTTCTCCCTAAGATGGCCGCCAGTCCTTTCCCAGGGATGCACTGCGGTTTTTCCCATGGTGCACCGCGGGTCTTCTCCCATGGTGCACCATGGGCTCTGTGCGTTCCATTGCCGATTCCAGCCTCCTGATTGGCTGGAATCGGCACACGTGACGGGGCGGAGCTACGATAACGACGCGGTGACCAGCTCTCCGGCACGAGTGGCCCCATTCACCAGGCAGAAGACTGCACAGCGCAAGCGCGTCTAAAAGAGCAAGAAGCCAGCGAAATTAGACGGATCCATGGCGATGGGGACGCTAGCAACAGAGCAGGTAAGTGAATGACTTCTGTATGGCTTATATTTAATGCACGATGTACATTACAAAGTGCATTAATATGGCCATACAGAAGTGTATAACCCCACTTGCTGCCGCGAGACAACCCCTTTAAGGACATACAGAGTTTTCCATAAAAGTAAACAATGGTCAGACAATAAAAAAAAACCAGCGCTCCAGGATATACAGTAGACAGATCAGAATGAATACAGTGAAGTACTTACTTAAAAGGGGTGTCTCAGATGAGAACACCCCTAAATCCATGAAGGTTCTAAACTCCCTTTAAAAGTTGCAAATCCCAGGATATATTCCAGCACGGAATCTAATGAGGTAAATACTATTTATTAAAATGGAGAACAGTTGCTTCAGAAAGGTTCTTTTAGGAGCCGAAATGTGTTGTCCATATATTTTTATATATTTTTATGTGTATTGTTTTATGGCCACACTTAGTCTTATGGCTGTAACTATCTATATTCATGTTCTGTATAGAATTACAATATAATAATCAACAGATTAACAGTGCACCATCATGCATGCAGTATATGAAACAAAAACACACCAGGGGAAATAAAGATGTATGAGTGACACCATGGAAGTCTCAAGAGTCAGAATTAGCCCCTTACACAGTAACACCCCCCCGCCCCCCCCCCCCCCCACACACACACACACACACACTACAAAAAAACTGAAACTTATGATTAGTTATTTAGCAGTCCTGATAGCTTTTTTTTACAATTGCTCCAATCAGATAGACACTCATATGATGACCAGGAATGGGGTGATCTTTTTGGATGGCTGACTTTCTACCCTACAGTCGCCAAATCTAGTTGTCACTCCCCAAGGTCAACTGTCATGGTGAGAGTAGTGGAGTGATGATAATGAAGTGCATCGGGCTGTACTGTTTCCCAAGTTAGATATTATGGAGTGCAAACCTCAATTGGGGAACGCAAGTATAACTCATAGTTTACTGGAAAATAAGCTTGGTGGTTTCAACCTCTCAATTACTTTTTCCATGGCTGACACTACAGAATTCTGTTCCTGCTTCTCTATTCCTAGGCATGAGATCTGCAGACCCTCTGCTGTAAGTTACATGCTCCACTATTCCGCCACTACTACTAGGACTACAACTACTGTGGGCTCCCTCTGTCTTAGGAATGGCTTGGGTCCTGTTCAGTTACCATGGCAGTTTAGAGCTTTGTGAAGGCCCCTAGGCTTGCCATAGATTTTTCCTTACTATGCCCTGCCTGTGACATGGCTTAATAGGATGTCAGTAAAAGTACAATATACCGCAATACTGAGATATCGCAGTATATTGTATAAGTGAGAAAACAATTGTAAGTTCAAGACCGCTATGGGAACTTAACAAGGAGTACAATTAAAGGTGTATTTCAAATGAAACAAAACACCTGTCAATGGGTCCCCTGTAGAGATGAGCGAGCGTACTCGGAAAAGCACTACTCGCTCGAGTAATTTGCTTTATCCGAGTATCGCTGTGCTCGTCCCTGAAGATTCGGGTGCCGGCACGGAGCGGGGAGCTGCAGGGGAGAGCGGGGAGGAACGGAGGGGAGATCTTTCTCTCCCTCTCTCCCGCCCGCTCTCCACTGCTCCCCGCTGTGACTCACCTGTCAGCCGCAGCGGCACCCGAATCTTCAGGGACGAGCACAGCGATACTCGGATAAAGCAAATTACTCGAGCGAGTAGTGCTTTTCCGAGTACGCTCGCTCATCTCTAGTCCCCTGTCATCTGCTACTAGCTCTGTTCTCTGCTGTCTATTTACAGGCAGCCGTGACATCCTGTAAATCTGTTGTAGAAGCAAATGACTGTGTTTATACTCAGCACTGCGACGGTAACAAGAGGGCATCCGCTACATCTAGAAGAAAGCAGATTTCATCCCCAACACAGAAAAGGGTGTTGGCCTGAGGATGTGGTAATGGCAAAATCCATAGGGGAGTTTAAAAGGGAACTTGATATCTTGCTAAAGGGGAAGGATATTACAGGATATAAATCTTAGGTCAATTGTTAATCTGGGTATACAGGCAGGTAGGAAGTATTAGGGGTTGATCCAGGGATTAGTCTGATTGCCATTAGGGAGTCGGGAAGGAATTTTCCCCCAAATGGGCTAATTGGCTCCTGCGTCTTGGGGTTTTTGCATTCCTCTGGATCAACAACATAGGAGGATAAACAGGCTGAACTAGATAGACATTGTCTTCATTCGTCCTTACATACTATGTTACTATGCTACTATGATCATTGAGTGCTGTCATTGGCCGTAGGAGCTTGCTGGTACATGGACTCAGCCTGCCAAGTGATGTCATAGGAAAATTGTAGCCAGCAGCAGAGGATGAATGAGGGAGCTGGGAGAGGTGATTAACTGCTGATTTGTTATTTTAACATATGGGGCACCCACTGACAGGGGTTTCCTTAACTCTGACAACAGATTTTTTTAATTATTAAACAATTTTTTTTAAACCCTTTTTTTATTTTTAATGGTAAAAAGAAAAACTAAACATACCAAATACTATAGCTCTTTAATTTCTATATACTACCCACAATGTCATTTTTTTTTAGAAATGAAGAAAGGAAACTGGTTTGCGATGAATACGGATTTTTTAATGCAAATAAATATTGCGATCACGGCTAAGGATGGATAATTTGATGAGAAAAATTTAAGAAAATCAAGTCTCAATTCATTTATAAACAATGTGTATGAGTAAAAAGCTTGTTTATTTGCCTTATTTGTGGCTTATTCATATTCATGAGCTGTAATATATTTGGTTTCACTGTGCCTATTATAGTCCGATTTATTAAAATTCTGCATTATTTATTAAATATGCACAATGCCAGAATTATTCTTTTTTTTGGTCATCCCATCTCCTAGAAGCTAATTATTACAAAGCAATACAAAAGTTATATGTACCCCAAAATGGTACAAATAGAAAAACATGCCATCTCACATCCTCAACGGAAAAATGAAATAGTTGTGAGGGTCAGAAAATGGCGACAGAAAGTCATGTTTTAAAGATATTTTATGTTTTTAAATAAGAAGAACAGTAAAAATCCACATACATTCAGTTTATCCCTAATCATATTGAAAAACAGAATAAATATATCATTCAATTTTTGTATCTAACTTCTCTTTATAAATATTCCATCACTGAGGTGGTTTAATGGGAGGAGAATTTTTTTTATCCTGTTTTCTCCTCATTTCTTCTGACACTCACAGTATTAATGAAACATTTCCATGTCATGTGATTAATATTGCTTGACTGGGTAGTATTCTTTCATCTACTTGTGTGCCATGATTAAGAGTGGTAATGCTGTAAATGCGTAGGAGCTGTTATGACCACATTACCTGGATCATTTTTATGATGCAATGAATGAAAGTTAATTTTTAACAGAAGTGCTTAAATTTTTATAAAGAAAAGTTTTTGGGTGAACTGACTTTTTCTTAGTTTTTTCAAGTTAACACATATTTTTTTCCGCAACATGTACACTATAAAAATACCCCATCAAATGGTGCAATTGCATTTCTTCTCACCCTACCAAGATTTCTTTTTAGTTTTTCAATACATACAAATGGCTGGTCAATAAGGAGTTACCTGTGATCTCTTTTCTCAGAGCTCTTTTACATGAGCATAACAATTTTCAGTCAGCTGTGTCACGGCCACATGACTGAAAATCGCTTGCACAGGCGCACAAATCTGCCATTTGTGCATCCATTGAGACGACCCGTGTCAGCGCATATATGCCAAGACCGGATTGCCTTCGGGTGGGGAGAGACAGTTTAGCTCTGCTAAACTGCCTCCCCCTTTCCGCCCCATCACCCACTCTCAGCAAGGGAAGGGGGCGGAATGGGGCGGGAGCTAGTGTGCTAAGATCCCACCCCCTCTCGGTCCCTTGTCGGCTACCAGCAATAGGAGGGGACATGGTGGGGCGGGGCGGAAGCTTAGCCACTAGCTCCTGCCCCACTACCTTCCATTGCAAACAGCTGATAAGGGGTGGGGAGAAGGAGGGAAGGGGGTGAGAGTTCTGCAGACATGCTGCTAAACTCCCTCCCACCTTCCTTCTCCGGCAGCTACCATAGGCTCCCATAGGAGTCTATGAACCTCCGCTGTATTCCAACCAGGAAGATAGTTCCTCAACTATCTTTCCTGGCCAACCGAAATGCGCTCGTATGAGCTATCTTGGCTTGCCAGGCGCTTTTATGCTGCGGGAATACACCCGTGTGGTCGATATATGCTCATGTGAATAAAGCCTCAGTCTAAAATCTCCAGCATCATGCTCTAGTACTTGCTACACGTTTTTGTCTGAATTGCTCGTGTGTTGGGCAACAAAAAATTAACTTTTATTGTAGTGTGCACACTATGGAAATCGCCATAGAGTCATGTGCCAGAAATGTACTGACCTACAGCCAAGATTCTTTAATGCTTTGACGTCCCAAGTGTCAATTGTGAACTATAGATTCTACAGCTGACAACAGTTGGAAAATTGTTCGAGAGCAATATGTGTACTCTCATGCTATCATCTAGGCTGTACAAGAAGGCAGAAAAAGGCAATTCTTTGGTTACTTGATTGTCAGTTTGCTCCTTCTACCAACTAATAATTAGGTAAAGAGTGAGATTCACCCCTCTTATGATATCCTCCAGTTCATTACTAGTTGTTCTTCCTGCTGTATCACTAACAATATATTTCGGAATATAGTATATTTGGTAGTATGTTTGCAGATTAACAGTTGCAGACTCTTATTGAACTGATTAATATCTTCCAAGCTAAGCTCATGCCTATGTGAAAGGGGCAGTTCCACAAAGAATATTGTTCATAGCTAACCCTACAATACATTATTTTTTTATTGTGTCCACTTTGCACCTTGAATCATATGCATCCAAAATTGTACAGAATGCATAGACAGTTTTGTACTTAGACTTGAAAAAATGTATACTCTCAGATATTCCAGGACTGTTAGAATAGTGCCATCTGCTGTTCCTATTAAAGAGCCTTTCTATGTTTCACTGGGTATGTGCAGGTATCCCTGCTTATCAGGGGAGATGCTGACCAAATGATTAAAGAGTGACCTGGCGTTACTGCGATTCCTCAGCATCTCTTGAGACTGCAGAGAAGATGCTGCAGTCTCAGAAGCAACTACTCAGCACATCAGGGATCCCTCCATATACCCAGTAGGGTAGAGAGAAAAGCAAGACTGACCATGTGTGACCACTAGAGATGAGCGAGCGTACTCGGCCACGCCCCTTTTTTGCCCGAGCGCCGCGATTTTCGAGTACTTCCGTACTTGGGTGAAAAGATTCGGGGGGCGCCGTGGGTGAGTGGGGGGTTGCAGCGGGGAGTGGGGGGGAGAGGGAGAGAGAGAGGGCTCCCCCTGTTCCCCGCTGCTACCCCCCGCTCCGCCACGCCTCCCCCCGCCCCCCGAATCTTTTCACCCGAGTACGGAAGTACTCGAAAATCGCGGTGCTCGATCGAGTAATTACTCGAAACGAGTAGGTTCGCTCATCTCTAGTGACCACCCTAGAGTTTTTACTGAAGTGGACACAGAATAGAAACAGTAGATGGCACTGTTCTAATATTTGCTCTGGAATATCTGGGAATATAACCATTTGTTTTAAATAAAATAAGTATACATGCAAAAACAGTTAATCATTATAGGCTAGATTTAGTTATAAATAGGGATGAGCGAGTATACTCGCTAAGGCACTACTCGCTCGAGTAATGTGCCTTAGCCGAGTATCTCCCCGCTCGTCCCGAAAGATTTGGGTGCCGCCGCGGGGCGGGGAGCTGCGGGGGAGAGCAGGGAGGAACGGAGGGGAGATCTCTCTCTCCCTCTCTGCCCCGCTCCCCGCCGCAACTCACCTGTCAGCTGCGGCGGCCCCCGAATCTTTATGGACGAGCGGGGAGATACTCGGCTAAGGCACATTACTCGAGCGAGTAGTGCCTTAGCGAGTATACTCGCTCATCTCTAGTTATAAACTATATTCTTCCTGAGTCAAGCTCTTTAATAGTTTTTTTTTGCTATCACTCAACTAGAGTAGTTGTTTGGTAAATTGAAGTTGCCATTGTATGCTGTGTTAGCACTAGCATCATGTGTTCAGTTTATAAAATGTAGGCCTAGGTTAAACGCTGAGTCCATTATTGGACAAGTGCAAATAGCACTTAGCAGACTCCACAGAATTATATAAAATGTAAGATATTCAGGGTTCTGTTTCAGTTTCTGTCACTATTTGAAGTCAAAGTAAAACCCAAACGCAGAAGTGAACATAGGTGTATGTGGTCTTACAAGTGTACTTATAGTACGCTTTTTTAAGCAATATGTAAAAATCATCATGTAAATTAATTATAAAATGCTATCAAATGCTACCCATTAAGGATGCAGCCCTTTTTCCCCTATTTGTGTTTTCCTACCCCCTTTTAAAAAATCCTAATTCTTTTATTTATCCATCGACATAGATGTCTTAGGTCTTGTTTTCTGCAGGATGAGTTATATTGTTCATAGTACTATTTAATGTACCATATAATGTAGTGAAAAAATTTAAAACATTCTTAGTGGAGGGAAATGGAAAAAAATTGAAATTCTGACATCTTTGGGTGCGTCTTCTTTCTACGTCATTCGTACTGCAACAAACAAATGACATGATAACTGTATTCTGTGGGTCAGTATGATTACCAAAATACCAAAATTATATATGTTTTTTTTTTGCTGCACTACTTTAACTTTTTTTCAAAGATATTTAATTTTAATCATTTTCTACTGCCATATACTAACAGCCATAACTTTTTTGTAATTTTTCCGTTGAGATAGTTGTGCAAAGGCTCAGTTTTTGCGGGATGACCTGTAGTTCCTATTGGTACAATTTTGGAGTACGGACGACTGTTTGATCGCTTTTTAGTACATTTTTCTTGGAGATCCGGAGATTGAAAAAGAGTAGAGATGAGCAAGCGTACTCGTCCGAGCTTGATACTCGTTCGAGTATTAGGGTGTTCGAGATGCTCGTTACTCGAAACGAGTACCACGCGATATTCGAGTTACTTTCACTTTCATCTCTGAGACGTTAGCGCGCTTTTCTGGCCAATAGAAAGGCAGGGAAGGCATTACAACTTCCCCCTGCGACGTTCAAGCCCTACACCACCCCCCTGCAGTGAGTGGCTGGCGAGATCAGGTGTCACCCGAGTATTAAAATCTGCCCCTCCGCGGCTCGCCACAGATGCATTCTGACATAGTTCAGCGAAAGTGCTGTTGATGCCGGAGCTGCTATAGGGAGAGTGTTAGGAGTATTTTAGGCTTCAAGAACCCCAACGGTCCTTCTTAGGCCATAGAAATCGCAGATCGCACCTATCTGCGATCTGCGATTCCTGTTCTCTTCTCTATATGCGCTGAATGGGGCCGGCGGCAGCAGCGCCGACCCCATTGAGAACATATAGAAGACAAATCATTCTTCTCTGCCACAGCTGTAACAGCTGTGGCAGAGAAGAACGATGTTTGCCCATTGAATTCAATGGAGCGGGCAATACAGCAGGTTCCACTGAAACCAATGGGCTGCCGGCGTGCGCGGGATGAATTGTCGGGAAGGGCTTAAATATATAAGCCCTTCCCTGCAATTCATCCAGAAATGTGTTAAAATAAAAATATACATATATATATATATATATACTATTACTTACCTTGTCCCGGCAGATGGAGTTCAGCCGCGGCGGCCGGCAGTGGGTGTGAAGGGGGTGTGAGTCAGACTCAGCGCTGAGCCAATCAGGGGGCAGGTCTGACTCACACCCCCTTCACACCCACTGTAGGTCGGCCGCGCTGAACTCCGTCTGCCGGGACAAGGTAAGTATATACCGTATATACTGGCATATAAGACGACTTTTGAACCCCGAAAAATCTGCTCTGAAGTCGGGGGTCGTCTTATACGCCGGTAATACCAAAAAAAAGAAAGTGTCAAAAAAAAAATTCATTACTCACCTCCCCTGGCATTCTGCGGCGCTGCTGCAGGCTGTCGCTCCCTCCTGGTCCCTGGCAGAGCATTGCTTTCTGGACGCAGGGCTTGAAATCCCCGCCTCCAGAAAGCTACTGTGATTAGCTAACACACTCCGTCAGCCAATCACAGCCATTCAATGACATCATTGTCATTGGCTGTGATTGGCTGAAGGCACGTGTGTTTTCTGGAGGCGGGGATTTCAAGCCCTGCATCCAGAAAGCAATGCTCTGCCGGGGACCAGGAGGGAGCGACAGTCTGCAGCAGCGCCGCAGAACGCCGGGGGAAGTGAGTAATGATTTTTATTTTTTGCTCCGCTGTATTCCCGGCGTATAAGGTGACAGTTGGGGGGTCGTCTTATACGCCCCGTCGCCTTATACGCCGGTATATACGGTATATTTTTTTTATTTTTACACATTTCTGGATGAATTGCAGGGAAGGGCTTCTATATTTAAGCCCTTCCCGACAATTCATCCCGCGCATGCTGGCAGCCCATTGCTTTCAGTGGAACCTGCTGTATTGCCGGCTCCATTGAATTCAATGGGCTAACATCGTTCTTCTCTGCCACAGCTGTTACTGCTGTGGCAGAGGAGAACGATCTTTATGCTGACAGTGCTGGGGGGGGCACTCTTGCCACTATTGTGGCTTAATAGTGGGACCTGGGAACTTGAGATGCAGCCCAACATGTAGCCCCTCGCCTGCCCTATCCGTTGCTGTGTCGTTCCCATCACTTTCTTAAATTGCCCCGATTTTCACAAATGAAAACCTTAGCGAGCATCGGCGATATACAAAAATGCTCGGGTCGCCCATTGACTTCAATGGGGTTCGTTACTCGAAACGAATCCTCGAGCATCGCGAAAATTTCGTCCCGAGTAACGAGCACCCGAGCATTTTGGTGCTCGCTCATCTCTAAAAAAGAGCAATTCTGGCTTTTCTTTTTCTGACGTTGACTCTGTGTGGTAAATAATGCGTTACTTTGATAGATTGGACTTTTACTGATGCAGCGATACCAAAAATGTATTTTTGTTTTATTACTTAGATTCTTCTATTAACAATTTGATAAAAGTTTTTTTTTTTACTTTTATTACTTCTTTTTTTTTAATTAGTAAAGCTTTTTTTTAAACTTAATTTTCACTTTTTTTTTTTCAGTCCCCATGGGGGACAAGAACTTGTGGTGGTTTGATCACTCCTGTAGTATGATGTAATGTCATAGCATGGCTTGATAGGCACTTTGCAATGGAAACCCTGGAGCCTTTTAGAAGGCCCCCAGGTTACCATGAAAACAGTACGACAACCCGCAATCTCATCATGGGGGGGGGGGGTGTACGGGACCCATGGCCATCAGTTGGGGCATTTAAATGCTGCTGTCAGAATTGACTATGGCATTTAAAGGGTTAGCAGCTCCAATAAGTAGCGTGGGTGTTGGCTGTCGCGAGAGAATGTCACCTGTAAGAAACAGCTGGCACCAACATTGTATGAAGCGGGGTTGACACGCGATCTCCCGCCATACATACCCTGGACGTGCAGAACATAACTGTACATCCTCTGTTGCTAATGAGTTAAATAAATGTCTAATCAGATTATTATTATTTTAACGGATAAATGCAGGGGACCTATTCTGCCTTCCTGTGATGACCAGGAGTTGGGCTGACGGTGAGGTGCTGGTGCAGCTTACATTCCTACTTATTCACTTTTATGCACCTTTACTGGACTTCTCTCCTCTAGGTAGTCCTACAGGACTCCTCTGATCTAATCAGCTACTACACTCCACCTCACCTCCCAATACATCGCGCCCCATTACAGGTCACCTCGCTGCCTTTAGCGGCTTAACCCCCACTATTGGCTGCCAAGTGCCGGAGCGTGCTGACAGCACAAGCATTGCGAGGTGCGGGAAGCACTGAATATGCTAACATCAGCTGCAGCTGCACAACTGATTTTGACTCTATTTTAGATGTAAGAACACAGCAGAATTTTCCACTACGGACATTCCACAGCATTTCCGCCTTGCGTGAACATACCGTAAGCTACTATAGGTAAACTATCAAATTATTAACCCTCTAGCTGCTGTTGAATGTTTGAGGAGAGCCAGCCCCCACTAACACATTAACTAAACCAGTAATACATTTTATAACAGCATTCCATACAACTCCGTTAAAACATCACAAAACTTTTATGCATCTTTATTCATGGTGGGCATAACTTTTGGATACTACATGCATATTCTTGGGTACCACCCCATGTTTGCAAGCAGCATAGAAACATTACACTTATTTTCCACTTATATGTACATCATTGATCAAACAGTGTTGATAGCGCGGCCCGGCTCTGTTTGATGTAACACACAGTATGGAGATTAATTAATAAGAGGGAAAATTGACATGTGCATGCACAGTGTGTTTGATGATTAAGGCTGTGATTAATTGTATGGCAACCATTCTACTGAGGTACGTGGTACACTCATGAATAGGCAAGTAATCGTGCATAGAACATCATACATTACAGTGTTATGTCCTAACAAAAGCTCATTCATTTTACTTTGACATCTGTGAAATGGGAATATGAATGTATAATTTTTAACAAATACAGTACAGAATAATGTATTGCAGTAGCTCCACCAGGGAAGGTGTTCTGTATTTCCTCTGTTTCTATAAATGCTAGTTAACTATGATGCGGAACAGATTAACCTCTCTGCCCTTAGGAGATATTACAATCCCTCATGAGGAATGGTTTAATTTGGGATCCCATACATCCTGATTTACAATTGTCAATCTCGTTTTGTTCACCATGAAGTCCTAGAAACTGAAAACTGAATCGACTATACCAGAATTAAAATGGCCATAATCTGGGCTACCTAGATTTTTTATAGTATTACTTGCAAAATCTCATATTAGCTCATTCTTTTAATTTTAATGGAAGTAACTTTATATAAAAGCCCAACTTCAGTTTGATCATATGTCCACCACTACCTGAGCTTGAATTTGGTTAAAGTCTGCAATTTCTCATGAAACCAATAAATACCATACTGCAGCATGCAAGCAAAACTATTGATTGTGATGAAGAACACAATCACTGAGGGGCTACCCATATAGGACAGATAATTCATAGAAGAATATTGCAAAATCATGTTTTTTTTTCTTGATTTGTAAAGCTGGTTATCCCACGATGCACAAGAGGAAAGGTGGCAAAAGACACAATATGGCAGCTGCTTAATGTGCATGATTATTGGGTCCTTATATATATATATATATATATATATATATATATATATATATATATATATATATATATATATATATATATATATATATATATATATATATATCTTCATGATTGAAGCTAAAAGGGGTATTCCACTGTGGCATGCCTTACCTTTTTGTTACCCCTCAATTAACCATTGCAACTCCCACAATCCTACTAGTCTTTAATTATGAATGGCTACCACTTGACAGCTGCAGCCAATCTTGCCATTCTGCTGGCATCATATCTCCTAGCATCTAAGTGGTGATACCAAGAGAACTAGGGTTGGCTGTAGGGCAGGGCATCAGATATCCCTCAGGCCAGCCACCAGCAGGTCTTTTGGGCCACCTGGTGATTGAGGCCCTGATACCTACAGGTGCTCACAGCCTGACACAGGGACTTACAGAGTAAAGCATTCCAATGCAGGTTGCACAATGATATCACTTCATTCCGCCGCCTGTGTGAGCCAGGAAGAGTCTCTATGCTGCAAAGTTAGGTAAGTACAGCTTTATGTATTTACTTATTTTTCATTTGGGGCACTGTCACTAAAGAATATTTAGGGAGGGGGCATGATCACAAGGGGCTACAGAGGAAGCAAACCTAATACAGAGGGGGCATTTAAAGGTCACAGATACTACTGAGGGTCCACTTGGGGGCAAAATTACTACTGAACAGTACTCGAGGACACAGTTGTTACTAAGGCGGTACTATTACTATTTAAAGGCAGTTGTAGCACCATTACAATTAAGGGGCATCATGACTTGTTAAGTGGGCACAATTACTATTTGAAGAAGACTATTACTATTAAGGGGCACCTGGAGGCACTATCAAAGGGGTATTCTAGTAAGAGGGCCCTTTTTGAGTTTTAGATGTTTTGGTGGGAGTCTGAACACTGGGACCCCCACCAATCATGACAATGAGGGGTATGTTTGCCCCACTTTCCATTGATTCTGCATCGAAGTTTCGCCTGGAGTGATGTCACTCGGAATAGAGTGCATGCTCCCTGTCTCTCCCCCCATTTCATTGAGGCTGATGAAAATAGCCAAGCATACATAGCTCTGCTATTTATATCAGCCTTATTGAAATGAATGGAGTAGCAGTGCACATGTATAGCAAGCACTCCTTCCCAAAAAACATCACTCCGATTGGAGCAGTAATTCAGAGGCAACTAGAAGTGGGCTTAATGGGCCCCCCCAATCTGAGGATCAATGAAGGTCCCAATGGTCGGACCCCCACTGATCAGCTAGTTATCCCTTTTTCAGTGAACAGGGGAATAACTCTTTTTACTGGAATACCCATTTAATGTTAAAAGGGCGCTATTGTTTTGTAAAGGTTACTATAGTAGCCATTATTACTACATGAGGAAACACAGGGGAGATATAATTATGGGGTACCAAGAGCAGCACTATTACTGTTTGGAGTTCAAAATGTGGCACTTTTACAGTGTGGTTCACTATTACCATGTAAGGGACAATATGGAGTACTATTTGTTTGGCACTATTATTTTTAGGGGCATTACCTGGCACTATTTATTCTAGTAGTGCTGCCTGTGTGGCACTCTTTTGGAGGTAACTATGACAATACTATTTCTAAAGTACAATATTTGCAAGCACTTTGTACACAGCAGTTATATTAATCACACAGATAGGGCAGAAGCAAACACATAACAAGAGAAGCAGCAGAGTTTCTATAGGCCTGGAAAAGGTTATCGGGCTGCTGGAAAAGCGAGAAATGAAAAATGTCTGTGTTACAAAATTTACATAGACAAGTCGTGACTGGAAGAAATCTTTATGGAGATCTGGGCCAAATGGAAGATATGGGAAAAGGGCAAAACTCCAGAGAGGACATTATCTGTGAAGTCAATACAAATAACTGCACTGTAATCACTTATACAGTCTGCAGAATGCCTGTATAGAACTTGTAGCTTTCTCTACATGGTCACTATAGGATGGTAATATTGGTCTTTGTATAACCATTCTGCTTAGGATGCACCTGTTTTATGTTGTGAGCTCAGGTCAGTGGACCCTCTGTCAGGCCAGGAAACAAAAATGCACCTGTGATACACTTGCATGAAACTTGCCATATAAAGAAAGTAATATAGTTCTTGGTTCTGGTGCTGTATTCATATACTGAGCTTGGTTCTAGTGTGATATTTATGTTATGAACTTGGTTCTGGTGCTGTATGTACGATATAAGCTTGGTTCTGGTACTGTATATATATCATGGAGTTGGTTCTGGTACCATATTTATGTTGTTGGATTAATAGGGTAAGTGGTGAAACACACAATGACTGTACACTGCCAAATTACATCCATCCAGGGTGGCTGAACAATATTGGCAATAATCAGTGCAATCATTGGCCGCAATAGGCGGGCATGGTTTGACTTCATGCTGCTATCTGAATCATGGCTGTCATGGGACAATTCTGTTTTCTTGCCCCCTTGGCTAAAATTTGCCAGCCAGTGCTTGAGGAGAATGACATGTGAATGAGTGGCTTTTTATTGGCTGTAGCGATCAGGTGGTAGTCGTGTTAGAGAAAAATGGGTGAGGACTGCAGAAGCTACTGTTCTATATTGCCGTGGGAAAGATCAAGTGAGAAGGATTTCTTTTATTCTTTTAATACATTTATAGTAATTTAAAAAAGTTATTTCACAATTGGACAACCTCTTTAATTTTTCTCAGGCAGAGCTTCAAATCCTCCTAAAGTAGCTAAGAGGGTTGACACACTTTTGTGTGCCTTATCAATAGCCTGTTTCATCCTAATAGGTGTATTGAGGAATTGAAGCTTCTTGACAGCAAGTTCGATCCTTGAGTTTTTTTCTAAGTCCTAATAAGAAAAATTGTAGACTCACCAAATCCCTTCCAAGAAAAAGTCTAACATTCCATCAATCTTCATAGGATGAGTAGTTCCACTGTGTCAAAGGCTATGGTTCATGCTAATATGACAGAAGTATAACTCTTGGGAAATTGTGTATCACAAAAATCTAATATTTTAGAAGAAAATGCAAAATACGCACAGTATTTGAAGATGTATAAAGAGGATTCCTGTATTCAATATGCAGTATTTTTATAGAGGAAAATGTTATTTAAAATACAGTATGTTGCTGTCTACAATCTAAAATTATTTCTACAAAAATGTAGCTACTTTGATGCCTGTACACCGTAGTCACAGACCCTGCCATGAGGAATGGCTACTGCCTCTTTGCTTGACAACTGTGCCATGGCGTTTGCACAGATTTGCAGAGCTGCTCCCAAATTTTTATGGGCTTTTGGGCGATAAAGTTACAGTTGGCCTTATTATGCCTTATGTTCTTTAATCCAGCCAGTATACTATACACCACAAAGCTGCCAGTGGCATTAACAGAACATTCACATTGGGCATTTTTCACTATTGTATTTGCTGCATTGTTTGCTTAAGTTTTTTTTTTTGTTTAAATGTAAAAATCAAGCACCTAGAAGGAGCTGTTATTTTGTTGCAAAACTCAGTATGCAGTTACATCTCAGGCAGGTATGCAAATGATTACAGTTGTGGCATGGTTAGATGAAGTCTTGCCACCTGAGGCCCCAAAAGTGGTTCCACCCTTGGCCCATAAAAAGGCTCTTAGAAACTACTGTCATGTAGTGAATCTCTTTTTACACTTGTGTAGAGCTTGTTGACTATGTGGGAGAATAACTATGAGATGTTTCACTATTATGTGTGTATTTTCTGTTAGCTGTGAAGATTCTAAAATGAGGATGATATTTGTGTTTCCAATCTAAACCTCTGGGGGAAGGGAACATCACCCCCCCCCCTCCCATCTCCACAAGAACTGAAGGAGCAGCAGGTCTGACTGGTTTCTTGACCAGTGGAAAACTTATACAAGGCTCAAGTTACAGCTGCATGGCCAAAAGGAATGTCTTTGTGTTAAAGGACTGGAAATGATGGAGAGAAACAGGAAATATTTCTTCTCACAGCAAGTCAAGAATGAATAGAGCATGCTCAAGGGAAGCTCCTCCCCGGTGAATGATCTCACAGCTACCTCACAAATACCTCCCTATGAGAATGACCTATCAGCACACAAAATTCTGTAACTGGACCCTGAATGAACTAACTTCCTGTTTTGAAACCTTATATAAACTTTTACCCGCCTAAATAAAAGTTAGATCCCTTTTGGTGTACACCATGTCGATGTGTGTTCATTTGGGGGGATCTCTGGGCCTGTATATTAATCAAATCTAATAAGGCACCCACAGTATATCGAATAGCGAACATTGCGCTACCAACCACTAAACACTTCACTATGCTGCAATCAAAGAGATCATGCTTAATTAATAGAGTTTGAGAGGGGGCACATTATTGGAATGCGAGAAGGTGGATGGTCATATTGATTAATTGATCACCGACTTTTAGGAGGTGTTGGAATCAGAGGATGCATGAGGGCATGCACACAAGACAAACAAGCTCAGGACTCCCCTGACAGACCACCAGTAGAGAGGATCATCTTATAGTCCAACAAGCATGAGCAGCTCCAACTGTTTCATTCTCTGCCATCCGGAGACCAGTGGCACTATTGTTACAGTTCCCTTTGTCTCTTAGAACCATTTTCAGGTGCTTTACTGAAGAACCACTGGTCTCATCGCACCCATTACATGTACTACCTTTGACACCTACAACTGCACTGCTACAGAGTGTAACCAGGTTGTTTTCAACATTTTTTTGGGCATTGACGATGGCCTTGTTCATGTTCAGAGACCAAAGGGTGAACGCTTCAATCTTGCCTTTGCTGTTGAGCAGAGCATTGCCCCTACTGCTGGTGTGATGGTCTGCATGGCCGTGGAACACAACAGTTGGTCACACCCAGTAGTGGCATGAGTGACAATCACAACTCAGTGATATGCTCAGGACCTCATGCAGCCACATGTTTTACCTCTCATGGCAGGACCTCTAAATGGCATTTTCTAGCAGGATGATACTTGCCTGCACATAACAAGAGTGTCACAGATATGCCTTCACAACATTGCAACACTTCCATGGCCCGCCCCATCATCAGATTTATTTACCACTAGAACATGTTTAGGACCATCTGGGACACCAATATTGACTAGCCTGCACGATCTAGAGGCTCAGTTACAGCAAATGAGGACCGATATGTCACAGGATAATATTTGCAACCTGTATGCCTCCATGTCCACCCATATCACATCCAAGCTTGAGGTGGCCCAACAGGTTACTAGAGCATCCATGCCTGTCCGTATCGCATCATGTATCCAAGCTATTGGCAGCCTACCAGGGTATTAGAACCTCTCTTCAAGTGTTCAGTTTTCAAGAGTGACAAAACCCTAGCTTAAGCTCTGTTCAGATTCCTATTGTTTTGTTCCATCAATGGGTGCAATCATAAATGCCAGAAAGAATATAACAGCATGCTGTGCTATTTTGTCCTGTAAATGTGTCTGGTTAAAACTAAACAAAACTCATTATAGTCAAAGATATATTAACCTTGTTCTATTTCACAATGGAACAGAACAATGGAAATGTGAACAGAACCTAATTTGTTTACATAATCAGAAGTCTTAACTAGTGATGAGCGAACATACTCGTTTAGGGCTATTTCGCAATCGAGCATCGCTTTTTTTCGAGTAACTGCCTACTTGGGTGAAAAGAGTCGGGGGGCACCGGGGGGCGGCGTGGTGGAGCGGGGGGTAGCAGTGGGGAACAGGGGGGAGCTCTCTCTCTCCCCCACAACTCCCCTCTGCAACTCCCCGCTCACCCCCGGCGCCCCCCGAATCTTTTCACCCGAGTAGGCAGTTACTCAAAAAAAGCAATGCTCCATTGCGAAATAGCCCTAAACGAGTACGTTCACTCATCTCTAGTCTTAACCCCTTAGTAATGAAGCCTGTTTGCGCCTTAATGATGGAGCCAAAATCTGAAAATCTGACGTGCCACTTTAGCATAGAATAACTCTGTAAAGGTTTTGCATATACAAGTGATTCTGACATTGTTTTTTCGGCACATATTATACTTCACTTAGGTGGTAAAAATAGACCAATAGCATTTGTGTATATTTATTAAAAGTGCCAAAATTTGGAAAAAAATTTGCATTTTTTCACATTTTCAACTGTAATATCTTAAATATGTGCAAACATATTGTACACATTTTTTATAAGATGTATATTTCCATATATTTACTTTATTTAACATTACTTGTTAACATTTTGAGGAACATTTTGTTTTCCTACACCAAGCAAATATTGCAAAGGCTCATAGATGCCAGAATGATAGATCCCCCCACAAATAACGCCATTTTAAAAACTACACCCCTTTACACCCCTCGTATATTAACTGAGGGGTGCCATGAGTATTTTGACCTCACAGTTTTTATTTTTTA
This sequence comes from Eleutherodactylus coqui, assembly GCF_035609145.1. Classification (NCBI taxonomy): domain Eukaryota; kingdom Metazoa; phylum Chordata; class Amphibia; order Anura; family Eleutherodactylidae; genus Eleutherodactylus; species Eleutherodactylus coqui. The sequence continues at coordinate 123,784,257 of NC_089840.1, read as the reverse complement.
GGAGTTAATGCAATTAATAGGAGAAAAAATAAAATTTCATATTTTAAAGACATTTTTTTGCATAGTGCACATGAAAATGAGGATTTACACCCCAAACTGGATAGCACTGTTTGTCTTGTGTTCAGAAACATACCCATTGTGGCTCTCCACTACATCTATCTGGATTTACAGACATCCCACACACAGCTCTACTACATCCATCCTTATGCCCAGACATTACACACACAGCTCCACTACATTCATGCTGATTCCCACACATTACACACACAGCTCTACTACATCCATCCTGATTTCCACACCTTACACACACAGTTCTACTACATCCATCCTGATTCCCACACATTACACACAAAGCTCTATTACATACATCCTAATTCCCACACAAGACACACACAGCTCTGCTACATTTATACTGATTCCCACACATCACCCACACAGCTCTACTACATCCATCCTGATGCCCAGACATCACACACACAGCTCTACTACATCCATCCTGATTCCCACACATTGCACACACACCTGTGCTACATCCACATCCATCCTGATTCCTAGACATAACACACAGCTCTAGTACATCCTTATCCCTTCAGCTCATCCAGCAGGAATGATAACCAGCACAGCAGACTCCTGGATACACTGATCAGCCCCTGGTCATATGATACATGACTCCACCCACACATAGGATCATATGATGGTGACATCATCACAGGCCCTGGCAGTTGCTGTCCGGCTCTGCAGGTGGTTCTTTGGGTTGGTGCTTATCCAGTATACAGTACTTTCTACCAAATTCCAGAATGGCTCCTCCCATAGCAGCGTTGGTCACGTGAAAGTAACATCACTGCATGTCCTGCAGCCCGCTGGATCTCTGTGGTGGCTGTAGATCGGTGTCTCCTGTCAGAACTGCTGAGCTGTGTTTGAGATAATAATGGCTTAGTTGCATTCTCATTTTGTTATTTTCGTTCTCCCCTTCCAAGAGCCTTAACTTTGTTCTATTTCTATCGGTCTGGCTTTGTGTTTTTATATATGCTGTAGGACATGCTATGACATTACCGTTATGTGATCAGAGTGGAGCATAAGAATCACCCACACACATACTCATGGAAAAGTAGTCATTAGTAGTTTGACTATGGGGGAAATGCAGAGAAAAAATTAGGAGTTTACAATATTCTATTGTATGGAATGTCACTAGTGTTGAGCAATTAACATTGAACAACAAAAATGCACTTTGAAATTTTTTCCTTTCTCAAAATAGTTAAACTACCAAATTTTTGGTCAAGAAATATGAATATGACATTAGATTTTGTTTATTAGCTTTGTTTTTTAAGATATACTAATCTCAAATCAAAATACTAAAACTATGCTTTGAAGTTCTCTCTTATCTCAAAATAACTAAAATACCCTAATTTTGGGTCAGGGAAAATGAATGTGACATTATATTTTGTTTAACCCCTTGAGTGGCACGCCCGGATATTTTCCGGAATGAGCTCCACTGCCCATAGCGATATAGCCCGGAAGATTTTCGAGCTATGTTTCACTGTGGGAGCTACAGAGCACACTGCCATAAGCTGTGGCAGTGTGCTCTGCCTCCACAGACCCACACAGAGCAGTGCAGGACTTTGAAAAACAGAAGCAGGAAGATATTGCCGATCCGCCGACAATCTCCCGCTTCTATTTTTCAAAGTCCTGCACAGCTTTGTTTACAGGTTGTCAGAAGCCAGCCGATGGTCTTTGTAGCAGGGAGAGCTGGTGCTTGGCTGTCAGAGGATAGCCAGGCACCAGCTCTTACACAGCAGAGAATGGAGAAAACCCCTGATCTCAGCTGTGTTAACCCTTTAATTACTGCGGTCTATGCGACTGCAGCATGTAAAGGGCTGTCACCGGAATATGATCAGGGGGTCCTGATGGGTCCCCGTAGAAGTCCCCTAAAGGGACAAAAATAAAAAAAAAGGAAAAAGAATTATTAAAAAAATGAAAATAAAAACACTTGCCTCCCTTTACTTTGTAAAAAAATAAAAACAAAATTACACATGCGGTATCCCTGCATCCTAATGACCCAGAGAAGGTAGTTAGTACATTATTTAACCCCTTAATGACACGGCCCCTTTTTTTCTTTTTTCCCCTTTCCTTTTCTTCTTCCCCCTGTTTAAAAAAAGGGGGACAGGGTGACTGAAAAAGTGCCTTTGTGGTGTTCTTTATTTTTATTTTTTGGACTACATTCACAGTGGGGGGTAAATAATGCACAACTTTGATAGATCAGACTTTTACAGACGTGGCAATACCAAATATGTATTTTTCCTTTATGATTTAGATTTTTTTTATTATAGATATGGCAAAAGGAGGGTGATTTAAACTTTTATTACTTTTTTTAACCCCTTAGTGACCAAGCCTGTTTGCGCCTTAATGACCAGGCCAAATTTTGCAAATCTGACATGTGTCACTTTAACATGGAAAAACACCAGAAAGGTTTTGCATATCCAAGCGATTCTGACATTGTTTTTTCGCCACATGTTGTGCTTCATTTAGGCGGAAAAAATAGACCGATAAAAATTGTGTTTATTTATTAAAAGCGCCAAAATTGGGAAAATTTTGAAAAAATCGTCATTTTTTCACATTTCCAACTGCAATATCTTAAATATGTGCAAACATAATATAGAAATTTTTGCTAAGATTTATATTTCCACCCGTTTACTTTATTTTGGGCGCACATTGGAAAAACTTTCGTTTTTTTTTAACTATTTAGGAGACGTACAAATTTAACATTACTTTTTAGCATTTTGAGGAACACTTTGTTTTCCTATACCAAGCCGAGATTGGAAAGGCTCATGAGTGTCAGAATAATAGATACCCCCCCAAATGACCTCATTTTAAAAACTACACCCCTTAATGTATTCACTGAGGGGTGTCATGAGTATTTTGACCCAACAGTTTTTTTTCAGGAATTAATTCAATTTAGAGGAGAAAAAGTAAAATTTCATATTTTTGCAAATCTGTCATTTTAAAGACATATTTTTTTCCTATAGTTTACATGAAAATCAGGATTTACACCCCAAAATGGATACCCCTATTTCTCCCGTGTTCAGAAATATACCCATTGTGGCCCTATTGTTATATCTGAGTCCACAACGGGGCCCAAAATGAAAGGAGTAGTCAGTGTCTTTCAAAACAGAAATTTTGCTTGAAGTCCTTTTAGGCCCCATAGCACACATGTAGAGTTCTTGAGCGCCCAAAACCATAGAAACCCCCCACAAATGACCCCATTTTGAAAACTAGACCCCTTAAGGAATTTATCTAGGGGTGTACTGCATATTTTGACCCCACAGTTTTTGAATGAATTCAAACCAAGCAAAAGGAAAAAATTGTGATTTTCGTTTTTTCGGCAATTCTGTCATTTTAAAAACAGCTTTTTTTGTACAGCACACATATGAAGGAAGACTTGCACCCAAAAATGGATACCCCTGTTTGTCCCGTGTTCAGAGACATACCCATTGTGGCCCTAATCTTATGTCTGGATACACAACGGAGCCCAAAATGAAAGGAGCGACCGGTGGCTTTCGGAACACAAATTTTGCTTGAAGTCCTTTTAGGCCCCATTGCCCACTTGTAGAGTTCTTGAGCGCCCAAAACCATAGAGAACCCCCACAAATGACCCCATTTTGAAAACTAGACTCCTTAACGAATTTATCTAGGGGTGTACTGCGCATTTTGACCCCATAGTTTTTGAATAAATTCAAGCAAAGCAAAAGGAAAAAATTTGGATTTTTGTTTTTTTGGCAATTCTGTCATTTTAAAAACAGCTTTTTTTGTACAGCACACATATGAAGGAAGACTTACACCCCAAAATGGATACCCCTGTTTGTGCTGTTTTCAGAAATATACCCATTGTGGCCCTAATCTTATGTCCGCATGCACAACGGGGCCCAAAATAAAAGGAGTAATTGGTGGCTTTCAGAACATAGATTTTGCTTGAAGTCCTTTTAGGCCCCATTGCCCACTTGTAGAGTTCTTGAGCGCCCAAAACCATATAGAACCCCCACAAATGACCCCATTTTGAAAACTAGACCCCTTAACGAATTTATCTAGGGATGTACTGCATATTTTGACCCCACAGTTTTTGAATAAATTTAAGCAAAGCAAAAGGAAAAAAATAGGATTTTCATTTTTTGGGCTATTGTGTCAATTTAAAAACAGTTTTTTTTGTACAGCACACATATAAATGAAGGCTTTCACCCCAAAATGGATACCCCTGTTTGTCCCGTGTTCAGAAACATACCCATTGTGGCCCTAATAGACTTACAGGACCCATGGCTAGGCCTACAATGAAAGGAATACCCGTTGGATTTCAGGGTACCACTGAATAAATTTCAGGCCCCATTGCCCACTTATAGAGCCATTGAGCGGCCAAAACTATAAAGAACCCCCTCAAATGACCCCATTTTGAAAACTAGACCCCTTAACGAATTCATCTAGGGGTGTACTGCGTATTTTGACCCCACAGTATTTGAATGAATCTAAGCAAAGCAGAAGGAAAAAGTTACGATTTTCAATTTTTTTGGCAATTTTTTCAATTTAAAAACAGTTTTTTTGTACAGTGTGCATAGGAATGAAGACGTTCACCCCAAAATGGATACCCCCGTTTGTCCCGAGTTCAGAAACATACCCATTGTGGCCCTAATCTACTTACAGGACGCATGGCAAGGCCTATAAAGGACGGAACACCTGTTGGATTTTAGGGCACAACTGAATAAATTCCAGGCCCCATTGCTTATTTGTACAGAATAAAGATTGACTCCCTAAAAATTCCCCCCCTCCCCCTCCGCGCCCTTTTTGGCGTTCGCAAATCTTAGATAAAAGTAAAAATGTGAACTGTGTAGTATTTCCGAAGACAGGGGTAATTACGGAGGCTGGTTGGAATGGGCCCATGGGGCAATAAAACCGGGTATCCCCCCCCCCCCTCCTCTCATGCTTTTTGGGGGTATTTCATGACCTCAGTGGCGGGTATGGGGTGTAAAAAGTGGCGTTCCGTGAGTCTCCGTAAGCTTGATGAGGTGCGGCGGTCTCACACAGAAGGCGCTCAACAAGGTGCTCCTGGAACTGCAGGAAAGCGAGCGTTCCCGGGGCTTCTTGTAAAATACGTATCACAGGTAGCGGTCTGAATAACGCCGGGCTCACGCGGGTGCAGGCGGAATCCGCTTGCGGAGGCCCACAGCGGATCCCATCTGTGAGCCCGGCTGTGACCCTGCGTACGGCTGCGTAATGTACTGCGCATAACTGCGTACTCACACAGGCGGTCATGCACAGTACACCTTTGTTTGTATTTCCCGCACCATCGCTTAGCGATGACGCGGGTACCCGCAGCCCGTATACAATGTAGTTGCGTATGGACTGCGGGTATATCCGCGACCATGGAGCACAATGGGCTCTATGTTGCCGATATCCGCAGTAAAATAGAACCTGCTGCGTTCTCTTTTCTGCGAGTGGATTACGCAATCCCGACCTGCTAATGTGAGCGGAATTGTGTAATCCAATGCGATTGATCTGCGTATTACCACGGATCAGACGCATGCGGAATCCGTCATTCCTATCCGGTCATGTGAGACCGGCCAAAGGTAGATCGCTACCTTTTTATCACGTGACCGGGGACCGCTCAACGAGGCCACCCGTCACTGCTCCAGGCTCTCTGTGACCGTTGGTCGCTGGGAGCAAGGAGATTTTAAATTTCCTGGGCTCCCTGACTCCTGCGCATGTGTCCGGCTTTTTGCCGGCAATCGCATGTGCAGAATCCTGGAAGGTCCACGGAGGAAGATCGCGTCGGGATTCAAATACGCAGGCCTCCGGTAAAAAGTTTCATCTCCTCTCACCGATCGCATCAGTGAGGGGAGATGAAACTTCAAATTTTTTTTTTTACTTTTACGTGATCGCCATTATTGGATAATGGCGAACACGTGACCAGGAACCGCTCACCGCAGACCCCCATTAAATCTCCATGCTCTTGGCTACGTTTTGTAGCCAGGAGCAGGGAGAATTTAAATTATCCTGGCAATCCACAGCTTTTGCGCATGCGCCCGCCATTTTGGCGACGGGCGCGTGTGCAGAAGCTGTGGTAAGGTCCGCGGATAAATCTGGGGGCCTTAGGTACGTACTTTCATCCTCCCTCACGGATATGATCCATGAGGGGAGATGAAACGTACGCTTTTTAAACTTTTAAAAACTTTTTTTTACTTTTTTTTTTTTTACTTTTTTACACTTTTTTCTCACTTTACATCATGTCCCCGGTATAATCTCTCTGCTCCTAGCTACACATGGCAGCCAGAAGCAGAGGGATTTTAAATTTCCCGGGGCTCGAGCCCGTCTGTTCACGCGCCCGATGTCAATCATCGGGCGCGCATGCGCAGACGGGGATTCGGGTCCCGGGACATCGGGACACCGCTGAGGACTGGGGGTGAGTATTTTCACCTCCCCTCATGGATCCGATCCATGAGGGGAGGTGAAACTGACTTTTTTAAAACTTTTTTTTAACTTTTTCGCGATCGCCGCTAACCATTGGATAACGGCGATCGCGGTACCGGGGACCGCTCACCGCAGTCCCCGCTGACATCTCCTGCCTCCCGGCTACCTACAGGAGCCGGGAGCCAGGAGATTTTAAATCTCCCGCGCCGCCGGGCCTTCTGCGCATGCGGCTGACGTAATGCCGCCTGGCGCGCATGCGCAGAAGACCGGCTTCGGGCCCCGGAGCGGCAGGAGAGCGGGGAGCAGCGTGCCAGACCTCGGTGAGTAATTTCAGCTGCTCCGATGGATCCGATCCATCAGAGCAGCTGAATCTTTAACTTTTATGTACTTTTATTTACTTTTTTTGCGATCGGCGCTATCCATTGCATAGCGCCGATCGCAATGCCGGGGGGGGGCTCCAAACAGCCCGGGATGACAGCTCCATGCTGTCAGCTACCTGCGGACACCGACAGCATGGAGCTGTCACGTCCACAGCCCGAGGGGCACTATTCTCTGCAGGAAGCATGTTTTTACGTCCTCAGAGAATAGAGCCCACTTCGGGAGGACGTAAAAACACTATGGGCTGGTCGTTAAGGGGTTAAACAAAGAGAGAGAGAGAAAACCCTATCCATATGTTACCCTTGGGCAAATTTGAACCCACAACTCCAGCACTACAAAGCAGCAGAGCTAACACGTGAGCCACGATACCTGTCCTTTCTACTGAAGAAGAGGAGAAGAACAGGAATAATATATACTATAACCCTTTGATAGATTCAAACCTAGAACTCCAGCACTGCACAGCAGCACTAACAACTGAGCCACCACTCTTTCTGTTTTCCCCAAGAGTAGGAGAAGAACAAGAAAAAACACAAAGTGAACATGTATTCAGATTTACACCAATGATCATTTTTTAATTAGAAATAGATCACATATGTCCACAACAAAGCATTCAGGCAGTTGTTCAATGGTCATTTCTGGACTCCAGAAGTCCAAGGTCACTTATAGTAGTCTTGAAATACAATATTTTTAGAAATGCCGTATTGATCAGAATGACACCCAGTTGCAAAATATAAGTATTGATATATTGAAAGAAAATATATGTCTAAAACACATTAGTCAAACATTTTCTTTTCTTTTTATAATTCTATAAATACTTTTTCGCTGTATACATACTCTGGGAGTTAGGCTACTTGATGAGACACATTGCATTTTGTTCTGTTTCTTTGCCAGAGATATGTCAATTTAAAAAAGAGGGAAGGTGCTGGTAATCATCAGGTTGACATCATTCACAGGTCTACTGTTATGAAAAGTAAAACAGCATGTAAATACTTTCAGTATTCATATGATAAACAATTTGACAACAAATGAAGCACACTTGTGCTACTATCAATATCTGAACTAATACAGTATCTACACAGCCCCAGAAAATCATTTTGCAGTTCTCTTAATCTAATAAATGATCTTCAAATGCAGATGCTTCGTACCATTCTTCTTTCATCTGTTCCTCCTTGTCTACTCATACTCTAATTTGGGGAGCTCCTTCTCGATAGTGGCAACATGTGGGCCCCATTACCTGACACATAGCTCCTTGAGAAGCAGCAAGATAATCAAGGACAACAGTATAATCATTTCTGACTAGTATTAATTGTTCCTGCATCATTAATGCAGACAGAGATTGGAGCTCCCAGAGGGTAATTTGCATGTTCCTGCTTCATTCTGGGAAGAGCGAAGAGTGACTGTGAGTGGGATGATGGCTGGGTTAAGATCTAGCTCCTCTGAGAAAATCATCACTTAATAGCATCTTAAAAGTTATATATCACCGCAAGAAATCTTGACTTTTAGAAGTTCAGAAGTGGACATAAACATGGAAGGGGAGCATAGCCATATGGTGAGCTGCAATTTATGCTATATGTTTACAGTCCTACCAGAGGAAAAGCCAAACTTCACCTGCCAGAAATGCAAGCTTGTGTCTCTATTGGAGGAAAAGGTGCAGGTCTTCAGGAGAGAATAACTATATTGAAACTCTTTAAGGAAGATTAAGATTTTCTTGAGTAGAAATGATTCTTCTGAATGAATATTGAAGGAAAATACATTTTTAGTGTACCTGCAGAAGCAGAGGAATGGAATCATGTGACCCAAGAAGCAGGAGAATCAGGAGTCAGCCAGCACCCATACTCCTTAGGAACTCACAAAGGAGAGCAATGAAGAGGTATATCAAGAAATGACTTTGCCCAAAAAAGAACAGCATAGTAAGCACTCACAATCCTTTTGGATGGAGAAAAAGAAGTGTTGTCCTGGAGAAAAAAAGAAGAATGCTGATAGTGGGATAGAGGAGCAAGAGACACCAATCACAAACTAAAATGTTTTTTATTTCATTGCATATCTTAATAGAGCTGTCATTGTTTTATGTTTGTTGATCGTTTGATTGATTCATTATATACAAAAAAACTGTTTTTACACAAATGGACAGATCATGGGAATCAAACAGGGGGAAATTGGAGCTCCTAACACAGAAAGAGAAACATGATATAATAGGCATCATTAAAACTTGGGGGGATTATACACATGATTGGAATACAAGGCTTGAAGGATACAACTTATTTAGAAGGCCACCTGCACACAGCAGAGCCAAATTCCGCATGCATGAGCCTGCAGTGGAGTCCGGTCCTGGTTGCAGCTGGCTTCGATGTGTACCCATCATTTTACTTCTTTATCTGTACTGCGGATGAACCTGGTGACTCGCTGTCGGACATGAGCAGTACAGATTTTTTTTCAAATGTTAATTTTTCCCTCGCCATCTGCGACATGTTAATTGTGGACGGGCCGCAGGTCAGACAGCTTCCATTAACTTTAATGCAGACAAAAGTGAAACATGCTGTGATTTTTTTCCTTTGCTTGCTTGGTTTCTGCAAGAGTGCAGGAAAAAGTCTTTGCATAGCATACTATGTATGATATTTGCTGCGGAACCGTGGTGTGGATGCCGACCGTAGATTCCACAATGTAAATTTGCCTGTGTGCAGGTGGCCTAAGTAACAGTCTTAATAAAAGAGGAGGAGGTGTTACATTGTATGTTAGCAAGGTATGTATCTTGGACCCAATTCTTAGCAACCTGCTCCTGTACACAAGCCGACTATCTCCTCTGATTCATGGCTGTGCGCCACCTGTGGTACTGAAGAAGAGGTGGATTTTGCTTCGAAACGTTTTACACATTAGGAATTTTGCCTTGAAACACTTTACATTTTCAGTGATCATGTTTTCATTGACTTTCGGATAACAAGGAGAGGAAGACCTGAGAAGAATCAAAAGTCAAGGTTGCATTTAGAAAGGCAGATTTTTATGAACTCAGAAAATGGGTAGGAAGGATCCAATGGCTGGATGTTCTTAAAGGGGTTGTCTCGCGGCAGCAAGTGGGGTTATACAATTCTGTATGGCCATATTAATGCACTTTGTAATGTACATCGTGCATTAAATATGAGCCATACAGAAGTTATTCACTTACCTGCTCCGTTGCTAGCGTCCCCGTCTCCATGGCTCCGTCTAATTCTGATGTCTTCTGGCGTTTTTAGACGCGCTTACGCAGTCCGTGCTTCTGCCTGGTGAATGGGGCCGATCGTGCCGGAGAGCTGGTCACCGCGTCGTCATCGTAGCTCCGCCCCGTCACATGTGCCGATTCCAGCCAATCAGGAGGCTGGAATCGGCAATGGACCGCACAGAGCCCATGGTGCACCATGGGAGAAGACCCGCGGTGCACCATGGGAGAAAACCGCAGTGCATCCCTGGGAAAGGACCGGCGGCCATCTTAGGGAGAAGATTTTTAAAACTTCATATTTCGTCAGATCGGTGAGTAGCAAACGGTTTAAAAACCGCTTTAAATTGCTATTTTATGCCAGGGGGGTGACAGGGGGAATGGGCTAATGTAAAATTCTGATGTTTGCCGTGAGACAACCCCTTTAAGGACAGAAATGTTCAAGAAGGATGGGAAATATTGGAAAATGAGATTCTTTAAAGCAGAATCGTTAACAATTCCTAAAAGAAGGAAGAATTGGATGCATTTTAAGAGACCAGGATGGAACTTAATTACATGCTAAAAAGGAAGAAAATTTTGTTTATCAAATGGAAAGAGGGGACATATCTAAAGAAGAATATAATGCAGTCTGCAGAAACTGTAGGACAAGTGGCAGAAAAGCTAAATTTAATTATGAATTGAGGCTTGCAACAGAGGATAAACGCAATAAAAAAATTTGGGGAGTATGCCAAAAGCAAAAGAAAAGTCCAAGATGCTACAGGATGTTTACAGGATGAAAATGGTGAATTGGTCAAAAATGGTAGGGAGAAGGCTGGACTTTTAAGTTCCTATTTTGTATGTTTTCTCTCAAAAAGTAAATGGAACATCAGCTGATCTTTCCTGCGCTATTGAAGGAGTAAAAGAATACAGGTTATCTATAAGCAGAGTTTTGGTGAGGGAACACATAGCTAAGTTAAATTAACTAAAGTCTCCAGGTGCAGATGAATTAAATCTGAAGGAAGCAGCAGAGTTAATTGCTGAACCACTCACCATAATTTTTGAAAATTCCTGGAGAGCAGGGGAAGTCCCAGAAGATTAGAGAAGGGCAAATGTTGTTCCTATCTTCAAAAAAAGGGAAGAGAGTAGACCCAGGAAACTACAGACCTGTGAGCCTGACTTCTATATTGGGAAAGATCTTTGACAAAATTATTAAACAGCATGTATGCAAGTACCTGGATGAGAATGGAGTAATTGACCAATCATGCCAGACAAATCTAATTTCCTTCTATGACAGAATCACTGACTGGGTTGATCAGGGAAATGCAGTAGATATCGTATATTTTGACTTTAGTAAAGCATTTGACAAAGTACTTTATACCATCCTTATTGAAAAAAAGACCAAATATGGGATTAACAAGGCAACTATTAGGTGGATTCACTACTGGCTGAGTGATTGACCGTACTCAAAGAATGGTCATAAATTGCTGCACATCCAAGTGGAAGAATGTGTCAAGTTTTGTACCACAACGTTCTGTGCTGGGCCCAGTGTTGTTCAACGTTTTTATAAATGATCTGGAGGAGGGAATTGAGGGGAAACTGATTAAAGTTTCCGAAGACACAAAGCTAGAAGGGATAGCTAATAGAGATGAGCGAACGTACTCGTCCGAGCTTGATACTCGTTCGAGTATTAGCGTGTTCGGGATGCTCGTTACTCGTAACGAGTACCACGCGATGTTCGGGTTACTTTCACTTTCATCTCTGAGACATTAGCGCACTTTTCTGGCCAATTGAAAGACAGGGAAGGCATTACAACTTCCCCCTGCGACGTTCAAGCCCTATACCACCCCCCTGCAGTGAGTGGCTGGGGAGATCAGGTGTCACCCGAGTATAAAAATCGGCCCCTCCCGCGGCTCGCCTCAGATGCGTTGTGAGATAGCTGAGGGACAGTGCTGTTGGTGCCGGAGCTGCTATAGGGAGAGTGTTAGGAGTTAGTGTAGGCTTCAAGAACCCCAACGGTCCTTCTTAGGGCCACATCTAACCGCGTGCAGTAGTGTGGAGGCTGCTTTTAGCAGTGTTGCACTTTTTTTTTTTTTTGGTATATCGGCCGTGCAGAGCATTGCGCCCTGCAGTAATAGTCCAGGGACAGAAGTGTGGAGGCAGGGAGAGCGTTAGGAGTTATTGTAGGCTTCAAGAACCCCAACGGTCCTTCTTAGGGCCACATCTAACCGTGTGCAGTACTGTGGAGGCTGCTTTTAGCAGTGTTGCACTTTTTTTTTTTTTTTGGTATATCGGCCGTGCAGAGCATTGCGCCCTGCAGTAATACTCCAGGGACAGAATTGTGTAGGCAGGGCCAGAAGACATATATTATAGATTGAATATACGCAGTGGTCCTTTTCAAAAAAATATTGGAAAAAAATCTATTTGGCCTGCCTGTCACTGTGCTCAGTGTTCTGGGTCCGTGTCTGCTGGGGGTAGTAGTTCTCCAAATAAATACGCAGCCAGCTAAGTGTTACAGCAGGCTTGCGCCAAATTATTTCCTGGCTCTGAAATCACCGGTCTGTTGCAGTTAATAACAGTGCAACACTGCAGTTCCGTGACACACTGCAGGGACAGAATTGTGTAGGCAGGGCCAGAAGACATATATTATAGATTGAATATACGCAGGCATATGATGGCCAAGCACCCCACAAGGTGGGACGATGCCCGTTCACCGCCTCTGGTTTGCACCACTGCCTCTCCCCCTGTGCCCCAACCTGCCACTGAGATCCAACCCCCCTCTGAGGACACAGGCAGTACCGTCTCCTGGCCTGCACCCACACCCTCACCTCCGCTGTCCTCGGCCCCATCCAGCAATGTCTCTCAGCGTAGCGTCCAGACGTCGCTAGCGCCACTGTTTGAGCGCAAGCGCAAGTACGCCGCCACGCACCCGCACGCTCAAGCGTTAAACGTGCACATTGCAAAATTGATCAGCCTAGAGATGCTGCCGTATAGGCTTGTGGAAACGGAGGCTTTCAAAAGCATGATGGCGGCGGCGGCCCCGCGCTACTCGGTTCCCAGTCGCCACTACTTTTCCCGATGTGCCGTCCCAGGCCTGCACGACCACGTCTCCCGTAACATTGTACGCGCCCTCACCAACGCGGTTACTGCCAAGGTCCACTTAACAACAGACACGTGGACAAGCACAGGCGGGCAGGGCCACTATATCTCCCTGACGGCACATTGGGCGAATTTAGTGCAGGCTGGGACAGAGTCAGAGCCTGGGACCGCTCACGTCCTACCCACCCCCAGAATTGCGTGCCCCAGCTCGGTGGTGGTATCTGCAGGGGTGTATGCTTCCTCCACTAAACCACCCTCCTCCTCCTCCTACGCAACCTCTGTCTCGCAATCAAGATGTGTCAGCAGCAGCAGCACGTCGCCAGCAGTCAGTGTCACGCGGCGTGGCAGCACAGCGGGGGGCAAGCGTCAGCAGGCCGTGCTGAAACTACTCAGCTTAGGAGAGAAGAGCCACACGGCCCACGAACTGCTGCAGGGTCTGACAGAGCAGACCGACCGCTGGCTTGCGCCGCTGAGCCTCCAACCGGGCATGGTCGTGTGTGACAACGGCCGTAACCTGGTGGCGGCTCTGCAGCTCGGCAGCCTCACGCACGTGCCATGCCTGGCCCATGTCTTTGATTTGGTGGTTCAGCGCTTTCTGAAAAGCTACCCCCACTTGTCATACCTGCTCGGAAAGGTGCGCCAGCTCTGCGCACATTTCCGCAAATCCCACACGCACGCTGCCACCCTACGGACCCTGCAACATTGGTTTAATCTGCCAGTGCACCGACTGCTGTGCGACGTGCCCACACAGTGGAACTCTACGCTCCACATGTTGGCCAGGCTCTATGAGCAGCGTAGAGCTATTGTGGAATACCAACTCCAACATGGGCAGCGTAGTGGGAGTCAGCCTCCTCAATTATTTACAGAAGAGTGGGCCTGGTTGGCAGCCATCTGCCAGGTCCTTGGAAAATTTGAGGAGTCTACCCAGATGGTGAGCGGGGATGCTGCAATCATTAGCGTCACCATTCCTCTGCTATGCCTCTTGAGAAGTTCCCTGCAAAGCATAAAGGCAGACGCTTTGGAATCAGAAACGGAGGCGGGGGAAGACAGTATGTCGCTGGATAGTCAGAGCAACCTCATGTCTATATGTCAGCGCGTTGAGGAGGAGGGGGAGGAGCATGAGGAGGAGGGGGAAGAGACAGCTTGGCCCACTGCTGAGGGGACAGATGCTGCTTGCCTGTCATCTTTTCAGCGTGTATGGCCAGAGGAGGAGGAGGAGGAGGAGGAGGGGGAGGAGCATGAGGAGGAGGGGGAAGAGACAGCTTGGCCCACTGCTGAGGGTACAGATGCAGCTTGCCTGTCATCCTTTCAGCGTGTATGGCAGGAGGAGGAGGAGGAGGATCCTGAAAGTGATCTTCCGAGTGAGGACAGCCATGTGTTGCGTACACGTACCCTGGCACACATGGCTGACTTAATGTTAGGATGCCTTTCTCGTGACCCTCGCGTTACACGCATTCTGGCCACTACGGATTACTGGGTGTACACACTGCTCGATCCACGGTATAAGGAGAGCCTTTGCACTCTCATTCCCAAAGAGGAAAGTGGTTCGAGAATGATGCTATACCACAGGGCGCTGGTGGACAAACTGATGGTAAACTTCCCATCCGACAGCGCTAGTGGCCGAAGGCGCATTTCCGCGGCCCAGGTAGCAGGGGAGGCGCAGAGATCAGGCAGCATGTACAGCGCAGGCAGGGGAACACTCTCTAAGGCCTTTGACAGCTTTATGGCTCCCCAGCAAGACTGTGTCACCGGTCCCCAGTCAAGGCTGAGTTGGCGGGAGCACTGTAAAAGGATGGTGAGAGAGTACGTAGCCGATTGCAGCACCGTCCTCGGTGACGCCTCTGCCCCCTACAACTACTGGGTGTTGAAGCTGGACACGTGGCCTGAACTCGCGCTGTATGCCCTGGAGGTGCTTGCTTGTCCTGCGGCTAGCGTCTTGTCAGAGAGTGTGTTTAGTGTGGCTGGGGGAATCATCACGGATAAGCGTACCCACCTGTCAACCGACAGTGCCGACAGGCTTACACTCATCAAGATGAACAAAGCCTGGATTTCCCCAGACTTCTCTTCTCCACCAGCGGACAGCAGCGATACCTAAGCAATACGTAGGCTGCACCCGCGGATGGAAGCATCGTTCTCTATCAACATCCAAAACGGGGACCTTTTTGCTTCATCAATCTGTGTATAATATTCATCCTCCTCCTCCTGCTCCTCCTCCTGAAACCTCACGTAATCACGCCGAACGTGCAATTTTTCTTAGGCCCACAAGGCTCAGTCATATAATTTTTCTAAACAATTTTTATACGTTTCAATGCTCATTAAAGCGTTGAAACTTTCACCTCAACCAATTTTTATTTTACCTGGGCTGCCTCCAGGCCTAGTTACCAATTAAGCCACATTAACCAAAGCGATTAATGGGTTTCACCTGCCCTCTCGGTTGGGCATGGGCAATTTTTCTCAGGTACATTAGTACTGTTGGTACACCAATTTTTGTGGGCCTTCGCCTACAGTGTAATCCAATAAATTTTTGGCCCACCTGCATTACAGCTGACATAACATCAGCTGTGATGGGCAATGCAATGGGATATATTTATGCACCGCCGGTGGGTTCCAGGGAGCCACCCATGCTGTGGGTCCACAGGGAGTTGTAACTACATGTGTCCACTTCTAAAGAACCCCAGTCTGACTAGGGCATGCAGTGTGGGCCGAAGCCCACCTGCATTAAACATGACATTACTACCTCAGCTGTGATGGGCAATGCAATGGGATATTGTTATGTACCGCCGGTGGCTTCCTGGCACCCACCCATGCTGTGGGTCCACAGGGAGTTGTAAATGCATCTGTTTCCACTTCTAAAGAACCCCAGTCTGACTGGGGCATACAGTGTGGGCCGAAGCCCACCTGCATTAAACATGACATTACTACCTCAGCTGTGATGGGCAATGCAATGGGATATTTTTATGTACCGCCGGTGGGTTCCAGGGAGCCACCCATGCTGTGGGTCCACACGGAGTTGTAACTACATGTGTCCACTTCTAAAGAACCCCAGTCTGACTGGGGCATGCAGTGTGGGCCGAAGGCCACCTGCATTAAACATGACATTACTACCTCAGCTGTGTTGGGCAATGCAATGGGATATATTTATGTACCGCCGGTGGCTTCCTGGCACCCACCCATGCTGTGGGTCCACAGGGAGTTGTAAATGCATCTGTTTCCACTTCTAAAGAACCCCAGTCTGACTGGGGCATGCAGTGTGGGCCGAAGCCCACCTGCATTAAACATGACATTACTACCTCACCTGTGTTGGGCAATGCAATGGGATATATTTATGTACCGCCGGTGGCTTCCTGGCACCCACCCCTGCTGTGGGTCCACAGGGAGTTGTAAATGCATCTGTTTCCAGTTCTAAAGAACCCCAGTCTGACTGGGGCATGCAGTGTGGGCCGAAGCCCACCTGCATTAAGCACGACATTACATCAGCTGTGATGGGCACTGCAATGGGATATATTTATGTACCGCCGGTGGGTTCCAGGGAGCCACCCATGCTGTGGGTGCACACGGAATTCCCATTGCGGAGTTGTACCTGCCTGTGACTATATATAAAAAAACGCGGTCTGACTGGGGCATGCAGACACCTTGACAGAATGAATAGTGTGTGGCACATAGGTTCCCCATTGCTATGCCCACGTGTGCAGCTCCAGATGGAGGTGGCACAGGATTGGATTTCTCATTGCTTCTGTACAGCATTGTGGGCTATCGCCCCGCCCCTTTTAAAGAGGGTCGCTGCCTAGCCGTGCCAACCCTCTGCAGTGTGTGCCTGCTTTTCCTGTGGCAGACGCACTTATAAATAGACATGAGGGTGGCGTGGCATGAGGGCAGCTGAAGGCTGGGCAGGGACAGTTTGGTGTGCGCTGTGGACACTGGGTCGTGGGGGGGGGGGATTTGGCAGCATGTAACCCAGGAGAAGTGGCAGCGGAGTGTCATGCAGGCAGTGATTGTGCTTAGTTGGAGGTAGTGTGGTGCTTAGCTAAGGTATGCATTGCTAATGAGGGCTTTTCAGATGTAAAAGTTGTTGGGGGGGGGGCCCACTCTTGCTGCTATTGTGGCTTAATAGTGGGACATGGGAACTTGAGATGCAGCCCAACATGTAGCCCCTCGCCTGCCCTATCCGTTTCTGTGTCGTTCTCATCACTTTCTTGAATTGCCCCGATTTTCACAAATGAAAACCTTAGCGAGCATCGGCGATATACAAAAGTGCTCGAGTCGCCCATTGACTTCAATGTGGTTCGTTACTCGAAACGAACCCTCGAGCATCGCGAAAAATTCGTCTCGAGTAACGAGCACTCGAGCAACGAGCACTCGAGCATTTTGGTGCTCGCTCATCTCTAATAGCTAACACTAGAGCAACTTAAAAACAACATAATCATGTCTTCTGCATTCAGGTTGGATTGGAGAGTGAAGAGTTTAGTAAGGGGAAGACTGATCAGTAGTGAATTTCATTAAAGAGAGTATTTGATGTCTCAACAGTGAGTAAAGGAATTTTTTGGAAGCCTTTTTGCGGTGATGGTGACATAAGCAATCAAGTAAAATATGGTGATTGAAGGAAATATCATATATGCAGCTAGGAATATATTTAGGCTGACACTTCATCAAATTTTTATGCAGCATATTTGCATTTAAATATAAACAAAGCAGTACAGAAGTAAAACAAGAACTTGTCTGCCCGACACTTACTAAACAGATTTATCCCTCTCTATCTACTGGTTGGGCTTCTCCCTCTCAGCTCACAAACTATAGGTTTGAGCTTCTGCAATTATATTCCACAAATTAAGCTTACACAGAACAGCTTCTCTGTGTTCCCAAGAATGAGCCACTCCTGAGCTGCTCTAGAATCTCAACCGATGGGAATCATTGCCCAACAGGTAGACTCTTGTTACCTCACATAGGAAAGGAATCTAAGAGAAAATCTACTTTCCCTCACTTACCCGTACCCTAGTTTTTTTCTCTCTTTCTCTCTTTATCTAGAGGATCAGTATTGACATTTTGGTTATACAGTTGCTGATCATTGTTAAGCTCTTCCAGAAGACTGTCAGTCCTCCTGCATGTCACTGATCCTACTTCATTAAGTATGTTGGAGAGCTTCCCTTTCCCCTTTCCAGAATTAGATCCCTCTCTGGGAGCCCTACATGCAGTGTCACAAGGTGAGTAGCGGACCTATTCCTTTCCAAACCAATGTATCCAATTTTATTATCCCTAACCTTCTGAACCTCATTATTCTCAAGAACATTTACAAACATTGTCTTCTAGCCAAACTTCTCATACCTCTTTTTGCTACCACTCTTCTTCTATTGGCCATTATTTGACATAGTCTTCTTATACTCATTCTTCCTCTTACCCTTCCTCTGGCTGACACCTTTTTGTTCTTCCTGCTCCATCTTATCTACAGTCTTCCCATTCTTGTTCTGATACCTATAATCTCACTTCTTCTCTTGGCTTGCTTAATTTTTTTCTAGGTCACACCCCTCAGTCTTCTTCCTTGTATTCTACTAAACCTTCCTCTTCTTCATATAGATCTATTTTGTCCACTTATTTGCCAATTTCAGACAATACTCAAACTGGTTCTCTAGCCTCATATTTTGGTCAAAACGTCTACATCCAATTCTAATACTAGCCGAATTGATAATGCATAAATAACTGCTTTGTTTTTTCAGAAAACACATTTTTATTTTTGCAGTCTTTTTATTTAATTTTTTTATTTAAATGCTGTAGTTACATGCCTGAAATGTGTCAAAATAGTGTTCAATGGGCTGATACACAAAACATTTTTAAATGTGTTGCAAACTCTGTTCAGCAATGTGTGTTTTCGTATGTGATAGTCTACTCTTGACTTTACTTACAAACATTACCATACTGCATTTAAACTTGATAATATTGCAATATTCTGAACAAAAATATTTTAGATTCATAGCTCAAAGCACATTCAGGGCATCCCTATCACTACTGAACAGACACACAGCTATAAAACAAAAATATTGCCCTTTAGTATTCATAAAGTTGGGTGTATCAGTAATAAACATTAATTACTCTATTAATTCAGAGATGTTATTATGGCATATTACAAACATACATTTTTAAGTTTTAACCTTTAAGTTTTCTTTAAAATAACTGTGTTGTTTACACGGCTGTATATAGTAACATATCCCATCAGGTTTTAATTTTAGAAATACAAGGACAGATGCAGATTCAATAGCTGACCTTTCTTTAGAAAAAGGCTATACTCCATGAAAAAAGAAAGTTACACCTAATGATTTAATTGCAACGCAAATTAAAGTGCAATTAAAAACGCACTGCAAAAAATGCAATCAAAAAACGTACATAAGGCCATGAAACTTTGCTGCAGAAAAAACAACAATTACGCATAACATGCCAAAAATCACATTATGCAGTAAAGAAATGCAACTTATTATGCACAGATTTGCAAAATCTGCAAAAGGGCTGCAATTCCACTCATGTAAATGCCCCCTTAGGGTTCAGACAAAAATTGAAACACACACAATGAGCCCAATAAACACTTTCACAAAATGGACAAATGTTTTAACGAAAAAAAAACAACTTTTAATTAAAAAACACAAAAGAACCAATGGAAACAAAATGAAAAAAAAAACAACTAAAAAAAGCATTATTCATGATCAAAACAAAAATTCAGTGACTTCATGATCAAAACAAAAATGTAGCAAAAAGATTGTTAGCGATGACACAAAAATTACATCTTGTCCTTTGTTCATTTATCTTATAGACGAGAAAATGTTTTTTTTCTCCTACATATTCTGTATGCACAAATTAGCAGTCACCTCCCCATCAATTAGGCATTTTTGATGTTCAGAGATATGGTTAAGTAAAAAGAATAAAACTTTATGTCCTGTACTTAATTAGCTTCTCCAATACACACATTTATGGTTCATATTACAAGTTTTTAAATTAGTACAATGGAATGTCTAGAATGCATATATGTCACTCCTACAGCTTCTATAGCTTGCTGCTTCTATCTGCATTCCTATTAATGCAGTGGGACTATAAAGTTGCACTGGCCTGCAATTTTTGTATAGACAGTAACATTTCCCCTGCTCATATTCACATTTACTATCCGTCGGCCAGGGGCGTACCTAAAGGCTCAGGGGCCCGGGTGCAAAAGTTCAGCTCAGGGCCCCCCCCCCCCCCCAGGTCCTATTTCCCTCGCCCCGTATCTATGCCTGAAGGCCAATGTCCACGTGCAGATTTAATTTATAAAATCCGCACGGGAGATCCGTGCATCTTACTGCCCATAGGGATGCATTAGCATCGGTAGGGAAGCTAAAAGCATGCAGATGGGATTCCTTCCCAGTTTGCGGGTCACACGCACAGGAAGAAATCGCAGCATGCTCCATTTTCCTGCGGATCTGCCACATGGACGGCTCCCGCGGCTTCCATTGAGGCCTATGGAAGCCATTTGTATCTGCGGCACAGCCACAGCGGTTTTTGTACTGTGCCGCGGATACGCGGGAGAACATGAAATTTTTTAAAATATTAGTGCGTGTCCGCTGACCGGAAGAAAGAAAATCCGGCCAGCACATAGAGGAGCCCCGCAGTGTCCGGAGAGGTGAGTATAATGTATTTACCCTCTCCATGTCCACGGGCACGTACGGATTTCACTGCGGGATTCAGCAGTGAAATCCGTGCGTGCAAGTGGGCATGAGGCCCAAGAGAGAGAGATGGATAGATACATAGATGGATAGATACGTAGATATGAGAGCGATTGATAGATAGATATGAGAGAGATAGATAGATATGAGATAGATAGATAGATAGATAGATAGATAGATAGATAGATAGATAGATAGATAGATAGATAGATAGATAGATAGATATGGAGATAGATGGATATGGACATAGATAGATATGGACATTGATAGATAGATAGATAGGGGGATAGATAGATAGATAGATAGATAGATAGATAGATAGATAGATAGATAGATATGAAGATATATATGGAGATAGATATGGAGATAGATAGATAGATAGATAGATAGATAGATAGATAGATAGATAGATAGATAGATAGATAGATAGATAGATAGGAGATAGATAGATAGCGATATGAGATAGAGGATAGATAGATAGATAGATAGATAGATAGATAGATAGATAGATAGATAGATAGATAGATAGATAGATAGATAGATAGATATGAGATAGAGGATAGATATATAGATAGATATGAGATAGATAGATAGATAGATAGATAGATAGGAGATAGATAGATAGAAAGATAGATAGATATGAGATAGAGGATAGATAGATAGATAGATAGATAGATAGATAGATAGATAGATAGATAGATAGATAGATAGATAGATGGATAGATAGATAGATAGATAGATAGATAGATAGATAGATAGATAGATAGATAGATAGGAGATAGATAGATATGAGATGGATAGATAGATATGAGATAGATTGATAGATAAAGGAGGGAGACAGACAGATACACACATATATATACACGTACCCCAGGGCTCAGTCCACTTCTCCTCCATGTGACAGCAGCAGGAGAGGTAAACTCAGAGGCTTCCGTGCAACAGGAAGCAGGGGGCAGCAAATGATCACATGATCACTGTGCCCTGCCGTCCCATGTGACCTCCTCCCTCCTCCCCTGCCGGCCCATGTGAGTACCTCCCTGCTTTTCCTCTCAGGCTGGCCGTTCAGGCTGCCGCATCATGCGGGGGAAAGAACGACTAGCCATTAATGCACTGAATGTGCATGTGGGTATGGCGGAGGGAGGCCACGGGGCCCCCTGAGCGCAGGGGCCGGGTCGCCATGGTGACCCCAGCACCCCCTGACGCTACGCCTATGCCGTCGGCTGCATTTAATCCATACACATATTCACAATCATGCCTTCACTCTGGATTACATTTTCTTGGAATTTCCGAAGTCTCATGTACAGTTCTAGCTACTCCGGTGTTCACTAGGCAATTATAATTGGTCCCCTCAATTTAAAGATTAACAACTACCTGAGGGCCAGACTGCTAAGTGATAAGGATGGGGTGGTCACTGCATTTCCCGGTCCCTAACCCCCCTCAGACTGCACCATGTTAGCAGTGGTGCCATGCTGTTCAACTCAACAATCACATCACATGAGTGTTTCCTTAAGGCCTCCTTTTCGTTGGGCTTTCTCCCTTTTTGTCTAGTTTTATTACCAGGTTTCCTTAGTTCCTCTGTCTCCTGAAACAAGTGTATGGCTATCGTCCTTGGTTTCTGAGACTTCTTTTAGTTTTTTTACCGCTGTTGTTCTAAAGTTCATAATATGGGAAGCAGAGTTTCTAAAGTCCGGGTACGTGCTTGTGTTCATGTCTTATACAGTTCATCCTTAAGGCTAGAATCTAGTCCACTCAAGAATGTCACTCTGCGAACTCTCTGTCATCTGTCAGATTAAACCCTTGATTCAAGTGCTGTCTGATTATACTATCATAGTAAGCTTGAATTGTTTAATCAGGCTCTTGTTTTTTTTTTATTTACCGGAGAGCTGGTTACAAAGTTCTAATAATATTCAAAGCATCATCTCATCCACTGTGCTCCTGAAGTCTGTGTCTTACAGGCTTCACCTTGTCCTGGCATGTCAATGTTGTCTCCTGCATTATTTCGGGTGGCTGTACAGTTATAACATTGGCTATCTGAGTTACATCCTCTAAATCTAAACAGGTCATCACATAAACTTGCTGAAGTCTTTTCATATATCTGAGAAAATCCATAGACTGATTTTGGACATCTGGCATATCTTTTACTATTGACATGAGTTCTATGTTACTCCAGGGTTTATACGAAGTAGTCATGTCAAGTTGGTCTGGTCTGTATGCCTATGGCATAGCCACCGTCTGACTAAAAACTGGCATAAAATCTAAGTCTAATATTATGTTTTGAGCTGTAGGTCTTTCCTCCTCTTCCTGTTCCTCTAATCTTGTTACATTCGGTACATGTTCTGCTACTTTCTTCCGAAATGCTCCTTGCTCTGCTAGATTTTTGACAATTATCCATCTCTCATGTTCCTTACTCATAGTTTGCAACACTTCAGGGTACAAACCTGCTCTTGTGAACAATTTGTCCATGATCCTGAGAGCCCATGGCCCCTCCATGGCCTTTACTAAGTCCTTAGCTGATTTAGGGCGGTTTATTTTTGTGCTCTTGCTGATCCGAGCATCCATAACCTTGCCCTCCGATGAGGTTACTCAATAGTAAACCATCAACCCCACCAAGGTTAGCAAGAACCTCAGATTAATAATAATCTAGGTTTATAATTCCACACCTTGGTGTATTAATTTACAGTTAACTAACCACTCCAGATTAGTAATAATCTTGATTGTGATCCCGTGCTTAGGTTGTGCAGGTTACGATTAACAAGTCATCCCAGATTAGTAGTAATCTTTGTTTGTAGTCCCACAGCTAGGCCAGTTTACCAACAAACTTAGAATATTCCCAGTTTGTAATTTCTACTATGAGCAAATCCTTCTCAAATTGACCTTTTACATGGCACGACAGTGCTAAGGTCATTAGCGCTCATGCAAAGTATTGAGGGTTTCTTGCTTGCTTCTCGCTTAGCACTTCAACCTTAACAAGTGAACGAATAGGGAGATAATTTTTGGATTTACACTGCATGATTATCACTCAAATTTGTTCATTTGAATGAATTTTGAGCGATAATCGTTTCGTGTAAAAGGCCCATAAATCTCTAAACAACATCACAACAAGCAGTTTATGAAGAGAATTGCTGATACGTCTTATCTAATGTTTCCAGCCACTGTTGTCAAAGGAAGAGGAGAATGGCATCAATCACTACTGTATCCTGGGTCTGGCGATTCCCTAACTATAACTCTGTGAGTCGAATATACATTTTGTGGCATGTATGATCTTCTTCTCAGAATTTCCTACAACTGCATATGTAGAGCCCTGCATGAGCTGGAGTGATGATGTTATAGACGTTACCTTGTCTTCTATAAGTGTGTTTGGGGTTGTGTGTCGTATTATATGTCGATAAGATATAAAAATCTACTGTTGTCTCTCACTATCTTCAGTGAACAAATATACTTTTTACAAGTCATGGAATTTTAGCCACTATCATAACCTGGTTGCAGATTATGTCACAGCAGTCACTAGAAAGAAATTGATGCTGTTTAAATCCCTATTACCTAAAGGGCACCTGAAAGAGGCTCCTAGGGAAAATTGCAGAGGACCCTAACCAGACTCAGGGAGCGCGTGCCGTTACTTCTCTCATTCCTCTAGGGAAAAACAATACACAATTCCTTCGGAACTTAGAGTGACCCAGGATGTCAATCTCAGTTTCTTCTATTTGGCCATCCGGCCACTCCCATACTGACAGATGTATGTGTAACTAATGCTACAAAGTGGTGTAAAACATGCCAGAAATGTACGCCTGATCAGCACCAGGCATACATCTCAGTGAAGACTCTTGAAGGTGCCACAGACGTGCCAGGAGTGCGCTGAATATATGAAGATTTTACACCTCATTTATTCAGCACATCATGTACCAGGTGAAATCATACTAAGCCTGGCATGGGAAATGCTGGGCTTAGTAAATTTCCCCCAAAATTTTATTAGCTGCAAAGTAGCAGTGCTAACAGCTGAGCCACCAATCTTGATTGGTCTGCATAAGAGCAGTAGAAGAAAAACAACAAGAATAAATGCAAAGAGAACATGAAAACAATATCCAGATGTTGCCCTTGAACAGATTGGAACCTAAAACTCTAGCACTGCATGGCAGCAGTACTAATAATTGAACTAACACTCATGTCTATTTTGGTGGTGACTCAGTCGGTAGCATTGCTGCTTGGTAGTGTTGGTGTTGTAGGTTCAAATCTGACCAAGTACAATATGTAGATTTTTTTTTATGTTGTCTTTGTGTTTATTCTTCATGTTGTTCTCCTCCTCTGGAACAGAATGAAGAGTTGTAGTGGCTCATCTCTTAGCACTGCGGCAGTTCTAGGCTCAAATCTGTCCAAGGGCACCATTTGGATGGAGTATTTCAAAGTCATACAACCCCAAACACACTTAAAGAAGACAAGGTAAGGTCTATATCATCATGCCCTTCAGTTGTGTTCAGTGACTGGTATACGGACTTGTAGACTTTCTCTTGGGCCCCTATACTGTTCAAAAAAGTACTGAAAAAAAACTATTTATTTATTGTACTCATTCATATAGTGTATCATAATCTACAGCACTGTATATACATTATTCTGAGAAGAACTGAAAGAATGTGTACTGTAAATATAGGCAGTCTATGAGTAATGGATAGCTGACAGTTGGCAACCTTTGAGGCATTCTTCAAATGTTTACATTTTTTTCCATGTTTGTTTACTATCTCACACCATATATCATGGGATATGTTGAGTTTAGACACAGGTTAATGAAGGGCATATCAATACATTAAAATGCCTACTTAATGTTGATTAGGGTTCCACTTCTGTACTCTCTTGCTTTGCAGATTCTTCCACATACTGCATGGTGATTTACCTGTCATAGGACTTTACATTCACTACCAAGCAACACAATGAACTTTGATTGGTCAAAGCTCTTACTAAATATGTCTATAGAATTTAGAATATGGGCTCATTTAGAGTAGACTCATTAACATCTGGCTAAAATTTCCTGGAGAATGGCCAACTGTACTGCACACTAAGGGCTCAGTCACACGGGCGTTTATTGCCGCGATTTGCGCATGCGCATGCGTCCGGCGATTTTATAAAACCATTGCTTTGCAATGGTATCGGACACATGAGCGCTTTTTATGCGCTCGTCCGATAAATTAGAGAACAGAAATCGCAGATCGCACCTATCTGCGATCTGCGATTCCTGTTCTCTTCTCTATATGCGCTCAATGGGGCCGGCGGCAGCAGCGCCGACCCCAATGAGAACATATAGAAGATAAATCATTCTTCTCTGCCACAGCTGGAACAGCTGTGGCAGAGAAGAACGATGTTTGCCCATTGAATTCAATGGAGCGGCAATACAGCCGCTCCATTGAAAGCAATGGGCTGCCGGCGTGCGCGGGGTTAATTGTCGGGAAGGGGTTAAATATATAACCCCTTCCCTGCAATGCATCCTGAAAAGTGAAAAAATAAAAAAAAAGGATGTACTCACCTGCTCCTGGCAGCCTGAGATCCCCGCGGCCGTCCTGCAGTGGGTGTGAAGGGGGTGTGACTCAGGCTTGCCCCTGATTGGCTCAGCCTGAGCCAATCAGAGGCTGATCTCAGTCACACCCATTCATGAATTCATGAATGGGTGTGACTGAGACTTGCCTCTGATTGGCTCAGCGCTGAGCCAATCAGGGGCAAGCCTGAGTCACACCCCCTTCACACCCACTGCAGGACAGCCGCGGGGATCTCCGGCTGCCAGGAGCAGGTAAGTACATACATTTTTTTTATTTTTTCACTTTTCAGGATGCATTGCAGGGAAGGGGTTATATATTTAACCCCTTCCCGACAATTAACCCCGCGCACGCCGGCAGCCCATTGCTTTCAATGGAGCGGCTGTATTGCCGGCTCCATTGAATGCAATGCGCTGGACAGCTCCGGCCCGTTTCTAATGAAACGCGGCTAGGAGCAGATTTTCGGCCGATTTTTCGGCGCCGGTCACGCGATTTGCGCATGCGCATCCGTCATGCGATGCGCAAATCGCGTGAAAAAACGCCCGTGTGACTAAGGCCTAAGATCAAAAAGACATAATTAATTGAATACTTCCAAGAAGATAGCATATGAAGGATGGACTTTAAAGTCATGGACATTGACAGTGACCTATGAAGAAGTGAATTGATCCTTAAAACTAGAGGGAATTTTTTAGGGGATCTACTATAATCATTTTATATGGTGCCTTAATAATAGAGGTGTAAAGCTTCCACTCAATGCCATACAGTCTTCTTTAGAGCATGCACCAATTTTTATTTTATTGGGTTTGTGCAGTTTGTAAATAATAATCTCTATATGCCTCTGCATGAAATAGGAAGTATACAGAGGCACAGTAGAGGCCTGATGCAGCTCTTTGAAAGCTCTTTTATGGCTCCCTACAAAGTGGAGCCATGACAAATCTATGTACACAAGCCTTTAATAGAATACAGAATTAAGTACAAGTACAAGGCCTTCAGGCAAAACGTACATAAGTATACTGTACATGCTAGTACGAGAATTACCAAAATTAATACTTTTTTATCATATGGATTTTATTTAGAGCTAAGGAAAGTTTCAGTTTATGCCACACTCCAGGTGGATTTAATTTGCTTTCTCTTTGCTAATCACAAGAGATGCTCCAGAGTTCTTGAGTCAATAAGATTATCACTTGGTTCAGAAGGGCGCTAGTTTGATGATATTGATGGAAAAACAGATTACTCGCTGGGTAGTGGTGTAATAGCAATTGATTCTGAGTTCAGTTTCGAGAGCTCCAGCACGTGCACCTTAGCTAATGCAGAAATTACACATTTAACAATACCATTAAATTGGTCAGTTAATGTCGTTTCTAAATGAAGAGAAGGTTGACGAGGGCATTTTCAAGTCATGTGTTTCACAAATAGAGCACTAAACATATTACTAAAGGTTTGAACAAATTGATGATGAAACTGATTTTTGTTTTTATTCTGAATTACATGTTCACTCCTTAAGCAAATAGTTTATTGACGTTTGTAAAAACTTTGGAGCAAAAAAAAAAAACAGACTTGTATTACTGTTTTGGAAGTTGTTAAAGATAAATGTTCCGTATGATAGGTTACATTTAAGCCCCTTTTATGATTGCACGAAGTCCTGCTCAGCTCAATAAATGTTGAATACATTTTGTTCAATTACTTGAATGAATTGATCAAATTTTCCTCTCTAATCAATATTTTTTTAGCATAGCTTACTTGGAGCTTTAGATACAGAAATAGACTCTCCAGTTATTACATAAGGATATTGGTATAAAATTATGATAATTCTCTTGAAGCCTTCCAAAAAGTAAAAAGGGTTCTTTCACCTTGTTCCTGTCACACATCACAACACTGTTCTGCTATTTTCTCCAAATCCCACATACTCCACAACTAGACCCCTAGGTTGTGAAAAATATATATTTGATTACCTATTCTAATTGAATATTCTCCTCTACTATTCTTGATTTACTATAACTTTTTTTAACCCCTTCATGACATGGCCTATTTTGGGCTTAAGGACGCAACAATTTTTGGCGGATTTTCTTCTCCGTTTATCAAAAGTCATAACTTTTTTATTTTTCCATCGACGCGGCCATATGGGGGCTTGTTTTTTGTGTGGCGAACTGTAGTTTTTATCGGTGCCACTTTTGGGTACATTAACTATATTGTAAAACTTTTATTTTTTTTTTAATGATAGCAGGGAGAGAAAATGCATCAATTCTGCCATAGATTTTTTTTATTTTTTTTTTACAGCGTTAATCATGCAGCATAAATGAGACATTCCATTTTTTCTGCGGACCGGTACGGTTACAACGATACCAAAATTCTTACATTTTTTTTTAGGTTTTCCCACTTTTCTGCAATAAAAACCCTTTTTCTTGGAAAACTTTTTTTTTCTAAATTGCTGCATTCAAAGTCCTGTAACTTTTTTATTTTTTGATTTACGGCACTCTATGAGGGCTTATTTTTTGCGAGACGAGCTGTAGATTTTATTGGTACCATTTTGGGGTACATACGGCTTTTTTGATCACTTTTATTGCATTTTTAGTGAGGCAAAATGCTAAAAATTAGCATTTTGCCTCAGTTTTTTAGCGTTTTTTTTAGCGTTTTTTTCCGTGCACAGTCAAAAGCATGTGCAACTTATTGTACGCGTCGTTATGGACGCGACAATACAAAATATGTGGGATTTTATTTTTTTTTACCTTCTTTTATGCTAATCTGAGAAAAAGTATAAAAAAATGGTTTTTTTCTTTTTTTAATCTTAGTTTTTTTTTACACTGTTTGTGTCCCTCTGAGGGACTTTAACCACTGCCCTGATGATCGCTGTCATAAGGCATGGCAGAGCTACTGCTCTGCCATGCCTTATCGCTTGTACAGCGATTATAGGTATAGGCAATACAGGACGCCAGTGTCTGGCATCCTGTTGCCATGGTGACAGGCCGGGCTCTCGCGATGACATCGCGAGTTCCGGCCGGAGACACAGAGGGAGCCGCGCTCCCTCTGTGAACTCTTTCTCTGCTGTGATCTACTTAGATCGTGGCAGGGAAGGGGTTAACAGCGGGGGGGCGCATCTCCGATGCCCCCCCGCTGTTGCAGCGGGACGCCGGCTGTGACTGACAGCCGGCTCCCGCTGCGGGATAGTGCGGGATCATATGTGATCCTGCGCTATCTCCTGGACGTAAGTTTACGTCCTGTTGCGGGAAGTACCAGGCTGCCAGGATGTAAACTTACGCCCTGCAGCGGGAAGTGGTTAAATGCAGTACTAAATTGTCACTTCTCAGCTCTTTCCTTCATCACATCATAAACAGTGTATTCTTCTCTAGAAATGATTTACTGATTTATTGTCTCAATTTTAATATACTGTATGTCACAGCAGTGGAATTGGATCCACTGTGCTTCCAAACTGATTTGACCTAGAACTAGATCTGAGGACTGTACTTGAAGATGCCCATTTTTCACATTTCAGCTCCACCAGTTGGGATCTGGTTTTCACTGCAGGAAACTCCAGATTGCTAACATAGGGATAGTCTTGGCTGAGAAGCAATTGACACAAATTGATCAAATTGGAGTACCATAGAGGGTGAAGAATGAGTCATAGTCAAAGAACAGAGATGAGATTACGACCAGCAGGATATTTTGAGAAACATGGTAATGTAGGGTATAGACAGACACCTAGTCAAGGAACAGAACTGAGGGCAAGACTAGAGGCTCTTTTATGCAGTCAAGAAGCAAGACAAAGGTCAGGGCAGGCAGCAGACAATAGAATCGCGATCAATGAATAAGTTGAAGTCAGAAGAAGAAAAGAATGGAAAAGCTGATTAGGGCAACCAGGAGGGGTTACAATCAGGAAATCAGACAGGAACACTATGACACCTTTACACAATAGGATACTAATTGCTCAGGCATCCACCAGTGGGAAAATATGCCTTTAATAGCCAGGAACGTATCCAGATTGACATGGGGTGGAAAACTTGGTGTGCATACTGGCCCTTTAAGAGATGAGACAGATGTACAAGCTCACTGTTTGGGGAGCAGCAATGGCCAGGATGTGAGGAAACAAGACCGTCGCAGGTGGCCCAGAGACCACAGTCCTGGCTATTGCGTACACCAGGAGGAAGGAAGAGGAAAGAGTGACCAGCAGTCCTAACATCTCACCTCTATATTCTATGCTGCACATATAAAAATGTCTCAACTGAAGTAGCTTCTTATGTCTCCTCTAAATTTGAACATTTTTATAAAACTTTTTCCCACTTAACAGTTTTGTTGTATAGGTTGGAATAGATCAGTCATTAGATTCTGGTAGGTGATAGTACCAAGATCCCAAGAGATAATTGTGCTATAAATCCCAGAGGGTTTTACCATCTTTGACCCAAGACAATAGTACAAATATCACAAAAGTGAAACAGCTGGAACACCAAGTTGATGAAATTTAGTGTAAGGTTTATTAAAGCTCCAGTGACATCACAAGAAAGGCAACATTTCAGGCGAGTGGCCCGTTATCAGGCACAATTTCAAATCAACCAGAACAGGAGTTGCTTTCCTTGGCAAAACAAAACACAGTTCTGTTCCAATTCAAATGACTTTCTGCAGAATATGAAATTGTTTAATGTAACAAATAATATTTTTATTCTAGTCTGAACTATTTCTTTTGTAAGAAGGAACATTAGTTTCATTATTATTCAACAACACATTGCATGTTTTAAATATTTATGTCACAGTACAGAAATTATAACATACTATTTTGACCACTGATAGGAACTGATAAGGCAAGAGGCTAAGACCTGTAAGTAGAGATGAGCGAACCTACTTGGCCATGCCCCTTTTCCGCCCAAGCACCGCGATTTTCGAGTACTTCCGTACTCGGGCGAAAAGATTAGTGGGGTGCCGTGGGTGAGTGGGGGGTTGCAGCCCCCCGCTCTGCCACGCCTCCCACCGCCGCCCCCCGAATCTTTTCACCGGAGTACGGAAGTACTCGAAAATCGCGGTGCTCGATCGAGTAATTACTCGAAACGAGTAGGTTCGCTCATCTCTACCTGTAAGCAATGATCAGATCCTATGTAGACTAATATATATATATAAAGTCAGGATCCTATGGACTTCTGTTAGAGTGAGGAGTATATTGCATACCTGAAAATTCTGAGCTAGATTCATTTTTCTTTCATTAAAAAGTAAAAAGTTAGATGACCTGTCTATTGTGTTGTACAGGGACCTCCGAATACTGTACCTTTACCTAGCCTTGTTGCTGTTCAATCTTAGGAATTTTTGTGTAAATATACAAAGGGGTTTGCCCATGAGTAGAAACAATCTTCTACGCAGACTTTCTTTTTTTTTCATTTTTTGTCACTTCTGTCTATGGGCTGTTTCTAGCATTGTATCTAATCGTCATTGACAAGAGTGGTTATATTTCTGCAAAAAATGGACCCTTTCACTGCTAGTACAGTAACTTGTTCATAGCTTGAGCGCAAATATCATCATGATGCTTTGAATGCATTAAATAATTTCCCTTTTTAACTTACAAAATGATTTACGTGAATTCACTGTATGTCTATGAGTGATTCATTATGGGATTACTTTCAATATTTTTTAGCTGTGCGTGCAAGTTGAAATCATGTTCCACTTTTTATAACCTATTAATTACTTTGCACTCTCTGAGGACAATCAGCACCATATATTGTGTTGCACATTTGATAATACACAATATCAATACTCTCACATTACTTTCTATGAAGCGTCATAAATTGCAAAAAAAATTCTGCGTCTCTGTTAATGACGGTAGATTATGTGAATTACTAGCAGCAACACAGCTTTACCTTCAACACCATAAACAATGGATGTACACTAGATGAAAAGCAAGCTTGTCTTAACTCATTTTGTACTAAGCATTTTTAAAATGTCATCTGCATTAAATCTACATAGTATTAATGTCCTTCATCATTCTTATATGCTATTGCCATTATTCTCTGTAATGAATGATTGCAGAATGGGGGTGTGAAAGTGTTATTTATTGCTGAATTATTCATCCCATATAGAGTCCCTTGGGACAAACCCAAAGGAGGCAGATAAGCAATTAATGCCTTTCATCACTACTTCGTTCAGCTCATTAGTCAGTATCCATGTAATCAATACTTGTGTTTAGAAATATATTTGCTTCTGAAAGGGGCATTTAAATGTCTGCAGCATTCATATGAGGCCAGATGAAAATACACTTTGGCAATACAAAATGCTTTATTTGAAAACTCATTCCATTTTATTTAATTGTAACAGTGTTTGGAACAAGAATAGCAAGGTCAGAAATTTAAAAGTGGAGACAAAAAAATATTATGCCCTTTGTAGGTGCTTTCAGCAGTAGACAGGGGTCAGCATAGGCACTCAGCAACCTGAAAAGTACTCTGCGTTCTGACAACTTTTCATCATAACCAACATTAACTTTTTCAGCAATTTTTACAGTCGCTCTACTGTTGGATTGAATCAGGCAGGCTTAGGGTGGTTTCACATCTGTGTCGAAACTTGCAGCCGGAGGTTCCGTCACAGATGTGGCTGAAAATGTCGGAAGAAAAAGTGCTGCAGGGATTTTTTTTTCCATCCAAAAGCTGACCAGCTGGGTGGAAAGTGGGCAGACCCCATTATAGTCAATGGGGTCCACCAGGCACTGTTCGGTTCCACCCAGAGACAGAACTATTCGGCCATGAGAATTCCTCATTCTTACTCCCTCAAAGGATGTAAAAGCATCAATTCTGCCATAGATTTTTTTTTTACATTGTTAACTATGCAGCATAAATGACACAATACATTTTTTCTGGGGCTCAGTACAACTACAACAATACCAAAATTCTTACATTTTGGGGTTTTTTTCCACTTTTCTGCAATAAAAAACCTTTTTTTCGGAAATCTTTTTTTTTCTGAATTGCTGCATTTAAAGTTCTATACCTTTTTTTTTTCATGGATGGAGATCTGTGAGGGCTTATTCTTTGCAAGACAAGCTGTAGTTTTTATAGGTACCATTTTGGGTACAAACAGCTTTTTTTAACACTTTTATTGCGTTTTTTGGAAGGCAAAATGAAAAATAGGAATTTTACCTCAGCTTTTTAGCATTTTTTTTACGCTTTTTGCTGTGCAGGATAAAAAATGTGTGCACCTAATCGTATGCATCGTTATGAACCCAATGATACCAAATATGTGGGATTTTTTTTAATGCTAATATGAGAAAAAGCCCCG
Organism: Eleutherodactylus coqui; assembly: GCF_035609145.1. Lineage (NCBI taxonomy): Eukaryota > Metazoa > Chordata > Amphibia > Anura > Eleutherodactylidae > Eleutherodactylus > Eleutherodactylus coqui. Next base: position 123,750,736 of record NC_089840.1, on the reverse strand, counting down.
CAAAAGGGATTTTTTTTAACATTTTTATTTTTTGTACATTTTTATTATCTTTTTTTGTACACCATTTGTGTCCCTATGGGGGACTTACATCATACCACTGATGATTGTTATGATAAGACATTACAGGACTTTTCTCCTGCAATGCCTTATTGCTTGTTACAGTGATCATTGGCAATAGTAATACAGGACTCCTGTAGGTGGCATCCTTTTGCCATGGCAACCTGCCGGGCTCTCTATGATTATAGTGCGAGAGCCTGCTAACATCACAGAGGGATCGCGCTCCCTCTGTGAACGCTTCCTATGCCGTCTCCGATGCACCCCCGATGTTTAAGCAGGAGGCTGGCTATCAGTGATAGCTGGCTCCCGTAGCTGGAAAGCGCGAGATTTTTTCTGATCTCACACTATCCACATGATGTAAGGGTACGTCAAGTTGCGGAAAGTACCTTGCCTCCAGGACGTACCCTTACATCTTATGGAGGAAAGGGGTTAGTGATATAACTCCTCATAGGACAACTCAGTCCACTGTGGGCTATACTGCCTGTACTAGTGCCTATTGGTATTTCTGCTGTCCCAAGTAGAGACATGTGATTGTTCTCAGTAAGAGAAACCAAGTAATCTTATAGATATGATACCTTTTAATGGCCAAGAAAAATACATGATGTTATAGCGAGCTTTCAAACCTCTCAGGATTCTTCCCTTAGGCATAAAGGAGAGAAATAGCGGGGAAACTTGGAATGCTTTCTTTGGAGACCCATCAATAATGCCACTATTATGATGTCCTATGACCTCTAGCCATACTCATCAATTTTGATTGATATATTGTTATCTAATTGAAAATGGGTACATTTCAAAATATCACTGTACTGGTCACAAAACCAATGTTTGTGGTGGGGATTAATAGAAATTTTCTATACTTTTGGGACCTAAGCAATTAGGAAATACAATTTAGTAGTTGATAGCAAAAAAGTTGTTACACATAATTATTATTATTAGTTTACTATGAGCAATGTGCTGAACTCCAGTGTCAGTGTACTGTTAATCTACAGGATTGTGTAACTGAAAATTACAGTAAATGTCAATGGCAGCTGGATTTTTTCTGAAATCCTTTTGAGACTACTGAGAGACACTAATAAATAGTCTCCAATGAGGCTCCAGACTAAAGTTGATTATGGCTTACATTCTGAAATACTTACACAAATAAATCTCCCTTGTGCCTTTTTAATTATTTGATTAATGCATGTGCTTTTTGCACATTACTGCTGATGGCTTGATAAAACAGTTTAGAAAGGTCTACTGCTTCTTTTCTTCCCACTAGTGTATGCAATTAAGCAATTCAATCTTTGCTCATATATCCCACATTCATATCTTTATGTGTTTATTTTCTATGCCCATGTAAGATAATGTTTACCTTGTCTACATGCAAATGTACTGAACTTAAAGCAGATAATCAGAAGGATTACATAGCAAATATCATGACTGGCTTATCATAAACAAGATAGAAGTTTTTGTTCAATTTGAATTGTCAATACTTAAAGGGAAACTTGTCATCAAGCTTGAGCCCCACAAACTATGTTATAGGGCTCAAAGGTGAGGGAACAGAGGTTCCAGGGAGCTGCGTCTCATACTTGGCAGGTCCTCGTTCTGGCACCGTGACCCTGATAAATCAGCATGCACATGGGTTAAAGGGTTGTTGATCCAGGGACAATACCGATTGGAAGATAGGAATCAGGAGAGAATTTTTTCCTTTAAATGGGTAAAATTGGTTTCTACCTCATTGCGAGTTTTTTGCCTTCCTCTGGATCAACATTGCGAGCTAAGAGGCTGAACTGGATGGACATATGTCTTTTTTTGGCCTTACATAATATGTTACATGCAGCATGACTCTTTTCAGAGGGCTCTGTGCACATGCGCTCCCATAGAGATAAATGGGAGAGTAGGTACACAGAGCCATCTGAAAATAATCAAGCTACGTGCCTGGGGGATATGGTGAGTTTGAGACACAGCTTAGTGGAATCCTCGTTTCATTGCCTTTGAGTCCCATAATGTAGTTTATGAGGCTTAAACGTGCTAACAGAGGCCCTGTCAATATGCCAAAATGCCTTTTAAACTAAGGGTTGTCATTGTAATAATCTGATGAACGCTCTATGGGAGGGATGCAACGGTTGGATTTTTACTTTTGAAACATTGTTTGCACAAAAAATAGTTGTTGTCTGGCAGAAACTCCTCCCACCTCCTATGGAAACTCCATGCTAAATGGATAAGGTATTGGTGAGATAAGTAGAGTAGTTGTCATTCAACCAACAGAATTCATCCTATAAAATTATATTTATTGTTTTGACCATTACACAATTTTTATATTATTTCTAGAAAGCAAATCAGGGTGATTTTCAGTGAATTTCAAACTTGGCCAATCGATTTTCCCTCCTGGCAAACTGCAAATTAGCAAATATTTTGCAACTCTCATCTCTGTTGATACTCATGAAGTCCGATTGCAATCTGTATACTGATAAATTGATATAATCTACTGATAACATTCTGGAGAAATTAGTTTTAGCAGTATGATGCACTATTCTTGCTATCCAAATGACAGAAACTCCAATAAAACCCTACAAATCAATGTGGTCTATATGGCATCTATTGATATGAAGAAATGGTCATAGGCTATGGAGAAATAAGGTTCCATTATTGGGAAATTGTAGAAGAGTCAACATTTTGAAAATCATTGTTCAATATAAGGAAGCAAAATTTGCATTTTGCTGATCTACAGTTCATTGGGCATTACGATGTGTTGTTTTTAGACTGACTTTTCCCAAATGTAAGAAGATATTGGTCATATCAATTCTCTCCCACAATGGCATCGGACTTAGAAAGACAGCACTAATAAACAATTAATACTAAACAGTCACCTAATCAGAGTTCCATATTGAACCTCTTAGGAACAAATACAATCACTCCCACACTGCTACATCTGGATTTTCCAATATAGTGTGCTTCTTTAAGATTGTGAGATTTGCATGTAAAAGAGCTGCATTAAAAATGTGTTACTAAATATTGCTAGAATATCTTTACCTTTGTTTGCTTTCTTGTAGATTATCTATGAATGCAAACATTAAATAATATTTAAATTATTAGGTAAAATACATAACAGCTGAGCTTTTCTTCCCCATTATATCGGCTCCCCCACACAACTTTTTATTACAGCATATTCCATGCACTGGTTTTATGAGTGTGATGCACTTTACTAATCTGCCATAGGCTCCCATGTTGCCTAACACACATATTGCGCTACATGCACACGCAATAAAGATTGCAAAATGTTCTATCTTGACACATATTATGTGCACTTACGCACCAAAATAGTTTATGGGAATCTGTGGCCTGCAGCAAGCATGCAATGCTGCCAATGTCATGTCTGATTACTTCCATGCGGGAGCTAACATACTTTCGGTGCATCATGGATATGTGCTGCCTGTGACTGTAAGTCCTACCCTGTGCTTTTCTTGTAGGTTTCAACGAGCTGAAAAAAGTATGCCACACCTCTGTTAGACTTCTCCTATTACTAGAGAGAGAGAGAGCTGCTGTGGCAGCTTCCTGCCCATCCGCTATGAGGCACAGAGCTGTGGACCTATGCGGATGCATTTCAATGGCCATGGGGAAATGCTCTGCTCAAGCTGCTTAACAGTCTGTTCTGACAGTGCTGCATTCTGAAGTCCCTCTCCATTGCTGGGATTAGTTGTGTCATTTTGGGCTTGTAATGGGGATCAAGGACGGTGTACACCCAGTAATGATCTGATATTTTGATGTGAGCTATGTGACGGTTCCTCTGTAAGCACTGCAGCAGAAAAGCACTTATATGCTTCAAAGTGTCTAAGGGTGATGACCCACATTCCTTGTAGTCAGGCCTAAGAGTGTGCTCTGGCTGGTCCTGCTATCCACATAGAAGAGCTAGAGTTAATGATGGATGGAAGGAAAGTTTCCTAATCCTCTTATGCCTGTAGACCTATATTACCCGCTCCTCTTCATCCTCCTCTATACTCATGGGTGGAGAAACATGTTCGATAAAGATGCCCTCCTTTCTTACCCAAAGCCAAACTCCATGTGCTGTTGAGTGATGGCGGACTGGCCAGGCAGCATGGAGATTGGTATTCCTCTCTCCCCTTGTGACAGCAACCTGCCATTGTTCCTAAAGCCCTGTAGCATGAGATTTTCAAGAAGTGTGTGTGTGTGTGTATATATATATATATATATATATATATATATATATATATACTGTATATGGGTTGTTTAAAATGTTCATGGTAGTGTCCAAAAAGTTGATTTCTGTATAGGAGTAGCTCAATGACAGGTCTATGGTGAGGTAATAGGTGAGGAGTTAATCCAGATGATTATGATGTCATCAATGTAGTGGGGAGAGAGCAATATTTTCATGGAGCAGGAGGCCAAGAAATCACTCGCCAATTTTTGTTCCAGTGAATTTAAGGTATACTTCTTTGCCAAAGGAGAAATAGTTGTGTGTGAGGATGAATCTTGTAAGTTGTAACACAGATTCAGAGGCAACCCCATTTGCCTCAAGGTGTACCTGGGAGGTGGTCAGTCCATCCCCATGTGAGATGTTTGAATATGAGGATTCCACATCCATGGTGTCCAGAATGGTGCCATCAGGGAGGGGACCCATGGTTGACAGTTTGTTCAGTAGGTTAGTGTTATCCCGCAAGTAGCTGGTTGCATTCTTACCAGTAGTCTGCATACACCTTCTACCCATCCTGAGATCCATAATATTATCTGATCATATTCAGATGTGAAAAGAATAAATTTTCCCCTTTAAATTATTTAATGTATTTGCATCGTAAGAAAATAATAGAACGAGGCAGTAGTATGTTATGCTAGTGTCTAAAAGTTTTATACTGTGTGCATTATAAATTTTACCAATCTATTCCATATATTTTAACCCTATACATTTCTTTCACAGTTGTATTATTAATTAAACACACAATCTAATGTTGAAAGTTCATCTATCACAAAAGAGAAATTCTTACAAAAAATAATTATTTAAATAAATAACTATAACAGCACATTACACATTCTGGAGGAGTAAGACATCAATGCAGAGCATAAATAAATGACCGAAAAAAAAATCCCTGAAACATCCTTGAATTTATGACATGGCTGCCACATCCAAAGCGTTATTTATGCTTTCTGCCTGTCAATATCAAAAGCATGAGAAATCAGAACCTCTCATCTCAAGTACAGGCAGAATAGAAAATAAAGCACATTGCTTGATGTCTGAACCTGAACGCATTAACAGAATTAGAAAAAAATCATTTCTGTTAAGTATCTTTGTGAACAGCAGGTGAACTGGTTTTAAAAGGTAAGTATCCGACTATGTATTTGTCAAATTTCAAAATTTCAACACCTACTATACTAAAAAAAATGCATTATCAGAAACATCGAGGGCATGCTTGTTATACAATAAGATCCAATTTTAACACACAAAAAATAAGTATTGATTTGATTATAAAATAGTCCTAATTAACAGAGTTCTCGAATCGGCCAGAGGAGTTTCATTATTGAAGTGCATCACTCTGCCTGGGCATCTCCCTCCATGCAGCATACTGTCTACAGTCTGGATCTGGTTTGTGGCATGGCTGGGTGAGCTAAACTGTTGTTCTTTTTGTATTGAGCTAAACAAATTCATTTCCAGATATGCCCGATGCACTTCAGGCATGTATCTAGTGGCTCGGTGCTGTAGCCTGAAAAATTGAATGGCAAGGCACAAAGCCAATAGTTCCAAGCAGTTCTTTAGAAAGCAGATAAAGTTGAAAGTAGTACTTGTTGGAGATCTGGAGCACCAGGCAAAAATCTAAGGCATATCTGTTGCTAACAGCACCTTTGTGTTTAGGAGACTTCTTATATACTTTTACTATAAAGCAATATTATACCCTACATACTATATGATTTGATATCTTTGAAAAGTATTGTCATTCAGAACAGTCAAAGGGTTAAGTTATACCTTTTCCAAGTTTCTGCACATCCACTGCAGCTCTCATTAAATGCCTTTTTAAGTGAGTAGTTATAGCTCGTTTCACCCTTGCCACTAACCATTGACATTCTACAACAGGGGAGTAGTTTTGCATTTATGTAACTATTCGGGAGTTCTCATATAAGAAAATCTAATAGCAATTGCCTATTGCAATTTTCTGAAAGTTTTTCCTATAATGAAAGCTGCAAGTCATAATTGGAGTTTTGGGGATTTACTGACTCATCTATAATGGTGATTTTTTTTATAGTATCTGTATCCTCTACTCAACAAGATAAAGAGAGATATAAACATTTTGGATCTATCAATGTTAATTTTAGTGGGGCACTAACGTTTCAGACAACTTCTATTTATCTACTAGCTTGTATGTTAAGTCTTATCATTTTTGTAATATACTTGCATTAAGAAATGTTGTTGCTTTACCACTGTCAATCATGTTTGAAGGGGCTGCCACTGGGGGTCTTTTTTCCACCTTCTCTGCAATCCACTCTCTGTTGTTAGGTACATCGCTTCCATAGTAAGAAGGATACAGGGACATTCTCATAGTAACAGGTGGAGGAGCTCCCATGCACTAACAAGCTGCAGGCTGACAGATCTGCAGACACTGTGATAACAATCTTTGCAGTCCCTCCTTATGCTGTTACAGCATGTGAATGTGTGTCTTTGTGTGTGTGCAAATATTACACACACATTGTAGTGGGCTTACTAACAATTTGGCCAGAATGTCTCTGAATGCCTAAATCATTCAGGGAGAGTAGAAGGGAGGGATTCAGATACTGATGGACCAAAGAAAGTGCAATACAGCATGGGAAGTAAGGGCAAGAAAGTGCAGGACAGTGAACTACTGACACAGCAACAAAAATGGGGAAGACTACCTAAAAATCCGAACTTATAGCAGATTAGTGCAGAATTATTGATGGTAACAAATTATGTGTATTTACTAGCAGTGCTCCTTCTTGGATATCTTCCAGACAAAACTGCTAAATATGTTCTTGGAAATGTCATTAAAATAATCAGTAATATAGGAAATCAGTAATATAGGAGTCAAACTTCATGAATTTCCTACTTTTTCTTTTTATTCACATGATATTTGGATAATCTACAACTAGGTGAATAATTTTAGACATAAGACCTTTCATTCGACATGTTTACCAACTAATGCCCATCTAGACTTTGTCTACGATGTGGCATACTTTGCGAACTTCACAGTCTTGACAAAGAGCTTATTTTCCAAAATGATCACCTATTTGTGAATTATCTAAATGTATTGTGAATTGCAAAAATGGAGATTGCAAAGTTTTTGGTTCATATGGATCTGGAGTGGTCATATATTCCAAGCACCCCTGGAATTTCAGAGTACCATGTTTGTGTAACAGAAAGAATAATAAAGACATCCCTGACAAAGTCAGCTGTTCTCCGGGACTGTCAAGAGGGAGATCTAGGGCAATCAACTTTTCGCTCTGGACTCCACATTCTGAAAAGGGTTGTGCTTGTTGGCACAACCCCTTTAAAACCAGATACTGACACTTTTTTGACCTGTTTATTTTCCGATTGAGTTTTTTTTAAAGTCTGTATTCAGTATATGATTATATGGGAAGCTATCTTGCCTGAGCTGCAGCACTCTCTGCAATGTTAGCAGCATTAAGAGATATGTTTTAGAGCAGCCACATAGACATAGGAAAATGGTGTATAAAGATGATTCACTGACTTGTATGGGAGAGTGTTTTAGACATATTCTGTGACCTCTGCAGGGGCCATTGTGCAAGGAGGGGGAAAAGGTGAGCTGTGAGCATTATCTTTGATAAATTGTGGATCCTTGTTATTTTTCTTATATCCAATTTTTAAATATTGATAACATGGACATCAACAGTTAGAAAAAAATAAACACCATCAAGAATGCCTAAAATAATAAATTTAACCTGAAAATGTTATTTAAACGATGTGCAGGTTATTTTCTTCAAAATTAGTTGACATATATTTACCAAAATGCCGACTTCTTTTATTAGCCATTTTATGTAGCAATTAGAGATGAGCGAACGTGTTCGGCTCCGCCCCTTTTCGCCCGAACACCGAACTTTGCGAGCAATTCCGTGCTCGGGCGAAAAAAGTTCGGGGGTCGCCGTGGCAGCGCGGGGGGGTGCGGCGGGGAGTGGGGGGGAGAGGGAGAGAGAGAGGGCTCCCCCCTGTTCCCCGCTGCTGCCGCCCGCGCCGCCGCGCCTCTCCCCGCCCCCCGGCGCCCCCCGAATCTTTACGCGCGGACACTGAGGTCCTCGGTAAAGCCGGTGTCCGGGTGCGTAAGTGTTCGTTAAGAACACGTTCGCTCATCTCTAGTAGCAATATAATTTTCCCAAAATATTTTAATAATTTAGTTTTTGAAATATCTTTCAAATGAAACCCAAGTGTATCATGGCTGATTTTAAGGTACTAAGCTACTTTTGATTTGAACAGATCTACCAACATTGTAATATTGAATAAATGGAGGTACTGAGAGGATTATATGGCGCATGGTGTTTGCCCTGATACCGTGTGTTACTTTTCTTTTTTAATTTTACAAAATAAAATGTTCTGTGCTTTATACCTCTGCGCAACTCATAAGTTTCTTTCCTCTTACCACCTGCATGGCTGTGTCTGGCGATTTGCTGACCCCTGCCTATTTGTACTCACCCCATTTGCAGCTGGTTTGGGCCCAACTAAAGTTGTAATTTTTTTCTTTACAGGGCCATTCTGGGGTCCCAATTCGCTCCAATATTTGGTTTGATAATGGACTAAATGGCTAGATGTGGGAAACAAGGCTCCTTCAGTGTTCTGTAATAAAAGTTATATTTTCTATATCCAATACCAAGTTATATTTTCTATATCCAATACTAAGTTATATTTTCTATATCCAAGGCAATACCTTCATGCAGTAATGTTTAAGGCCTTATTCAGATGAGTGTGTTTACTCATTCTTGTATGTATTTGATTGGCTGAGTGTTCAGCCAATCAAATACAGCCCTTTCAGCAGGCGGGAATTTTAAATCCCGTTTGCTGAAAGAGCTTTACTACAGTGCCAGGGACCCAAGCTGCTAGACGCGCATGAATTCTGACAGCAGCAGAGAGGTGAGTATATATTGTTTGTATTTTTTACACAGGCCAGTGATGATTATATTTAAAGCCCCTCCCCGAAATCACTGCAGGGGTTGCTGGCGGCCCCGTTGAAAGCAATTGGCATGAAGCTTCGTTTACACATTTTTGGAGCGCTGCATTTTGCGCAGCACAGTTGTGTGCAGAACAACACTTGTGTGAATGAGGGCCTAAGGCCAGAATTGCACAGGCAGACTGGATTTTGCATGAGGCCCGCAGCGGAATCCAGTTTTGAGCCCGGTCGACGACCCTACGTACCTGAATTCTGTGTTGCGTATGATCGTGGCGGCTTATGCGCAGTACAGTTTTTTTGTGACTGTTTTTATTTCCCATGCCGTCATTTAGCGATGACAGAGGCACTCAGGACCGATACGCAATATTAATTGCGTATGGACTGCGGATTCACTGGCTTCCATTGACTTCCATGAAGGCCGTACCTGTGGATCCACGGCAAAATAAAGTATGCTGTGATTGTTCCTTCACTCACAGCATATGTAATTCACATCCTCGAGTGTGAGCAAAAAAATGATTTTACAAGCTTTTCAAGCATGCTTTTTGCTGCCGATCCTCCATGCTGACGCCGATCGCGGATTCCGCAATTGGAATCTTCCCATGTGAGCACGTCCTAGTACAGATTTTAATAAGAAATATTTTTTAAATGCGCTATGCCATCATGACCACATGGTTACAGCATAACCGTGATGCTTATAAGACTAGCTGCACTATGCATTTGGAAATTTTGATAGATAGATAGATAGATAGATAGATAGATAGATAGATAGATAGATAGATAGATAGATAGATAGATAGATAGATAGATAGATAGATAGATAGATAGGTAGGTAGATAGATAGATAGGAGATAGATAGATATGAGAGAGTAGATAGATAGAAGCAGCTCCCTTCCCTTTACTTATTATTCATGAAGTCGCTTCTCTTGAGTCTAGAAACATCAATCAACACTTTAATGACAAATCATTTTAATAAGCACTGTGTAGTTTTCTGTAGCTATAGGAGCTAGCACCAGCTGGATGTCAGGTACAAGGTATACAGTTCTGCATACTGTGAATCATGTTCAAGTAAATGACTCTTTCAGCTGGATCTGTGATACAATATATCAATTACTGTCCCAGCTTGAAGGAGATGTTCTCAGTCAGTGTGCGTTAGACATACAATGTTTGGCGCCTTTTTGTCGCATAACATGTAAAGGGAGATTAAAGTGGTGATGACAGACAAAAAGAGATATCCCCAGTACACTAACATTCAAACTGATTTCTGGGAACAGATGCCCATTATTATGAATGCTTATTTAGTAGTTTTATGTAAATATAGCCATGGCAAGGAAATTATTATATTGTACCCCCACCGGATTAAAAAGTATAACAGCCTTCAAGAACAGCCAAGTGCCCAAAGAATCTTCATGAAATATCTTATCTTTAAATATTCTTATTTTTGCATTGTAGAGCCTAACAGCTATTGTCATTTTTATGCTTTATTAAAATATTATTTAAACATGATAATTTAATATTTCACCTATAGCCTTCAATTCTGATATTTACAAGAATAACATAACAATAGAAATTAATATTAATGTCAATAGTTGTGTTATAGAAAAGAAAACCGTAAAAATAACATAGAACATACAATAGTACATAAAAATATTATTTCACAGGAGTAAAGCAGAATACACGCTACTCACAGATTATGGTTGTATGACATTTTAGTGAATTACAATAGCGAATACAGTATTGGTAGAATAAACATGTATTTTGTTCAAGACTCTAATGTCTCAGGATATAGCAAATATACACAGTGCATCTCAATGGCCTCACACATCGTTCAAAGTCGCTAGTCCAGCCACTACAAATTATTTGCAGGTTTTATGCAGCTAGCAGTGGTTTTCTGAAACTACAAAATTAGCTGATAAGTTTCATAAAGCTACACTAAAGAGTGAACCAAAAAAAAGTTAAAATCAGTATCTAGCACCACCATAACCCCCAGACAGCAAGCCCGCTGCCTTGGGCTCAGACGGGACTCTGACCTTTCCTTTACCCCCACATCCAAACTTTGGCCCAAACATGTCACTTGCATCTCAGAAATATTGCTAAAATCCATCCGCTCCTCACCACAGTCATGCTAAAGAGACTTGTTGTTGCCCTCATCGACTCCTGACTTGACTACTGCAACTCGCTATTTATTGGCCTTCCCGCACCAGACTCTCCCACCTCCAATCCAATGAGCTAGGCTCATTTTTCTATACACGTTTCTCAGATGCCTCTGCACTGTGCCAATCATTGCATTAGTTGCTCATCCACTGCAAAACTAAATTTAAATTCCTCACCCACAAAACTCTCCACACCGCTGCGCCACTGAACATAGCTTCCCTCCTGTCCGTACACCACACAATCCGCACAATCTGATTCGCTAAGACACTCAAGGTTGAATACCCCTCTAATAAAAACCTCACATGTTCGTCTCCAAGTCTTCACCAGAGCAACACCGATCCTGTGGAATGCTCTACCCCAAGGCATCAGGACAATCCCTGATGCACAAAATTTCAGATGTGCCTTAAAAATTTACCTCTTTGGGGAGGCATAACAAATCTCTTGATCTAGTCCCTCTGTGCCTCCCTATGGCTCCCAAACCTTCCAGCCTGCTTATCACATACGACTCCTACTCCTGCACCTTTTTACCGCCCCCATCCCGTTTGCTTCCTAATAACTGTTTTCCACATGTAAGTCCTTTACTGCCTGTGTTCCTCCATGCCTCACCTCCCCCCTTGTACCTCCTATATAACTCCAACCCCATTTGCTTCAAACTGATTGTATATCACATGTAGTTGTTGTATTGTCTGTGTTCTCCCATGCTTGAAAGCACTACGGAATAAGTTGGCGCTCCTACTGAAATAACAGGCGAGCCCACTGACATTTCTTAAAGTGCTTTTTCCCTTGCGTTTCATCCACAGCATACAGAACAGTTTATAGAGTGGATGACACAGCATGCCTCAGGTACCACCACCTCCTCTTCCTCCTATTTGCAGGAACACAGCAGTCAGCTTTGACTTGTGGGTGTCTAAGCTGGTTGTTTGCGAGGAGTACAATCTGCCCACGAGGTAGTTTTGCTCCTGGTAGTGATAGTGCTGCTGCTCTCCTACTGTTTCTCCCATGTTTCTTCCTCCTACTTTCCCCCAGAGAAAATTTTTCTAAAGCACAAGAAACAGCTGCATATCTACAGCTTTACCTCGGAGAAGGCCCGTGTTTGGCTGTTCTGTTTACATGGTAGAATTTGTCCTTTGTAAATTTTAAAATAGGTAGCACACCTGCTGTCTTTCTTGTGTAGCAACATTTTTGATAGCTCTACAGTTGTTGCTTGGGGCAGGTCCATACTTGAGTATTGTGTTCATCTTGCAAACTGTCTTCTTGTATAATGTTTGACATTGATTTTAAAACAAGCAGCACGCCTGCTGTCTTCCTTGGCACAATTTGTGCACTAGGAAGATTCTACGATTGACCCCTACGCCACTATACACTGTTTTAATCAATTATTTTAGAGAAGCACAGTGTTCCCCAGACATCTGGCTGCATTCCCATGCAATTTGGGGGCTTTGGCTGCATTGGGGACTTTCTGGAGGGCAAATTAGTGAACCTGCTTTATTTCCCCATTGATTTTAATGGGAGTTGGCATCAGCCGTCCTGATTCACAATGGTTTTTGTGAAATCAGCCCAATACTGACACAAACAGATTATTCCATTAATCGTTCATCACTAGCAATAAGTTTGTGAATTTGCATTGCATTGCAAGTAACAGTTACATTTGCTGCTCTATGTAAGTGTAGCATAATACAGAGACAGCTCAGCTCTCCTACTAGTCAAAACGGCACAAAAATGTTGTGCCATTTGACTTATGGGATCAATAAAAGAATACAGTGGACTCATAACTACTACATTGTATGTATGAGGTGAACGTTTTTGATCACCTCCCACACTGTTCTCAGTAGTGATTGACAGGCTAACACAGCAGCCTCTTAATCGCCACTTGATTTCTCTTCTGTACTATGATGGCTAATTGAATAACCGACTTGTTCCTCTAGCATTCTGCCTTTACATAGAGCTGCATATTTATAAGGCAGATCTATTTTAATGTTAGCTTTGACTACATTCGTAATCCAAATATGTTTTTTACAGTTAATTAACTGTTTAAGAGTTAAGAATCCCCTCAAAGTTATCAGTGCAACCAGATCTCATCAGGATCAGCAGTTGTGGACCTGCTGTGTCACACACTGCTTTTACCTTTGGCCAAATTCAGAGAAAACACCGCAGAAATCCGAGTCTTCACTCTTTTACTGCATCAGGCCATTGCACTTGAGGTGGTCCCAGTTATGTGGTAGCTGATGCTAAAATAGACCAGGGAACTGTATCGAAGCATGGTAAATAGAGGCATATTACATATTACATAACAGATTACAGATCGAGGCAGGTATCTGTTAGTGAAATTAATAATACTAAATGTTCTATTTAGAGATGAGCGAGTATACTCGCTAAGACTAACTACTCGAGCGAGTAGTGCCTTAGCCGAGTATCCTTTCGCTCGTCTGTAAAGATTCAGCTGCCGGCGGCGGGTGACAGGTGAGTTGCGGCGGTGAGCAGGGGGGAGCGGGGGGGAGAGAGGGAGAGAGAGATGTCCCCTCTGTTCCTCCCCGCTCTTCCCTGCCGCTCCCCGCCCCCCCCCCCCCCCCGCGGTCCCCTGAATCTTTACAGACAAGCGGGAGGATACTCGGCTAAGGCACTACTCACTCGAGTAGTTAGCCTTAGCGAGTAAACTCGCTCATCTCTAGTTCTATCCTATCTGTCGCCATTTTGTAAGCAACTAGCCAGCTAAGGCTTTTTCTTAAAGAAGATAGATATGTGGCATTTAGACTGGCCAGAAGGTCAAAATGCCATGTTTCTAGATGTTCACATATGTTCTTAAACATTCTCTCTAAACAAGTTATTTTTAGATTTACTGTTCCAAGAAGTTAATCATGTATGATTATTTCTACGCCTGCACTGCATTTTCCTGGCATTTTAGATGTTAAATTCATTATCTTGCATATTCATATTTTTTTATGTTTCTTTTGACCAATGGTAATAAATGAATTATAATAGATTTGAACTATTGTAATTGAATCATGTGCCGCTATAAAAACTGTTGCCTGTCATTCAATAAACAGATTACTTTCTATCACATCCCATGCTGTGTGGTTTGACATTAATCTCCTGAGCTCAGCTTATCCTCTAAGAATTTGGACCCCAAAAAGCATATTGTATATAACATGCCGCAACTTCAATACATGGAACAAGCCAAAATTAAGAAAACCGGTATAACAGGCCAGGAAACAGAGCAGGCAACTAACAGAAGAATGGTCAATATAACAAGCAGAGTTCAGGAGTGGGGAATGCCATTAAGCCAGGAACAGTCAGAGTCAGAAATTGGGACATTAGCACAAACAAGTAACACTTTCAGCTGGACTACAAAAGGCCAAAAGCGTACGCACCTTCCTTTAGGAGAAGGTGCCTGATATAACCCGAGATACTCAATGATTGGCAAGGGACACAATAGGAAAGCACATGCTGACCCTTCAAGAGGATGAGTGCTTGCAAGTGTGCATGCCCTTCAGGGCAGCAGAGCAAAACAAGCAGGATGCTGGGGTCAGATGTCTGCCGAAGAGCTGGAGAGAACGTGTTCAGCAGCCACCAGCGGGAAATGAAATGAGGTGAGATGGCAGTAGTGGCCATAAATCATGACAAATATGAAAGTGGATAGTTACTTCTTCATACACGATGATATGAGCGTAGTTCCTTAAAGTGTATCCCCCTCCAGTGATCCACTTGAAAACTTCTTAGAATCTGCATCACAAGAAGTAAACGCAGGTTTCTTATTTAGTTTTGTTCACTCACATGATGGACAATCTACTATTGTCTGAACAGATTTTAATGATTGATTCTACTATCTGTAATATGTGATTAACACTCTTGATACTATTTTATGGACTTCATGACATTTGTTACTGTCTTCTCCAATGTACAAACTTAAACTACTCCTTTGTCAATTCATTGTGCATTAGCCATCACAGTATAAAAAAGCCACAAGGCCACAGAGGTAAATAAAGGCATACATTGTTGGTGAGGACATGACTTGTGCATGATGAGGACTATTTTAACCAGTCTGCCAATCTGATTGTGACATTAAGGACTTAAAGTCAGCATTGTAACATCAATTAGAGGAAAGTGCTATTAGACTGGGATATAAAAAGTAACAAATGCTATCATTGTACCTTAAATTCACCCTCGGGCTTTAAAATCCTGTAAGTATTTAGCTAAATAATGAGCATGTAACTTACAATTTAAAAATGCAATTTAAAAAGACTATTGTTTTATAGAGTCCATTTACGTAATGAGCTTGAGTATCCTACAAGCTTTCCGAACAAGATTT
Organism: Eleutherodactylus coqui; assembly: GCF_035609145.1. Classification (NCBI taxonomy): domain Eukaryota; kingdom Metazoa; phylum Chordata; class Amphibia; order Anura; family Eleutherodactylidae; genus Eleutherodactylus; species Eleutherodactylus coqui. The sequence goes on along the minus strand of NC_089840.1, from coordinate 123,735,106 downwards.
ACAATTCCTCAGGAATACATTTTTTCATATCTGCAGTGAGCAACAACACAATAAATGTTGATTATCTAAAATGTATAAAAGAAAAAGAATAAGATGTACTTAAGAGATTACAAATCTCAAGATGCTTAATGTTATATAGTACTAAATAGAGAACAGTTTTAGTATTTCACAAATCAACTTAGCATTGTAATGTATAGTATGAAGGATTTGCATTATTACATTTATAGTAAATGTAAACAGCAGAGGGGCTTTAAGGTGGCATTGTATATAGACCCACAGTTGGACTGGCCTACCTAAATAACAGAGGTTCCTCTAGTGGGTAAAGGCTCCACGACACTTAAGGGGTTCTAGCCCCTTCACTCAGGCCATTTTTTATTTTTAAGTTTTTCATTTTAGTTTTTTTTCTTCCTGCTTTCAAAAAATCATAACGTCTTAATTTTTCCATTGACATAGCCATCTGATGGATTGTTTTTTGGGAAATGAGCTTTATATTCAGTGGTACCATTTAATCTACATTATATTGTAATGAAAAACTTATTCAAAAAATTTAAGTAGGATTTTATAAAAAAAAACACAATTGGTCCATATTTGGGGGGGGGGGGGTCTTGATTTATGATGTACAAGATGTGGCAGAAATGATATCTTAACTTTATTGCGTGGGTCTGTATAATCATTAAAATATCAAATTTGTATAGTATTTTTGTTGTAGTACTTTAAAAAAATATTTTTTTTATTAAATTACTTTCTGTCACCATATTCTGAGCCCCATAACTTTTTATTTATCCACTTACAGGGTTGTATGAAGGATACTTTTTTGCAGGATGAACTGTAGTTTCTATTAGTATCATTTTGAGGTGCAAAATATTTTGATGATTTTTTAATACATTTTTTCTTGGAAACTATGTGATCAAAAAAACAATTCTGACATTATGTATTTTTTTCTGATGACATTTACCTTGTGGGATAAATCATATGTTATTTTAATAGATCAGACTTTTACCGATGCTACAATACTAGACGTGTTTATTTTTATTTTGTTTATATGCTCAAAATAAGAAAAGGATGCAAACTTAAACTTTTAATATTTTTATTTATTGAAACAATTTCTGAAATAATTGACAAGAATGTATTTCACTTATTTTTATTTTGTTTTTCGGGTGGGTTCACACGAGCATGTTTTTGTGCATAATTAGGTGTGTACATATGTGCGCACCTAGGTACGAGCAAAAACATGTGTGAACACAGCTACGTGCTTGTTGTCAATGGAGCCACAGCGGCTCCATTGAAAACAATGCTCTGCCGGCACCCCTGCATTCTTTTCAGGGAAGGGCTTTACATATAAGCTCTTCCCTGAAAAAGAAACATTTTAATGTTAAAAAAACCAAAAAAACTTACCTCTCCGCCGCTGCCGTGACCCCTGCGGGCATGAAGAACACATCTGCCGCATGTGGCAGATGTTTCCTTTACCCCCGCTAGTTAAAAGAATTCCCTGCTGCTACATCTGCCACACTTGTGGCAGATGCAGCAGAGAAATTCTTCAATTCTCTACCACAGCTGTCACATATGTCAGCTGCAGTAGAGAATCCTGCTACCGGCATCCCCATCAATGGCTTCATAAGCCCTTCCCTGAAAAGCCATTTAAAATAGTATAAAAAATAAAAAAAATAAATACTCAATTCCGTTCGGCTGGTGCTCAGCCACGTCTTCTCCTGGCTGTCAACAGCTCTGTAGATCTCAGCTATCAGTAGGCGGTGATTTAAAATCCCTGCCTCCTTGTAGCTTAGCGCTTAGCCAATTGTTGTAAATACAAGCGTGATTTGGTGCGTGCGTATGCACGCACAAGAACACACTCGTGTGAACCCACCCTAAGTCCACATAGGAGAATTGAACTTGCTATCTCTTATACAGTATGCTGCAATACGTCACTATTGTAGTATACAGTTATGTATTTTTGCAGATATTCTTTTCAGCTGTGCACAGTCATGGCTTAATAGGCAGAAATATCTGACAGCTCTGGGAGTGTTTACAAGGCCCCAGGCTGCCATAACACCCAAACAGCACCATGCAATCTTGTCATGAGCCAGCCATTCAGGTGACAGAGGATGCTCCCTCTACTGGGCCATTTTAATGCCTCTGTCAGATTGCCAGTGTTTTCTAAATGGTTAATAGCCGTGATCACAATTCTCTCTGATTATTGCTGTGGTGGCAAAGTGTATGCTGCCAAAGAAAACACCCATCACTTATGGTGCTGGCTCAGCTCCCAGGTTCTTAGCTCCTCGGCTCCATACAAACCCTGTCCAATTTATCAACTTCTTGCTTGATGAGATTAATGCATAAATATCCAAAACGTTTAGCACATCCCTACTTGAAGTCAATCACTTGCCAATGGGTCACCCAGTTTCCAAGAAAAAGATCTATTAAAAAGTGATCAAAATATTAATAACCCTAAAATGGTACCAATAGAATCTATAGTTCATCCTGCAAAGAAATGAGCCTTCATCCAACCCTGTAAATGGATAAACAAAAAATTATGAAATTATGGGGCTCAAGGCCTAATGATTATCGCTCAAAATTCATTAAAAATGAGCGATAATCGTAACTTCTAAATTCAGTCATCGTGCATTTTTTGTTTGAACAATGATTTTAAGGTGAATTTAAAATCCATTGTTCAGCAACTGGGGCTAAAGCAAATGGGACATGTGACTGCTGCAGCTAAGTGCAGACACAAGTGAAGACAATCAGGGATCAGGCACTGGCAGAATGGGAGTGACAGGGGAGTAGGTAAGATAAGTATAGCTTTAATTATTTTACGACATGCTGAGCACTTTTTAAAAACAAATTGGCCCAGGATAACTCCTGATTGGACATACAGCACCTATCGGATGGCACAAAACACCTCCCTTACTGGCGTTCCACTCCACCAAAAATTTTGAGCTGTAGGATTCATTAGTAGAGTGAATTACATTCAGTCTATCAGTATAGAATGTAACTAGATTTCTAGGATTTTTATAGTTAGCTATTAGAGATGAGCGAGCCTACTCGGCCATGCCCCTTTTTCGCCCGAGTACCGCGATTTTCGAGTACTTCCGTACTCGGGCAAAAAGATTCGGGGGGCGCCGTGGGTGAGTGGGGGGTTGCAGCGGGTAATGGAGGGAGAGGGAGAGAGAGAGGGCTCCCCCTGTTCCCCGCTGCTACCCCCCATGCCGCCACGCCGCCCCCCGAATCTTTTCACCCGAGTACTGAAGTACTCGAAAATCGTGATGCTCGATTGAGTAATTACTCGAAACGAGTAGGTTCGCTCCTCTCTATTAGCTATTAAAAAGTACTAGTTTGGTAAATGAATATGTCTGATACCTATTTCTTCAGGAGCAAATATTTTGAATATTTCAGTTTTTATCATTATTGGTATTATTAATATCAGTACTGTGAAAAACTGTAATAATTTGTCTCTTAAACGGGAAATTGTGGTACACTCTACAGATCATGATTAAACCATACTAATATGCATTATTTAAATAGACCTAGTCCTACATAAACCAGAATGTCCCTAATGGTATATAAAGCATTCACATGACAATCATTGGTTGAAATTTATTCTAGTACTGGAGATTCATTAAAGAATTTATTAAATTACGAGGGACCAACACAGGAGATTAAATTATACAGTTCCAGATGCTAAACTATTAAGAGACTTCCTCTCATCTATTATTTTACCTAAAATAATTTGATCATTTCCTTTTACTCTCATTTGGCATTAATGAAGTGAATGAAAAGTGAATCCTGCAAATCTTTACTGTAGACTGTAACTAACTTTATTAATACCCAAGTGAAACACTTGGCTCAATCTCTTTTTCTTTCTAACTTGGTTTCAGTTCCTCTTTACAATTCCTCAGAGGAATCCTTATTACTAATACAATACATATCTTTAGAAGCAGAGCTGCCATGTGGTGGTATAATAGCTCAGTCTAATTGCATTCAAGGTTCTATGTTTTCTCCCTTTATCTTTTACAGTGTCTGAATCCAATAGATGTTAGAATGTGTGGTGACTTTGACTTCTCTGTTGGGGAGAAATAAAAGGTTACTGGAATTACAGGTGGCTGCAAATTAGACATAGATATAATACAATGCACTATTAAATCAAAGCAAATGTCCTCTCATGGTATTAAAGATTACAGTACTGGTATGTCTACTTCTCCACTCCTTTATGGCACTTCTATGAACAGTGACCTAAGTTCCATTGTCTATCGGGAGTTTTAAGGAGTCTGAAATTTACATTCTGTCTAATCTCAGGCCTTTTTAGCTCTGTTCCTTTAGATTGGCTTCCATAGATCAACACAAGCCATCAAGTTTTCACTGAAAAGTACATACAATATAGCACTTCTTTCTGCTACATTTATGATAAATTATAAAGTAATGAGAAAATATAGCCATTAATTTATATTCCTCCTAATCTTCCCCTCTCAGGACTCTCTCACACAGGCACTGCACTTTTCGACCACCCGCATCGCGGCTGAAAATCACATGGACGAGAGGCAGCCACAACCAAGTCACGGCTGCATCTCCTGTTTTCATGCCCATTCAGACGGCCGGTTGCGGCATATATACGCTGCAGCCTGGAATACCATCAGGCAGGGGGAGAGTTCAGCTCTACTAATATCCCTCCCACTCTCATCCCCTTGCTGGCTGCCAGCAAAGGGAAGGGGTTGGAGCTTAGCACAGCTAGTGTGCTAAACTCACTCTTCCTCTCCTCTCCTTGCCGGCTGCCGGCAAAGGGGAGGGGGCTTAGCAGAGCTAGTCCTGCTAAACTCCTTCCCTTCTCTGACGGCTCTCATAGGCTCCCATAGGAGTCTATAGGAACGGCCAGAGTAGTCTCAGAAAAGATAGGACAAGTCCTAACTTTTCCACGCCTCCATAAAAAAGGTTCGCCGAAATAGCCCATCTGAACAAATGCAATCGAATCCAATGCTTCAGATGGAAGCGATTTTTGGCCGGTGTTCTATCGCGGGACAATCGCTGCAATAAAATGCACATGTGAAACTAGCCTCAATGTGATTGATCTGCTGTGGTGAAGAGTAGTCCTGGCCCCAAACAATAGTAAAGTGGCACTAAAAGACCTTCCTTACTGTATACAGTATGCGTGTTACATATTTGTGCTGTTTACTTAGTAGAGCTGAGAAAAACACATAAAGCCGTTTAGTTCAACCAACTATCATGCAAACAGGATGCAAAAACAAAGACTTGTGGGATCAATGACAGCTGGGCAATAAAAATTAATTTCCAACTTTCAGAGTAAATCATCAGATTATGGCCATATGAATGATTCCAGTACAATTAGCTGGTACTATTATGGCTCCTTTAAATTAAAATGATTATTTCATCAAGACAAATCTTGTACATATGTCCTAGGAGGGTATGGGTAAGTCTATGGATGTCATAAAGGCGGGTCCCTCACTCAACAACCCTGCTTTTTCCAGAGCAGTGAGCTATTGTAAACAGAGGTTCTCACGCATTTAGATTTAGCCACCTGTGTATTACATGGATAGCTATTCATTTAAATGACCTATTATAACATGGCAAAGCATTTCCTAGCAATAGGACGGGCCTTTACTCAGATATTCATAATGTAACTTTCATGAATGAAAGTAGACTAGGTAAAATGCAGACACAACTTTCATGAGACTTGCATGTTACAATCAAGTAACAAATCAGTCTTGTGCTCAAGATCCATGCACATTGTGCTTGAAGAGTAAAAATCTATCACTGGTTGCTATGCATCTGTGTAGTGTAAGCTTTAGGCCTCATTCACCCTGTGGCATTGAGCATCTCAAAGTCCTATGGTGCCTCTGTACACCATTGTACAAGGTTTTTCTCAAGAGATGAGCAAACACTTTAAAGGTTTGGTACGGCTGGTTTGTCGAATTCCATTAAAAAGTTTGGCTTAATCTGAATTAGTTCATTAAAACTCCTAAAACTATTATTGCACACTATTCAAGAGCCTTGAAACAATGATGGTAGTGGTGGTGGTTCAATGGATATGACTCAGTGGTTAGCATTACTGTCTTGCAGCACTGGGGTCCTAGGTTCAAATCTTCTAAAACTCCATGAAGATGTTGTCCTCAGTCAGATTTGAACCTAGGACTCCAGAACTGCAAAAAAACTATTTGAGGCTTAGGTTCTTGACAACAGGGTTTGACCCAAAACAGGTTTGCTTCACGTAAGACTATTATCCTCCTCCAGAAGCTAATGCTGAATATTTTAAGTAAATTCAATTATTGCACATAAATGATCAATCTACTAATGCTTAATTTTGGAGACAAAAACTTTTGCAGTATTTCATCCATATGTTACTACTATACTGATAGTTTGTATTTCTACACAAAAATTGTAAAGAGCATCATCAGAAATGCCAGTATATATTTCCAGTCTAAGAAAAAAAAAATGAATTGTGCTATTTATATGCAGATAACAGCCTAGACACTTGTAGACATCCTTGATTCTTTACATATCCTTTGTTGAAATCTACTCTTTTCTTGTCATAAGCACAACTTCTACCTCTGGTGAAAGCACTATGAATTAATCAGCTTGTTTAAAGTGGTATCTTAAGTAAAAAAAAGAAGAAACAGATTTCCAAATACTGAGATATTGTGATATGCCAAGAGCAGATTTTCCTTCCTGTTGCACATGAGCCATTGACTTTCACAGCAAGCTACAATGATATATGAGAACTGTCAAGGGCATCCATGATATGTTCCCATTCAGAGAAGGTGACGAGGACAGACATATCATCACAATGTGAGGATTAGAAAAAAGGACCTGTTCAAAATGCAAAGCGTCTTCAGGCATCAACAATGCCTGCAGCTAATGCACAATAGGGTACAATGTTAACATATTGTTGATTACCATTTGGTTATCATAATGTACCGCTCATGCAAGCTTACCAGCTATTGAAGAAAGTGCTGTGCATAGAAATGGAATAATAAAGTTTCTAGATTGTAATGGAACTATGCTGTCAAGCTTCAGCACACAGAAACTATGTATAATCAGCATCATTGTGATTACAATAAAGGATGTTTCTTTTTGCCAATTTACGAACAAATGCCCTTTCACATGGGCAACCCCAACCCACACTTATGTCTCTATCCCTGTTATTATTAACCACTTTAAGCCATTTCTGCCCTTATTGATCCCACAGTTCTTAAGATATCTTACCATTCAAGAATTAATTAGTTTTTTAAAAATAATTTTTGCATCAACATAGCAAAGTGGTATATTTTTGGCAGAACCAGTTGTAGTTTTCACACATACTATACCATTTTGGGGTATATACAGATGTGGCAACAGTGCGTAACTCAGACCTCAGTCAAGGATCACAGAGACATTACACAGACATAACAAGGTTAACCAGAATGGTTGTTTATGAGGATAACAGGCTTGGTGAATACAGTCTCTCAGTGAGGGTAAATAGTACACATGCAGTGATGCAACACAAAATCTCTTAGAGAGGCAATAGGCTTGGCGGTTGCACCTCCTTTGAGAGGTATTAAGCATGGGGGTTTGCAGGGACAAAACTCTACTGCACAGTAGCCTTGTTCACACTCCAATGGTGTTTTACCTGAATGAACAGTCTCTCTCTCACGGACAATTTTGACTTAGTGGTCAACTGCAGTCTTCAGTGTGGCTTGTTAGGCCGGTCTCGCACAACTGGATTTGAATTGCATTGGATTCTGCACTTGCCATCAACGCATACGATCTGTGGTAAAACACAGAGAGGCATGTAGTTTTGAGTTTTCCATCACACTCACGGATGTGATTTGCAAAGTCCACGAGAGGAAGAAAAATTGCAGAATGCTCTATTTTACAGCAGAATCTACGCAGACAGACTCCATTGAAGTAAATGGAGGCATCAAACCCATAGCCCATGCTCAATTAACATTGCATATGGGCTGTGGTTACCCGCGTCATTGCTAAGTGACGGCACGAGAAATCCGAACAAAGAAAAAAAACCCTGTACTACACATGGCCACCTGCGAGCCTCCGCGGTACAGATACTTGCAGTACACAGGGTCAACAGCTGGGCTCACAGCCAGAATCCGCTGCAGGTCTCCCACATGCTCAATCCGACCCGTTCGTCTGAGCTCGGCCTTACATATCAGAAGTCGTCAATACACTCCTCACAGGCTTAGCCCCACAGGGGTTCTTAGGAGAGAAAACTGGCTGGTCAGCATGGCTTAGATTACCCAAGAACCCTCTGTGCAGTGGTCAACAATCACTCCCCGGATCTTTCTCAATGTAGCTCACCTGTGCAATTTTTCGAACAGGAGTGATTTCCCCAGCGATATCTTGTGAAAAGAAAAGCATTTAATAACAGCAATGACAATATCAGCAATGTAATCTCAAACTAGTGCAAAACAAAGTTCATTGATCGTGCAATATATTAAGGGTACTGACAGTCCACAAAAGTTTTCTAGTTTTCCTTCTATCTGTATTATATAGCATCAGATGGAAAACAGCAGGAAATCTGCCAGTAAAAACATATGTCTGAAACTGGAGGCACAAGGGCCACATACTTTTCTATTGTATTACGGCTCTGTAATACAGTGGTGTGCATTAGCCCTTAGCTAAAAGTATAAAACACAGTAAATTGATCAAAAATAAATGTATGCTGGTACAACTTTAAGATCTTTTGGCTTTTGGTTGAAAAAAATAGTTTATTTAAAATTTTGGAAACCGCATTGAAGTATTACTAAAAATGCAACTTTTTGTCTTTGTACACACATATAAGTCTTCAGGGTTTTATGTTATATGTTCCCTTGGCATTGAGTAGTAAATAGTGCAGATCACAGGCAGATGTTTTTTGTTCTTTAATCAAAAGAGGACACAAAGGGAGGATCTGAGAATGGATGAGTACTCATATAGGAAGGCTGACTCATCTGGTTTTAGCAGAAACTTGCAAAAGCTCTTGCTTCTCCCTTCAGATGCTACTAATGAGCTCATTAGCATCATATAATGTCTGCTAAAACACAACAATGCCAGTTAGAATGGGAATGAAACCAACAAGAGTCTTCTCAAATTGTTTGTTACATTGATACTGTACAAGTGGGGCAGGCAGATTAAAATACAGTATCTCAAGGAAATATTAACACGGCTCCAAAAACATCTAGGATAAATTCCCATTTTATAAACTGAACTCTTCAACTAAGTTGTATGTATAGGTTGTTACTTGTTTTTCAACTAATTTTAAGCATATATTCTGACAGGCCACCCTTTGACTTCATTATAGTAAGACTTGCATTTGATAGCATACCATGTTTTCATAGACATTAAACCAAACTATTTTTTTTATATAAATTCTTTATTTATAGATTTGAAGGAGGTACAGAAGAAAAAGAGGGAAATGGGGGTACGGGTGTAGCAACACACCAAAATTTCCACAACAATCGTAATTGTAAAATTGCATTGCAACATCAATGAGTAGAATTACAATAAGTGAGATAGGATTAATAGGATTAACAAAGGTAGGGGGTAGAACAGGAACAATGGGGAATAGAAGCTCTGCTTGTCAATCCATTCACAGAATTAAATAAAAAATGCATAATATTAAGGAAGTATATACCTTGGCTAATAAATTTAGTTGATGGTCGGAAATTATTTATTCTTAAAGGAAATCCACTTAGACCATGTTTTAAGATATTTCTCCACCTTTCCTTCTCACAGAAGTCTTGCTTTTTCCAGGTTGTTAAGTACCGTATTTTCCGGCATATAAGACGACCCCCAACTGTCGACTTATACGCCAGGAATACGGTGTAGGGAAAAAAAAACAATACTTACCTCCCGCGGCGCTGCTGCAGGCTGTCGCTCCCTCCTCCTCGCCAACATAGCATTGCTTTCTGGAGATGGGGCTTGAATGCTCCGCCTCCAGAAAGCTAGTGCTCTGATTGGCTAACTCAGCGCGGCGTCAGCCAATGAAAGCCGGCGCTGCGTTAGCCAATCACAGCCATTCAATGACATCAGAATGCCGCGGGAGGTGAGTATTGTTTTTTTTTTTAATTTTACAGCTTATACCCAGCGTATAAGACGACCCCCGACTTTGGAGAAGATTTTCCTGGGTTAAAAGGTCGTCTGATATGCCGGAAAATACGGTATGCTGATCTCGTTTAGCCATTCTCGAACGTTGGGAGGATCTATTTCCCTCCAGTGTCTAGGGATTAGTATTTTGGCTACATCAATTAGAAATGGGAATAAGGAATTTCTCTTTCCCATTAAGGTCAAGGGGAAAAATTTTTGCCAGAGTATTACTTCCTTTTTCAAAAAATTTAGTATTCTTTGCACTTTGCGCAGGAAAGGCTGTAGATGTGAGCAAGAGTACAGAATATGTGAGAGTGTACCTTTCGCTTTGAGATATCTCCAGCATAGAGGGGGATATTTTGGATCAATTTTGTGTAGAAGATCTGGGATATTGTACCATCTGCTATTCATCCTAAAATGTGTAAAAATAAAAAATATATATATACTCACCTTCTCCCAGCAGCCGGAGCTCCGCGCGGCCGTCCTGCAGTGGGTGTGAAGGGGGTGTGAGTCAGACCTGCCCCCTGATTGGCTCAGCGCTGAGCCAATCAGAGGCATGTCTCACTCACACCCATTCATGAATTCATGAATGGATGTGAGTCAGACCTGCCCCTGATTGGCTCAGCGCTGAGAGGCAGCAGTCAATTGATGTTGAGACTGAATTTGAATTTTTTAAGATAGTCTTAACTTCATCTTGTGAAAGTGCTATGCTGAGATAGCTCTCCCCAAACTATTAATTTTTCATATTTTCAGGATAACAAATAAAGGTATCAAACATTATATAACAATCTACAGTAAGGCCACCTGCAGACGGGCGGGTCGGATCCGGCGGCGAGGACTCTCGCCGTGGGACCCGACCCGAGCGCCTGCAGGGACCAGCGCGTACTCACCCGCGCCCGCGTCTGCGGCTGTTTGATGTGCCGGCTTGCCGGGCAGCCTGCTCATGCGCAGACTGGAGCTGGCGGCGGGTGAGTGACATAGAGCATGCCACGATTTGTTTGCTGCGCGAGATTGTTAACGCAATCCTATGCAGGCTTCCAGCGTCGGAAATTCCGCGGGAAATCCGGTCACGGAATTTCCGCCCATGTGCAGGTGCCCTAACTGAGATAACATAGCACAGGACTGAGACTGCTATTTCATAAGATGGAATATATTCTGTGGTGTTGGTTATTTTAGCTTGCCGCCAAAAATGTTAAGTAAAAAAATTCACCTCCACTATATATAGGTCTAAAACAAATACTTATTATGATTTAAACTAAGGTATTATGCTCCAAAAAGTGAACAGGCCTCAATTATAGAAGCCTCAGTGTTTATTGGAACAGAGCATGCAATAATAATCCTTATTTGTATAGCGCCAACTTATTCCGCAGCATTTTTGAGGCACATAAAGAAACACAAACAATACAAAAATTACAAAAGTTACATGTAGTATTCAATTATTTAGAAACAAAGGGGGTGGGGTGATACAAAAGGTACAGGGGCAGGCGGCAGAACAAGGGGGAACACAGCAATGCGATGATAACATGTGATATACAGTTTTAAGACACAAACGGGGGTGGTAGTGCAGGAGATATGGGGCAGGAAGGGTACATGATAGGCAAAAGTGGAAAGCCATAGGGAGGGGCAAGGTGCGTATTGTGGGGGACTAGATTAGGAGGTTTGGTATGCTTCTTTGAAGAGGTGTCTGAAGTTCCGTGCGTCGGGGATTATCCAGGTGTTTTAGGGTAGAGCATTCCAGAGGATTGGTGCTGCTCTAGAGAAGTCCTAGAGGTGAGCATGTGAGGTTCATATTAGAGGGGCGTTTAGTCTGTGTGTTAGCAGATCGGCATGTGCAGGCTGGGTGATATATGGCCAGGAGGGAAACGATATATGTAGTTGTGGTGCTGTAGAGAGCATTGTGGGTGAGTGTGATGAGTTTGAATTGAGTTCTGTAGTGTCTGGGCAGCCAGTGCAGTGACTAGCATTGTGCAGAGGTGTCTGATAAGCGGCTGAATAGAATGATGAGTCTAGCTGACGCATTTAGTATGGATTGGAGAAGGGAGAGTCTGCTGCAGGGAAGGCCAATGAGCAGTAAGTCGCAGTAGTTGAGCCGGGAATGGATGGGGGCGACAACGAGTGTCTTGGGTGTGGCAGTTCTATTATACATAAGTTCACAATGAAATTGAAGGTCAAAATTTCTAAAATATAGTATTGTACAGATAATACTAAACTGTGTAAAGTAGTTAAAACAAATGAGGACAGGATACTGTAATAAATGGATTTGGATAAGTTGGAAGTTTTGGCAGAAAAGTGGCAAATGAGGTTTAACACTGATACATGTAAGGTTATGAACTTGGAAAGTGGAAATACATGTCACAATTAGAAAGTAGATGGGAAAATACTCGGTAAAACTAATATGAAAAAGAACTTGGAGTTTTTAAGTGACAGTAAACTTAAGGCCTTGTTCACAAGGGACATTTTTCAGTGTATTTCAAGCAGAATCTGTTGATTTCACATCATATCAACATCTTAAAGCACTCCATTGACTGTAATAGGAGTTAATGCAATATGGACTGTGTTGCTTTCCACATTTCACAATATACTCAAGCATGCATAAGTTCACAATTAAATTTAAAGTGAAAACTGGTGGAAGTGGTAATAATGAATTTGCTAAAGGAGATCAAAAGAGGCATTTTTTGGGTGAAATAATATTAAAAGTTATGAATATGCCTAGATATGAAGGGCATTTGAATGCAAAGAGTGAGGGAATACTATTGAATGAAGGGAACAGGTTCTGAAAAATAATGTAGGGGTGTGTGGATAAAAGAAAATGAATCTTCTATGAGTGAGTACAAAGGTGGGCAACTAAAGTAATAAACAGAATAGGTGGACTACAATACCCATAGAGTTTATAAAAATTGGGAACATTAAGTTTAGAAAAAAAACGTCACAGGGGCGACCTAAAAACTATGTATAGATATATCAGGGGACAATACAGAAATCTCTTCCATCACCTAATTTATACCCAGGACTATAACAAAGGATCATCCTCTGTGTCTAGAGGAAAGAAGGTTTCTACAATGACATAGAAGGGGGTTTTTTACTGTAAGAGGATGTTGCGATGGTAAACTCTATAAGGCCTTAGTCAGACGGGCGATTTTTCGCGCGATTTGCGGATCGCATGACGGATGCGCATCCGCAAATCGCGTGACCGGTGCGCGCAAGTCGCCCGCAAATCGCCCGAAAATCTGCTCCTAGCCGCGTTTCATTAGAAACGGGCCGGAGCTGTCCAGCGCATTGCATTCAATGGAGACTACAATACAGCCGTCTCCATTGAAAGCAATGCGCTGCGGGTGAGCCCGGGATGAATTGTCGGTAAGGGCTTAAATATATAAGCCCTTCCCTGCAATCCATCCTAAAATGTGTTAAAATAAAAAAAAATTGTATACTCACCTCCCGGCAGCCGGAGCTCCGCGTGGCCGTCCTGCAGTGGGTGTGAAGGGGGTGTGAGTCAGACCTGCCCCCTGATTGGCTCAGCGCTGAGCCAATCAGAGGCATGCCTCACTCACACCCATTCATGAATTCATGAATGGATGTGAGTCAGACCTGCCCCTGATTGGCTCAGCGCTGAGAGGCAGCAGTCACTCACCCATTCATGAATTCATGAATGGGTGTGTGAGTGTTTTCAGCTTCTGATTGGTCAGGGCTGTGACCAATCAGAGGCAGATAATTCAGCAGGCGGGGATTTTAAAGCCCCGCCGGCTGAATAGTGCCAAGAAGCAGTTCAGGAGAACTGACAGCGGCCGCGGCTGGACTCCGGCTGCAGCGGAAAGGTGAGTATACAATTTTTTTTTATTTTAACACATTTTAGAATGAATTGCAGGGAAGGGTTTATATATTTAACCCCTTCCCGACAATTCACCCCGCGCACGCCGGCAGCCCATTGCTTTCAATGGAGCGGCTGTATTGCCGCTCTATTGAATTCAATGGGCAAACATTGTTCTTCTCTGTCACAGCTGTTACAGCTGTGGCAGAGAAGAATGATTTGTCTTCTATATGTTCTCAATGGGGTCGGCGCTGCTGCCGCTGGCCCCATTGAGCGCATATAGAGAAGAGAACAGGAATCGCAGATCGCAGATAGGTGCGATCTGCGATTTTTTGTTCTATAATTTATCGGACGAGCGCATAAAAAGCGCTCATGTGTCCGATACCATTGCAAACCAATGGTTTTATAAAATCGCCGGACGCATGCGCATGCGCAAATCGCGCGAAAAATCGCCCGTCTGACTAAGGCCTAAAAGAGTACAAGAGGGGCCTGGACACCTTTCTTGAGCGATACAATATAATATATTATAATCATTAATAACTTCAAAAGGGTTGTAGATCCAGAGGTTATTCCGATTGCCAGATTAGAGTCAGGAAGGGTTTTTTTTTTACTTAAATGGGGAAAATTGTCTTCTACCTCATTGGTTTTTTTTGTCTTCCTGTGGATCAACATTGGGGGGTAATGGAAGGAACTGGATAGACATGTGCATTTTTTTCAGCCTTGCGTACTGTGTTCCTGTGTTAATCAGATTAGGAAATGTGATATGCCTGCCATAGGAAATGTGGATGCTTTTAAGCAATCCAATTCAGATAGTAAACTGATTCATTCAGTATTCATTCAGAAATGTCTTGCTCACAAGACTTTTTAAACAGTCATATCCATTTCAGAATTTTCCAATGTGGATCTGTAAATTTAATATGTGACTAAATTCTGAGGCTAAGACTTGGGGTTCTGCTGCAGATTTTAATGTTGTTAATAATAATAATCTTTATTTGTATAGCACTAACATATTCCACAGCGCTGACATAGACAGGGGGAATACAGAAAGATAAAAAATACAAAAATTACAGAACCATGGTTACATAGTAATCAGTTGATAGACACAATATGGGTTTTTACTAGAGATGAGCGAGCATACTCGTCCGAGCTTGATGCTCGTTCGAGTATTAGGGTGCTCGAGATGCTCGTTATTCGAAACGAGCAGCACGCGGTACTCGTCTCGATTAAACGAGCACTGACCATTGAATTCAATGGAGCCGGCAATACAGCCGGCTCCATTGAAAGCAATGGGCTGCCGGCGATCGCGGGATGAATTTTCGGGAAGGGCTTAAAAATATAAGCCCTTACCTGAAAATCATACTAAAATGTGTAAAAATAAAAAAAAAAATTATGTCAGCATTAAGATCGTTCTCCTCTGCCACAGCTGTAACAGCTGTGGCAGAGAAGAACGATGTTAGCCCATTGAATTCAATGGAGCCGGCAATACAGCCGGCTCCATTAAAAGCAATGGGCTGCCGGACAGCGCGGGATGAATTTTCGGGAAGGGCTTAAAAATATAAGCCCTTACCTGAAAATCATCCTTAAATGTCAGAGGAGAACGATCTTTATACTGACAGTGCGGGGGGGGGGGGGGGGGTCTCACTCTCGCCACTATTGTGGCTTAATAGTGAGACCTCGGAGCCCGAAATGAAGCCCTGCATGTTGCGCCTCGCCTGCCCTATCCATTTCTGTGTTTTTTACATGACTTTGGTGATTTGCTAAGATTTTCACAAATGAAAACCTTAGCGGAGCACCAGTCATATACAAAAATGCTTGAGTTGCCCATTGACTTCAATGGGGTTCGTTACTCGAAACGAACTCTCGAGCATCACTGAAAGTTCGACTCGAGTAATGAGCACTCGAGCATTTTGGTGCTCGCTCATCTCTAGTTTTTACCTTTCCTTAACTCATTGCTTTACACTTTTTTTGTGTTTAGTTGTTTTTACAAACATCATCTCATTGAATTTGCTTGCGAGTTAATCATAACTCGTATTAATTTTTTCCCACACCTCACGACACAGGTTAGGCTTATCTCACTAATAAGCACCTACAGTTTCTCCCCTGTTTTTTATGTCGTAATTGCAAAAATCTTATTATTATTGAGATTCTCTCTTCCTACAACTCGTAGCACAAATTTTTACTTTCAGTGCTAGTCCTCAAAAAATTTGTTTGGCCTACTACAGTTGAATAGAAATCTCTGCCGGCACAATCTTCCATCCGACAGGCCTCCTGCTGTCTGGAACCTATTCTAGCCAAATCCTTTGAGTTGATGTCTGCCAGCATGGCAAATGAAAGCATTCCATATTTACCCCTCCCCCACCTAAAAAAGGGATACCTCATCAGCCACATGTTGCTCACTACTCATGGACACTACCCTGTTTTAAACCAGCAACTTACTTGCTACTATAACCTTCATCTAAAATTGCTTACATCAACTTTCCTTTTTACTTTCTCTTAACAACTTATCCTACACTTTCTTTGTTCCTTATTCCTAAATCCTATACCTGCACAGTCTGTTCACACCATTCACTACTATAGAGACAATATAAACCCCCCATAGCTCACACCTTTTACACTCAGAACATTACTTCACAGACAACATAAAGTATAACATCTACTTCATTGTTCTTTTAATAATACAGACTTATCATATTTCAACTCACCCGGACTGGGGCGGATCATAGCAGAGAGGGAAAGATAATATAGGTATAATAATAAAGCTTATTACCTTGTTTGAGCTCATTATCTGTCCGTCTCTGCTTCGAAGTCCCCTTTTGTCCGGATAACGATGAAATATCTTTAGATCTCTGTATCTTCATTATCCCAGCGGTGCCTCCAAATTTGTTAGTGCAATTTTCGCTGTTCGATATACTGTGGGTGCCATATTAGATTTAATGTTGTTCCGCATGTGCATTTAGCCCCAACCTGACAGTTTGTGCACAAATTTTATGTGCAAATTATGCCAAAGATTGACATGTCTATTTTTTTTTAGTAATGTGGACTTGAAAGTCTAAGTGTGGAAAAACCTGCACCATATAAACTGCAGTGCAGATTTCCATAGCCTTCAGTAAAATTGTACAATGGATGTTGCTGCACATATGGGTATGGAATCTGTATCCAAATCCGTGGATAAATTAAAAGGCCTTACAGTAATAAAGAAGAGAATGCAGTAGAGCAACGATAAGAGTGTTGGCCATTTCCACAGTGTGAAAAGTGTGCATTCTGGTGATGTTTTTGAGCGGTAGGTGACATGAGCATGCAAGTGATTCAATACAACAAATTAAAGATAGTTCTGACTCCAACATAATCCCAAGAAAGTGGGCATTCCAAGTAAAAAATGATGATATAATACTGCTATATACTGAAATTTTAGATAGGTTAGTAGAAAGAGGAAACACAAAAAGTTCAGTTTGTAAAATATTTTAGTTTTAGATAGGAAGATGCCATGATGTGAGAGATAGCAGTCAGACAGTCACACAAATTTTGCAGTAGAGCAATGGTTATGTCACAGGAAGAAACATATAACCTGGTGTCATCAGTGTGGAGATGGTACAATAAGCCAAATCTGCTGATAGTTTATCCAACTGGGCTATGTAGACAGAAAAGAGGACAGGACCTAGACCAAAGCCTGAATAACCCCAACAGCAAGGGGAAGAATAAAAGAAGTAAAACCAGCAAATTATGCACTAAGTAAGCGGTCAGAAAAGTAGAAAGTAATAAGGGCCGGAGAAGGAAGAGACAATGATAACACTGGCCAACAAAATTGAAAAAAGATGTTTGGTGCCAGGAATGTTACAACTGATTGAGGCCTTAGTCACACGGGCGTTTTTTCCTGCAATTTGCGGATGGCATAACGGATGCGCATTCGCAAATCACGTGACCGGGGCCGAAAATTCGGCCGAAAAAACTGCTCCTAGCCGCGTTTCATTAGAAACGGGCCGGAGCTGTCCAGCGCATTGAATTCAATGGAGCCGGCAAAACAGCCAGATCCATTGAAAGCAATGGGCTGCGGGCGATCTCACGATGATTTTTCGGGAAGGGCTGTCATTCAACTGAGAGCTGCCCCTGATTGGTCCCCGCGCTGAGCCAATCAGAGGCAGCACTCACTCACCCATTCATGAATTCATGAATGGGTGTGAGTGAGATCTGCCTTTGATTGGTCAGGCTGTGACCAATCAGAGGCAGCTCATTCAGCAGGCGGGGATTTTAAATCCCCGGCTGCTGAATACTACTCAGAGCAGTTCAGGAGAACTGCTGAGCGGCCACGGCTGAACTCCGTCTGCCGGGACCAGGTGAGTATATATATTTTTTTTGCTTTTACACATTTCTGGATGAATTTCCGGGAAGGGCTTATATTTATATTATATTATATTTATATTTAAGCCCTTCCCGAAAATTCATTGTGCGATCGCCGGCAGCCCATTGCTTTCAATGGAGCCGGCTGTATTGCCGCCTCCATTGAATTCAATGGGCAAACATCATTCTTCTCTGCCACAGCTGTTACAGCTGTGGCAGAGGAGAATGATTTGTCTACTATATGTTCTCAATGGGGTCGGCGCTGCTGCCGCCGGCCCCATTGAGCGCATATAGAGAAGAGAACAGGAATCGCAGATAGGTGCGATCTGCGATTTCTGTTCTGTAATTTATCGGACGAGTGCATAAAAAGCGCTCATGTGTCCGATACCATTGCAAAGCAATGGTTTTATAAAATCGCCAGACGCATGCGCAAATCGCGCAAAAAACGGCCGTCTGACTGAGGCCTCAGTGTATATTTGGCCTATTATTTACAAATATGCAAACAGTTTCTCTCCATCAGCTATAGTTTCGGCGCATGCACATGGCCAGCCACGCTGAGTCACATCACCAATCTTATTCGTACATTTAGTTTGTCCCGAGCAGTAGTGAGTAACAGTTGTGTACCATTGTCACCCGAGTGTTGTGGGGTGTTGTAGCTATACAATCGTTGTGTTCAGGGGCGTACCTAAAGGCTCAGGGGCCCAGGTACAAAAGTTCAGCTTGGGCCCCTCCCTTCTTTCTAAATCGTGCTGCATACAGCTGCAAAACACATTTCCATACATGGTCTGCCCCTTGGTGTAATCTTTCCAAATATGACGCATTTCCTGCACTACATAAAAATTTATTCGTAGCCCCTTAGGCCACTCTCACACACACAGTAGAGTACTAGTGTACACACACACTAGGGTACTATGTGATCGCTGACTCCTCCCACACTGGTGACATCACCACAGGTCCTGGAAGCTGCTGTCAGCTTTGCCAGTGGGAGTCTGTGTGAGACAGCTGTGAGGTGAATGATAGCAGCGGCTGTCCTCTCCTCTTCAGGACAACTGGGGTGATCTTAGGCCAGCATCACTTCCTCCTTTCCCGCAACTGTTACACACTGCTGGTGACCAGCCAGCCAAGCACTCAGCATACAATCTCTATATCGCAGGGGCCGCTGGGCCTCCTAACCGCAAGGCCGGGTAGGAATCGCAACCTCTGCTCCCCCTAGTGGTTTGCCTGTGGTTGTGTTGTTTGAACATTTATACACAGGATGGCCTCTTCTAGTCAGAGAAGTTTTTTAAATCACCCAAATGTAGTTAGCTACATCTGTGGAGAATATACCCTACAAGAAAATAGAAAACCTATATCAGACTTCGTGAAACAGGTCTACCATGCATACTTTGGCATAAAGCTTGGTGATCAAGACAAAAGTTGGGCTCCACATGTTGTATGCAAACTGTATGTTGAACACTTAAGACAGTGAAGTAATGGGAAAAGAAGAAGCTTAAAATTCGGTGTGCCGATGGTGTGGAGGGAACAAGCAAACAACATTGAGGACTGTTATTTTTGTAAAGTGAGTATTACTGGACTGAATCGAAGGAATCGTAGCAAGTGGACAAATCCTGATTCACCCTCTGCAAGACACCCTCTCCCACACTCAGATGACGTACCAATTCCTACTGTTCATGAGTTACCAGATCTTTCAGAGGATGAACTGACTACTTCAGATGTTCATTACGATACAGAACATGGCAGTGACAGTGACTATGTCGAACTTCTGGCATGTCCTCAACATTTTAATCAAAGTGAGTTGAGTGACTTAATCATTGACCTTAGCCTTTCAAAAGAAGCTGCTGAATTACTTGCTTCTCGATTGAACGACAAGAATATACTTGAACGTGGAACAAAAATAACATTCTACTTATCCTTATTCTAAGGAATTTGCTTTGACCTTATAAAGTTCGTTCCACAAGAGTTTAAAAGGGTTGAGATTAGAGATGAGCAAACACCAAAATGTTCGGGTGTTCGTTATTCGAAACGAACTTCCCGCGATGTTCGAGGGTTCGTTTCGAATAACGAACCCCATTGAAGTCAATGGGCGACCAGAACATTTTTGTATTTCGCCGATGCTCGCTAAGGTTTTCATGTGTGAAAATCTGGGCAATTCAAGAAAGTGATGGGAACGACACAGCAACGGATAGGGCAGGCGAGGGGCTACATGTTGGGCTGCATCTCAAGTTCACAGGTCCCACTATTAAGCCAGAATACCGGCAAGAGTGGGCCCGCCCCCCCCTCCCAACAACTTTTACTTCTGAAAAGCCATCATTAGCATGGCATACCTTTGCTAAGCACCACACTACCTCCAACAAAGCACAATCACCGCCTGCATGACACTCCACTGCCACTTCTACTGGGTTACATGCTGCCCAACCGCCCCCCCCTCCCCCCCACAGCGCACACCAAAGTGTCCCTGCGCAGCCTTCAGCTGCCCTCATGCCACACCACCCTCATGTCTATTTAGAAGTGCGTCTGCCTTCAGGGCAGGTGAAACCCATTAATCGCTTTGGTTAATGTGGCTTAAGTGGTAACTAGGCCTGGAGGCAGCCCAGTGTAACGAAAAATTGGTTCAAGTTACAGTTCCAACGCTTTTAAGCGCATTGAAACTTTTAAAAATTGTTTAGAAAAATTATTTGAGTGAGCCTTGTGGCCCTAAGAAAAATTGCCCGTTCAGCGTGATTACGTGAGGTTTCAGGAGGAGTAGCAGGAGGAGGAGGAGGAATATTAGACACAGATTGATGAAGCAGAAATGTCCCCGTTTTGGATGGTGAGAGAGAACGTAGCTTCCATCCGCGGGTGCAGCCTACGTATTGCTTACGTATCGCTGCTGTCCGCTGGTGGAGAAGAGAAGTCTGGCGAAATCCAGCCTTTGTTCATCTTGATGAGTGTTAGCCTGTCGGCACTGTCGGTTGACAGGCGGGTACGCTTATCTGTGATGATTCCCCCAGCCGCACTAAACACCCTCTCCGACAAGACGCTAGCCGCAGGACAAGCAAGCACCTCCAGGGCATACAGCGCTAGTTCAGGCCATGTGTCCAGCTTCGACACCCAGTAGTTGTAGGTGGCAGAGGCGTCACGGAGGACGGTCGTGCGATCGGCTACGTACTCCCTCACCATCCTTTTACAGTGCTCCCGCCGACTCAGCCTTGACTGGGGAGCGGTGACACAGTCTTGGTGGGGAGCCATAAAGCTGTCCAGGCCCTTAAAGACTGTTGCACTGCCTGGGATGTACATGCTGCTCGATCTCCGCACCTCCCCTGCTACCTTGCCCTCGGTACTGCGCCTTCTGCCACTAGCGCTGTCGGCTGGGAATTTTACCATCAGCTTGTCCGCAAGGGTCCTGTGGTATAGCAACACTCTCGAACCCCTTTCCTCTTCGGGAATGAGAGTGGGCAGGTTCTCCTTATAGCGTGGGTCGAGCAGTGTGTACACCCAGTATTCCGTTGTGGCCAGAATGCGTGCAACGCGAGGGTCACGAGAAAGGCATCCTAACATGAAGTCAGCCATGTGTGCCAGGGTACCAGTACGCAACACATGGCTGTCTTCACTAGGAAGATCACTTTCAGGATCCTCCTCCTCCTCCTTCTCCTCAGGCCATACACGCTGAAAGGATGACAGGCAATCAGCTGGTGTACCGTCAGCAGCGGGCCAAGCTGTCTCTTCCCCCTCCTCCTCATCCTCCTCATGCTCCCCCTCCTCCTCCTGTACGCGCTGAGAAATAGACAGGAGGGTGCCCTGACTATCCAGCGGCATACTGTCTTCCCCCGCCCCCGTTTCCGAGCGCAAAGCAGCTGCCTTTATGGTTTGCAGGGAATTTCTCAAGATGCATAGCAGAGGAATGGTGACGCTAATGATTGTAGCATCGCCGCTCACCACCTGGGTAGACTGCTCAAAATTACCAAGGACATGGCAGATGTCTGCCAACCAGGCCCACTCTTCTGAAAGGAATTGAGGAGGCTGACTCCCACTGCGCCGCCCATGTTGGAGTTGGTATTCGACTATAGCTCTACGCTGTTCATAGAGCCTGGCCAACATGTGGAGCGTAGAGTTCCACCGTGTGGGCACGTCGCACAGCAGTCGGTGCACTGGCAGCTTAAAGTGATGTTGCAGGGTGCGCAGGGTGGCAGCGTCCGTGTGGGACTTGCGGAAATGTGCGCAGAGCCGGCGCGCCTTTACGAGCAGGTCTGACAAGCGTGGGTAGCTTTTCAGAAAGTGCTGAACCACCAAATTAAAGACATGGGCCAGGCATGGCACGTGCGTGAGGCTGCCGAGCTGCAGAGCCGCCACCAGGTTACGGCCGTTGTCACACACGACCATGCCCGGTTGGAGGCTCAGCGGCGCAAGCCAGCGGTCGGTCTGCTGTGTCAGACCCTGCAGCAGTTCGTGGGCCGTGTGCCTCTTATCGCCTAAGCTGAGTAGTTTCAGCACGGCCTGCTGACGCTTGCCCACCTCTGTGCTGCCACACCGCGCGACACCGACTGCTGGCGACATGCTGCTGCTAACACATCTTGATTGCGAGACAGAGGAGGAGGAGGAGGGTGCTTTAGTGGAGGAAGCATACACCTCCGCAGATACAACCACCGAGCTGGTGCCCGCAATTCTGGGGGTGGGTAGGACGTGAGCGGTCCCAGGCTCTGACTCTGTCCCAGCCTCCACTAAATTCACCCAATGTGCCGTCAGGGAGATGTAGTGGGCCTGCCCGCCTGTGCTTGTCCACGTGTCAGTTGTTAAGTGGACCGTGGCAGTAACCGCGTTGGTGAGGGCGCGTACAATGTTGCGGGAGATGTGGTCGTGCAGGGCTGGGACGGCACATCGGGAAAAGTAGTGGCGACTGGGAACTGAGTAGCGCGGGGCCGCCGCCTCCATGATACTTTTGAAGGACTCCGTTTCCACAACCCTATACGGCAGCATCTCAAGGCTGATGAATTTTGCTATGCGGACGGTTAACGCTTGAGCGTGCGGGTGCGTGGCTGCGTACTTGCGCTTGCGCTCAAACACTTGCGCAAGCGACGGCTGGACGGTGCGCTGAACTACACTGGTGGATGGGGCCGAGGACAGCGGAGGTGAGGGTGTGGGTGCAGGCCATGAGGCGGTAGTGCCTGTGTCCTGAGAGGGGGGTTGGATAGCAGTGTCAGGTTGGGGCACAGGGGGAGAGGCAGCGGTGCAAACCGGAGGCAGTGAACGGCCTTCGTCCCACCTTGTGGGGTGCTTGGCCATCATATGTCTGCGCATGCTGGTGGTGCTGAGGCTGTTGGTGTTGGCTCCCCGGCTGAGCTTTGCGCGACAAAGGTTGCACACCACTGCTCGTCGGTCGTCAGGCGTCTCTGTGAAAAACTCCCAGACCTTAGAGCACCTCGGCCTCTGCAGGGTGGCATGGCGCGAGGGTGCGCTTTGGGAAACAGTTGGTGGATTATTCGGTCTGGCCCTGCCTCTACCCCTGGACACCACACTGCCTCTTGCAACCTGCCCTGCTGCTGTCCCTGCCTCCCCCTCTGAAGACCTGTCCTGAGTAGGCGTTGCAAACCAGGTGGGGTCAGTCACCTCATCGTCCTGCTGCTCTTCCTCAGAATCCTCTGTGCGCTCCTCCCTCGCACTTACTGCCCTCACTACTACCTGACTGCAAGACAACTGTGTCTCATCGTCATCGTCCTGCTCACCCACAGAAAGTTCTTGAGACAGTTTGCGGAAGTCCCCAGCCTCATCCCCCGGACCCCGGGGACTTTGCAATGGTTGGGCTTCAGTGACGATAAACTCCTCTGGTGGGAGAGGAACCACTGCTGCCCAATCTGAGCAGGGGCCAGAGAACAGTTCCTGGGAGTCTTCACGCAGCTGAGCAGGTGTCATTGTAGTGGAGTGAGGAGGCTGGGAGGAAGGAGGAGCAGCAGACAGAGGATTCTGATTTGCAGCAGTGGACGGCGCAGAACTGCGGTTGGACGATAGGTTGCTCGAAGCACTTTCTGCCATCCAGGACAGGACCTGCTCACACTGCTCATTTTCTAATAACCGTCTCCCGCGTGGACCCATGAATTGTGCGATGACTGTCGGGACGCCAGAAACGTGCCTCTCTACTAATCGCGCCGCAGTCGGCTGCGATACACCTGGATCAGGAGTTTGGCCTGTGCCCACACCCTGACTTGGCCCTCCGCGTCCTCGGCCGCGTCCACGTCCTCTAGGCCTACCCCTACCCCTCAGCATGCTGTATTACCAGTGATTTGATTTCACAGGCAGGAAATAAATTGGCGCAAGACTGCAGGCCAAATATAATTTTTTCCCTTTTTTGAAAATGAAAGGCCCCACTGCCTCTAGTGAATGAATAATCTAAGTTTAATAACTGTGCTGTGGCCCTGCTAATGTGGCACAGAACTTGAGGGGTAGCAGAGTTATTATAACTCTGGCAGAGCAGGTATTTTTTTTCCAAATTAAGGAAAGCAAATGGCGAAGCCAGGAGTAAAACGTAGCTGGATGCGTCTGATTTTTAAACGTTGCACACGCAGCCGACACGTGTCCACAGCCCTTAGGACGGACAGAGGCAGGTCAAATAGAATTTTTTTCACTTGTTTTACAAGCAAAAGGCCGCACTGCGTATATTCAATGAATAATAACTGTGTTGTGGCCCTGCCTACACAATTCTTTCCCTGCAGTATCAATGGAGGGTGCAATGCTCTGCAGAGGTGATTTTGAGAAGAAAAAAAATATGCAGCACAGCTAACAGCAGCCAGCACAGTACTGCACACGGTTAAATATGGCCCTAGAAAGGACCGTTGAGGTTCTTGAAGGCTACACTCACTCCTAACACTCTCCCTGCCTATGCAACACTTCTGTCCCTAATGCCGGGTGCAACGCTCTGCAGAGGCGATTTTGAGAAGAAAAAAAAATTGCCACTGCTAACAGCAGCCAACACACAGCTATCAGTGGCCCTAATAAGGACCTTTGGGGGTCTTGAAGCCTACACTAACTACCAATTCTTTCCCTACAGCAGCTCCGGTACAAACAGCACTGTCCCTCATCTAACTCACAAGGCATCTGAGGCGAGCCGCGGGAGGGGCCGACTTTTATATTAGGCGGACACCTGATCTCGCCAGCCACTCACAGCAGGGGGGTGGTATAGGGCTGGAACAACACAGGAGGAAGTTGTAATGCCTTCCCTGTCTTTCAATTGGCCAGAAAAGCGCGCTAACGTCTCAGGGAAGGAAGTGAAAGTAACCCGAACACCGCATGGTGTTCGTTACGAATAACGAACATCCCGAACACCCTAATATCCGCACGGATATCAAGTTCGGACGAACACGTTCGCTCATCGTCCGAACGTGTTCGTCCTAACTTGATATCCGTGCGGATATTAGGGTGTTCGGGATGTTCGTTATTCGTAACGAACACCATGCGGTGTTCGGGTTACTTTCAGCTGAGCAGGTGTCATTGTAGTGGAGTGAGGAGGCTGGGAGGAAGCAGGAGCAGCAGACAGAGGATTCTGATTTGCAGCAGTGGACGGCGCAGAACTGCGGTTGGACGATAGGTTGCTCGAAGCACTTTCTGCCATCCAGGACAGGACCTGCTCACACTGCTCATTTTCTAATAACCGTCTCCCGCGTGGACCCATGAATTGTGCGATGACTGTCGGGACGCCAGAAACGTGCCTCTCTACTAATCGCGCCGCAGTCGGCTGCGATACACCTGGATCAGGAGTTTGGCCTGTGCCCACACCCTGACTTGGCCCTCCGCGTCCTCGGCCGCGTCCACGTCCTCTAGGCCTACCCCTACCCCTCAGCATGCTGTATTACCAGTGATTTGATTTCACAGGCAGGAAATAAATTGGCGCAAGACTGCAGGCCAAATATAATTTTTTCCCTTTTTTGAAAACGAAAGGCCCCACTGCCTCTAGTGAATGAATAATCTAAGTTTAATAACTGTGCTGTGGCCCTGCTAATGTGGCACAGAACTTGAGGGTAGCAGAGTTATTATAACTCTGGCAGAGCAGGTATTTTTTTTCCAAATTAAGGAAAGCAAATGGCGAAGCCAGGAGTAAAACGTAGCTGGGTGCGTCTGATTTTTAAACGTTGCACACGCAGCCGACACGTGTCCACAGCCCTTAGGACGGACAGAGGCAGGTCAAATAGAATTTTTTTCACTTGTTTTACAAGCAAAAGGCCACACTGCGTATATTCAATGAATAATAACTGTGTTGTGGCCCTGCCTACACAATTCTTTCCCTGCAGTATCAATGGAGGGTGCAATGCTCTGCAGAGGTGATTTTGAGAAGAAAAAAAATATGCAGCACAGCTAACAGCAGCCAGCACAGTACTGCACACGGTTAAATATGGCCCTAGAAAGGACCGTTGAGGTTCTTGAAGGCTACACTCACTCCTAACACTCTCCCCGCCTATGCAACACTTCTGTCCCTAATGCCGGGTGCAACGCTCTGCAGAGGCGATTTTGAGAAGAAAAAAAAATTGCCACTGCTAACAGCAGCCAATACACAGCTATCAGTGGCCCTAATAAGGACCTTTGGGGGTCTTGAAGCCTACACTAACTACCAATTCTTTCCCTACAGCAGCTCCGGTACAAACAGCACTGTCCCTCATCTAACTCACAAGGCATCTGAGGCGAGCCGCGGGAGGGGCCGACTTTTATATTAGGCGGACACCTGATCTCGCCAGCCACTCACAGCAGGGGGGTGGTATAGGGCTGGAACAACACAGGAGGAAGTTGTAATGCCTTCCCTGTCTTTCAATTGGCCAGAAAAGCTCGCTAACGTCTCAGGGAAGGAAGTGAAAGTAACCCGAACACCGCATGGTGTTCGTTACGAATAACGAACATCCCGAACACCCTAATATCCGCACGGATATCAAGTTCGGACGAACACGTTCGCTCATCTCTAGTTGAGATCTAGTGATCTTCAGTCAGTATATCAGTACTTTAATGTAATTTTAATACATAGCTTTTGCTTGGCCTAAAAGTGCTGTATACTTTGGATCATTATGTCATAGATGTATCTTCTCTATAACATATGTACCAAAGGACGATGTGATGCTGAAAAGTGGTCAGTAGCCCTCACAGTCTTTTTAGATTGGACAATTGTTGGGCGCTTAAGCACCCGACAGTTGTCCAGCTGATTATGGCTCCTGTGTGTTCAGTGAATGAGGCAGAGCATTCAGTGATCACTTCCGGCCACCCACTTCCATTCACAATAAATGGTAAAAGAACTACTGCCTATTTACACAGGTCGATTATTTGATTTTTATGCCTACCTAAACTGAACGATGAACTGATAAGCAAATGAATTATCAGCTGTCGCTCAGTCACTGGCAGTGCTCATACTAAATGTATATTCTTCAGTTCTCATGATCCAGCTAGAAACTCAACAAATTGTTCCATATAAAATAACCATTATTGGTTTATTATCTCTTGCAATCGGTGTTAATGTGACACGTTACTAGAACCAAAGCAGGCATACATTATCTCCACTATGCTTGATATAAGTTTTATTTGCCTTATATCTAAAGGCCCTTCTATGGTGCCCAACACTCATCCCAGTGATGCTTGCACCCGCACTATTACACAGGAGCGAGTATCGTTGGCATTGCGCATGGCACTGCTGGAATGAGGAGGAGTGGGCCAGGGAGCATTCTCCCTCCACCCGCCTCCATTCACAGTATGCACACAGTCATTCAAAAGTGATCGACCCTTGTTAACACCGAACGGCATGTTGTTCCATTTTCTGCATGCAGAAACTGAACAATTCTCATTCAGTCACTGCATGCATTTACATTGTATAGAATAATTTCCTGCAGCACTCACGTTTTTATGCAGATCTTGTAGAGGTAAAGTTATCACAATCCATACAAAGCCACTAGCACTGGGACCATGGACCTCAGTCCCTATCTGATGTTCACCAAGTTATAGAAAAAAAAATGCATGCATTTACATGGGAGGAATATCGTTCTTGTGGGAGAGCGGGAATCAGTACGATTCTGAACGATAAACATCCCAAGTAAAATGGCCATTACATACACTTTTATCTGATCGCCCATTAATTTTAATGATAGCTGTGTAATGTCTCACTTAGCCTGTAGTGGTACATACCCTGTAATGGGCAAATCTAATATGTAAATCTAATATCCCAAAATGTGAATATTTACCAGTTTCTAAAATAAGCTCTAAAATGACTCTTTGTAGACTTGATAGACAGGTCTTTTCAAATCTAGAATTCCTGTAGTACTCATGTATTGCTAATGTAGATTTGCCAACTGTCTTGCACCTTTATTTTATCAGCTACGAAGGAAAACATGGTGACAGGGACATTAGTTTGAATTAATGTTAAATATTTGTAGAAGTTTAAAGTACCTATTTTTTTTTCTTTTTTTATAGAAATGTTACACTTCAAACATAGAATAATATTGAAGGCTTATGGGGAATCAAAGCAGTGTATCTCCTTTTATGTATGCTGAAATAAGACTAAATCAAGGTATGCTGAAAATATAAAAGATATTGATAAGTGCATACGTTCTTCTTTCCCTTAGATGACAACTTGGGAGATGCATTCCTCCTACATCAATATATTATAGTATTGTACAGGTCAGCAATAACATAACTAATAAAACAAAGTTAACATCTTATTACTTTATTGAAGTTTTACTATTTTAATTTATCAAGGTATAACCACGCCATAGACAAAGGTGCCATACACAAAAACTGTGCAGACTGCACAGAGGAAAAAGGTACAAATACAAGGGAAGTAAACAAATCCTATGTACATTTTACATAGTTTGAGGTAAATGTATTCCGAGTGCTATAAGTCTGTAAACTAACTGCTTTCATATGGTCTATATAATTTAAAGGAGTATTTCAATGAATGACGCACAAGTAGTTAAAGGTTACACATGGCTTAGTATGCTATATGGAAAAACCTGTGCAAAGGGCCATTTTTTGAATTTTGTATTTCGCTGTTGTTAAACATTATTGCTATAACACAGCTCACATCTGTTGTGATTTTTGGCAATCGATATGTTATTGTAATATGTATGGTCTGAAGTGAACGCATTATACCGTTAAATAAAATGTGAAGATGAGCCTAGATGAGCAGCATTCTTCCATAAGCCATTAACTTCG
Source organism: Eleutherodactylus coqui (assembly GCF_035609145.1). Classification (NCBI taxonomy): domain Eukaryota; kingdom Metazoa; phylum Chordata; class Amphibia; order Anura; family Eleutherodactylidae; genus Eleutherodactylus; species Eleutherodactylus coqui. The sequence continues at coordinate 123,705,753 of NC_089840.1, read as the reverse complement.
CAATGCCTTTGACTTCTTCATAAACTCTACAGATCTATGTGGGTTTTGGCACAAAATCCAATTGAAAGGGGTCATGTATGTTCCTGGTCAGTTTTCCATTCTCTATCCTTCGGGTTGTCACTGATTTTCCTGTTTCATGTCTGCTAGTCTTTGGATTTCATCCATTTTGTCCTCTATTATTTCTGTACTGTCAGAGTGCTCATATTTGTTCATTTGTCATTTTCCAGAGAAGCCATGTCAATAGTACAGCCTATTGTTCACAACTGTCATGACAACAGAAGCTTATAGGTATCAGGGCTGTATTGACATTGGCCGCGTAACTCTGAGTTCAAGCATTCGTTTCTAAGTTGGGGTAATTTTACATGCTTTGTGGGTGGTGGTCCAATGCAAGATTCAGGATACGATGCAGCAGATGGAGCAACCAAAGTCTACAATATTTATTGATTAACATAGAATTAGAAATGAACAATAATTGTATAGCAAAAATAGTTATGCAATTAAAACTTTTTACTTAGAATCTAACTACGGATAACTAGATGCTAAGGATAGATGATCAGAAATAGAAAAAAGCAGTGGAGCTATCTCAATGGAAGTTAGGTGCAGTAGGAACAATTTTTTTGTTGTCAAAGTTGTCTTTCCTGACAGTGGAATGGAAGGACTAATATATGCATAAAGTGGCAGGTGCATTAAATCAAAGAAACAATCAACCCATAGTTGAATGTGTATAGCAAGGAATGGTATGGACCAAAAATCTGGCAATAAGGTGCGACCATTTGATTAATATGCACATACACAGTTATTGTCAGACTCTCTGATTTGATAATACCAGCTTAAAAATGTGGTTCGATGTAACACAGTGCTTCTTATTAAGTGATGCTGGTGGCATGCTATACAAATATATATAATATGGGAATTGTAGTAACATAGGAGAAAATATGAATTGAGGTACAGATAATAAAAAAAGGAGTGGTTACAACAACAGAAAAAATACAAAAAAATACTTTATCGGATAATAATGTAAATAATTGCACGCTGTAGTCCCAGTTTTTTCGTCCATACCATTCCTAATGATCAGATCCTAATGATAATGCTTTATGCACCACAGAAAAAAAATTCCAAAAGACCAATATCAATTACATTCGACTATTTTCAACACAGTTACACAAAATGTCAGGTTATGGGATATATGGCACAGCAACAATTAAAGGTTAACAATACTGTCTCTTATTAAAGCTTAAAGGGGTTGTCCCGCAGCAGCAAGTGGGTCTATACACTTCTGTATGGCCATATTAATACACTTTGTAATGTACATTGTGCATTAATTATGAGCCATACAGAAGTTATAAGAAGTTTTTCACTTACCTGCTCCGTTGCTAGCGTCCTCGTTTCCATGGAGGCCGTCTAATTTTCGGCGTCTAATGGCCAAATTAGACACGCTTGCGCAGTCCGGGTCTTCTTCTTTCCTCAATGGGGCCGCTCGTGCTGGATGCCGGCTCCTTGTAGCTCCGCCCCGTCACGTGCCGATTCCAGCCAATCAGGAGGCTGGAATCGGCAATGGACCGCACAGAAGCGCTGCGGTCCACAGAGGGTGAAGATCCCGGCGGCCATCTTCAGCAGGTAAGTAAGAAGTCACCGGAGCGCGGGGATTCAGGTAAGCACTCTCCGGTGTTCCTTTTTAACCCCTGCATCGGGGTTGTCTCGCGCCGAACGGGGGGGGGGGGCGGTTGAAAAAAAAACCCGTTTCGGCGCGGAACAACCCCTTTAATGTCTCTTTAAGTAACACAGTCCATAACCTGGGTTCAAGCATCAGAATCTTGCACAATGTTATTGTCTGCAATATGAGCCTTATCTCCTATAGAAGGCCTGCTAATACACTGTCTTTAACCCTTCACTTGGTGTTTACAGCTATTGTCAAATTGAGGCTAGCCTCACTTACAATATGTCATGTCGGAGTACTCCCTTCAACTAACATAGGCTCATCCAGGGTCAGGAGAATTCCTTCAGCACAATTTCCAAAGCCCATTGCTGCTGTTCAGATATTTCGCTGGTCTTGAGCCATAATACTGGTTGTCTCTCTCTCTCTTGAATCCAGACACCAGGCAGTCTCTGGTTACTGTCCTTTCTTAGCAGCTTCCTCAGCTTCCACGTACTGGCAGCAGCTTCTCAGCTCTCTCAGGACCAGCATCAGCAGCACCTCCAGCTCACTCTGTCTCTCTACTATGACTCAGCAAAAAGGTTCATTTTATAACCAAGGCTCCAGTCTCTATAACATTCCTTCTGAGCTTGCTCAGTTGCAATGTGTCAAAATGTGGCGTAAACTTTAGTTCACACAGTCATTTTCGCCCAAGTCATAATCCATCTCCATGGCAGTATTTTAACCCTTTAGGGTTTACAATAATCATTTTAATGGCCTCCATGCAGGCTGATGCAGACTTTATGGGGGATTAACAATCTTTAATATGATTGTTTTACCTTATAGATTTTCATCTTTGTGGGCTGTGCATCCCTTATTACCCACCTAACCTTGCACACAAGGCCGTAACGCTAATCTAAGAACATTGTGTGTAGCCACAGTTCACATACAAGGTCCTCTATGCTGAGCTCAATGTGCAGCTCAGCATCTAATATAATCTTAGTCTCCGTCTGCCTCCCTTACCATCTCTACAACATTGATTATTGTGTATCTATCTCTAGCAGCTGGCTCCGGTGGCAACCTGGTGAGCCTGGCAATGAAAGTGAGTGTTAGTGAGACCACTTAATAGAATAGTTATAATGACAGTAAGGTTGACTGATATATGACAAGGGCTGATATGGCTTCTTTAGGGGCTGATTATTAGTACATTTAAAGGGGCTGTTATGGCATACAGTTTTCAAATGTGTTCCTCTAAATGAATTCCAAACCACCTAGATTATAATCCACCACTGTGTGTCATCATAATCATCACACTTACACAGAGACTGTCCTGTAGTTAACTTTATGTTTTGGTGTGGCACCAGGGACATGCGCAGTAGGAATTTAATTTATACAGTTAAAATGGTCATTCTGAATAGGAGTGGCCTACTGTCAGATCAAGAACTGCAGCACAGATGGCCAGTTCAAGCCTGTGCAAGGTGACTGTCTTCCTAGAACTAATATATCGGTGCTCTTTCACACAGGCATCAAAATCACAGCTAACTTGCGAGACAATTGTGTGAATGGACGATTTCCCACTATCAAGTCCTGAGTCTAAATAGTGGGGAAATTGCCCATTCACACAATTGGGAGCTGCATTTCACTTAAAAAAAAAAAAAAGTGCTGCTGTGGGAGGAGAGAGAGAGAGAAAGATGAAGGAAATCCAGGGGGAGCCCCTTCTCCATGGGGTTTCCTTTAGCTCAGCGGGCCTGGAGGAATATCCCCACAGCAGAGAGAGAGAAGTTCCTCTGCAAGGGAGAAGAAGGAAATCCCTAGCAGTGCGATGTTGGGGTTTCCCTGCAGGGGAGAAGGAGGGATTCCCCAGCTGCTTGGCATTTCCTTATCCTTGTTTTTAAAAAATAACACATATTTTCTGATTGTTAGGCCTTAGTCAGGCGGGCGTTTTTCCGCGCAATTTGGCTCAGCGCAGGGACCAATCTGATTGGGTGCTTTCACACGAGCTGAGCATTTCTACAGCAAGCACCACAAAGCATGGAAAATTCCATACTATGTGCGGATTCAGATGAGTGTATGTGCAATTACGCTCATCGGCCCGGGGTGCAGTTGCGCCTGAACGAGGGGAGTTTCTTCCCCTTGCCGGCTTTTCAACTCCACACCAGAGCACAGGAGTTTGAACAAGACCACTGGAAGATAGTTTCTGCCTGATCTTTTCCACAGGTAGTACTCACTACATGCAGGAAAGATAGAGCAGGTCCTTTTTTTTTCTCGGCCATCCAATTAATGGCCAAGAAAAGAGCTAGTGAAATCCTATTGAAACGAGTTGTTTCATTTTATTATCACGGACACATTACAGGAGAAAACCAGGTTCATCTGAATCCACCTCCTTGTGGATTTTGATGCAGAATTGAAAAGGGCTTAATTTGCAATAAAATCCACATGAAGATGTACGGTTTTTGATGCAGCATTTGGCATCATGTAAAATATCCCTGAATTGGCTTTGTTCACAATATATTTTGATGTATTTTTGTGTGAATGTGTTTTTTAGCCCAAACTGGTACTGGATTAAAAAAAAAAAGTTTAAAGTGTCACTTTACCTTTACTCTCACAACGGATTTTACATCGAACATGGGGAGATGTAGGTTATACTCAGGACAGTACAACTGCCAATGCAACTATATGCTGTCCAAGGTGTTACCGGCATATGTCTTATTCCACATGTATAAATTAGATGCTGTGAAAATTGCCTAAATATCTAAGTCAAAATCAACAGCAACATCTGTATGTGTTGTTCTGGATACCAGCACATTACACCGGGGAATATTAATATATACCGGCATCTGTAAGTCTGTTTTCTTTCTACAGCACATTTTATAAATGAACAAAGTACCCAAAGCAGTTGCGGTTTTAATGCTTTCCTGCAAATGAAGAAATGTGGTAACATTTTCTTTTCTCATTTAAGAGTTTTATTAACTTTCAAAGAAAAGAAAAAATGCAAACATATTTGTAAACAGTGAAAATTGGAAAATATACGGTATATCAATGCTAAAATTAAAATAGAAAGGAAATACACGGTTATTACACATGATCTTCCCGATTTGAAACGCTCATAACACAGGTTATTGACACTCAGTTACATAAATTTGGTAACAATGGAAACAGAAACTCGAAATGTTTCTTGCACAACATCAAAAATGTTTTTCACATCAGAGCTCATCAATGTTAGTCCACTTTGTCACTTGACACACATTGAGCCTGTCATCAAGTTCCCTCCATACACATTGTAGAGTATCATGATTGACTGACACAATGGCTTCTGTGATGTGAGTAGATCAGACATGGTGGATGGTAAGGGTGGTATGTAGACTCTATCCTTAACACTCCTACGGAAAATAAATCACAAGGTGCAAGGTCCAGGTAATCTGGAGGTCAAGGAAGATATTCACTGCACGCCCAATCCTTCCATTTGGTAGTCAGCTCACTTTTTACTTCACTGTGAAAATGGGGGTGGGGGAAGTGCTCCATCCTGTTGGAAGATGAAACCTGGGATTTCCTATTTCAGCTGCAGCAGAAGCGATATCTGTAGCATATCCTGGTATGAAATCCCCATGATTGTTTCCTCATGGATAAAGAAGGGGCCGTACACTTCCTTACAGGCTATAGGGCAAAACACAGTTTGAAGAATTATCCATGTAGGTAGGTAAGTTTTCCCTTCCCAGATTCTAGCATTATGTGCTAGAATCTGGGAATCTAGAATTATTGTTAACTGTGCTCGAAAAATGGAAGGTGGCTTTATCACTAAACATCAAAGATTCCATGAAACCATCAGTTTCCATTAGAATTTTTATACTCTCGCGCAAAGAATGTCTTCTCGCTTTGTCATCTAATTTCAGAGCCTGTAACAATTGCAATCATTAGGTATAACAGGGCAAACATTTGCGAAGAATCTTCCACACAGTCAACAGTGGGACATCCAATTTTCGGCTTGCTTCGATGATGGATTTCTGAGGACTTCATGTAAAATTTGCACAAACAGATTCTACTGTTTCCACGCTTACTGGCCGAAGGCTGGATGATTGTCACTAACAGATGCATCCTTTTTCTGAAAATTAGAATACCACTTGTGCGCCTACTGGGTGGATCTTCACCAAACTTTGTTCGAAAATGACGTCGCACAGACTGGTAGATGAGAAAATCAAGGACACAAAATGTTTTTCTTCATTGGCAGCCATTCTGCATCATGTGCCCCTAGTGAAAACTACGGCAAAATAAAACTTTTTGGGCTTCACTTATCAAAACTGTCTAACAGTGAGATTGACCTTGTTACCCATAAAAATCAATCATAGCACAAATTTAATATTATCTCAGCTGCCTGGGAAATGAAAGTTGTGCTGTGATTAGTTTCTATGGACACCAAGGACAGTTTTACTGTTAGATAACTTTGCCAAATGAAAATTTTTGAGCCATTAAAGTTCTAAATGCTTCAAATTATGAAGATCATTTATAATAACCCTGTTTTGTAAACGCAGATTAGATAGGCCATGTGGTATTTTTCTGCCACAATTTTTTTAATTTTCTAAACTAGTTAAAGTAAAATGCTGTTCCTAAAGCATACTGACATTTTGAAAAAAGAGTCACTGAGTTCAGCACTGCTTATGGTGCTGAGGAAGATCAATTCGACTAACAGGATCATTGTTTTTCTAATCCTGATCATTATAATAAAAGCGTGGCTATCAATCACAGTTGATGTGCCCCAGTGATCTTTAGCACATACATGTATGTTAGGAAAATGCCTTCCGATGATAATGTACTGCACTGTACATGCATGTTCAAATTTATTATGGGGTCATATTGTAAGGAAGAGGTAGCACTATTTGCTTTCCCCCTCAAAGTTTGCAGCTGCTTTGAGCCACCCACAGGAGTATCCCCACGACCATGCTAAGCCCCACTCAGGCCAGCTTACAGCAGGGACTCCCTTCCCATGAGCCCTGAGCCTTCTCAGGGCTTCTAAAGTGCTATATAATGGATTTTAACTGCTCTACCAGAGGAGTGCAGGCTCAGGGACTCCACAGAGAGGTTAGGAGCTGTGTAAGGTGCTTTGGGAAGCATTAGAGGTCCTGTGAGACACAATAGCTATGGAAGACTGAGTCAGGACTTGTATAAGCAGATTAGGGGGCTACTATGTCACTTGAGAGAGACTGCACACTAGGACCAGTGAGGCAGCACATGGGCTGCTGTAGTGTGGGAAAGGAAAGCCTGCTGCTATATCACCTGTGAGGCTAGATTTGCAATGAGATGGCTACTGAGACTGCTGCATTGGATGACAACTGACTGCAACAAATCAGAGAGAAAGAAAGACTAGTTCTGCTCAACAGAGACCCAAGACTAAGATTCAAAGCAGGACAGTAGATTCTTTCTCAATTTTGATTTGTAAGTGAGCTCGGCCCTCACTAAAAATCGAATGTGTGCACACAAGTAGTGACTGTTAAGGACTACAGAGGCCCGCTAGTTGCATGATACTGATTAATGAGACACTAGTAAAATCTGTCTTAAACACCTAGAGACAGAATTTATATTTTACCATAACCGAGCCTTAGGCATTTAGGGATTTTGCTTGTGATTTACAAATCTGCTAGTCAAGGACAGTTGCTGGGTTATTTATGGACTGTGTGGCCTGCCATACACATTTATTTACCAGGGACTGTTAAAGAACTGTTTGTTTTCCATTTTGTGTGCCTTACTAATATGGTGCCTTATTGATATTCTAATTACTGTTGTATTACATAATTTATGCAAAATCCCTATAGCCAGGGTTGTCTAACATATCCATGGAAGTCACATAATTTTTCAAAGGTTCTCTAAAATTGCATAACTCTTTCTCTTTGCAGTTCATTAGTTATAATAAAATATATTTATTTTTGTAACTCTTGTCTGCTTCATATCCTGGAACCTGGAGTTGCAATAATACCACCCGTGGCAATATAGCAATTCCTTATCACTGACAATTTGAAGTGCTTCTTCTTGAAACAGTTCCACTACCCTGAATTGCCCCCTTCTACCTTGTAAATCTATTAGTGGAATATAATATAATTTGCAAAAAACACGTGCCAGATCAGTTTTATTAAGAAGTGTTGTAACTTGACTGTACAATTGGATGGATGCAAGTCCTTTTGCTCTGTCTTGAAACCTCTAAAGTAATAGTTAAAAGGACACCTAAGATACTTTCTTGGCTGCATTGTCCTCTCATGCCTCAAAGGACCATTAAGATGACCTGAAAATAGACCACTAGCACTAGACTAAAGTGCCTACGTGATTTTGTGTGACCCTTGGCATGGATATGCTCAGCTCAGATTTAAACTCTCCTAGTGGCTCCTGCAAAAGTGAGAAAAGGCTGAGAAATTCACCTCAATGCTTACTCTGTAAGTTCTTCTCGCTCAGTGCGATCACCATCTGTCAAGCCCTCTGATGCAATGTTTAATCAGGCGCATTATCATTCATTCAATGCCCTAGCAAGTGATACCACCTACTATTCTAAGATAGTAGTGCTGCGCACAGCCACAAGCACCCTTTTCAATTAGACTATATAGCTTGGTATACTACTTTCATTGGTTTCATTTGAAGGTTTAGGCTTAAAGAAAGGTGTTTGCTAAAGGCAAGTAATTAGGCTATATAGCCTGTTATCGTACTACCCTGAATTTATTTAAGGCTTAGGCCCAAAAGAGAGGTAACTGTTAGTGTTAGGATCCATATTTAAGCATGATCACGTGTTTTGATCAAAATATGTACCAAGAACCTTGCATTTTTATGTAGTTAGCATATACAATAGTTATGATTTATGTTGTCAAAATTACCACTTCTATTCCATGCAAAGGGAGTAACACGCATGCGTGTGAACTGTTGTTTCGAATGCAAAAATGACATTACTATGTGCTGGTACATACGTATCAGGCGGATTATTGCTATCTCAAAACCTTGTTTATGTGCAGAAACGTTCTATTACCGCAAGCATATATGACTCAACCAACCAACATGATTGTCACTTTTCTCCATATGCAGTATAATAGCGAGCAAAGTATCAATGAAGGTGGGTTGACGGAGCTGGATCTTGCCAAGCGCTGCAACTTAGAATCATAGAATCATATAATGGTGGCGTTGGAAGGGACCTCCAGGGTCTTCGAGTCCAACCCCCTGCTCAGTGCAGGATTTACTAAATCATCCCAGACAGATATTTGTCCAGCCTTTGTTTGAACACTTCCATTGAAGGAGAACTCACCACCTCCTGTGGTAACGTGTTCCACTTATTGATCACCCTCACTGTCAGAAAGATTTTTCTAATATCTAATTTGCATCTCATCCCTTTCAGTTTCATTCCATTGCTTCTAGTCTTTCCTTGTACAAATGAGGATAGGACTAATCCCTCTGCAGTGTGACAACCCTTCAAATATTTGTAGACTGCTATTAAGTCTCCTCTCAGCCTTCTTTTTTGCAAGCTAAACATTCCCAGATCCTTTAACCGTTCTTCATAGGACATGATTTGCAGACCACTTACCATCTTGGTAACTCTTCTCTGAACTTGCTCCAGTTTGTCTATGTCTTTTTTAAAGTGGGGTGTCCAGAACTGGACACAGTATTCCAAATAAGGTCTGACTAAGGAATAGTAGAGGGGAATAATGACCTCACGTGATCTAGACTCTATACTTCTCTTAATACATACGTGTATGCCTTTTTGGCTGCTGCATCACATTGTTGACTCATGTTCAGTCTATGATCTATTAGTATACCCAACTCTTTTTCACATGTGCTGCTGCTTAGTGGCTCCTGCAAAAGTTCCTCCCATTTTGTATGTGCTTTTTTCGATTTTCTTGCCCAGATGTAGGAGTTTTTATTCCTTCTAGTTAAATACCATTCTGTTAGTCGCTGACCACTGCGCAAGCTTTTCTACATTTTTTTTGAATACTCTCTCTCTCCTCTTGTTAGCTATCCATCCTAGCTTTGTGTCATCAGCAAATTTGATCTGTTTCCCATCAATTCCCTTCTCCAGATCATTCATGAAAATGTTGAACAACTTAAATATGTAAGTGCTTAGCAACTTCACAACATTGCCCCATAAGGAACCAATGCAATTTGCTTTATTCAGGGCAGCAAAAAGTACATAATAGGTTCACTAAGAGGAGACAGGCACCAGATGGCACGTGGCATATTATAAACTTAATAGCAAAAGCTGAGGGCTCTAAGATGCATTCTCTGATTCTCACTTTGGATGCAAAAAAAAAGCCATTCAACAGCCATTTCAATGAAATCAGCATTTTTGTTACTACTTAATGCTGCCCCCAGGGTGGGCAACATGTAGCACATGACAGGTTCTCTTTAATTTTCACTGTACAATACATCTACTAAACTCATAGACTGCAGCAAAATAAACAATCGGTATGGCCTAAAGTATCAAACTCAAGGGCATTGCTGCAAACCGTTCAGACCAAGATTAAAAACCAGTGTTTTGTAGCAGAGGAGCATGATCATCAAAACTGACAAGACAGTGGTTAATTCATGTCAAATGTAAGTACCCATGACATGTGTCGATAGGCCTTGAAAGCAATGTTTTTCACTTTTTGCATATCATCGAATTTCTTGTTACCTGATAACCTGGCGTATTTTTTACAAGTAAGAGATATTGATTTCCATGGGTTAATGAAATATTACATTGCCGTTAGTTGATCAACCAAACAGACGCATTAAATAAATCTAGGAATAGAAGAACAGCCAAAAAATAGCTAATTATGTAGTTCATTTATTATTCTTGACAGATAGTAAATTATTCCTCTGCTATTTCATTATATTTTACTTATTTATTACAAGAATTCTAAATGAATATTTAATGCAACGTTGTATTTCGAATTTTAGGGAGTCAGGCTTAATCAAATTTGTTTGAGGCAAATTTCTTTCTAATGATTACAGTTCACAAATATATTAAATGCGATGTACGCTGCTAGGACCCCTCAAACTCAGCTGTAGTCAGTGGAGTCACCTAGAAACAAGTGCTCAATCCCTCTTCAGCATCACTGCGGGGAAAATTAGGTATTACAATATTGTCATTGACTGTCCATGTGATGCATGAATATGATGAATTCTCCAGAGTGCTCTTATAGTAGAGATTCAGCAAAGATGCCTCTTATACCTGTTCTATGCTCTTGCTCAGAAATAAGGGGCCAGAATGAAAAGTCTTAAATGAGAATATAGTAACCAATCAGAAAACCTCTTTAAATCTATAAATTATGACTTACTATTTTTAAAAAAAGTTTTAACTGTACTTTAGTGAACCTAAGCTAATTCTGTATATCAGGGAGCTGCATAAATAGCAGTTAACAATATATTGCATTATTTTATCAGCAAGTGATAGAAGGAACAAGCCGCACTCAACATTCTTCAATAAAGTTTGACTTGCTGAGCAATTTTGCTCTTGTTAAATTTTCATAGACATTTTATTAACTGTATTGACCTCAATTCCTCTTTGTTTGCATTATATTATGTATTCATAATACTTTAAGACTGCGCTTTGAACTTTTATTGTACATGCAGCAAACATATATATATATATATATATATATATATATATATATATACATATATAAATCATAATAGATTATGTAACCTACAGTAGACTATAATAATCTGGTACGTAAATTTAGATGGATTGATGTGTGTACAGCAAGAAGTCCTGAGCAGAAGGTTTCTTCTTCCTGTTCTTCAAAAGGACATTCTCAACAAGTGACACGGCGTTATTTAATGTCTGTATGTTACCTTATGGGTATGTTCACACAGTAGAATTTGATGTCATTTTCGATGCAGATTGTGCCTTTAAAACCGCTGCAGAAATTCGTGGCTACAGCTTTATTCCCAGGAGTGCCTATACGCCATGTTTTCACACCCAGGCGCATATATGGTACCCATGTGAAGCATTGGTTTCCAATGCAGCCATTCACATGGGCGAATATACGGTGCGTAAATATGCCGGCATTGCGAAAAAATAGAACATATACGCGGCCGGGGCATATATGCTCAGCCAAGAGATAGTTCTGGAACTATGTTTTGTCCAATATATGCCAGCGGTTCCTATAGACTCCTATGGGAGCAGGGAAAAAGAAGGGAGGGGGAGGCATTTTTGCAGCATCCAATGCTGCAAAAAGTTTACAGGTGCCTCTATATAGGCACTGGAAGGCATTCCGAGGATTTTGGCAGAGCGAGGGTTTTCTGGGCAGTGGCGTATTTTTTCGCTAAAAACTACGCTTGCGGTCGTGTGAATGGATGAGAAAACGTTTGCTGTGATTGTGGAAAAATGCCTATTCAGGCTCTTATACAGAGCGGGCGTGAAAACGTAAAAATGCTGTCGCCGTATATGCGCTCTTGGCAAAGAGCCCTAAGACTCACGTTTCTGCCACATATTTTGTTGCAGATTCAAACAAGGATTTTGCTCTGTTAATGGGCCAATGCATACAAAATCTGTTTCTCTCCTGATGTTATATTTATCTGCATATGCTGTTATCTTCATGTTGTAGGCATTGTGATATAAAAAATAAGCCCCTCTCCCCTGAAGAGATAGAGAAGATAGCCTTCCACCAGTGAAGAGAGGCTTTGACTGCTTCCCAATACTGGCCCATGCACACTTTGACAAATGCTTCTTGCTGGATACTGATGGAAGTCTCTTTGGTTTAAAAGCAGTTCTGGCACAGAACCAAGAAGGTCAATAAACAGTGATCACCTATGCTTGCCGAATGCTGAGAGAATCTAAGCACAATCCATTCCTTTAAACTTGAACTACTGGCATTACTCTGGGAAATGACTGAGAAAATCAGGGTTTTTGAAATGGCAAAAGATTGGTTCAGCTGGCAAAGCTTAACTTTCACATTAGCTATTGCTCTAAAGAACAGTTTTCCAATGCTGATGCCCTATCTGAAGTCACTCTAGAAGTTTCTGTTGGTGATAAAGATGCCAAATTGGAAGATACTGAAATTCCTGACCTTCAAAAGGCAGTCCTGTCCCTTTCAGTACAAGTAACAGCAAGTAGCAAGTAGAGTGGCCGCCGGTACTATGATGCTACTGACAACTATTATATATGTGTATATATATATATATATATATATATACATATATATATATATATATATATATATATACACACACACACTCATCTAATATAAATAAGCCTACAGGCTTTTTCTTGCACCACTCTGTGACCCCTTTGCGAGACCTCTGGTGGCTGATTTTGGTGTCAGTAGATTTGTACCATCCGCACCACTGCTGTAAAACAGACTTTGCTACAGCAAGTCAGCTGTTGGAGCAGATCAAAGTTCCCGATGTTAAGTTTATAGGTGCACTGCTAAGTGCAGCGGCGCGGGGTTAGGGAGAGTGACGCATTGATAAGTGACGTTGCTATGAGGAGAACAGCCATTAACTCCACTGACTGCTGTTCTCCTTACCAACCAAGTCACGTGGACCGGGGATCATTCGCCGCCTGGAGCACAGCTGACCCACCGGAGAGGTCGGCATGATCAGAAGAGAGCTAAAGAAAGCGCTCCCCAAGCACTTCACAGAGTCCTTTCCTGCACAGAGCTGCGGCGCTCCTCCTTTGAGTGCCGCTGCATTCCTCCTCCCATCCACAGGTGGCACACAGCACTGACAGCCCGCCAGGCCCCCATCAGGTGGGAACAGGGAATCTGTATAGGGAAAGCTGGCAGAGCTTCCAAGATGGTGTCCAGTTTGAGAAAAAATACAGAAAGTGTACGGTCAGGTACATATACACACTCCGCACTACTACATGCAGGAACACACACACACCCAGCACTGCTACATGCAGGTACACACACAGCACTGCTACATGCAGGTACACACACTCAGCACTACTATATGCAGGTACACACACCCACACACAGCACTGATACATGCAGCTATACACACTCAGCACTACTACATGCAGGTACACACACTTAGCACTGCTACACAAGGTACACACACTGCACTGCTACACACAGTGCACACACACACTCTCTAAACTGCTACACAGATACACACACACAGTCAGCACTGCTAAACACAGGTACACAGGTGCAAACTCTGCACTGCTACACGCAGTTACACACACACTCAGCAATGCTACACTCAGGTACACACAGTCAGCACTGCTACACGAAGGTACACAATCAGCACTGCTACATGCAGGTACACACATTCAGCACTGCTAGATGCAGGTACACACATACTCAGCATTGTTCCATGCATGTACACACATTCAGAACTACTACACATAGGTACACTCACTTAGTACTGCTACACACAGGTACACACATTCAGCACTGCTGCAACCAGGTACGCACATTCAGCACTGCTACACCCAGGTACACACACTCAACACTGCTACACACAGTTACACTCACTTAGCATTGCTACATGCAGGTAAACATTTTATTTTTGCATGGCAAACATTGGGCCATTCTAATAAAGATGAATAGTGCTGTTGTACTTTATTTATGTCCCTTCCAGGACCTTCTGAGAAAGGTCACATAACTTAATTCATGGACTTGGAAAGGTCCTAAGCTGCACACTGATTGGCTGAAAGACTAGATATAAAAGAGAATTCCTGTTTCCAGACTCTGAACTGAGTTAGCAGTTTCAAAGACTGCAGGAAAGAGAGAGAGACTCAATTAGTGAGAGCTGCAGCAGAGCTGACCTGCATCTAAACCTATGTACCTGAGAGAGAAATAGAGACTCGGGTGATTGAAGCAATGTTCGCAAACAGATACATTCCGGTCTCCATGGACAAATTCAGCTGGTGCGAGAGGAAATTTTGGCTGCCTGATTGTGGTTACCGATAGCAGGCTCCAATATTTCAGCAACTATGTGGACAGACAGGTTTTGGAAGTGTGTGCAATCCTGAGTACCACCACCTCACATCATCTCTGATAATGTTGGACTTCTTAATGTACAGTCTTGTAGATTTTGAAAGATTAAGTTGCTTACAAGGGTGCTCTAATCTCCAAATAGTATCTGTGGAGCTACCTATAGTACACATGGCCAGGGCAAACCGTAAATTAATATTCCAAAAGTGTGAACCTAGCATTAAGGCCTCATGTTCATGTGCTGATCGGATTCCGCATGCAGGAGTATGCAGTGGAATCTGACCTTACCTGCGGCTGGCGACCGCACGTACCTATTCGGTCTTCTTTGTTCTGTACTGCAGATGTTTGCGGAAGTGCCGGCTGGTGAACATGCGCAGTACAGTTTTGTTTTTTTTTAAACCCCTGTTTTCCCGCAGAATCTGCAGTCCATCTGCAATACAATTGCGGATCGGCTGCGGATCAATCGGCTTCAATGGAAGCTGTCCGTGTAGGATCTGCACTGAAATGGAGCTTGTTGCGATTTGTTTTCCAGATCAAAAGATTCGCAAATCAAATCCACATGCTTTAGTTCAGGTGCGGACGCCCATGCTTTCCTATGGACGGCTTGAATTGCGGATGTTCCGCACCAGTGCCCCCCCCCCCCCCACGCATCATATCCGACCGACTGTTTTAAAGTGGTAATTGATTGTTAGGAATTTGTTCCACTGTGTCCAAATAATACTATTGTATGTTATTGTCATATCAGGCACGTAATATTTTATTTGTTTAACTGAACTTGTGTAAAGACTTTCCATAGACTGTGCCATGTCTCGCACCTGCTGCAGGTGGGTGACTGCAAAAAACCTGCAGCTAGATTTGTTGGCAGCAGGCAATGATGTTTCCATATGCACAGTAAGATCTTATTGCCCAGACTCAAAAACGTACACCTCTACTACCCAAAAGCAAAGGAAATGATGGCTTCAGTATGCTTGAACCATGTAAGTAGGCCATAGAAGTTTTAGGATTCTTTTCTTTGGATCAATTTAACAAAACTAGAACTTATTAATCAGAGGTTTGTTCAGAGGAGGAAGATTGAAGCATAAGCTAAAAAAAACCACCCTGCCTATAGTAAAACATGGAGGTGGCTCAGTGAGGCTCTGGAGCTGCTTTACTGCTGTAAACCTTCAGTGTGTGGAGGGCAAGATGGATTCAATCAAGTATCAAGAAATCCTAGAAGAAAATGTCATGCGTGAGAAAGTGAGGAAGCTGAAGTTTGGGCATCATTAAACCTTCCAACAAGACAATAATCCCAAACATATCTCAAAGGCCACTAAGGCTTAGTTACAGAAGTAGTCCTGGAAGATTCTAGAGTGGCACTCACAGTTGTTTGACTTGAATCCCTTTGGTAGAGTTTTAAGAATGCAGCTACAGCATGCAAACCCAAGACTATTAGTGAACTGGAGAGGACTGCCCATGAGGAACGATCTAAGATTCCTCAGGAACACTGTCAGAAGTTTCTGTCTGGTTATGCATCACATTTTCAGCACACTTCCGTGTTTTGCACGGACATATTTTGCGTAAACATTGAACCATGCACTTGTGCGTGTAGACATTACATATTGATGTGCATGAGAAATAGATCGCAACATGCTCTATTCCTCTGCGCACCATGCAGTGTGAGCCCTATACATTTGTACATGCAGTCTATGAAACACTCTCCATACACAATGCATTGCATATGGGCGTCACTTTCACATGCATCCCTGCTTTGAAACAGAGGGGGATTTTTTACTGATACGTTTATTGGCATGAGACCAAACACTGTGTAATTCTTCTGAAAAAGAACACATCTGAAACTCATTAGATGAATTAGCCGGTTAAATCAGTGTGTCTTTGTGTCTTAAGTGCAAATGAACAACCCCTCATTCATAGCACAAAAACATTATGCTAAGGCATGTGCATTCGTACTTCTGTCTGTGTGAAGTCGGCCTTAGGGCTTATTTACATGAGAGGATATCTGCCGGCGTTTTAATGGCCGGACGATGTATGCTACCATCTAAGCAGTTTTTCCCTCCCCCCCCCCCCCCCCCCTTACCGGCTCTCTGCCTCTCTCCTCCACTCTAGCATGTGCAATGGGAGAGGGAAGGGAGTGGGCGGAGCTGAGCTCTGCCCTTTCCCGCCCACTCCTATTGATGGCTATGGACAAGGGGCGGGGAGAGGGCAGGAGCTTAGCCTACTCCCATTGCAAACCGCTTGGAGGGGAGAAGAGAGGCAGAAAGCCAGTAAGTGGGAGGCAAGGGGGAGACTGCTCAGATGGAAGCGTATATCTGCTGGCTGTGAAAACACCCGCCGATATACCCTTGTGTAAATAAGCTTTTAACATGACTTACACATCATGGCAACTCGATTTACAGCAATGTACTACACCGTTAAGTTATCAGAATATGTTAAAAGTTAACATTTGCTACATCTGTATAAACTGGCCTTCTCTCAAAGTTCATAGTCACTGCTGGAATTTAGTGTTATTGATATAAAGTAGGGGCCTGAAGACTGGAGCAATTATAAAAGCTTCCGTTCCCCTCTTAGTTCCTGCTTGTGGATAGACCTATTAAAATACATCATAGATCTTACTGAGAATAGCCATGCGAATATTGGGTTCTGTCTATTCAGTATTGATCTTGAGCAAACTCATATCTCACATGCATTAGTGGAGAAATCAGAAAAAATAACAAGACACCACTCATCAGTTTCAGGAAATAAAAAAAGCATTAGAAAACACAACGAAAATTATATTTCATACAAGCAAGATGATATTAAAGAAAAAAATATATAGTCCAGAGGACTGCTGAAAACTTCAAACACATTTTAATAGACTAAGACATTCCCCTCATGGTGCTGCACAGCACAATTTTTTGTCTGTTCTGCCTCACTCCCCACAAATTTTACTGCCGTGGTATATACTATTCAAATATATCAAAGGTGCCGGCAGCTCTGCAGGAACAATCCATTTCTCATCTGCAAATCCAGCTCAGTAGAGAATGTCAGATTTGGCAAGCAATCTTTCAATTTATTTGAAGTCTGTTTCCTCTTTAGACAACACAGCTAGCTATTCTTGTTTGTTTCTGAAGGTGCAATTTGGGTCTATGGAATTTAAAGGTGAACACTCTGCTCGATACATATGCCTTCCACGCTTAGATATCTATCTCTCTATATATCCCAATCAGCCACAACAGTAAATAATATTGTGTAGGTCCCCCTTGTGCTGCCAAGATATCCGTAAAATGTCAAGACTCTCAGATTAAGCCCCTTGTTCTTGTCTATAGCTTCCATATAAACACACTTCCCTCCTGAATCTTAGGCCTCATTCACACCGACGTCGTTTTCATGCATAATAAGCATGCGGAAAAAATCACTTCTAATAGAACCAATGGTTTCCTGTAGAAGCGTTCAGATGCAGGAATTTTAGAACACGCAAAAAACTTGCACCTTCAAAACATGACTGCAAAGCTCGCATCTAAGATCTGTGGTGCATGAAAAGATAGGACCTGACCTATTTTTGGTGCACGATGTGCAGGAGTTTCCATTGACTCCTATGGGAGCTGGAGTTTAGCTGTGTCCAACGCTCCGAAAAGTAGATGAGAAGTCATTAGGAGGATTGCAGAGGTGCCGCTAGACCCAGAAGCACATTTTAAATATCCGTCTTTAAACTCTTGTTAGTCCCCGTGGTGATGAGAAGAAGCCCCGACGGTTCCGTTCATCTTCCTTAATCCCCACTGGGGCTAACAGGAGTTTACAGCTAGACATTTAAAATTTGCTTCTGGGCAGCCAGTTTTAAATGGCCCGCTGTAAGCAGCGGGGAATTTCTCCAGCCCAGCTGCTGGGCAATTCCCTGGCAGCAAGGGGCAGTAGGAGATGCCCTCTACCTCTCTCCCCAGCATTGGGTTCCCCAAGGGATTTCCTCATAGCGGGTAAAGAGAGGGGGGTGGGGTAAGAAAGCTTTTCCGAGAGCGGGGACAGGGCTGGTGGGATCTGCCCTCTAGTCCCGCCCCTCTAATCCCACTCCCTTTTAACTTGCAATGGGGAAATCCCAGGTAGGAGACCTCTAGCCATGCCCTCTCTCTTTACTAGCCTGCGCCCTCCCTCTGCGCTATGGGAATATCCCTCAGGGATCTTTATAGCAGGGAGAGAGAGAGAGAGAGAGCAGGGCTATGGGATATTAATTAATAGCAGGGAGAGAGAGTGTGGCTATGGGTTAATCCCCCATAGCCCTTCTCTCTCTCTCTCTCTCTCAATTTTTAGTGCAGTATAGGTGCCTATTTTTTATTTTTTTTGCGCACTTATACTGTGCTAAAACCACACTCATGTGAACAATGCCTTATTTATGCTTTTGACACGTTCATTTTCCCTCTTTGCTCCAGGAGATATAAATTAAGTTCTGTAACCCCTTAAAGAAATGGGAGTTTGTTTGTTTTTTTTTCTTTCATTTTCGTTTTTTCCTTCCAACTTTCAAAGAAATCCTAACTCTTTTGTTTATCAATTGACATTACGTTCTGGGGGCTTGTTTTTGTGGGGCAAGTTGTTTTTTGATTGGTACTATATAATATGCCATATAATGGACTGAGTAGCTTTTAAAAATGTATAAATGTAGTGAAATTGGAAAAAAAAAAAACTAATTTCCCCCATCTTGGGAAGTGGGGTTCCTGTCTTGACAGTGACTTCATTGTGGTGGTGGGTGGGGAGGTACTGTTCTAGATGCCGGAATACCGACTGACAGTCACATTTAAAGGGTTAACAGCCACGACCAGCATTCACACTGATCATAGCTGTTGAGGGTGTCCGTCAGTTGTCAAAAACAACAAGAACCTGCAGTGAATGAAACAGGATAGTCTTCTGATCCTGTCCCATACAAATCCCGAACCCTCATGATGTAACTTAATGTCTTTTCGGGTTAAGGGAATAATATTGCCATTAAAGGGTGTACTTGGTCTGCACAAGGTAGATCAAGAGCATATCAAAGCCGCATTAATATAAATACGAAGACTCAAGTTACCCCAGCAAAACATTACCCAGAGTATCACAGTGCCTTTACAGGCTTGCCTTCTTCTCATGGTGAATCTTTGTGCCAACTCTTCCCCAGGTAAGTAACACACAGGTACCTGGACATACACATGGTTTAAAGAAAAATAAAATATTAGACCAGGCTACCATTTTTGATTGCTCCATAGCTCAATTCTAGTGCTCATATGTCAAATGCAGGTACTTTTGGCATTGGACAGGCAGCGCTATGTGCTTTCTGTACAGTCTGCTCCTACTATGTGTTCAGACATCTTTCTGTCATATTTAATATCTGTTATTTCAGCAATTTATGCCACAGTAACTCACTTGTGGCATTGCACTAAATGGTCTAGCCATCTCTCCCACATACATTAGTGAGCCTTGTGCACCTTTGCAGTTGTCAATGGCTCATTGGATGTCATTCCTTAGTACACTTTTGGTAGGAATTAACTACTGCACACTAAAAGCATCCCACAAGTCTTGGAGATGCTCTGACTCAAGACAACTAGTGAACTGGTGAGAGGGTCATCGTCATTCAGTGGGGGTGAGCGGGGGGCAGCAGTGGGTAGTGGGGGGGAGAATGAGAGAGAGCTCTCTCTCTACCCCCCGCTCACCCCCCCCCCCCCCCCCCCCGAGCCAGCTCGGACTAGTAAGCAGTTACTCGAGAAGAGCGATGCTCGCTCGAGTAACTGCTTTATCCAAGCGTGCGCACTCATCTCTACAGACAACATTTCAACCGTTATTCACCAGTCTTTTTCTAGTCACTGGTGACATCGTAATTACTAATGATCACAAATGTGAACGTTTTACCGTGTGGGTTTACGCTATGCACAGCGTATTGTCTGTGTGGCAGAAAGAACTCTTTCTCCCCTCCAGCCAGCACTAAAATAGAGCATGCTGCAATTGTCTTCCATTCACGGAATATGCAATTCGTTTCCATGAGTGTGAACAAAAAAACAAAAATGCATGCCTTTCAATGCCTCTGTTTTACCGCGGTTCTGCAATTAAAATCCGCCCATGTGAACCTGGCCTAAGGGGATACACCCAAATTTTCACATAGTCCAGGAAATGAGTCATGTTAGGAAAGCTTATGCTAAGGAGCTAGATCATGTATGTAAATTTGTTTTGCAGTGGGGTTTGGTTGTGGGTACAACAAGATACAGGTGGGCGAGGCGTCGCCAAGCTGAACTTTTGCTCTGGATCCCCTGAGCCTTTAGCTACGCCCCTTTGCACAAGGGTTACCGACATAATGTTAGACAGTTGGTTTTAATGCTGTTTCTAAGAGGTGCATAATTCCTATTTTATTTTTGCTTCAAAATTCATCATTAATCAAACCAGAACTATGTTGGATGGGAGAAGGGACTTGGCAGCATTGAGTCTGAGTCGTTCCCTAGCTCAGATGTTTATATACATTCTGGTTTGCAGTCATGGAAATGTATGTACTATGTTCATAATGTATATTGAATATTTTTAATAGTTTTTTTTTTGCTTTCCAAAGTACACAGCATCAATGGTCCTCAAGCTCATTAATCACAGTGTTTGTGTAGGTTTGATAATGAAAGCTGGCTCCGGAACAGGATTTCACATTAGTTATAGCATGCACACTTTTCTCACATTACTGTAAGATGAAACAAAATAATTATTTCCTGAATGTTGCTTTGTATTGGATACAATATTATTAATAACTCTGTTAGCCGTGTAATGGGAATATTATATTTTAAAAGATCAGCGTTATGCTTGTTTTGAATATTTAATTATTATGAATAAAAATAGCATAATTTGCAAAACATACAAGAGAAAATACAGTATATGTATTACTTAAATAATGTATTGGAATTTGCAGAGGTGTAGCTAAGTCTTCCTGTACCCCAGGCAAAAATACATATAACCTAAAGGAAAGGAGTACATGTGATGTATCCTGCTAAGACCAAACTAAACCAGATTTTAGGGGCAACTCACAAGGGATTGACAAGCAAATAGAGCCTGAATGGTAATCAGGAAGAACTAACTTACAAAGATAGGACAAAAATATTTGGAGTGATACAGTTGCTATGAGAGAGAGACTGACTTGATTACTTTGATGAGAGAGGAAGCATCCAGAGATTTTCGCTTTTTAGTATTTACAAGGCAAGATGAAAGAAGGATATGAGATATAATCACTGAAAAATGCAATTAAGAAACCAGAGGGCAAGTTCCAGATGGAGCATCATGAAATGTATGAGGCTGAAGAGTGCTTTTCAAAATAAGTAAATCACGGTACATGGCCACCATAGGTGAAGGTAAAGTCTTTTAAGGCTACAAACCCTCCAACAGCTATCAGGGAAAGACTTGTCCATTTTGGCAAGTTTACTGGGGTCAGATGTCAGTGGAGGAAGAATTTTTGAGAGGACTCATAATGTTTGATTTCATGGGGAACTTTTTTGGTCCATGAAAGGGCACTCCTCAAGTTGAAACTTTTATTTAAAGTCCTGTTCCCACAGCAGCATTTGAGATTAGTTAGTTTGAGAGGCAGAGGGGGCGTCATCATAGTATATTGAAATGCCTTTAGGTGCACAGGATGATAGGAAAAAGTGAATAAAGGTTAACTTGAATAATAAAAGAAAAAGATGTCTTAACAGGAATTGCTATGGTTGTAAATATATAAAGAATATGCGAAAGGACCATCAGATTTACTGCCACTATCCTGCCAGCCCAGGAAATGAAGGGTTTATGGAAACCGTTTAAGAGTTGCAGGATAGAAGTAATCAGGGAAGGCAATTCTTGCCGAGAGTCTAGGAATTCAGACTAGTTAAGCGAATACCCAGGTATTGAATGGAGTGGTCTTTTCAAATAAAAGCGCTCGTGGGTCCAGGTGGTGCCGCGCGCACCTGTCATTGCGGATCCGTGCACTAACCCCTGTATATTTGATCCTTCTGGGAGGGACCGCCTCCCTCTCTCCGCCCCTGGGCGGAGGCTTCCGTTTATAAGACTGGCAGTGAGGTGCATTCACTGCCAGTTATTGGTTTTTGTCAGCGTGCTTGCATCCTGCCTCTGTCAGTCTCCTGTTTTTCAGCTTGTTTGCTAGTCCTGCCAGATCATCCCATCTGCCTCAGTCTGCGGTTATTTTCTGTTGGGATAGTTCATCTGCCCGTCCTGTCGGTATTCTACCTTGTTCCATCAGGGTACGCCAGTCCTCCCTCTCAGTCCCTAGTGAGTGTAGGGACCGCCGTCCTGTTGTCCGCCTGGGGTTAGCCAGGAGTGGAGGCAAGTAGGTAGGGACAGGGGTTGCGGGTAAGTTCTAGGGCAACCCGGGCTGGCGTATCATCAGGTAGGATACCGTAACATAATAACTGACCATTTAAATTGTCCAGCGGGGTTTGTTTTTGCTCTCCAATGGAGGCCGTGAGAAACCTCGCAAGTCAGTTGCAGGGTTTAGTGGGCATAATCCAAGACCTGTCTGGTCGTATGGTGGCTCAGGAGCAGTGGCAGAATGTGTATGTGTCTGCCGAACCCTCCAGTTCTCAGCCTAAGTGTCCTCTCCCTGAGGTGTTTTCTGGGGAGAGAAGTAAGTTCTTATTTTTCAGCAGGCATGCCAACTATATTTCAGGATGCGCCTGGATCCTCCGGTTCAGAGTCCCAGAAGGTGGGATTGATTATGTCCCTACTGCGGGGTCACCCCCAGACTTGTGCCTACTCCTTACCTGAGAGTTCGGCTTGCCTGCAGTCTGTTGATTTGTTTTTTCGGGAACTAGGATCACAGGTACTCCCTAAGTTGTTGGTGCCTTGTCGGGTTGGCTTCTGGGATTTTTATCGGTCCGCTCAAGCCTTTATTGATTTGGGTGCTGCTACCAATCTGATTAATTAAAATTTTGTCCGACTGCTGATAACTGAATTCTCCACGCTAAAGTCCCCCATGCACTTTACCAGTATTGATTCAACTCCTCTGTCCGCAGGTGTTGTCCAATGGAGGATTCCCATTTTACAGTTCACTGTGGGTGCTCTCCATTCTGAGAATCTGTCCTTCCTGGTTACGGAAAGGATGTTGGTTGATGTGGTGCTTGGTATGCCCTGGTTGGCACGGCACAACCCCCAATTTGATTGGTTCACCCGGGAATTGACACATTGGGGGTCATCCTGTCATACTCACTTAACTACTATATCCCTGTGCTCAGCAGATACAGTGCTTGTCCCGGAGTATTTGTCTGATTTTCAGGACGTATTCTCCAAGAAGCTGTCTGAGACTTTGCCTCCCCATAGGGAGTGGGACTGTGGTATTGATTTAATTCCCGACAGTCCCATTCCTAAGGGAGCCATTTTCAATTTGTCGGGGCGTGAGCATGAAGCCCTTAAGTCCTATGTCTCAGAGTTTCTGGCCAAACGACATATCCGCCCGTCCAGGTCCCCTGCCGGGCAGGTCTCTTATTTGTAGAGAAGAAGGATGGGACACTGAGCTCTTGTGTGGATTATCGGGCTCTGAATAATATTACTGTGAAGAACCAGTTCTCCTTGCCCCTGATTCCGGACTTGTTGAGTCAGGTGGTAGGGGCCCACTGGTTTTACAAACGGGACCTAAGGGGGCTTACAATTTAATTCGCATTCGAGAAGGAGATGAATGGAAGACCGCGTTCAACACCCCGTTAGGACATTTTGAATGTCTGGTGATGCCCTTCGTACTCTGTAATGCCCCCGCTGTGTTTCAGGGTTTTATGAACGGGGTCTTCCACGACTTTTTGGGGGTGTTTCTGGTCATATATCTTGATGACATTCTGGTGTATTCCCCAGAGTGGGATTCACATGTGCGGCACTTAAGGTTGGTTCTGACCCATTTACGCAAGTACCAACTGTTTGTCAAGTTGGAGAAATGTATATTTGGTACCAAGCAAGTATCTATCCTGGGTTATGTGATTTCACTCACGGAGATTCAGATGGAGTCTGATAAAGTAGCAGCAATCTCTCAATGGGTCAAATCAGGTAACCTTAAGGCTCTCCAGCGTTTTTTGGGTTTCGCAAATTTTTACCGAAAGTTCATTAAGAATTACTCAGTTATTGCTCAACCCTTGACCGATCTTACTAAGAAAGGGGCCAACTTGGTAAGATGGTCACCTGAGGCCCTAGCGGCTTTTACTTGCCTAAAAAAAGAATTTACTAATGCCCTGGTGTTAGTACAGCCGGACGCGCGGCGACCAATTTCTGTTGAGGTAGATGCATCTAAGGCAGGATCAGGAGCTGTGTTGTCTCAGGAAGTCAGTGGGAGATCCGGGTATTGCCCATGTGCGTTCCTTTCCTGGAAGTTTAGCTCAGCAGAACGTAACTATGACGTAGGTAACCATGAGTTACTGGCGAACAAATGGGCCCTTGAAGAGTGGCGACACCATCTTGGGGGAGCTGGACACCCCATTACCGTGCATACAGATCACAAAAACTTAGTATATCTTGCCAATGCTAAAAGACTCGTCAAGCCAGGTGGGCATTGTTTTTCACCAGGTTTAATTTCGTCGTGACTTATATTCCAGGAGAAAAGAATGTGAAGGAAGACGCCCTGTCACGGAGTTTCGGGTCGCCGGAAAGTGAGGCAGTTACTCCTGAGAATATCTTGGCACCTGGGGTGGTGGTGGCAGCTGTAGAAACTAACCTCGTCCCTCAACTACAGAACTGTCAGCAGGATGCCCCTTCAGGCGTGCTGGAGGGTAGCTGGTTTGTGCCAGAGACCTTACGTCTCAGGGTCATTGACGAATCTCACTCTTTGGTTTTCGCAGGCCATCCGGGGATACAAGGGACTCTGGATTTTTGTTCCAGACACTTCTGGTGGCCAGCCATGACTCAGGAGATCCACGACTTTGTTAAGGGATGCTCTGTCTGTGCACGCAATAAAAGACGGCCGCGTCCTCCGGAGGGCCCTCTGAGACCGTTACTGGTGCTTTCGCGCCTGTGGTCGCAGGTATCGGTAGATTTTATCATGACCTACCAGGATCTCAGAAGTTCACCACTAGTTTAGTGGTAGTCAATTGGTTCTCAAAGATGGCACATTTTGTGGCATTAAAGAAGCTACCTACGGCAATAGAATTTACTAGGATTTTTGTAAAAGAAATCATTCGCCTACATGGGGTTCCCGAAAACATTGTATCTGATCACGGGGTTTAGTTTTTTGCGCAGTTTTGGCGAGCCTTCTGCAGAAACCTAGTAATGTCGCTTTCCTTCTCGTCAGCATTCCACCCGCAAACCAATGGTCAGACTGAGCGGAAGAACCAAGATTTAGTGCAATATCTACAGTTGTTTGCTAGCGAAAGGGCTCATCAGTCGGCAGAGTTCCTGCTGTTGGCAGAGTTTGCGCTGAACAACCGCACTTATTCTTCCACTGGGGTGTCTCCATTCTTTTGTGTATAAGGGCAGCATCCTCACTTTCTTACAGCGATTCTTACTCCGTCTGTCTGCCCTGCAGCTGACAAGTGAAGAAAGTGGCAGCATTCAATGAGGGTTTTGAAGTAAAAAGATCAGGATTTTATTGCTTTATCAAGCCTTGATAAAGACTATATCCTAGTCGAAACGTTGCCTGTACTTGTCTTTTAATATGGAGCAATAAAATCCTGATCTTTTTACTTCAAAACCCTCATTGAATGCTGCGACTTTCTTCACTTGGAATACGACACCGGGACTGCTGGTCCATGGTCCCACTGGTGGCTTGGCATACTCCTTAAAAGCCCTCTTCGCTATTGGGCGTTATTCTGGTGTGCTGCGGCCCTCTATTCAAATACTATTGCCCTGCAGCTGACGTCGCTATGCCACAGATACGCTGCAAGGAGTATGGATAGAAGTACAGAAAAACTTGGAAGCAACAGGAGCTCGTATGCAGTTGCGTAGTGGGAGGAGTCTGCTAGTGTCTAGACCTTACAGCGTAGGGCAGAAGGTATACCTGTCTTCTAAAAACCTTAAATTAAAGGTCCCATCTTTGAAGCTGGCGCCGTGTTACGTGGGGCCCTTTGTTGTCACACGTGTAGTGAATCCTCTCGCCTATGAACTGGACTTGCCAGCTACATGGAGGATTCACAGGGTCTTTCATAAGTGTTTATTGAAACCTTTTGCCCCTTCGAAGATATAATGGCTTTAGGATCATAGCATTGTAGCTTGAAAACTCCAAGCAATAAGAACTGTTCTAAATTAAAGGCTAAAGGGAATATATATATTTCTAAATTGTTTTCACATAATTACATATCTGTCTGTCGGCCTTATGCCACTACGACCGTGAACCAGTAGGTGTTAGGGCTCGTTCAGACAAGCGCTGTGCTCGCCCATTAGAGGCGTGCAGAGGACGGCCTTCTGTAGGAACCAATGGCTTATTCTATTAGCCTGGTTTGATCCACTCTGGCTGACAAACAGAGTGTGCCTTGGCAATGTGTCTCCCATTGGCTGAATGTTATATGTTCCTCTATTGGTTGCCACACACTTTGCACTGATGTCTGTGCATTACACGAAGAGCTACTATTGGTTGATTCCTCTGTCTTTCACACAGCTTATTGGTGGTGGGCATGATACTGGTCCCGCCTTTTACTCATATATATGTCTGTTACAGCCTTCTAAATCTGGAATCACTATTTTCCATCTGGTTCAAGTCATCAATTGTCCTTATTTTAGGATTAAACTTTCATCAACTGCAACTATGACAATAAAAATAAATTCCTCAAAAAATATCCTCTCAGCAGTTTTTATAGATACCCTGTAATAATATGTCTTGATAGAAAGACATTCCGGATAAACTTTAAAATAATGTGTATTGTATAGTAAGATATGATGACTTTAGGATCATAGCATTGCAACTCTAAGAACTGTTCTAAGTCAAAGACTATGTCTACCTTTGCAACCACATGTTTTACTTGAATGCTTTTAAAATAAAAAATAAACCAACTGTAAGAATAATATTGATTAAATCTACCCTATCATTTTGGAGACGCATGGTTTCCATTGTTATAGCTTACAAATAAACCCTGTGTGTAGTCTGATTCTGCAGTTGTGTGTCACTCCCTTCCACCTCTTCAACTGTCTACAGGTTAGCAAGAGAAGGGATCAAAGGTAGAGTTGCTCTCCGCTGGGTTTTTTTATGACACATTTTCATTATTCTAGCTCTAGGCAATTTCTGTATGCCAAGACTCTTTAGCTTTCAACTGCAATTATTCATTAGTAAGACCTAAATAATCATTTTTAGCTTATCTATTTCCAACGAAAAGAGCAGAACATCTCATTGCTTAGTAAAAAGACTGGAAAGTAACAATGCCAGAGAGCATGTTCTCTACTGTGGAACAATATTGAAAGAGATGCTACATGGAGAAAAAATACTTTGATGTCCTATGAAAAAAATTGACCCAGCATTCATTAACAAGCCTGCATTTTAGCATTACTGTAGTTAATATGCCCACTAGTGTGCTATCTTGCCAGCAGGCATGTTAACAGATACTATATCTGGCATTCAATAACATCATAGCTAGGCATTCTTGGGCAAATATGCAGTTTGGCGGCCACTTCACCAGTTATCTCCTGAGCCAGCTTCATTAAGGTGCAACACAGTTCCATTCACTTCAATAGAGTAGAACATAATGGTGTTGCAGTTCAGTGGCTGAGAGTGTGCCTCCACAGAGGTAATTATAACCTGCAAGTCTCCTGTCCATCCTATAAGTACAGTCTTATACCAGCAAGAATACGCACTGCTGCCAAATCGAAAGCATCTGACATTTCTGTATATGAAGTTAATAATAGGATTCTACTTTTTGAAAAAAATTAATGGCAACCTCTCAGGCACTAGTAAATTTTTCACTAAATTATAGACTCTTGAATTGATACTGTTCAAACTTCTAACACTGCCTATCGTATAAACGTTTACACCCACAGTTCAACAATAACTCATATTTCAGCTTAAAAGATCTCATATGGGTGTAGTACTCTATCCATGTATAAATAATGAACAAAGTTAATCTGATATTATAGTATTTTTATGTGTATTCTGGTATATAGCACTTCGCCACAAGAACTACAGTACATTGTTATTATTTGTGAATCTACGTGGGTCGGGAGGGGTAACATGTCTCCTTGGGGAGAGCACCAAGAAGGTGAGTGAGGAGACTTATAAGGCCATCTATGCTCCTCTGGGTAATATGCAAATAAGGAAGATGGAACAATACCTCTGCAACACCACATATTGTATTGCAGCATTCCTGCAAATCAGTGCTTGCCCTTTTATACAGTTCTGTAGAACAATTATTGAGAATTGATAACCAAGCCAGAATCCATACACAGAAAGCTGTTTTAGGGTTCTTAGCTCTCATCAGTGTGCAGAGGGATCCTGGCTTGGCTAGTGAGAGGCCAGTGAAGTGGCCCTTTATACATATTACACTGTCAATGTCCTGAAGTATACCAATACAACCTGATAACTGATATTTGAATAACTTCAATTAAAGGACAATAGCAACAGTCAAAGAGCTATAATTTGTATTGTACGTACATAAGTATCATGAATCTCACCAATGGGGTTGTGTGTAGAGATGAACACCATGCAGCACACGCTACTTGTACACGTGATTCGGCCCACCATTAAATTTGTGTTTCCTCAAAAAAGGCATACAAATAGGAGGACCAGTATGAGAACTACATGAGTGAAAGTGGTGACAAGAAAAACACGAAAAGCACCCATATCCACGTCACACTGAAGTTGGCTAGAGCCCAGATAGGAATCCTATGCATTTTGGAACATTGGAACAAGCTTGAACAATTGCTGACATGCAATAGCTGGGTACATACCATTAAACCAATAGCTGCATGAGTTTTATATATATATATATATATATTAGAGATGAGCGAGCAGCAAAATGCTCGGGTGCTCGTTACTCGAGTCGAACTTTCAGTGATGCTCGAGAGTTCGTTTCGAGTAACGAACCCCATTGAAGTCAATGGGTGACTCGAGCATTTTTGTATATCGCCGATGCTCGCTAAGGTTTTCATTTGTGAAAATCTGCAAAACACAAGAAAGTGATGGAAACGACACAGAAACGAATAGGGCAGGCGAGGAGCTACATTTTGGGCTGTATCTCAAGTTCCCCAATCAGAGGCAGCCCTCACTCACCCATTCATGAATTCATGAATGGGTGTGAGTGAGGGCTGGCCTCTGATTGGTCAGGCTGTGACCAATCAGAGGCATCTTATTCAGCAGGCGGGGATTTTAAATCCCCGGCTGCTGAATACTACTAACAGCTGTTCAGAGCAGTTCAGGAGAACTGCAGCCTGCCGCGCTGAACTCCGTCTGCCGGCACCAGGTGAGTATATATATATTTTTTATTTTTACACATTTCTGGATGAATTGCAGGGATCGCCGGCAGCCCATTGCTTTCAATGGAGTCGGCTGTATTGCGGCTCCATTGAATTCAATGGGCTAACATCGTTCTGCCGGGACAAGGTAAGTATATATATATTTTTTATTTTTACACATTTCTAGATGAATTGCAGGGAAGGGCTTATATATTTAAGTCCTTCCCGACAATTCATCCCGCATACGCAGGCAGCCCATTGCTTTCAATGGAGTCGGCTGTATTGCCGGCTCCATTGAATTCAATGGTTAGTGCTCGTTTAATCGAGACGAGTATCGCGTGGTGCTCGTCTCGAGTAACGAGCATCTCGAGCACCCTAATACTCGAACGAGCATCAAGCTCGGACGAGTATGCTCGCTCATCTCTAATATATATACATCTCATGCAGTCATTAATGATTCTTAACTTTTTTTTATCCTTGTTATCCAATGTTATAAAATAAAATGATCATCAATTGGAATATTTAGATCCATTTAGAATTGTACTATTGAAAATAAAACACGCGTATATTGTATTTAACTTAAATAAGAGCGAATAAAAAAGATTTCACAGGTTTTATAATATTACAGCAGTAACAGAAATGTGCTGTTAAAATCTCGCTCATTATATGATTGCGCTCCTAGATAAATGGTGGGTGTAAGAACAAAGCTAACTGAGACAACAAAAACAACAGACATTAACAAAAGAAAAATGCAGGCAATGAAAAGAAAAATACATTTTGCTTTCAGGTGAGATTCAGTATTCAAATGATCTCATTTGCTGAGCGAGTGTCGAGCTGATTCAAAGAGGAATGTATTTAATTTAGAACAACACTCTTTAGGGAGCTTGGAAAGAGGATGAAATGCATTAAATAATTGATCAACATGGGAATACATGCTCTAGCGGAGAAAGGGATATGTCTAGGGTAAGTAGCCGGCAAAAAAAACACTTGCATTTTAGCATTCCTCTAGCAACACATTGCGATGTTTAGATGCCTTGGCTATAGCCTCAGGCAGAGGGTTAATTAAATAATTAATTAGCTGGAGGCATAAAGACGGAAGTCCCAGAGTGGACAGCTGTACTGCGTGTCCTAGAAATAACCTGACAAATTAGGCTGAGCTCAGCAAGATGACGGTAAGCTCTTTGTAGGCCTCTGTCCGGGTGCCAGTTCCCTATGTAGGTAGGAACAACAGCAAATGAGATCCAAAGGTTATGTTTCCAGAATCTCATTTACAGAAAAATAAGTCATTTTGTCTCTTTTTTTTTCTTTTAGAATAATTATTTACGTCCTGTCAGAAACCACCTAAAGTGAATACTGCACGAAGGAAGGTACAATACTCATCTAAAGGTACATACATTATTTAGATCCACATATTAAAAGCTTACAATCTGCCTGCAGCATTTTTTGTTGCAAAAAAACGTAGCAAAAAACACCTGGAAAAATGCCAAAATGTTATGTTTTTTTCAAAGAACGTTGTGTGAAACCACCAATACAGTAGTGAAAACTCTAGTTTTCCAATACCGAGCTCCAAATCCATAGGCATGTAAATTAAGTTATGAAAATCTGGCTACATACAGTCCCCACTAAAGGGAGCTTAGAGGCTTACTGCATACTTTTTATACCTTGATCTCAAAAATAAAACCACTAGTGGCTATAAGCAGTCTGAATTTTAATTCTCGGATAAATTTATATCTATACAGGGGATTAGGAGTTCTGTATCAGAAAAATATGTTTCGAAGATTAAATATCTAAAGAAATTAAACAGTGCAGAATGTTAGACCTAAAATTAACACTTGGTAAAAACATTTGCAAAACGTTTAGATTAGTATTGCAGGTAGAATATGGGCTTGTTATTTCTTTGCAGAAGGAAACTTTAAGTACCACTAGGCAAGTTTCACATGGCTGTATTAAAGCTTTCTGTCTGTATCCAAGCTTAAATTACCATAGGGATCTATAGTAGAGATGAGCGAACGTACTCGTTTCGAGTAATTACTCGATCGAGTACCGCCATTTTCGAGTACTTCAGTACTCGAGTGCAAAGTACTCGGGGTCGCCGGGGGGCGCCGTGGGTGAGTGGAGGGTAGCAGCGGGGAACAGGGGGGAGCCCTCTCTCTCTCCCTCTCCCCCCCACTCCCCGCTGCAGCCCCCCACTCACCCACGGCGCCCCCCGAATTTTTTCGCCTGAGTACGGAAGTACTCGAAAATCGCGGTACTCGGGCGAAAAAGGGGCGTGGCCGAGCACGTTCGCTCATCTCTAATCTATAGTGATTTAAAGAGGACCTGTGCTGACCTATTATTTTTAGTTTGTCAAGTGCGTGGTCTCCACCTCTTTCTTACAATGAATGACATCAGATTTAGTTGACAATGAGTGGTGAAGATGGCCCACTGGACAGATTTAGGGATCTTTTACAGGACCGACCTACGCACACCCAAATTCAGCACATCAAAAAATTGCGGCTAACTGCGGCCAATTTTGAATTTTGTGTGCACAAGTCCCGAGCTTAATTGGCACTACAATCACTCATTCACATGTTTGGGAGCTGGGTGATGGAGAAAAACAGCGCTGCTGTTTGGGAGTTCAGGGACGAGAGAAGTCACAAACAGCAGGCTTTAAATATCCTGCTGTAAGCCTCTGTGAGTACCCGCTGGGCTAGCAGGGACTCCCTGAGGGCACCTCCCCACAGCAAGGAGAGAGGGTAGGACGAGAGGTTTGCCCAACCTCTTCTCTCTTCTTGCTATGGGGGAAGGGAATCCCTCAAAGACTCCCCTCTAGTCTGCTCTCTCTCTCTCCCCACTAGTCCCACCCCATGTTTAGCCTCACCCTCTCTCCCCCTACTATTAGGGATTTCCTCAGGGAGTCCCTTCCAGTCCTTCCCCCCTCTGCTGTGGGGGAATTCCCCTGTACCTGGGAAAGAAGGGTTACCCTGCAAGACATAATAACACTGACTGTCATTATGTCTTTTAGCCCTTAAACTATTCATTAAGGTCTGTGCCGCTACTGGGTAGTTTAAGAGCTAAAAGTCATAATGGCAGTCAGTGTAATTACCTCCTGCAGGGTAACCCTTCTCTCCCCACTACAGGAAATCCCTCATTCTCCCTTTGCCTACCGGCTAGCATAGTCTCCAATAGGAGTATATGGAAACTCCTATGCTTGGCGCATCAAAGACAGGTCAGGTCCTATCTTTTCACGCAGCAGGGATTTGATGCTGCTGATTTTCAGTCACTGAGATCCTTTTTTTTACATAGTAACATAGTATGTAAGGCCGAATGAAGACAATGTCCATCTAGTCCAGCCTGTCTATCCTACTGTGTTGATCCAGAGGAAGGCAAAAAACCCCAGGGCCAGAAGCCAATTAGCCCTTTTGGGGGAAAAATTCCTTCCCGACTCCCTAATGGCAATCAGACTGTTCCCTGGATCAACCCCTAATAATTCCTACCTGCCTATATACCAGGATTGACAC
This sequence comes from Eleutherodactylus coqui, assembly GCF_035609145.1. Lineage (NCBI taxonomy): Eukaryota > Metazoa > Chordata > Amphibia > Anura > Eleutherodactylidae > Eleutherodactylus > Eleutherodactylus coqui. Next base: position 123,672,433 of record NC_089840.1, on the reverse strand, counting down.
TTAACCTAATATTTATATCCTGTAATATCCTTCTTCTCCACAAAGACATCAAGTCCCCTTTTAAACTCCTCTATGGATTTTGCCATCACCACTTCCTCCGGTATAATCAGAATAGGAAAAAACTCACTTCATGCGCTCCGTCAAACTGTGTCAATATAAAAGGATCTTACTTGTTATGGGGTGCCTGGACTCCTGGCACCCCCAATATCCAAGAAAGCAGAAAACTCCAATGGAGCAGGCGTATTCCTCATAGGTCGGTTTATTACATAAAAAACAGGTGAATTGGCGCTGCAACGCCTTTCGGCTTCTGTCAAGCCTTTTTCAAGCAGCGCCAATTCACCTGTTTTTTATGTAATAAACCGACCTATGAGGAATACGCCTGCTCCATTGGAGTTTTCTGCTTTCTTGGATATTGGGGGTGCCAGGAGTCCAGGCACCCCATAACAAGTAAGATCCTTTTATATTGACACAGTTTGACGGAGCGCATGAGGTGAGTTTTTTCCTATTCTGATTATACATTTCTCTCCTCCTCAACACGGTTGTTTGGAGTCGCTCGCTGCTGCTCTCCCCTAGGGGATGTCCTAGGACCGTCAACGTGTACCACTTTAAGTTTGGTTTGAGAGGCCTACGTGGACCAACGAACTGACCGGTCTCTAAATCATAGGACCGGTTCAGTTGCGGTGAGTCTTTATCCACACTAATTCTGTTTTCTATATTTCCACATACCATTGGAGCGCCGCTTCTGACCCAATTATTCTGTTTTTCCACTTCCTCCGGTAGAGAGTTCCACAGTCTAACTGCTCTTACAGTAAAGAATCCCCTTCTATGTTGGTGATGAAACCTACTTTCCTCTAATCGTAGCGGATGTCCTCTTGTTACCGTCATGGCCCTGGGTGTAAACAGATCGCGGGAGAGATCCATGTGTTGTCCCCTCATGTACTTATACATGGTTATTTGGTCGCCTCTTAACCTTCTTTTTTCTAGAGTAAATAGTCCCAATTTGGATAGCCTCTCTGGGTATTCCAGTCCCGTCATTCCATGTATTAGTTTAGTTGCCCTTCTTTGAACCCCTTCAATCACTGTGACATCTTTCCTGAGCATCGGTGTCCAGAATTGTACGCAGTATTCCATGTGAGGCCTGACAAGTGCCTTATATAATGGAAGGATAATGTTATCGTCCTTCGCCCCTATACCTCTTTTAATGCACCCCAAGACTTTATTTGCCTTTGCAGCAGCTGACTGGCATTGGTTACTCCAGTTCAGTCTACAATCCACTAGTACCCCCAGATCCTTTTCCATATCACTTTTCCCTAGTGGTACCCCATTAAGAGAATATTTATGACATCCGTTCCTTCTGCCCATGTGCATAGTCTTACATTTTTCAACATTGAACTTCATTTGCCATTTTTCTGCCCAAGCCCCCAGCTTATCCAGGTCTGTTTGTAGCCGCACATTGTCCTCCGTTGCATTAATTATATTGTATAATTTTGTGTCATCTGCAAATATTGATATTTTGCTGTGCAGCCCCTCTATCAGGTCATTGATAAATATGTTGAACAGAGTGGGGCCTAGTACTGAACCCTGTGGCACCCCGCTAGCGACTGTCGTCCAATCAGAGTATGAGCCATTTATTATCACCCTCTGCTTTCTATCATTGAGCCAATTTTTTACCCACTTACACACGTTTTCGCCCAGTCCGAGCTGCCTCATTTTGTATATTAGCCTATTATGTGGCACGGTGTCAAAGGCAGCGCTTTTGGCGGAGCGCTTTTGTGTGAAGCTAAAATTCCTTCATCTGAATATTTTCATAGGAATCTATTGGTTTTAATAGCCGTGGGGTTTTTTTTGGTGCGCCTGCATTGTGTGAAAAGGACACTCATATGAAAGAGCCTGTTACGTCTGCAAATGATGTGCTGAACCAGCACTTACAATTATGCACAATAATAGCCCAAAGTGCAGCAACTGAAATAAACAACACAAAATAAACAGGAAGTATTTCCCTAAATAGGTGTCGACGAGGGAGAGGGCCCTACCTAGCATGGCAGACTGATTGCTTCGATAGATGCGGGCCTGCACTTGTTTCTGGGACCTAATTAATCCTACTTGAACAAACTGATAAAGGGCAAAGCAAACCCCAAAAGGAAACTCAAATGAAACACCACACTTAGCTGTTGGTGAAGCCACAGCACACAGAGCTGTCCTCTGTTCATGTCACAGCGGAGACTACGCTGTCCACAGGATCCACTTACTACCAGCTCAGACAGTGAGCAACTAGCAATTCACAGCACCTTAGCTCAGCATCCAACCCAGGTAAATACCCAGCTAATTACTCACAGATGTGACTACATTACGTCACACCTACTGAGCTAGAAGGTGCAGAACCACGTCTAAAACCTGCACCGACTTAGTTAATCCGGCAGCAATCTCAGCACTGCTGCAACAGAGCCCATTAGTGCTAGAAACCAAATCTAATGAAGTTCAGCATGGAATAACCCAGAAGGAGGGTGGTGGAGTATAGATAAAAGGAAAGCTGAAGAGTTGCAAAAGAATCAGTGGGGCCATGGCTGCAGACTTCCCCCTTTAGGTTAGGTTCAGTAGAACCCTAGCCTAACTTACGCATCAGGGAAAGTTCCTTGTGTAGGCCTCTCATTCACAAGACATTGGGCACAATTTGGTCAGAAACTGTTCTTTATACTTCTTTTTTCACTGCACCCCTGTGGGTGAAGGATAACTCTGTATGTCAGTTGTCACAAGGATTCATCAGATGTACACGTTCTAAATGTATACATCCGACGGTGCCTCAAACACAATTTATATGGAGCCTAATACATATTATTTAACATATACACTTACATGCCAAATGTCACAGGATATCAGTATGTTTGGGAACATGTGCACCTGTATAATTATGATGTGTTTTCTTGTGTGTGAGGTTGAATACCGTTCAGCATGCTCATGGCAAAATGACATGAATTCTCAAAATTTTGAATAAAACATAATAGTGGATTCTAGATGGATGGGATATTCAATAAATGAGTGCATACGCATAGTGTTTGGCTATGCTTGAAAAAGGCTATGCTTTCATAGAAAAAAAGATCCATTTTTGACACCTCTCTTCAGAAGTTGTCTTCCACTTCTTGTGATGATCTATATGCTAGGTAATCAGGATTATTCCCACAGAGGAGGCATACATCCCTGCTTTCTGTATCTTTGGATTGCTTTTCACCTTTTTTGGTGGATAACTGGACCCTCAAGAACTGGCAACATGTAGCACGGTCCGGTAAGTCACAGTGCCAATTGTTTTAGGATGATGGTAGGGTTCATTTGTGGTGCTAACCCCATGGGCTCCAGTAGTCAACAAGATTCTGTACAGGCTGGTGGTGCTTCCATACTGGTGTGGGTTGTGTTCTCATGGCATTGGTTGGGTCTACTGGTCCACCTAAGTATATCTTTTACTGTTGCCCTCTACCTTTCACTGCTTGTTTGATATTTACATTCCTTTATGAACTTCATGCACCCCCAAAACTATAAGATATACCAAGAGGATAATGTTTCATACCATCAGGCCCAAGTTAACCAAAATTCGTTGAAGAAGCATTCTGGAGATTTTCTATGAATGGTGTGACATGCACGTTCACCTGACATGAACCTAAATAAGCATCTATTTAATGTGATGGAGATATCCATTCATATCCGAGATCCTGCACTTAAAAGTACCACAGAGTTTTAGGGAGCTATCCAGATGGCATGGATCAACATCCCACCAGATAACTTCCTCCACTTCTGAAATGGTGAAATAGATACTACTTTGAGTTGTTGCAGTATTCTGGTCTATAGAGGGCTCCTACTCAATATTAGATGCTGTCAATGAGCTTTGGCATATCAGTGTACAATGGTGCAGCTTTGGTATTTTTAGATACTCTTAATAACAAAGTTTAAAAAAAACTATTTTAATGTGTGCAAAGTACAGAAAGGTGATTGGTTCTCATTAAAGCTATGTATAAACAGATGGTTCTTGGTCTTAAGTAAAAACTCTGATCTATACAGTACCTGAATATTCACGCTTGCATTTAAAGGACATCTATCAGTGTTTTGCCCCTACTAAACTAGTAGCATAAAAGAGAAACTGACATGGGGGGCATACTATACATACATCCCTTACTGCTCAGGCTGCCTCAGGTGCAGAGAAATCTTTTTTCAAGCCTCCATGTGCAATATGTAAATCACTCTGAAGTGGTCCAATGAACAGTTCACTGCTGCTAATGCTCAAAGTTTTTTCCAATAAGTGATCATCCACCTCTTACCCTGCCTCTTGATTGGCAGCGAGTGTCATACTTTAGTCAGGCAGATTGCAAGGTGGTCGCAAGGTGATGGAAACAGCCAAGCTTAATTGAGTGATTCTATTTCTGTAACTTCCATAGACATCAATTGGAGGTAGACAAAGAGTATAGCATAGTGAGTTATGCTTTATGATTGGCTCCTAAACTATGGAACCAGCACAGCTTGCTGTGCTACTCTGTGTAACTCCAGTTGACTTGTAAGGAGTTATAAAAACAGCATAGTGGAAGGTGCTCAGCTATTTCTGTCCTCCCAACCACCCCAGGCCACCAAATTCAAGGTGGCTGAGGGCAGTGTCCTGTTGTTATGCCATAAACAACATCTAATATTGGAATACCCCTTTAAGGAGTTGATATTTTAAGATTTCTATAATTAGAATTTGACCTTTCTGAAAGATACAGTATCGAAGATGTACTTCAGACTTCACTTACTTATTAAATCAAAGATTGACAAATCCAGTAATATTTCCTTTTTGTGAGTGTTATATAATTAATTAACTCATTTTGCCTCTCCATCTACTCCCTATTACATTATCATTACAAATATATAGTACATAAAAGTTATCTCATGGCATGTGGTTTAGAAGGAAGCATTAAAAATGAGTGGGAGGTTAAAGGGGTTATCTTATTTCTAGCTGTTTTGCTACAGGAAGTAGACAGCTCTGTACATTGAGCGGTGGCCTGGTTTGGTACTGCAGGCTGAATCCTATTGAAGTGAATGGGACTCAGCGTGTAGTAAACAACATGGGCCACTGTGTGATGCATAAACTGTCTGCTTCCTGTAGCAAAACAGCTACAAATACAGAAAAGGTGAATCATCTGTTGTTCACCAATAGACAACTTTATGCAGGTTAGAATTCTCTGATGGGTCCCAAAGATACAATAGAAGAGAACTGTTTTGGAGCTGACACAACAAAGTATCCTCCTGTGGGCAAAGACACTATAAATGAACTCTATAGAGATATTTGGTAGCCTTTAAGAATACTGATGTCTTTAAGACACTGTGACTTCAGTTCATTATATCCTTTTCTCTAGATCGATGGTCAGGAGCAATATGACTGGGGTTTGAAGCTATAATTATAAAATTCTCAGATGTCTGAGGAATTTGATATTTGTGGGTTATCATCTCCTAAGCATGGGGACGTAAGCATAGACGTAAGTGTCACTGGTCAAATTAACAATAGATAGCATTGAGCAGTTGGTTTTGTAATATGCCCAGTTTGTGGTTCTTTAAAAAATATACATGAGAATCTCAAATTTATGCCAAGGTTTTGTCAAGTCTTTGGTTTATTACTTTGTTTGTGATATTTGCTATATCTAAAAAAGTTTTGTGTATAAATATACAGAGAGGAAGGATCATTTAGATCATTCCCTTATTGAAACCAGAATTTTGAGATCTGATTTCTTTAAGAAAAAGTACAGGCGATACTATATGCTACAACTTATTCCACCTGACTGGTAGCTTTCTCTGGTATGTGCAATTATAACAACATTTACCAGAAATATAGACCTGTTCTGTATACAGTAAATGGAGGATTGTCCTTCAGTATCACTTCTGCTGTTCAGCCTAGGGATCACCAGCTGAGCACTGATTCTAAGGACTGCCTTTCCAATAGTTGTGATATCACAGCAGCTGGGGAGTCCCAAAATACAAAATGAATGTATAGTGCAGATGATTTTTATTTTTTTAGCAATTTAACACTAAAACTTCCGTGGGATTCACACAGTGGTTCTAGTGTTAAGTGTTAATATAGTTTGATCAGCATTACAGATGAGCGAGCACCAAAATGCTCGAGTGCTCGTTACTTGAGTCGAACTTTCAGTGATGCTCGAGAGTTCGTTTCGAGTAACGAACCCCATTGAAGCCAATGGGCGACTCGAGCATTTTTGTATATGACTAGTGCTCCGCTAAGGTTTTCATTTGTGAAAATCTTAGCAAATCACCAAAGTCATGTAAAAAATACAGAAATGGATAGGGCAGGTGAGGAGCAACATGCAGGGCTGCATTTCGGGCTCCAAGGTCTCACTATTAAGCCACAATAGTGGCAAAAGTGAGACCCCCCCCCCCCCCCCCCCCACTGTCAGCATAACGATCGTTCTCCTCTGCCACAGCTGTAACAGCTGTGGCAGAGAAGAACGATGTTAGCCCATTGAATTCAATGTAGCCGGCAATACAGCCGGCTCCATTGAAAGCAATGGGCTGCCGGCGAGCGTGGGATGAATTTTCAGGAAAGGCTTAAAAATATAAGCCCTTACCTGAAAATCATCCTAAAATATGTAAAAATTAAAATTATGTCAGCATTAAGATCGTTCTCCTCTGCCACAGCTGTAACAGCTGTGGCATAGAAGAACGATGTTAGCCCATTGAATTCAATGGAGCCGGCAATACAGCCGGCTCCATTGAAAGCAATGGGCTGCCAGCGAGCGCGGGATGAATTTTCGGGAAGGGCTTAAAAATATAAGCCCTTACCTGAAAATCATCCTAAAATGTGTAAAAATAAAAAAATAAAAATTATGTCAGCATTAAGATCAGGCTGTGACCAATCAGAAGCAGCTCATTCAGCAGGCGGGGATTTTAAATCCCCGGCTGCTGAATACTACGGAGAGCAGTTCAGGAGAACTGTCAGCTGGCCGCAGCTGAACTCCGTCTGCTGGGGCCAGGTGAGTATATTTTCTTTTTTTATTTTTACACATTTCTGGATGAATTGCAGGGAAGGGCTTATATATTTAAGCCCTTCCCAAAAATTCATTGTGCGATCGCCGGCAGCCCATTGCTTTCAATGGAGCCGGCTGTATTGCCGGCTCCATTGAATTCAATGGGCTAACATCGTTCTGCCGGGACAAGGTGAGTGTATTTTTTTTTTTTTACTTTTTACACATTTTAGGATGATTTTCAGGTAAGGGCTTATATTTTTAAGCCCTTCCTGAAAATTCATCCCGCTCTAGCCGGCAGCCCATTGCTTTCAATGGAGCTGGCTGTATTGCCGGCTCCATTGAATTCAATGGTCAGTGCTCGTTTAATCGAGACGAGCACCTCGAGCACCCTAATACTCAAACGAGCATCAAGCTCGGACGAGTATGCTCGCTCATCTCTAATCAGCATTTATAATAAACACAGGACCCCTTTAATTTTTTTAAGTTGTACTATACTAAGTCCATTTGTTGAACAGAAGAAAAGGAGCAATTAAATTCAAACAGTAAATTATAAAAAATAGTCTTCTTTTATCTTTTGTTCTTTTTGTTTCTGTAACAAAAAACCTACTAAGAATTAACTCTAATTTTATATTACACACTTAACATAAGTAGGTATATTTGAATCAATCTCTAGTCCTGCTGTACAGGTTTTCTGCATAAAGACATTGCAATGCATTGTCTGAAAAAAACTATCCTTTTCTTTAATTAGAAGAAATGGTACTACTTATCCAGTTTTACAATTCAGTAAACTCAGCATTTTTTAAGGCATTTGGAAGCTCTTCCTTGTTTTATCATGAATCCCCTTTTACAAAGCTAAAATTCATTTAATGGCTAAAATATAGGCAAATCCACCAGCGCATACAACATAGCCACGGAATTATATAGTAATACCATCTGCTTAGCATATGAATGTATCTCTGATTTGACAGCCGGCTATTTAGGCTAAAATAAGCAGCTAGTGATCAGACGTTTGCTCAATGTTTATATAAATGGCTGCCAGGCACAGACTCAACATAAAGCATTGCAGGGATAGCGCTGCCTGAATAAGTAATAAAAGCCTTGTCTCCTTCATTAAATCCGTTCACTATGTTATAACACCTTGCCATGTTGAGACAGGACAGCAAGTAGCACTAAGGCTTTACACCACTGCCATTAAAAAAAAACAATTAAAAACTACTTTATTTTGAAAAAACAAATTCAAAGAACCTTAAGAAAAATACTGTACATAGAGGGTAGTTTTGATTAATAATGTATTTCTGGTTTAAAGTGAGGGCTGTAATTATCATATCAAAAAAGGAGTCTAAAGATTGTATAATGTAGCAGGCAGCAAAAACAGAACTGTGTAAATTTCTATACTTTTTAAAAAATCTTTCAGTATTATTTTATTTGCTTTTCTGGTTTTAAAAATTACCACGTTTTTATTAGAAATACAAAGGAAAATGTTATATAAGTAATCAATAATAAACAGTCGTGCTCCTGAAATGCTGGCAGACACTAAAAGTCATGTAGAGACTGCAATGAGAATGGTGATGTCAGTGGGGTATAAACAGTTTGAGCCAATAATCAATGAACCACCTGTAAACCTGGGTTAGAGAAATGGGATAACATAAAAGCTCTCCGCAGTTTGTCCCAGACTGACAATAAACTGGCTTGACTGGTGTGTGGTACAAGTGTTACATTCTTATCCCATGAGGCCTGTACAGGCATAATTCCAATGTATTAGGTATATATATATATATATATATATATATATATATATATATATACACACACACACACTGTCTAAATATATGAATAAGGAAAACAAAAGGGGAAGCAGCGAAGCAGACCCTAACCAACTGAGAGGAGAAAGCCCTGCCTATAAGCAGAGCAATCGCACTGGTAAAGACAGACCAACATCAGGAACTTGGAAAGACCCTGAACTTCCCTAATCGGTAAAAGAGAAACTGTTTAGATGGAATATAAATGTAAACCCCAGATGTACAGTGTTAGGCCTTATTAGCACGAACAATGTAATACGGTTAAGTTAGCTGCACAATAACATCGCAACCATCAAAACCAATGGTTTCTTATGGATTCATTCAGACAAACTATTTTTTGGGCGCGCAAAAATATCAGACCGAAATATAATCGCATTATTTCAGTGACCGAAATTTCATTCTGCGCAAAAACATAGGTTTTGCCCTATCTTGGGACCGCACAATGCTGGAGGCTCCATAGACTCATGGGAGTTTATAGGAACCGTCAGAATAGGGAGGGGGAGGGAGTTTAGCAGCAGCTAGCACTGCTAAACACTGACAGCTGCCTCTAGTGAGGCATTTAAAAGTGATTACTAGAAGTTCTGTCTCCTGAAGGATTTTGGGGTGTTGTGGTGTATTTACCCTGCAGTACACCGCAGCCGGCTGTGTGAATGGACAAAAAAAATCGCAAATAATATCCGTGCCTTGGTCACTGCAAATCATTGCTCATACTATTTTCAGCTCAGATGGCTGCAATTTTCTTGCGGGGCTAACTAAGCCGTGATTTAATGCTCATGTGAAGGAGGCCATGAGAGGTAACCACACCAGAGTAAGACAGATTCAAATGGAGAGTTCAGTCAGCAAGTCAAATTGATGTAAAACTAACTGAGACTAGAGTATAACCTGCACCCTCTGAGAGGAGTGGCTGAAATAAATGTACAGAGACTAATAGCGATTGGCTAGACAGTCCCACCTTCTAACCAACTAATCCGCCACAATACTACATGCTGCTAATATAATGATCGTTGATTAAAAAAATACTCTTAAATAAATAAATCATATTAATACACAAAAAAATATAACATGTTTAAAGAAAGCCCCCAAAAATATACATTTTAAGTGTTTCCCTGAAGAATGTTTTCCTTTTCTTAAAAATATATAATACAATTTCATGATTCAAGCCTTTCGGTAGTAAAGAATACTAGCTATAAATTCAGCTATATTCAGTCCTTGACATATTTGTATAAAATCACTCCTCCTCCATCCCTCAGGGGCAGTTTCTAATCCACAGAAATTTGTCCCTTGGGTTTCTCCTACATTTTTGTCTACAAAGTGGATAAGGGGTGTCTGATTACTCATACATACAGTATGTTTAGTCAAAGAGTCTTTTAACAGTAGACACTCACAGCCATCAACCCGTTATTAGTTTTACAATTAATGTAGGCACCAGTGTCTGTTCTAATTACATTTAGAAATGATTATTTTGTCTAACATACTTAAAATACTTGGAGGTGCCATATATGATGAAAAAAACTGTCCCTACAGTGACAATTCTTGTAGTTGCCATCTTCCGGTAAACCTCTGAGTCCTAGGATGTAAGTGTTATACTTACCTTCCCTGTTGTTTCCCAGGTGTCGCCACTGAAAGCTGCTGCTCAATGTATTGAGTGGTGCACTAAATAGTCTGCCCATTTTAATTGTACTTAGCAGTGATGTTCAATGCTGAAGAATATGATTAAGCCACTCCAAAGCCCAATTACAATCCATTTGAACTCCTTAAAGATTGTTTGGCCAGGTGTGTTTGAGATATTCAAGTTATGAGCCAAAATAACCTTTGGTAGTTGCTACAAGAGAAGTGAGCTGCAACTGAAGATGAAAATTTAGATAAGTTGACTTCAAACAAGTTGACCGATAAAATGCCCCACTTTTGCAGTGCGGCAATCACTGATGACAGTATATGTCTTGATGGGAAAAAAATCTAAGGAAATCAATGCTCAATTCATTGTGTATGAGTACAAAACATGTTTATTCGCCCAAATAAATCCATATTTCCCACAAAATACAGTATATTCTTTTATTCATGTTGACAATTTGGGTGATGTATTGAATGAACACATTGTTTACAAGTGAATTGAGCCTTGATTTCTTTAAAATAATTTTTCATCAAACCTTATCATGCCTATCAACGATCATAGCAGTGCAAATGTGGGGCATTCTGCAAGTAAACTTATGAAAAGTCAACCCGGCTAAAATGTCATCTTTGATTGCAGCCTATTTCTCTTATAGCAACTCCCAAAGGTGATTTTGACTCATAACTTACTCATCTTGAACACCTGCCTGTTCAAATGATCCACAAACTGGATTGCAACTGAAGCAGCCAAACCAACTATAAGGTCCTTATATATGAATATTCGCCATAAGAAGGGAATCTCAGCATCCAACATTTCCTAGAACAGGACCCACTAATGCCATCCATCAAAAGAAATTTATAATAGATGATATTTGTTTTAAACTGACCACCAACTATTTTACATATGATAACCATTTTTTATTTACAAACAAAGGGGACTGTAATGGGGACAAAATTCACACCCAGCTATGCAAATCTTTACATGGGTGCATTTGAGAAGATAAGACTCAAGATCCCCACTACAGATTCAGATTTTAGCGAGCAATCAATGATGTAAAAAAAAAAAAACGCTTTAAAGAAAAAGGATCCCCTTGTGCATTCCCAACTGAGACCAAAATAAATATTGCAAAACATTATTTATAACCTGTTACAGTAACCACCATTTTATTGTAAGAAATATCCTAACCAAACATAGGGAAATTCTAAAATGTGACCCTCTCCTAACTAATAACATATCCAACTGTCATCAGATGGTATTCCAGAGGAATGAAACACTTTTAAATATACTAGCACCCTCTGGTTCACCCAAATGGAAGATTCCTATTCATTCTCTGTCCACATCTATGTGGGGAGGGCACATCCATGGCATCTTTAAATGTGGCATACCAAAGTGTAAATGCTGTCAGAACAGAAAAGAAATATTAATCAAAAGTGAGAATAGAAGCTACACTATAAATAAAACTTGCAAAATTGTGGATCTAACTGCATTGTGTAACTTCTCAAGTGTCCATGCAAACTAAAATATGTGGACTAAACAACAAATGCATTAAGAATCTGAATAAACACCATTCAAACATTTCCCATTCATGAAGCTCAGTGTATTCCACAAATTTTCACAATATCATAACAAAGACGCTTTACTGATGCGCCTGACCCCATTAGAGCAAATCTCTAATGGAGAATTTGCCAAATTGCGTACAAAAGAGATGTCTTGGATCTTCTGTTTGGAGACCTTATAACTAGAGTTGAGCGAATGTACTCTGTCAGGCTTGATGCTCATTCGAGTATTAGCGTACTCGATGGTGCTCGTTACTCGAACGAGCATCAAGCCGTGTTCGACCCCGCCTCAGTTTTTGGCTCCTCCCCACTGTGACGTGCCTGTTTTGGCATGTCACAGAGAGAGAGAGAAAGAGAAAACACACGAACCAAGAAAAAAAAAAGCTCGGGACCCGGCGTTCCACATACAAAAATGCTTGAGTCTACCATTGTAGCCAATGGGGTTCGTTACTCGAGTAGAGCTCTCGAATTTTACGAAAAGCTCGACTCGAATAACGCTGACCCGAGCATTTGGGTGCTTGCTCATCTCTACTTATAACTAGAGTGAGCACGCTTGGTAAGGTCAGTTACTCGAGCGAGCCTCGCCTATCTCGAGTAACTGCCTTCTCCTCCGAGCGTGCTCGGGGTGGGCAGCGGGGGGCGGGGGCTGCGGGGGAGAGCGGAGGGGAGTGGGGGAATGGAGTGAGAGAGATCTCTGCCCCCCTGAGCATGCTCGGAGGAGAAGGCAGTTACTCGAGATGAGCGAGGCTTGCTCGAGTAACTGACTTTACCGAGCGTGCTCGCTCATCTCTACTTCTAACTCAAGGGACACATTGAAGCACTGGAACACATTTACTGCTATGATTATTTTATGTCTTTTAGATTACTTTTGATTCTGCTGATCCCCCGTATTTTTATACATATGTATTATAAAAAAATGTTGTTACATAATTTTCTATAAGTTTTACATATATTTTACGCATTTTATTCATATAATTTATTTTATTCGATTTTACCTTTCTTTCTAACATTTATTATATATTATTTTTAATATCTTTTGATCTTTTATTAATATTTAATTTATACATATCATTATCATTATCACATTACATACATTTTTTAAGATCACTTTTGGTTTTATTTTACTGTTATTTCATTTATCTCATTTTGCATTCATTAATCTTTGTCTCCCTCCATGGTATTACTCTGCTTTTAGCTCATGGTTCCATAGAAATCAGGAATGTAAGGATATACATTTTACTGCTATATTTTATATATTATCTTATTGTTATATTTTAATATAATGAGCTAATTCATTATATTTATTTTTATTTTTCTAATTTATTATTTGTGCAATGTACTTTTGATTATTTTGTTATGAAAACTGCTCTCTTGCTAACAGTATTCATAATAGTATTGCTAACACCATGTGTAACCAATTGTGTAACCAATATATGAACATACCACTAAATTTCAATAATAAACTTAATTAGACTACAGACACAGGAAACTGCATCAGAAAAGTCTATACTTTTGGTCTAGTGGCTATTTTCTCCCATCCGCATATGATCTCTGGCGCATGCGAGAATGGGCAAGCATGCGTGGAAACTTCTAGTCGTACTTCTGGTTAGGAATTTGTATATGAAATCTCCTACACTGGCAAAAAAGCGAGAAAGGTAATAGGACTTTCTAATATTAGAATTGCATCGCACGAAAACAGCAAGTTTGTGTATGCAATTCGATAAACAAGGAGGCTCCATAGGGAAATATGGGGTACAAAATATAGCAAATCGTGACTGTATAGAGCATGCCGCAATTTTGTATTCTTGCAATGTAGCAGGTTACAAAACATCGCTCAAGTGAAAGAACCCATTGAAAACCCTGGGCTTCGCATGCATACGTTTTGTAGTTTTTAACATTGCTATAAAATCGTGCGATTTTGTATTCTGTGTGAAACTAACCTAAAACTGTGGGGAGCAGTTGGGGATAATTAACTCTTTTCAATTCAATTTTGGATTCAGGCTTTCCTAGGGGGCTTTATCTTTCTGCCACTTGAAAATGGTGCCATCTGCTGGCTAGAGCCAGTACTGCAGTATGTGAATGACAGCTGAGAGCTGCCCCTGATTGGTCCCTGCGCTGAGCCAATCAGAGGCAGCACTCACCCATTCATGAATTCATGAATGGGTGAGTGAGAGCTGCCTCTGATTGGTGAGGCTGTGACCAATCAGAGGCAGCTCATTCAGCAGGCGGGGATTTTAAATCCCCGGCTGCTGAATACTACAGAAAGCAGTTCAGGAGAACTGCTGGCCAGACGCGGCTGAACTCCGGCTGCAGTGGAAAGGTGAGTATACATTTTTCTTTTATTTTTACACATTTTAGGATGATTTTCAGGTAAGGGCTTATATTTTTAAGCCCTTCCCAAAAATTCATCCCACGCTCGCCGGCAGCCCATTGCTTTCAATGGTCAGTGCTCGTTTAATCGAGACGAGTACCACGTGGTGCTCGTCTTGAGTAACGAGCATCTCGAGCACCCTAATACTCGAACGAGCATCAAGCTCAGACGAGTATGCTCGCTCATCTCTAATTATTAACTTATAACTATTAATAACATCATGAAAATATATTAAAGTTACAAATAAAAATAAAAAATTACAGATGAAACAAATAATTAAAATTAGGTATATGAAAAGAAGTTTTTTATCATTGGCCACAATAATCGTTATCTAATGAGCCAAGAAATAATAATTTGCTTGCATGCTCTCCCTTCAAAATGCTCCTTCGAGCAGAAGATCAAACACATGTGAAAAAGGGGCCTAAGACCCAACTTTTTCTGAGAGTCGTTTTGCCTGGAACAAACCTTATTGGTGACAAAGAGTCACCTCACACTTTCCAAAAGTTTCTAGAACTTGCTTATAAGTTCATTAGTGCCTTGAGCAAAACACAAAGGAAAGGGCAGAATTTGAAAAAAGAAAATATGGTCATTAGACCACAAGACACATTTCTTCCTTACAAAAATTGATATTATATTGCCTTAAACTATCGATGTTACAGACATAACAATATTGATGAAAAGTATCGCCAAAGCATTAGCGATGTATCGATATTTAAATATATCGGTTTTCGATGTCCCAACCTTACGCCAAAATTACCCAAACCTAGTGAGTCTGTTTTCCTCATTGTCTGAAGAGTGTTAATAGTGTAAGATTCAAGCTTTCAGTGACTTTTTTTGTTTGTTTTACTTTTCAGGTTCAAGATATAAATGTTATGCCCTTTCATTTCAGGATGCAAAAGTCTTCCCTTTTCACAGTTTACTGGAACTAAGTATGGAAGGTTAATTTACTAGTTCAGCTATACATTAAATTTTAGATGGTGTTAAAGCTAAGTAAATGTTGAGATAATACAGTATATCTATGGAACTCTTGGAAGTGAATTTTTTGACTAGTTCAGCACTTAACAATCTTTTCTGATCCTTATGTTGTAGTCTTCAGCTTCTTGAAGTTACCAGCTTTATTTCTTTATTTCTAAGTTCTAAAACAGTTTGAAATAAGTAAATATTTGAGACAACTGTAGACAGTTTCCTTTATGCCTCAATTTTTATTGTTTTCTTTAAGACCTTTTATGACTTTGCTGTGTACTTTGTCTTTTATTTCTCTTTTCTTACATGATGTGCTAAAAGAGCCAAGATATATTAAACTAAGAAGAAAACACAACTACTACTGAAGCACTTATCAATTTGCTTTTGTAAAGTCCACCATGGAATAAGATATAACTGAACAGTTAAGATGGTAAATGAGCAGATCAGTGGTATCTAACCCTGGGCAACAGGTATCATTAGATCCCTTAAGGGGCTTGTGCCAGAGTATCAAGTTATACCCAATCCACAGGATAGGGAATAACTTGCTGAGACCCCTACTAATCACAAGGAAGGGGATCCCATGTCACTCATCCTCCTCACAGCAAGGTTATTGCAATCCCTGCAGTGAGGAGGAGACTGAATGGAGCACTGGTTGCGCAAGGGCACCAGCGCTCCATTAACTTGTAATGGGACTCCCGAGCACCCGAGTGTCGCACCTGCTCAGATATTTCCATCATTCCTATTTAAATGAATTGATCACTGACTGCACATGCTCAGCCATTTGCCTTATTGTGGAGGGAGCTGCAACCCCTGGAGTGGCAAGAGGGCAGGATAATTTCATGAATAGAGGATAACTTGATATTCTGTAACAACTCCTTTAAAGAGATCGTCCCAACAAAATAAATTGTCCTGTGGATAAAAGATAACTGACTGCTTGTAAGGAGTCTGACTGCTGGGAGCTATGTTGATCACAAAAAAATTGCTTTTTAATCCGTTCCAATCCACTGTCTGATGTCTAAAGACATTATGATTTAAGGCTGTACAGCTCCGATGTTGAAAGACGTCCGTTGGGGTTCTCTCACTGTATATTGCCAGCCTCTCTGCTGTCGGCTCCTATCTAACGTGTCACCTCATGCAGTACTGGCTTTAAAGCAGAAAAAGAGTAAGCCCCCTAGGAAAGCCAGGATACAAATTGGATTGGAAAGGGTTAAAGTATTCCTGAATAAATGGACTGGCGGTTGCTGCTCTATTCATTAGATTCAAGTCCTCAGCTTTGGCATCCACATTGAAATGAATGGAGTGGCAGTGTGCATATGTGACTACTGCTCCATTTATTCACTGACATGTTGTGGACAGCTGTTATTAGGATCTGGTTAACCCCTTTGACCTTTTAGCTAACATGAAGTTTAAAGTATCCAAATCTTTTCATAAATTAATTAATTTACTTTAGCACGTTATTAACAGGACAGAAACTTTCAGAACTTGAGTACTTTATATGTGGCACAGGAAGGGTTTTTTCTTCAGGAGAGCACCTAGAAGGTGTGAGGAGATGTATAAGGCCATCCATGCTCCTCTGGGAAATATTAAATCGGGAGGTCGGAACATTACCTCTACAGTTCTACCTATTGAAAGTCTGCATTACTGAAAGTCAATGTTAGATTTTTAAACAAGCCTTATAACAATGACTGGGAATTGCGAGAGAAAGCCAGAAAAACCATGCACATATAGCTATTTTGGGGTGATTACCCCTCATCAGAATGAAGAAGGCTTCTGGCCTGTCTAGTGAAAGGCCTATAGATGTGGGTCAGGAAGGGTTTTGTTTCTCTTTAAGGAAAATACCTAGAAAGGGTGTGAGTAAACTTATAAGGCCATCCATGCTCCTCTGAGAAATAATCAAATGGGAGGATGGAACAATAAATCTGCAGCCTCACTTATTGGAAGTAAGCATTACTGCAAGTCAATGTTAGACTTTTTAAACAAGCCTTATAACAATGACTGGTAATTGTGAGCCAAGCCAGAATAACTATGCACAGATAGCTATTTCGAGGTTATTGCCCCTCATTAGTGCGCAGCAGGTTTCTGGCTTGGCTAGTGAGAGGCCTATAGATGTGGGTATGAATGATTGATAATGTGTTACATGAGAAAAGTGTGGTGCCCATCATCTGCAGTATTACTTCCACATTTATTTATATTTAATGCAGTACAGATGTCTCCTTCCTTACTTGTTCTCTTGGCTCAACATATATTGAGGTGTGTGGCACAAGATATTTATCCTATGCCCCAACCCAGTGGTTGTAATGTGGAATGAAGCTTGTGGAGGATTTTGCAACAATATTTTCATATAGCACTGAATTGGTTTCAAGGGCAATTGGAGTTGTTAACCAATTTTAAGATAAGGTCAGTGAGGGCACATTGGTATCCTTGCACTAAAATAGCAGAATTTATTAGATCATATGATCATATGGAGAATGTTGGACGTTCAGATGCAGTAATTGTAGCCACGCAAAGCACTCGGATGTCTCAAAAACAGAACATGCAAGTGCTATGCCCACACCTAGTTCCGTGGTGTGTGCAAAGATAGGACCTGTCCTATCTTTGCTCCGTGCTTTCCATAGGCTCCTATGGGAGCTGAAAAGCACGCAGCTGGCACCACAGATTGTGTAAACGTGCTATTTCAAGCAGCTTGAATTGACCTATTTACGGGATCTTTAAAGCAGTGTGGCCGTGAGTTATGTATGCAGCTACACTGCGGGCTGACAGCGCCCGTGTGAAAGAGCCCTAACATTGCATTGCAAAACTGAACTAGATTTTGTACGAATTCAACTGAGGCTTCTTTTACACAAGCACATATCGTAGGGCCTTTTTCACGGCCGGCCAATATGCGCTGTGATCTGATGCATTGGAGTCCAATGCATCAGATCACATGGACGTATTACTGAGACATAAAAGCGCCCAGACGGGCCAATATAGCGCCAGGCATTTTCACGTCGGGCCCAAAAGATAGTCCTGGAACTATCTTTTAGGCCAGAATACGTCTGCCGCTGAATGGGCTGCTATGTGAGCCCATAGCAGAGGCCATAGGCGGGAGGGAGTTCAGCAGCTTCGCTGCTAAACTCCCTCCCTCTGCTCTCCCCCCACATGCAGGCTCACCTGTCCTCTCCTCCCTGCTCGTTCTGCACAATGGAAGGGGCGGCGGCGGAGCTAAGTGCCGTCCCATCCCACCTCCTCCCATTGATGGCTATAGACAAGGGGCGGGATGTGGGCGGAAATAAGCTACTACCCTCTCCCCGCCCCTTGGCCATAGCCATCAATGGGAGGAGGTGGGATGGGTCACTGCTTAGCTCCACCCACCCCACCCCCTCCCATTGCAAAGAATAAGTAGGGGGGAGACAAGAGGTGAGCCTGCAATGGGGAGGGAGGGGAAATGGGTGACAGCATGGTGAGCTGGGCATGTGTGAACGGCGCTCAAATGATAGATTTGTGTGCTCGTTTGCGAGCTTCTACGCCCCAGATGGAAGCATATATTGGCCAGCCGTGAAAACGCCAGCCAATATTCGCTCGTAAATGAAGCATCAAGAATATGGCACTTTCCATCTGATATTGTGTAATAGAAGTATTTTATTATAAAAGAATTTCAATAGAGGAATAAGAATGCCCTACAAAATTTCCATCTTTTGATCGTGGTAAGTTTGTAACCTTTATTTTCTCCCCAAAACAACGTCTTTGATTAAATTTAGTCGCAAACATCTTGATGTGTGTTTTACTTAAAAACTGCTTAGCAAATACATAATGTTGCCGAAAGCAAGGATTCATGTGAGTAGAATTAAAGATAATTAAAAGGATGTTTTAAAACAGTCATGTTGAAAAAAAAGTTTTCCTAGCAATTTTGTTGGTTAAGTGGTTAGACCAGACAATTAATTTTTATCACTTCTGTAATATAACACTACAAAAATAATGCATTATCTCTGGGGTGCTTTGCATGGAGCCTTCTACGAAGCATAAGTAGTAACATAATTAAGAAAGGCTATTTAAGTGGTCAGCAGTTTTTGCCTAGCATAACATCATTAGACATCTGTGTGTGATATTTTGCACTGTTTGAAGTATGATTTATTTAGGAACAGTAAGTATCGATTTATGGAATTAATGCATTGTACATTTAGGTAAGAGATAGCTATATTGTCGTTTAAGTAAGGTCACCAGCATTTAACATGTCGAAACATGCATCCTTAATGAACAACTCCCTGCTGTTTACCAGCAAGTGAAATGACATCATTATTGGGACATTATAAATCGTATTATTGCAGGGTCAATGTTTTATGTAATGCTATGAAACTATTCACCTGCCTTGTATTAATGCATGTTCTTTCCTCTAAGTGCTGAGACTTACCCATAAAAAGCTGCTTAAATGTCACCTTTATGTAATATATTAAGAACTCTTTGGGATTTATGAGAATTTGAAATATAAATCTGCTGCTATGTGGGAGTTTGCAGAAGTACAAAATTTATATCTTAATTAAAGAATTAATTAGTTTCTGTGTGTAGTAATTGGTAAAAAAGTAGATTAAGATAAAAGGTATGTTTCTCAATAGCTCATATTTTATACTCTTTGACTCTCGTCCACATCTCATGAAAGTACTGGACCATCTCATCATGGACAGAACTTAGAAAAAAGCTTATAGAAAAGTTGTCAAGTGTATTCCTGAAGGCAAGATATCAGAAGCAGAAGATATGAAGAACAAAGTAGCTTGCAAGAATCATAGCTCCCTCTTAAATATTCATTGAGGGCAACTTTTTAGTTTCTTCTGTTAGAAAGAATAAAAAAAACTTAAGATAGTGGTATCATGTATATCATGTATAAACCATCACATTCATTAGTAATTAACACCTTAGAAAGCAGCCAGATTTATGTCTTAAGGAGCAAGTCATTTTCATTGTTGCACTGCAAGAGCCATAACTCATTGGCATAACTGTATGAGGGCTTGTTTTTTGTTGGACAAGTTTGTTAAAGTGAACCTGTGAAGACAGTAAACCAAGCCCATTTTAGAAAACATATTATCCCATGTTTACTTACAAACCTATGCCTGTGTAATCGTTGTTTAAAATGTTCCTATCGTGGCATCTCTTTTTCAGCAAGCTTTGCACATAAACAAATGAATGGATATGCGATTGTTTGATTGCTAGGATAGTATACTGCATTACTTATGTAGTGAATTCTACTATGTCTATGACATCAGCCTATTAGACATAGGCTGATTCTAATAGGCAAAGTTACATGGCAGACAAGGAGGCCTTTTTCAGGCATTCAGCTGCCACGGGAACCTATTGTGATCTTGCAATCGCATTGTGGGGTGCCTATGGGTGACAGGAGGAGCCCCCTTCCCCTGTTATCTGCTTACATGCTGTAGTTGCTATTGATTGTAGTGTGTAAGAGGTTGAACTCCTAATATTTGAGGTTTCTCCAACCCTGGAAGTTAGAGTAGGAGCCTGGCTGTCAGTTGTCAGCCAAGCCACTGCCTTAAAAAAGAGGTTTATGCAGGCTTAAAGCCCATTAGTGAGGTCAATCAAAAGACATATTACAGTCACTAAAAGGTTAAGTTAAAGGGGTTGTCCTATTAGGTCAACCCCTTTACATGTTTTCAAGTATTGTGCTAATCATAAGGCTGCTCACAGCTTTTCATTTTGGCACCCCGCTTCTGCATCTTTGCAGAGGTTGCGCCATATCACTGGTCACGCCTCTAGGATTTTAGTCAGGACCAACACATTTTGCTAGTGTTCCATGGTCCACTGTGGCAATGCAATATATAATTCTCCCTGGTCTTTGGTATCTGCTGCCACAGTCGAGTAAAGAAACCACAGACTTACTTTTTGGAAGTAATTTACAACCCCCCTATTAAGTCACCACACAAAAAATACACCAGTATCAATATATTCCAATCTTTATATTAGCAGATTTAATAGAATGAATTCATGAATGGGTGAGTGCTGCCTCTGATTGACAGCTGAGAGCTGCCCCTGATTGGTCCCTGCGCTGAGCCATTCAGAGTCAGCACTCACCCATTCATGAATTCATGAATGGGTGTGAGTGAAAGCTGCCTCTGATTGGTGAGGCTGTGACCAATCAGAGGCAGCTCATTCAGCAGGCGGGGATTTTAAATCCCCACCTGCTAAATACTACAGAGAGCAGTTCAGGAGAACTGCCGGCCAGACAAAAATTATTTAAATGCTAACAAAAAATCATGAAGAAATACTAAAGGACGTTTTAAAATTTTCTAAAACTTTGTTTAAAGCTCTTGGTGGCAGTGTATTAAGTCTAAAAATCCAATACATTGCTTTAGTTCTAAGTGTTTGCCTTGTAGAATTTTTTCCAATGGGACCACCTTCATCCCTGAGGGGGTCTTTATTGTGGTATAAGGAGAAATGTCTAGACACACAGTGGAGGGGGTAACCTCTACTAACATTATGAAGGAATTTATTTAACTTTTCTTTTAATGAATTTACCGTTCTCTCCACATATGATTTTTACATGGATACCCCAAAATATAAATTATGTAATTCAACCCACAATTCATATACTGTTTCAGTCTAAATGGTTCTGATTCCCCTTCAACTCTTTAGTGTTATGCTTAATACTACGACAGCACTTACGTTAACTAGACCCACATCTAAAGTCCCCTACAATTTGCCTCAGGGGAACTATTCCAAGTCTTCTTGCTAAGCTTTTTTTTTTATACGTCCTTTGTGGACAAGACGGTGCAATTAGATTTTTCAAAGACTTTCCCTCACAGAAACTGGTATAAGGTTTCCCAGGGATCACTTCATTTAAAATGGGGTCATTGCTAAGCCTCTATGGATATTGCAGTGGCAACAGAAGATCCTTTTACTTTCTATGAAGTGTGCATTAAACTGAGTGATGATGGGTGTTGTGATGAAGGTAAGAAATTGGGACAGAAAGCACTGCATATCAGAAAGATGCACCTTATACCTTTTATTATACATTGAAACAGTAAATAAGCTGTATTTGCTGAACCCATAACACTATAATGATGTTTTGGGGGGCATATAAACCAACATATAGTCATCTTCATTTCTTTCAATTTCTAGTGCATTAGTCTCAGAAGTTACAAAATTAATTTGCTCTGGGACAATCATTGTAACCTGAAAATATTGTAACTGGAAACAATAATCCTATGGAAACTTAGTAATTGGTTTCTGAGCTATAAAATGTTAACTGAAAGAAGAAAAAAAATTAAAATTAAAGGCTAGTAAGCAAATAACTCAATAACTCAAACAGATGAAACCTGTCTTCATATATAAATGATAATATTTCTGAAAGTTGGTGAATCAGTTTCCATGTGAAAACAGGAGCTATTTGAGGGACCTATACTGACTACACAGTGTATATTAATTATAAAGGAGAGCAGCCTGCCCTGACACAGGAAGTTTTTAATGAAGTGGATGTGGAATTGTGTCGCACAAGGAGCAGCGCATGGACATTGGTAATACACTGTAGCACATAATGATTGCCTCTACTTGCTCCTAAATGTGTTTACAAGGGGTGTTCGTTAAAGATTTCCCCTGAGACACTTCTATTTATCGCAAGATGCTGAAACTGCACGTGTAATGATATAAGTCTCTATAGCTTACATACCAATTTGCAACTCTGAACTGATAATGGTCTTTCTTATACAGGTGCTGAAGTGGCGCCAGGTCTGATAATGGACCCAGTGGAATACAGAGCAGTCATCAAGTTCCTTTAGGAAGAGCTTTGATGAGATAAAAGAGGTTTATGGGAAGGATTCTCCATCATATGACGTAATCAAGAACTGGCATTGTCAATTCAAACGTGGAAATGGCTCCAAATCTAGGGCGACCCCACTCTTCTATCAATGAACACACCATCCAGCAAGAGGAGACTGAACAGATTCATATATAAGTTTTGTTAGAAAAGTTCCAATATGACTTGCATTTTTTTATTTAAACCTCTGCTCATTTTAGACTTATGACTAGAGATGAGCGAGCAACAAAATGCTCGGGTGCTCGTTACTCGAGACGAACTTTTCGCGATGCTCGAGGGTTCGTTTCGAATAACAAACCCCATTGAAGTCAATGGGCGACCCGAGCATTTTTGTATATCGCCGATGCTCGCTAAGGTTTCCATGTGTGAAAATCTGGGCAATTCAAGAAAGTGA
This sequence comes from Eleutherodactylus coqui, assembly GCF_035609145.1. NCBI lineage: Eukaryota > Metazoa > Chordata > Amphibia > Anura > Eleutherodactylidae > Eleutherodactylus > Eleutherodactylus coqui. The sequence goes on along the minus strand of NC_089840.1, from coordinate 123,648,954 downwards.
TGGGAACGACACAGCAACAGATAAAGCAGGCGAGGGGCTACATGTTGGGCTGCATCTCAAGTTCCCAGGTCCCACTATTAAGCCACAATAGCGGCAAGAGTGGCCCCCCCTCCCAACAATTTTTACTTCTGAAAAGCCCTCATTAGCAATGCATACCTTAGCTAAGCACCACACTACCTCCAACAAAGCACAATCACTGCCTGCATGACACTCCGCTGCCACTTCTCCTGGGTTACATGCTGCCCAACCCCCCCTGCACGACCCAGTGTCCACAGCGCACACCAAACTGTCCCTGCCCAGCCTTCAGCTGCCCTCATGCCACGCCACACTCATGTCTATTTATAAGTGCGTCTGCCACAGGAAAAGCAGGCACACACTGCAGAGGGTTGGCACGGCTAGGCAGCGACCCTCTTTAAAAGGGGCGGGGCGATAGCCCACAATGCTGTACAGAAGCAATGAGAAATATAATCCTGTGCCACCGCCATCAGGAGCTGCACACGTGGGCATAGCAATGGGGAACCTATGTGCCACACACTATTCATTCTGTCAAGGTGTCTGCATGCCCCAGTCAGACCGCGCTTTTTAATTCATAGACACAGGCAGGTACAACTCCCTATTGTGAAGTCCCTGTGGACCGACAGCATGGGTGGCTCCCTGGAACCCACCGGCGGTACATAAAAATATCCCATTGCATTGCCCAACACAGCTGAGGTAGTAATGTCGTGCTTAATGCAGGTGGGCTTCGGCCCACACTGCATGCCCCAGTCAGACTGGGGTTCCTTAGAAGTGGAAACAGATGCATTTACAACTCCCTGTGGACCCACAGCATGGGTTGGTGCCAGGAAGCCACCGGCAGTACATAAATATATCCCATTGCATTGCCCAACACAGCTGAGGTAGTAATGTCGTACTTAATGCAGGTGGGCTTCGGCCCACACTGCATGCCCCAGTCAGACTGGGGTTCTTTAGAAGTGGAAACAGATGCATTTATAATTCCCTGTGGACCCACAGCATGGGTGGGTGCCAGGAAGCCACCGACGGTACAAAAATATATCCCATTGCATTGCCCAACACAGCTGAGGTAGTAATGTCGTGCTTAATGCAGGTGGGCTTCGGCCCACACTGCATGCCCCAGTCAGACTGGGGTTCTTTAGGAGTGGAAACAGATGCATTTATAATTCCCTGTGGACCCACAGCATGGGTGAGTGCCAGGAAGCCACCGGCGGTACATAAATATATCCCATTGCATTGCCCAACACAGCTGAGGTAGTAATGTCGTGCTTAATGCAGGTGGGCTTCGGCCCACACTGCATGCCCCAGTCAGACTGGGGTTCTTTAGAAGTGGAAATAGATGCATTTATAATTCCCTGTGGACCCACAGCATGGGTGGGTGCCAGGAAGCCACCGGCGGTACATAAATATATCCCATTGCATTGCCCAACACAGCTGAGGTAGTAATGTCGTGCTTAATGCAGTTGGGCTTCGGCCCACACTGCATGCCCCAGTCAGACTGGGGTTCTTTGGAAGTGGAAACAGATGCATTTATAATTCCCTGTGGACCCACAGCATGGGTGGGTGCCAGGAAGCCACCGGCGGTACATAAATATATCCCATTGCATTGCCCAACACAGCTGAGGTAGTAATGTCGTGCTTAATGCAGGTGGGCTTCGGCCCACACTGCATGCCCCAGTCAGACTGGGGTTCTTTAGAAGTGGAAACAGATGCATTTATAATTCCCTGTGGACCCACAGCATGGGTGAGTGCCAGGAAGCCACCGGCGGTACATAAATATATCCCATTGCATTGCCCAACACAGCTGAGGTAGTAATGTCATGCTTAATGCAGGTGGGCTTCGGCCCACACTGCATGCCCCAGTCAGACTGGGGTTCTTTAGAAGTGGACACATGCAGTTACAACTCTGTGTGGACCGATAGCATGGGTGGCTCCCTGGAACCCACTAGCGGTACATAAATATATCCCATTGCAGTGCCCAGCACAGCTGAGGTAATGTCAGCTTTAATGCAGGTGGGCTTAAAATTAATTTGATTACACTGTAGGCGAGGGCCCCCAAAATTTGGTGTACCAACAGTACTAATGTACCTGAGAAAAATTGCCCATGCCCAACCGAGAGGGCAGGTGAAACCCATTAATGGCTTTGGTTAATGTGGCTTAAGTGGTAACTAGGCCTGGAGGCAGCCCAGTTAAAATAAAAATTGGTTGAGGTGAAAGTTTCAACGCTTTAATGAGCATTGAAACGTATAAAAATTGTTTAGAAAAATTATATAACTGAGCCTTGTGGGCCTAAGAAAAATTGCCCGTTCGGCGTGATTATGTGAGGTTTCAGGAGGAGGAGCAGGAGGAGGAGGAGGAAAATTATACACAGATTGATGAAGCAAAAAGGTCCCCGTTTTGGATGGTGATAGAGAACGATGCTTCCATCCGCGGGTGCAGCCTACGTATTGCTTAGGTATCGCTGCTGTCCGCTGGTGGAGAAGAGAAGTCTGGTGAAATCCAGGCTTTGTTCATCTTGATGAGTGTAAGTCTGTCGGCACTGTCGGTTGACACGTGGGTACGCTTATCTGTGATGATTCCCCCAGCCACTCTAAACACACTCTCTGACAAGACGCTAGCCGCAGGACAAGTAAGCACCTCCAGGGCATACAGCGCGAGTTCAGGCCACGTGTCCAGCTTCAACACCCAGTAGTTGTAGGGGGCAGAGGCGTCACCGAGGACGGTGCTGCAATCGGCTACGTACTCCCTCACCATCCTTTTACAGTGCTCCCGCCAACTCAGCCTTGACTGGGGAGCTGTGACACACTCTTGCTGGGGAGCCATAAAGCTGTCAAAGGCCTTAGAGAGTGTTCCCCTGCCTGCGCTGTACATGCTGCCTGATCTCTGCGCCTCCCCTGCTACCTGGGCCGCGGAAATGCGCCTTCGGCCACTAGCGCTGTCGCATGGGAAGGTTACCATCAGTTTGTCCACCAGCGTCCTGTGGTATAGCATCATTCTCGAACCCCTTTCCTCTTCGGGAATGAGAGTGCAAAGGCCCTCCTTATACCATGGATCGAGCAGTGTGTACACCCAGTAATCCGTAGTGGCCAGAATGCGTGTAACGCGAGGGTCACGAGAAAGGCATCCTAACATGAAGTCAGCCATGTGTGCCAGGGTACCTGTACACAACACATGGCTGTCCTCACTCGGAAGATCACTTTCAGGATCCTCCTCCTCCTCCTCCTCCTCCTCCTCCTCTGGCCATACACGCTGAAAGGATGACAGGCAAGCTGCATCTGTACCCTCAGCAGTGGGCCAAGCTGTCTCTTCCCCCTCCTCCTCATGCTCCTCCCCCTCCTCCTCCTCCTCTGGCCATACACGCTGAAAGGATGACAGGCAAGCAGCATCTGTCCCCTCAGCAGTGGGCCAAGCTGTCTCTTCCCCCTCCTCCTCATGCTCCTCCCCCTCCTCCTCAACGCGCTGAGATATAGACATGAGGTTGCTCTGACTATCCAGCGACATACTGTCTTCCCCCGCCTCCGTTTCTGATTCCAAAGCGTCTGCCTTTATGCTTTGCAGGGAACTTCTCAAGAGGCATAGCAGAGGAATGGTGACGCTAATGATTGCAGCATCCCCGCTCACCATCTGGGTAGACTCCTCAAAGTTTCCAAGGACCTGGCAGATGGCTGCCAACCAGGCCCACTCTTCTGTAAATAATTGAGGAGGCTGACTCCCACTGCGCCGCGCAAGTTGGAGTTGGTATTCCACTATAGCTCTACGCTGCTCATAGAGTCTGGCCAACATGTGGAGCGTAGAGTTCCACTGTGTGGGCACGTCGCACAGCAGTCGGTGCACTGGCAGATTAAACCGATGTTGCAGGGTCCGCAGGGTGGCAGCGTGCGTGTGGGATTTGCAGAAATGTGCGCAGAGCTGGCGCACCTTTACGAGCAGGTATGACAAGTGGGGGTAGCTTTTCAGAAAGCGCTGAACCACCAAATTAAAGACATGGGCCAGGCATGGCACGTGCGTGAGGCTGCCGAGCTGCAGAGCCGCCACCAGGTTACGGCCGTTGTCACACACGGCCATGCCCGGTTGGAGGCTCAGGGGCGCAAGCCAGCGGTCGGTCTGCTCTGTCAGACCCTGCAGCAGTTCGTGGGCCGTGTGCCTCCTATCTCCTAAGCTGAGTAGTTTCAGCACGGCCTGCTGACGCTTGGCCACCGCTGTGCTGCCACGCCGCGTGACACCGACTGCTGGCGACGTGCTGCTGCTGCTGACACATCTTGATTGCGAGACAGAGGTTACGTCGGAGGAGGAGGAGGGTTTAGTGGAGGAAGCATACATCCCCGCAGATACCACCACCGAGCTGGGGCACGCAATTCGGGGGGTGGGTAGGACGTGAGCGGTCCCAGGCTCTGACTCTGTCCCAGCCTCCACTAAATTCACCCAATCTGCCGTCAGGGAGATATAGTTGCCCTGCCCGCCTGTGCTTGTCCACGTGTCTGTTGTTAAGTGGACCTTGGCAGTAACCGCGTTGGTGAGGGCGCGTACAATGTTGCGGGAGACGTGGTCGTGCAGGGCTGGGACGGCACATCGGGAAAAGTAGTGGCGACTGGGTACCGAGTAGCGCGGGGCCGCCGCCGCCATCATGCTTTTGAAAGCCTCCGTTTCCACAAGCCTATACGGCAGCATCTCCAGGCTGATCAATTTTGCAATGTGCACGGTTAACGCTTGAGCGTGCGGGTGCGTGGCGTCGTACTTGCGCTTGCGCTCAAACTGCGGCGCTAGTGACGTCTGGACGCTACGCTGAGAGACATTGCTGGATGGGGCCGAGGACAGCGGAGGTGAGGGTGTGGGTGCAGGCCAGGAGACGGTACTGCCTGTGTCCTCAGAGGGGGGTTGGATCTCAGTGGCAGGTTGGGGCACAGGGGGAGAGGCAGTGGTGCAAACCGGAGGCGGTGAACGGGCATCGTCCCACCTTGTGGGGTGGTTGGCCATCATATGCCTGTGCATGCTGGTGGTGGTGCCTCCCCAGCTGATCTTGGCGCGACAAAGGTTGCACACCACTGTTCGTCGGTCGTCAGGCGTCTCTGTGAAAAACTGCCACACCGTAGAGCACCTTGACCTCTGCAGGGTGGCATGGCGCGAGGGGGCGCTTTGGGAACCAGTTGGTGGATTATTCGGTCTGGCCCTGCCTCTACCCCTGGCCACCACAGTGGCTCGGCCTGCGCCCACACCCTGACTTGGGCCTCCGCGTCCTCGCCCGCGTCGACGTCCTATAAGCCTACCCCTACCCCTCAGCATGGTGTATTAGCAGTAGTGCAGAAACAGAACGCTGTAATTAAATGTGCCGCTTATTGGCCTGTGGTTGGAGGCTGACTTCGTTTACGGAACCCCAGGAAATAATTTTGCGCAAGCCTGCTGTAACACTTAGCTGGCTGCGTATTTATTTGGAGAAATTTTACCCCCAGCACACACGGACCCACAACACTGAGCAGAGTGACAGGCAGGCCAAATAGATTTTTTTCAAATCTTTTTTTGCAAAAGGATCACTGCGTATATTCAATCTATATATGTCTTCTGGCCCTGCCTACGCAATTCTGTCCCTGATGTGTGTGTCACGGAACTGCAGTGTTGCACTGTCTGTTATTAAGTGCAACAGAGCGGTGATTTCAGAGGCAGGAAATAATTTTGCGCAAGCCTGCTGTAACACTTAGCTGGCTGCGTATTTATTTGGAGAAATTTTACCCCCAGCACACACGGACCCACAACACTGAGCAGAGTGACAGGCAGGCCAAATAGATTTTTTTCAAATCTTTTTTTGCAAAAGGACCACTGCGTATATTCAATCTATAAGATGTCTTCTGGCCCTGCCTACGCAATTCTGTCCCTGTAGTATTACTGCAGGGCGCAATGCTCTGCACGGCCGATATAGCAAAAAAAAAGTGCAACACTGCTAAAAGCAGCCTCCACACTACTGCACACGGTCAGATGTGGCCCTAAGAAGGACCGTTGGGGTTCTTGAAGCCTACACTAACTCCTAACACTCTCCCTGCCTAACCACCACTTCTGTCCCTGTAGTATTACTGCAGGGCGCAATGCTCTGCACGGCCGATATAGCAAAAAAAAAAAAAAAGTGCAACACTGCTAAAAGCAGCCTCCACACTACTGCACACTGTTAGATGTGGCCCTAAGAAGGACCGTTGGGGTTCTTGAAGCCTACACTAACTCCTAACACTCTCCCTGCCTAACCACCACTTCTGTCCCTGTAGTATTACTGCAGGGCGCAATGCTCTGCACGGCTGATATAGCAAAAAAAAAAAATTGTGCAACACTGCTAGAAGCAGCCTCCACACTACTGCACACTGTTAGATGTGGCCCTAAGAAGGACCGTTGGGGTTCTTGAAGCCTACACTAACTCCTAACGCTCTCCCTACAGCAGCTCCAACACTATAGCACTGTCCCTCAGCTATCTCACAACGCATCTGAGGCGAGCCGCGGGAGGGGCCGATTTTTATACTCGGGTGACACCTGATCTCCCCAGCCACTCACAGCAGGGGGGTGGTATAGGGCTTGAACGACGCAGGGGGAAGTTGTAATGCCTTCCCTGTCTTTCAATTGGCCAGAAAAGCGCGCTAACGTCTCAGAGAGGAAACTGAAAGTAACCCGAACATCGCGTGGTACTCGTTACGAGTAACGAGCATCCCGAAAACGCTAATACTCGAACGAGTATCAAGCTCGGACGAGTACGTTCGCTCATCTCTACTTATGACTAGTGTTGCTCATTGTGATCAGCTGAGCAGTAAAATCACCCGGATTTTAGTAAAATTGAATCAGGCGTTTCCGATCTGATTTTTGGCGCAAATTGAATTTTCCATAATGCCTTGTACAGAGGTCAGCATGCAGCCAATCAACAACCAGATTGTCTTGATGATATCAATAAATGTGTCTTCTATCTTGCATATAGGCAGTAGTTTCAGTAGATTCCTGTTTCACATAACCTGGCCATATATAACATGGCAAAGTATTACCAGTGGCCATTTTACATCTGAGCAGAGGACAGAAAGGCAGCATCATATTCATATGCCTATACAAATTTAGTCTGCACTTGGGGAGAAATATTCTGCAGAGAATATATTGCTGCTGGTATAAAAAACTATATACCAGCACAGAATTTAAAATGGGTTATATAGGAGGGACCAGAGAAAGAAGCTGCATGAATGTTATACATCCCCACAAACAAGCTCTGTACTTAGAGGCAGATCGGCCTTCCTCACACATGAACGCGGCAAAGCGCAGTGATTTAAATTGTGGCGGTTTGCTGTTTTTTGCTTTCTTTTTGTCCACAGTAATGCTACAGCTGATGCTGGCTTCTAGCACTTCTCATCACGCCCAAAAACAGAGCAGACACCACTCGAAAATCGTGGCGCTTTTCAGCAGCTGTGTGAGAGGCCCATTGAAAACAATGGGAGGCTCTGGAAGCGCAGCGCTAAATGCTGAAAAAATGTCTGTGTGAGGGAGGCAATAGTCTGCGGAGTGTATATTTTTGCGGCTGTCAGCGCATATAGCAGCAGAGCAGATATACAAACTATGCTTTTGCATGGGTAATATTACAGTTCTTCACTTGTGGCTTCAGACGATGTTCAAGTTTGCGTGTCTAGCCAATATAAATTATTTGCAGGTTTTATGGAGCTATCTGTGGCGTGAGGAAAAGTAAGTTATGCTGCCAACACAGGGACAGTTCAGAATCTAGAATTTATACTTTTTGGCCTTCTGCACTTGCATATTGTGCCACCGTGGAATTGCGGCATAGTAGGTGACTGTCTTTTTCCCAAACAAGGAGACAGCAAATACACATGGTGTGTGTCAGCGGGCTTAGACATTGTTCAAAGTCGAGAGTCCAAATTAATATAAATTATTTGCAGGCATTGTGCAGCTAACTGTGAGGTAAGGGGAAGTAAGTTACACTACGCATCACCACTACTGGCAAGAAAAGTGTAACAGAGGTGTGGCATAGGTTTTTCTGCTCATTGCAGTCTACAGCAGCAGCACAGGGTTGGGCTCACATGATGGTCAGTATGTCAGCTCTCATGTGGATGTACTTAGACACAGTGTTAGCCACTTTGACTTCTGGGTGTCTAAGGTGCTTGACTGTCCAGCTGCCAGTGTGCTATTGGAAAGCCTTTTCAGCACAATTGGGGGGAAGGGGGGGTGACTAACAGACACTTCCGCCCGTCCACAGACGATGTGGATTACCTGACATTTATAAAAATAAACCAAGCATTGATTTCCCCTGACATCTGTACCCCCATAACAGATTTCACTGATTAGTTAGAACACTGGCATTTTTTAATCACATCTGACTGAGCATTAATTTATTTCAAAGACCGTTGGGGTTCTTGAAGCCTACACTAACTCCTAACGCTCTCCCTACAGCAGCTCCAACACTATAGCACTGTCCCTCAGCTATCTCACAACGCATCTGAGGCGAGCCGTCATGATGCTGCTGCTACTGGTGATGGAGCTGCTGCTACTCTCCTTCTTCTTCTGCCATGTTTCATCCTCCTACTCCCCACCAAATTAAAAATATGTCAATATGAAAATATGGAGCTACATCTCTCATGTTTCCATGAGGAACAAACTATATCCTCAAGGTGCTGTTGTTGGTTGTGATGATCGTGGTGGTGCTGATGTTGCTCTCCTTCTCCTGTTTTCACCATGTTTTCTCCTTCTCCTCATTCCTCTAAAATGAAAATTTACGAAAGCGTGACAAATAGCAGTAGCTCTACAGATTTTTCTAGTAGAAGGCCCGTGCTTGGGTGTTCTGTTCACTTGGTAGAATTTGTCCTTTGAAAATGAATGACATTTCTTTTAAAATAAGCCACACACCTGCTGTCTCCCTTGGCATAATTTTTGATCAAGGAGACCCTATGTGAGCCTTCTTTTATTTTCAGTGACCCCCTGCACAACTGTACCAATTTTTACCACGTTTTGGAAGATAATAGTGTTCCCCAAATTTGTGGCTGTATTCCAATGCAATTTGAGGTGGTTTCGCTGTATTAAGGACCTTCTGGATGACAAGTTAGTGAACCTGATTTTTGCTCTTATTAACTTTTTTTTTTTTAAACTCGTTTTATTGAACATTATGTATTTTGTACAATACATGAATAAATAACTTTGAATACATCATAGGCTCCTTGTGGTCGTATAGTCAAAACTTAAGTGTTTTACATTAATATATACAGTAGTTGAATACAGTGCATCGTGGTGTCAGTGGAAGGTGGTAACAGTCGCTCATTTTACCGGGTGTTCCTAGGTATAGTTGCCCTCAGCAGGTCCTGTAGTCGATCTTGTGTGAATACTGTGTACGTTGATCCGCACCATCTTTCCCAAACCTTGTTGAATTTTTCAGGGCATTTTCTATTTTTGTAAACTATTTTTTCGTATGGCAAAATGGCGTTAATAATATTCTGCCATTTTGAGAGTGTCGGAGGACGTCTGTCCATCCAACGTAGGGCTATTGCTTTGCGGGCAAGGAATAGTACTTTGGTAAGGAATATCCTGTCATAATGTTGCCATTGCTCTTCATCTAGAAGGCCTAATAAGCACACTGCTGGGTTGTGTGGTACTGGTATGCCCATCAATTGGGTTAGGAATTCTGTGACCTCTCCCCAGTACGTATAGATATCTGGGCAGCTCCATATTAGGTGATTAAATTTGTGTTAGGTGCTCTGCACCGATGGCATTGGTTTGTGGGTGTTCTATTCATCTTGTATAGTCTGGTCGGTGTTAGGTAGCATTGGTGTAGGATATATAGTTGTGTTAGTTTATTGTTTGCGGCTGGTGATACTGTGGTGTATGTGGACATTGCAGACTCCCAGTCCTCACTAGTGAGGGTGGGAATAAGCTCTCTCCATTTCTCCACCACTGCCATCGGCGTGTCAGGGATCTTGGATTGTAGTAGGTGTGTATACAGCACCGATATCAGGCCTTTGGGTCCTTGGGTGCGAAGTATGCCTATTAATGGGTATTGCGAGAAGGATTGTCTGGGATCTGGGAATTGTGTTGTCAGAGTGTGTCTGAGTTGCAGATATCTAAAGAAGCCCTCTCTTGGGATTTGATATAATTGTTGTAATTGTTCGAAGGAGGCCAATACTTGGTCAATATATAGATGTTCCAGTGTGGTAATTCCTCTATTTGATGGAGGTCCTACGAAGATTTGGATTCGGGGACTCAATCATCAAGTGGATTTCTATTCTATATAAATCTCTGATGGCCAGAGTAGTAGTAAACGGTCTGACCTCTGCCCCCTTCTCACTCCACAGAGGAACCCGACAGGGCTGCCCACTTTCCCCCCTCCTGTTTGCAATTGCAATAGAACAGCTGGCACTGAGGATCCGACAACACGTATCATATAGGGGTATCCAAATAGGACCCAGAGAAGATAGAATAGGCTTATATGCAGACGACCTAATACTATACATGTCAGACCACAGCAGGTTAATCGGGTCCGGATGAATTTCTTTATGTTGTTCCGACCGCCAGGAGTCCCATCTCGACACTCGGTTACATTCTTATTATACATCATACAACAGTTTTTCATTACATTTTTACGATCATCATGGAGCTCTTGATGCGTACAATTTGTTAACATTACGGTAGTATACTACCAACTTAAAACTTAAACAGCTTATTTTGGAACAGAGTTTAACTGCTTTTCCTGTTGTGTTAGCATTCGTGGCAAACTGATATTAGGGGGAACTTGCTTAGCATAGCTTTTGTGTGGGCTATACTTGAGGTACTGTTATATGGATCGACAATAGAGGCAGAAGGTAGGAGGGGGGAGGGGGGAGGGAAAGGAGGTGTATAATAGGTTAGAAGAGGAGAAAGGGGAGAGGGGAATTAATGGTGCCGAGGGGGGGACCAGCTCACCGCCATCCTCAGGAAGGAAGTTAGTCAAGTAACCACAATAAATTGCAGGAGTCTCAATCCTGTGTCTCAGTCTCAGATATGGTCCCTGTGTGTCTGGAGTATAGTTTCTGATGCACGGTCATATGGCTTTTAAGGGCATGTTCGCGTGTTTACATGGGAGTCCCGGTACCTGGAGGGAAAAAGGAGTATGGTTATGTATACATTACGGCCCTTCTGGACGACGTCTGGTGGCCAGTCACTCTTCTGCTTCGGTTGGGGTAGTGAAGAAGCGGGTACGGTCTCCGTCTGTCACCGTAGTCGTGCCGGATACATCATGGAGTACGGGAGCTGCAGGTCTCGAAGTTGTCTTTTGATTCCGAAGAATGATGCTCGCTGTTTTTGGAGGTCTGCAGAGAAATCTGGGAAGATGGAGACTGCGGCGTTGTCATATCGCAGTGGTCCTCCTTTTCTAGCAGCTTGTAGGATTGTATCTCTATCACGAGAGTTGAGTAATTTAGCCAGCAAGGGTCTAGGTGGTGCCCCTGGTATGGGCGGCTTTCTGGGCACCCGGTGGGCTCGCTCAATCACAAAGACTTGTGATAGTCCAGCATTGGGGAAGGTTTCGCGGAGCCATCGTTCCATAAATTCTTCGGGTCGCTGCCCTTCAGCTCGTTCTGGTAGACCCACTACGCGTAGGTTATTCCGCCGTGAGCGGTTTTCGAGATCATCCGCTTTTTGTCTCCAGTACTCGGCTTTCTGTGTGAGGTCTCGTATAGCGGCCGACATTGGAGAGACGGAGTCATCTAGTGTAGAGATCCTGTCTTCCGTATTAGTGACTCTTTCTCTTAGGTTTTGAAGGTCTTGTCTCAGTAGGCTCACGTCCATTTTAACTTTGTCATTCTTGAATGGGTGTGAGTGAGAGCTGCCTCTGATTGGTCAGGCTGTGACCAATCAGAGGCGGCTCATTCAGCAGGCGGGGATTTTAATTCCCCGGCTGCTGAATACTACAGAGAGCAGTTCAGAGAACTGCCGGCCGGCCGCGCTGAACTCCGTCTGCCGGGACAAGGTGAGTATATATTTTTTTTTTACACATTTCTGGATGAATTGCAGGGAAGGGCTTATATATTTAAAGGGGTTGTCCGGCCATAAACATTAGATCTCATTACTTCTGTTTGCCCAATACAATGCACTTTGTAATATACATTGTGCATTGTAAATTAGGCAAACAGAAGTTATTCACTTACCTTTTGGGGTGCCCCCCCCGTGTTGCTCCTCGGTTGCCATTGGTTCCGACAAGTCTTCTCCTCTTCTTGTCGGGACGACGGGGACGCGCTTCTCCAGCACAGCTCCGCCATGTGCAGAAGAACTTCAGCCGCTGGGAAGCTCAGTTCTACCTGCAGGGGAGGCGTGGCTGCTGGCTCTTCATCTCCAACGTTAAGAATGAGTGGAGGGGCGGGCTCTCGCGGGGGAGGGGGGAAGAGGAGGGGGGAGGATGGATGGATGGATGAATGTGTGCAAGTGGTGTGCGGGGACCCAGCTGACAGAAGTCACGGGGTGAGGGGGTGGGGGGGGTGCTAGTGGTGTGTGTGTTAGTGGTGTGCATACAGGGACCCAGCTGACAGAAGTCGCGGGGGTGAGGGGGGGGTGCTAGTGGTGTGTGTGTTAGTGATGTGCATACAGGGACCCAGCTGACAGAAGTCGCGGGGTGGGGGTGGGGGTGCTAGTGGTGTGTATGTGTGTTAGTGGTGTGCATACAGGGACCCAGCTGACAGAAGTCGCGGGGGGGATAGGGGGGTGCTAGTGGTGTGTGTGTGTTAGTGGTGTGCATGCAGGGACCCAGCTGACACAGGTAGACTTGTCGCGGTGGAGTGTGCGGTCACATAGACTTGTAGCGGTGGTGTGTGCGGTCACATAGACTTGTAGTGGTGGAGTGTGCGGTCACATAGACTTGTAGCGGTGGAGTGTGCAATCACATAGACTTGTCGCGGTGGAGTGTGCGGTCACATAGACTTGTAGCGGTGGAGTGTGCAATCACATAGACTTGTCGCGGTGGAGTGTGCGGTCACATAGACTTGTAGCGGTGGAGTGTGCGTTCACATAGACTTGTAGCGGTGGAGTGTGCGGTCACATAGACTTGTAGCGGTGGAGTGTGCGGTCACATAGACTTGTGGTGGAGTGTGTGGTCACATAGACTTGTAGCGGTGGAGTGTGCGGTCACATAGACTTGTTGCGGTGGAGTGTGCAATCACATAGACTTGTCGCGGTGGAGCGTGCGGTCACATAGACTTGTCGCGGTGGAGTGTGCGGTCACATAGACTTGTCGCGGTAGAGTGTGCAATCACATAGACTTGTCGCGGTGGAGTGTGCGGTCACATAGACTTGTAGCGGTGGAGTGTGCGTTCACATAGACTTGTAGCGGTGGAGTGTGCGGTCACATAGACTTGTCGCGGTGGAGTGTGCGGTCACATAGACTTGTGGTGGAGTGTGTGGTCACATAGACTTGTAGCGGTGGAGTGTGCGGTCACATAGACTTGTTGCGGTAGAGTGTGCAATCACATAGACTTGTCGCGGTGGAGCGTGCGGTCACATAGACTTGTCGCGGTGGAGTGTGCGGTCACATAGACTTGTCGCGGTAGAGTGTGCAGTCACATAGACTTGTCGTGGTGGAGTGTGCGGTCACATAGACTTGTCGCGGTGGAGTGTGCGGTCACATAGACTTGTCGCGGTGGAGTGTGCGGTCACATAGACTTGTAGAGGTGGAGTGTGTGGTCACATAGACTTGTCGCGGTGGAGTGTGCGGTCACATAGACTTGTCGCGGTGGAGTGTGCGGTCACATAGACTTGTAGCAGTGGAGTGTGCGGTCACATAGACTTGTAGCGGTGGAGTGTGTGGTCACATAGACTTGTCGCGGTGGAGTGTGCGGTCACATAGACTTGTCGCGGTGGAGTGTGCGGTCACATAGACTTGTCGCGGTGGAGTGTGCGGTCACAGTAATTTGTCACGTGGGGTTGGAGGGGGGCTGTGACAGTAATTTGCCGCGCTGGGGGGGGGTTAGCGTGGGGCTGTCACAGTAATTTTTCACATGGTATAATCCTGCCTGCGCATGGAGGGGAGGAGGTGAGCTGTGTCTGTTGTGAATGGTGGATCCTGTGTTATCTATATATAGGTATCACTGTACTTGTAGGGGGGAGGGGCAGGGGGTGCTGTTAGTGTACTTGTGTGTGGGCACTGTAAAGGGGGACTCTGTGGGGGAGGTCACAGGGGGGGCACTGTATAGGGACGCTGTGGATGGGGGGACTGTGGGGGGCATGTGGAGGGGGGCTACTTTGGAGTGCACTGGGGGGGGACTCTGGGGGGGTGGCATGTGTAGGGGGGGTACTGTGGAGGGCACTGTGGGGGGGAATACTGGGGGGGCACTGTTGAGGGGGGACTGTGGAGAATGCTGTGGTTGGGGGGAATGAGGGGGCTACTTTGGAGGGCACTGTAGGGGTGACACTGGGGGGCACTGTGGGGGGGGGCATGTGTAGGGGGTACTGTAGGGGGATCATTAGGGGGGCACTGTGGGAGAGTGCACTGTGGGGGGGGTCATTGTGAGAGGGGTCGCTGTGGGAGGGACATTATGGGGGCATGTGTGTGTGGGGAAATGTTTTGTTTTACTTTAGCAGGGTGGGGAGGCAGTAGGTAGCCTTTCAGTGGGGGGCTGCAGGAGAGTTCTCTCTCGGCTCTCCCCAGCCCCTCTCCATTCACTATACACAGTGCTGCTGTTTACACCCATGGTAGGATTTTATCCTGAACCATGAGTGTATAATGCAGTCTCCCCTGGCCACAACCCCTCTGATTATAGTATGCAGCAGGGGGCGGGGCCTGGGCAGCGAGAGACTGTATAGCAGTTCAATAGAGGTGGGCGTGTCGTGGGCGGGGCTAGGACGTGAGCTGAGGGAGGCCATGAAATCCTGCCTTTTCATGCCTCTTACTGCCATCAGGAGCGCGCACACAGAAGAGGGAGAGCGCAGAGCATTGTGGGAAGGCAGCACAGAGGCGCCATCTTTGAAAACTGCAGTGAAGATCAGATTCTAAGGTAAGAAACTGACATTCCAGCTGATCTGCCTGCCGGTTTGAGCCCCTGTATGCTGTGTGTTACTATCCTTACTGAAAGGAAAGCAGCAGCATTATAAAAATTTTTTACCCTGTGTGGCCGGACAACCCCTTTAAGCCCTTCCCGACAATTCATCGTGAGATCGCCCGCAGCGCATTGCTTTCAATGGAGCCGGCTGTATTGCCGGCTCCATTGAATTCAATGCGCTGGACAGCTCCGGCCCGTTTCTATTGAAACGCGGCTAGGAGCAGTTTTTTCGGGCGATTTTTCGGCCCTGGTCACGCGATTTGCGGATGCGCATCCGTCATGCGATCCGCAAATTGCGGCAAAAAACGCCCGTGTGACTAAGGCCTTACTGTATGTTCAAAGCATTTCTTCCAAGTCAAATGCAGAATAGTATATACAGTTATGAAAATAGTGCAATAGTGATTAAAACCGACTGAAAATGTATCATTTCAGTTAAGCATGACATGAAAAATGTTATAGCAAACATAAAAAATTCCCATAGTTTTAAAACTCTAGCAAAGCATTTACTGAAATAGATCTGTTATATTGTGGTTTCAATACAATCACCTGAACACTATAAGCCTGTTATTATCATTATACATTGAACTCTGCAAGTGTGAAAAATACAATATTGCTTTTTGGAGTTGTTTATTAAAGCATAACTGTCTTTCCCTAATAATAATAGCCTCAATAACTACAATAAAATGTTCTGGTTGCAGACAATTTGTGGTATGTTTTATGAACCGGTGAAATTGTGTAAACTGATTTACTTTCTATTACAAAAAAATTATTCTGAAGTCTCGCTAGTTTTTTCAAATAAATATTTTTGTCAACGTCAGAATAAAGCAACTTTTTTTGTACTTTTTCATTAGGGGGGGGGGTACCTTCTGTAAGGTATGCAAAATTTAAGACATACAGCAATCTTTCCTTTCTGTATTTCTTCAATGAATGGCTTACTTTTTATGTTAAGCATTAGGAAAATAATAGCTATAACAAGAATTGTATACAGAATAGATTTAACCTACTTTCCACCTTGTACTGACATACATAGTTGAAAATGATTGTAACCCAATATTTCTGTTAGTAGTTTTTATTGCCGAAAGCAATAAATAAATTCTCTACCAAGGTGGCTGCAGATGTACTGTAGTATAGTCAGGAACGGTTTGGGCAATTTACATTTAATATGTTTCCTTCCTGTGCCATTATTTCAGTAAATATACATTTTTTTCCTCATGCTTGCTGAGTATGAACTTCCCGGTGTGACATGAGAACTGTACTGTATGCTCAGAGCCAGTCAGATGTCTCTCCTGTGGCTCCTACCTCTTTATTTTAGCATATGTATTCACACATACACTGATGGAAGGTTTCTACAGTTGCATGTCCCAGCTTCCAGTCTCCTATTTTCTGCATCACTCTAACTGAATCTTTTGGTAACTATAGATATGCTGGCCAAAATAGGGGAGTTTACAGGTAACTCAAATAGGACGCTGCCACTTTGCTTGAAAGGAAATATTGCAAATATAGATAAGTAAGTTTAACAGCTCTAATCAACTTGAACCAAAACTAAGATGGCAAATATAAACATAGCATCCATTTTGGGGTGATCAAGTAAGCAACTATATCTTGTAGAGTACTGATTATTCATCTGATGTTGGTGAAGTTTGGTTTGGTTCATGTCCTCCTGGGTTCAATCATCTTGTCAAATAAGTTGCTGGTGCACTTCTATATATTGTGGTGTTATATCTGCCAAATCTATTGCTGTGTCAATAGTGATTACCATCTGCTTATTGGCATTCCCTGTTTCCATCTTGTGACAATTTAGGTGGCCCAGGCTCGGGACGTGTGGCTGTTCTTATCAGGACGATCACCCTGCTAAACGCAGGGATTTCCTATATTAGAGATGTAAGGCTAGATTTCCCTTTATTCCCCTTTGTTGTTTTTGGTTTGTGTTTATAGTGTTCTATGCAGTGTGATGTGTTAACGCTCAGCCCAGATGTAACACATAAACATTTTCACAAACAATTAGGAAAAACTGTTTTTGTAATTCCAGCCTTAAACAATACTGGCTTACAAGTTAACCATCATTTACTATGATGAACCGTCAAGGTTTCTGAATATCTGCATTTTAGACTAATGACTATAGTTCTCCAGTATTGTGATCCATTTTAGTTATGGAGGAACTATTGTGATATTACATTTTGGTTCTAGAATATTCATTTGGGCAGAACAAAGCTTCATTTTGTTTCCAATTTTTCAAGCAACTTCCCAGATTCTTCCTTTCAGTCTTTAGATAGCTACAGTTGGTTTACAAAATTGCTAGAAGTAATGCTTTCATCTTCCACTGCATAAAAATAAATAGAAGAATACTCTTGCATTTGGGTCTCCTAAAACTATCTAATTTACTTAGCCCAAAAAATTGTGTTAAACTTGTTTTTACTTTTTTAAACTTAATATGCAAATAGAATATGTAAAATGTCTGACCATTCAAGAGGCCTTGCAACATATTTAAGAATATAAGCCACAAAAGTGTATTCTCCAGAAAAAAATAAATGCATCTGCAGACAAGCTTTTAGAGAGTGTTTGCCTCTTGTCAGTAGAGGAAAGGTGCTGGTTGCCTGGATGACAGTAAATCTGGGGGAATACTGTAAATCTGGGGGAGTACTGGAAAAGGCCAACTAGGCATAGCGATTATTATATAGGTCATGGAATGTTCCCTGGAAAAAGAGTTTGCATAGAGGGGATGGAAAGCAACCCTACTGTGCCATATATTGGAAGGTGGCTTCCCTATAAGTCAATGCCTGACCTTTCACCCAGGCCTTGCTATTGTCACAGGCCTTCTCTTGCTATTCTCGTTTGTGAAGAAAAGAAACATAATTGATAGACAATGCAGTTAAGTTGGAGTAATTAATTATAGTAGTGCCCTAAAACCAAGATTAGTAACCAACACTGCAGACAGCAAACAGCAAGGAAGCATTGCACTTAAAGAGGTCATCCCACCAGGACAACCCCTGTCCATATAACTGGGTTACCAAAACAGCATGATTATGTATATTTAGTTTCCACCTGGTTAACTTTAACCAGGTTAACCAGTTTTTGTTCTGTAAACTTTTTGATATGGCCAAGAATATGTAATGCAGGGAAGGATCTTGGCGGCTGTCAACTCTTGGATATGAGGGTATAAAACTTTACCCATAAGCTGGATTTATACAAGCTACAAAGGAAGAGAGGATGGTCATATGTTTATTCAAACTAAACATCCCCCATACACTTATAGTTGGGAGGGAGCACAATCTACTTAATATTCATGATATTTTCCCCCTTATTAACTCACTATACAGTCCTAAACAAGGAATTTGCCTAATGAAGTAGTGGGCAGTTCTGAAACATGAATCAAATTCTAAAACATGTTTTAGGCAATAAAATTGGGTTTACATTTTGAGAGGTCAATCAACTTTGAGACGTGTCCCCTTGCTCTTCCTACCATCAACAAAGCAGAAAGACTTTAAGACATACTGTAAGTGTTAGGTCTTCTTTGCATTCTCTCTTTTATTTCTTTATAACTGTTTTGCTTGCATTGAATGTAATTTTATTTTGTCTTTTTTGTTATTGTTGTCTTTTTGTATTAAAGGAGTTCTTTCATGAATAAAAAAATCTATATTTACCTATTCCTCCCCCGTCAGTCTATTTACCAGATCTTCACCTTACCGATCTTCTCCTGTCTCCTGCAGTCTGTGGGGTGCTCACCCCAGCTCCAGCTGGCTGATTCCTCTCCTTCCTGTAAGGGTACATACATTTACAGGAAGTCTTCCTGTCAGCCAATGTACATTATGTCACAGTTCACAGGCCAGCAGGGGGAGTGCTGACCTACTGCAGAGATGGCTCATGCAAGCTGTGTCAGCAATAGATCAGAATTCCTTCCTAGGCAGTGAACGCTACATCACAGGGACGTGACCTTCACTGATCCAGGCAGAAGAGAAAGCGAGGAATGCAGCCTTCATAACAAATCGGGTGGCGTGCGGTGAGGTGAACCTGGGGGCACTGCAAAAGCTCAGCGAGAAGATGTGATAAGGAGACTGACGGAGAAGAAATAGGTAAGCATAGAATTTTTTTTTATGACAAAACCCCTTTAAAGCTAAAAACGTTAATAAGATTAGCCCTTATTTCTTCTGAACCTATACTTTGATGGTGTTGGCTCTTTGAAGACTATAGAGCAGTTTGAGTGCTTGTGGTATTATTTGCCTGTTTACAAGAAGTGTTGATGGTGTGTACCTGGAGTGTATGTAATGTATTGGGGTGTGATTTATGCTCAATTTGCGACCCAAGGTGAGTACAATATTGAGTGAATGAAAATAAATTAACCCCTTTCAGTCACATCCATGTCATAGGCCGGGCAGTGCATACATAACAGTGCATATCAGTGACCTACTGAGGCATGGCAAGAAAGCCCTTAAAGCAACAAGTTACATTTCTTTTGTTTCATAAATCACAATTAAATACCTGCATTGATTATTTTCCCTATGTGTCATGATAACTCACTATGACAGTCTTCTCAATGCCCTTTTCTTTTTTTTTGCAACAGTGACAGACCAGCAATATTTATATGGACAAATTAAACACAAAAATTACCAAAGGTGAGATCTACAGGGAAATATGAGCATTAATCCAAAGTGTAGTCATGCTTGCTTGCATTATACTCTCTGATATTGATCTTTTGTGCATAATTAACCCATCATCGTGACTGATGTTATAGTTTTGTTAGGGCTTAGTCACATAGGCGTTTTTTTGCACGATTTGCAGGTGCGTTTGCGATCCGCATCTATATTGACCCAATGCTTTGCAATGGGAGTGGTCAAATGTCCATTTTTTAATCTGACACAACGATTCGCAGAACGCAGCTATCTGCGTTATGCGTTTAAATTTTGCACACAAATGCATGTTCTGCAAATGGCTACAATTATTCTTTTGTGACCACACCGCACTGTACTCCCGTCATCTGCGCGAGTGCATAGTCTTCTATACAGTGAAAACTTGAATTAAATGGCAAAAGCTGACGAGGTTGTCGTCATATGGGGGCAACAGTTTTTTTTAACCATTCTGGCCAAAGGTGTATTGGAAATGCAGGCATAATTTACCAAAGGTGTCAAGGTTAGCGCCCCTACTTTTGCGCGTAATAGAAGTATGTTAAAATAATAGAGTGACAGAAGCCGGCGAAACACCCATCTAACCTGAGTCTAATCGCTGGAGAATTGTGTAAAACATAAATATTTGTAAAAATGTGACATATTTTTAATAGAGGCTTTGTTTTTGGTTTTTAATAAATTGTCCAAAATAGCATGGTAGATAAAATGCTCATTTGTCCCTTTTGCCCCATTTGTTTGTCCCAGCAAAAATACAATCCCCCCCAAAAATATAAAGCACAAAATTCACTATTTCACGTTTAAACCTACATTTTTTTCCAAAGGAGAATAGCAGGTCGGCAGCTGAATGCTGCAATCGTCTGTAATTATATTGGAACTCGATTCATGTGGTTCACGACTGATGATGACGCTCTCCTTTGGTCAAGATTATGTAAATCAGGTCGCTTCCATTCGCTAAAAGATCTGTCCTTCTACGTTTTCACAACTGTTGGCGATTAGTTAGGGGTGTATGTTCCCCACCTGTAGCCCTCCATTATAAAACTATGCTTGTTGCGTGGGTGAAGTATAGATTTATGAGGCTTAAGAACATGGACAAAGGTCTATTGATTTTGG
Organism: Eleutherodactylus coqui; assembly: GCF_035609145.1. Taxonomy (NCBI): domain Eukaryota; kingdom Metazoa; phylum Chordata; class Amphibia; order Anura; family Eleutherodactylidae; genus Eleutherodactylus; species Eleutherodactylus coqui. Next base: position 123,628,202 of record NC_089840.1, on the reverse strand, counting down.
CGGTGGCGAAGTGTCCCGCCTTTTATGGGACACGCACACCAGTGCCGATGAGCACTGCAGAGGCAAGACCCATTTATGGCGCGATGTAGCCCGAAAGACTTTCCGCCAGAGCTGGCGGGCTTTGAGCGAAGGATAATAAGAATGAGTACACTGTTTGTTATATTTTTTACCCATGCTCATACTCTTAATTGTGTTTGTCCAAAGCGCTTTGGGGCAAATTTCGCTTTAAAACTAATTTTCGGCTCAGTATGTATAATTGTTACGATTTTTCTTGCACCCCATGTATTTTATGTATTATGACCGTTTCTGTGGCTTTAAAATTTGCGTAGTCTCACCTAAGGGCCTAAAACACTTGCATGCCATTGCCTTATGTATTTGTCCCTTTGCTGTGTGTTACCTTTGTGATAAAGCCTTTTTTTCTTTGGTTTGGACTAATTTGTGCTTTGATTTCATGTTTGCAGTTAATGATGTAATGATGTCCTGGCGTTCAATAAGGGATGCTTTCACAAGGAGCATTATGAGAAGGCAGAGCAAGGTTCCAGGGCACCCATGTACAAAATTGAAAACTATCATTTTCTACTCCCATGTATGGAGCTTCCCCGTAAGTACCTTGTATTTTTGCATGTGTGTCCCCGCCATTGGTTATGTGGCTTAATCACCTCATTTATTACAGACGTCTTAATTGATATTTTAAATAATACGTATTTCAGCACAGTAGCAGTTTGCATTAAACACTCCTGTTAATACCCAAAGCAAATCAAAGTTTTATTTTGCCCCTTAAAAAATTTTGGGTTGCCGTCAAGCATTGTCTGCAGCCAAATAATTCATGTTCTAACCTTGCGGCCTTTGCTTTTTTTTACATTCGTCAGCCTAATTCCAACTTTATTGTCTTAGCTCTGTTATTAATTGTTATTTTCTAGATTTTGTAGGAACTCTACCTGCAGGATACATACTAATTTCTTGTATCCTCCCTTATGTCCTTAGGAGATCCAGCAATGTAGAGGGGCGTACCTCAGAGGAAGAGCCTGAAAGTAGGTCAACGGTGGATACATCGGCAGACTCAACGGCAGTCCTCGGATATTGCATCTGATTCTAACCGACAGAGCCCCCGGAGGCATCCCCTGTGGATTCGAAGCCGGAGTCCCCGTGGGTCTCCTGTTTCGCCTCCCCATCGGGATTCTTCCGAACGGCCCCTTCGGGTTCCCTCAAGGAGTCCAAACAGGAAACCCCTTAGGTCTCCTGTTTTGACTCCCCCTCGGGATTCCTCTGGCCGTTCTCTTACGGCACCGCCTAGGCGTCAATTCAGGAGTTCCCTTCGGTCTTCTGTTTTGACACCACCTCAGGATTCTGATCATTGCTCATGACAGAATCCCCCCAGGCGGACCCGTAGGAGGGGGCAATGGAATCCACCTCCGACTCCCCCTGAGCATCGGCAATGACATTGAGCCACCCAGAAAGTGCACTGTTTGAGCATTTGATGCAATATCCGAGGGCTGGGTCCCCTGGCTGGCGGGGTGATCAAGGCGATTATTTTACGCCACCACAATTGACACCCCGTAGGTAGAGCAGTTCGCCAGAGCAGGGGTGGTCTTCAAGGAGGGAACACCCAAATCTGGTGACTCCCCCTCAAGTTTCTCCTGCTGTTCCTGCCTCTCAGCCACAGGATTCTTCAGCCAGCCCCAGCCACCCTCTTTGGCATCTTGCTCGGCTCTCGGATGAGGATGATGTTTCGCCTGGTGAAGGGTCTGCAAGAAAATTGCCCAGCCGAACTTCACCGGTTTAGGCTCGCGAGGTTACACCGCCTCCACGGCAACACCGCATGAGGCCCAGCAGGACACGACCTCTTTTGCCCCACGAGGGCTACAGAGAACCAGATGTTGGGGGTCCCTGCACGCCCCACATTTTGTCTCCCTCTTCAGGGAGCATTAGGCACCGTGGACGCCCTCCGCGGTCAGGGAGGGCTTCGGGCAGAGGTCGCGACAAGTATGGGCGGAAAAAATAATGTGTTCTTATTGTTTTTTTTGGGTTTGTGTGGTTGAGCACATTTTTGTTGGCTCACAAAAAATTGAATATATATAAAAAAAAAAAAAAAGTCTGTGAAAAAACAAGACCAATTTGTTTGGCATAATAAAATAAATTTAATGTGATCTTGTGTATGGTGTGTTCAATTCACCGGTATTATGTTAAAAGTATTGATGGTTAAGCTCATGTGTATCAATGGTAAATTGCACATAGTCATCATAGCTATACTTTTTTTGTGTTTAAGGGAAGGTTCTGGTCTGTGATTCTTTTCTTACTCTCCATAGTTTAATAATTGTAAAAGCAATAGGTCCAAGGCCACAATAGAATTCATCATATTGACAAGTGTATTTTACAGCACTTTGAAAGCTACATAGAGCTCAGGGCTATAATCAAGGGTATGTTAAATGTGGGCATCGAAAAAAGTTATTGTGCAGTTTGTAGCACATGCATACAGAATAATGTGATGTTATCAAGCAAGACTTCAAATAAGGTATTCCTTATTAACTCGCCCTACAAGTAGCCCAACCCAAGCAAAATCATACATATTCTGGGGCACAGATAGCTAATGTGCACACTACAAACCAGCCATTTTTTTTAATGATGTCGGATACTTAGGACATGGGCTAATACTCTTTCTTTTATCACCATACACCACAATTTATGTGGTGTGTGGTTATGTTGCCTTTTCGGCTATTTGATAATTTTTTTAATTTTTTCGCCTTTTTTTTCGTTGTCAAGTACGGGTGAACAAATGACTTTAGTACACAAGTAAGAATTATTTGGCAAAAAAATCGCCAAACTATTCTCAAGGCGGAGTAAAGTGTGCGTCTCGCATCATCCGTGCATGCCAACCCCACGCCTGAACGTGCGGCCCATGCGTGCCTGTTACGCACAACAGTGGCTGTTCAGCGCCATTTTGCGGCCTACATCGGAGGTTTTAAAATGAGTGGATGAACCTCACCATTGGGACGTCGCAAAACACGGCTGCTGGTCCAGATGATGGACCAGCTCGATTATGATGGCAAACATGGGCTCTACCTGCACGCCCCCAAACACAAAAAAAATTCTGCGAAAGATCAAACGGGCGATGGTGAGCCAATTTGAGACTGTGAGGAGCCGCATTCAACTACAAAAGTGGTGGAGCAACCTCAATTAAAGGACCCTCGCTGTCTGGAGGCCATTAGGCGGAAACTATGTAGTCGGGAAGGAGTGTGTGTGTGTTTGTGAGCCGAAAGGGTTTGCAAATTTACATGGTGGCCGTGTTTTTTGGGGGCGCATGGCTTATTTGACAATAAGCATTAGTTCAAGACATGCAAGTACCACTTTAGCTAAAGGAGCAACCTTTCGCAGATTCCCATCGTTAAATCATCTATACCATGTTATGTGAACTCAAGAACGCCTTGGAAGTGTATATAAATAACGTCTTTTTACTTGTAGAAGCTAAGGGAATGCGCCATGGGCATCCAAAAATTAAGGCCAAAATATTTTAATAAAATAGAAAAAATGTGCCAAACGTATTAAATACATCACCAAAAATATCCACCAAATTGGCTGCCTTACGAACAGAGCTGTATTGCCCCTAGTCTGTGGCTCTGCTTGTTTTTGGGATCATGCCTGGCTTTTAGCCTAGTTAAATGTATAAGACAATTTCTGTAGCTAAGAATTGAGCACACATCATTTAAAAGTGTTTATTTTAAACTGTCCTAACTGATGCACCACAAAGTCACAGGGCGAATTCTGGGGAGGCCGGCACATCTTGACCACCACCGCCAGCCCGGGAGCCAACACCTCCACCAGAAGCCACTCAGGAGGAGCCACCCGGTAAGTGTAATAGTCTGTCCAATTGTTGTAGCAACCCTATTGACGTCCTAATTCATATATTTATATTTACAAACAACATTTTAATACACTGCCTTGTTCTCCTTGTCAGCAGAAGAACCCACTGCAAGTGACCACATCTCTGCAGAGGGGTCTCCATTCAGCCAGGCTCCACTGATGTCACCACAGCCTCTGGAGGAGGTGGGTAGACCCAGCTTGGACCCTTTATGCCCTGTGACAGGTAATTAGTACACACTGGGGCCTCTAGAAAGTAACATTTGGGTTCACAATATAGGCAGAGAAAATATTAATTACATTTTTGGGTGTCAACACAATCACCAGAGTAGGCCCAAGAAATTTTAACACACACAGTAGGTGAGCATGGGACCCATTGACACATGCCTGATCTGCTGTATTTCTATTTTGACACAGCGTGGAGAGATGTCCCCCCTGATGAGAGAGTAGACTGTTTTTTCACAAAATTCGTCTCTGCAACCTGCAGATAGATTTCCTGCAGAGTGGGCTACACGTATTCCGTGAAAGGCTAGCCAACCTCAATCAGTGGGGAGTGCATCACTTCCCAACGATGGAAGCGAGGTCACGCCAACCTACTTCCGGCTCCCCACAGTTTCTGTCCACGCCATCGCCCAAGGATCTTTGAAGGAAACAATGAAGATGTTTGTGGGGGTGCAGAAGGGGCCCTGTTTTGCCATTGCTACAGCTGGTCCATCATCTGGCGCTACCAGAAGATGTGTTCCGCGACGTCCCAAAACAGTTAGAAAAGTTCTTACAGAATTTATGAATGCTTGAGTCATGTTGGCTCACTGACAGTTAGTAAAATAAAAATAAAAAAAGCTTATTTTTTTAATAAAAACAACCAAAAAGCATGTGTTTTAGTCTTTATTAATAAATGTTTGTACACTATACAGATTAGTGGGGAAACAATGGTAAACGAGGATTGCAGAGGATAAATGGTTCGCAAATTGTTTCATACCTACACCAGAGTTTATATAAACATTTTTGCTGTTGAATTTCCTGCAAATAGGGCAACTTCATGGCCATACAACGTAATAATGAATTACACTATTAATATACACAGTATGCTCCTATGCAACTCATGGATGGTACTTTTGATCCTTGCTTGTCCAGTTATCACTTCCCTTGAAAGGTACAATGGCTCAAAAACATATACATACTTTGATGCTGGGTTAAGTGGTTAGAACTGCCATGGACAGCATTTCAACCCTCAATAGTCATTCTCAACACATTACACAGTGGGACAGGCGACACTAGTTTCGCAAAATCAGAAGTTAGGGGTTTTTGGTCTTCACACTTCACTTGGGAAGTGAGCAATTTGTCCTACACGGCCTGCATACATGTTTCAAGCATTGCGGTCCTGATGTTTGACTTGTGTTTTTGTCTGAACACATGCTTTGTGTTAGACAGCCAGTTAAGGGGCCACCAACATTCTGTCAAGATGTAAGGATCCAAAAATTGGAAAATTTACTAAATAATTACAATACGTTCCCAGGCAAGTGATCTTTACAAACATGTATTCTTATTTAGAGATTATTTGAAAGCCAATATCCCTAGGAGGATATTTTTTACATACATTAATGTAAAGCTGTGATAAAGACTACATCACTAGAGTGTCAACTTTGCCATTCACAAGTGTTGGGACAAATACACTGCTGCTGCAAGCGTTGTGAGTGCGCCCCATAACAACACAATATGTTCAATACAGAATGCCCTCAACTACAGTACTTGAGCTGCCATATATCTGCGGATACATGAAATTGGTAGCTACAAAAGCTAGAGAATGTAAGGATTTATCATGTTTGTGTTTATTGGCTAAAACGGGTCAAACATTAGCAATTACCCACAAAATAGTACAACATTAAAATAAAAAGTCTGGGTTCTTGAAGTACTTACAAACAAAAAGGCTTAGCTACTTTACTTGTTACATCATTTGTGAGCAGATGTTGATACTATATGCTACTAGGAACACATTAGCAGGCTAAGAACCACCCCCCCCTCCAAAAAAAAAAAAACATTGTCAAAAGGTTCCCTTGGCTAAGGGCCCCAAGCGAGGTATTGGTTTACTACATTGCCCACCTTCGCCTCCTTAACCAAACTCACTTTTAAAGAGGGTCAAAGTTTCCTATATGGAGCTGAGGTGGGCAAGTTAGTACAAGTTTGCAATCCATGTCAAGGATCCTCATTGTGAGGGTTATGAACATATTAATTTATATATGTATGTATCTTTATACGTTTCCGGAGGCTGTAGGCCTAAATTGTACACTCTATTCTGTGTCCTATAAAAAGCTCTGCTAAAATGCTTGTACATTTAGGCTAGTACTTAATTACATTATGTAGAGGTGTAATCTTAAGTGTCCATCATGTCTCCAAGAGCTTGTTTATCTCGTTACACTGATCAAAAGGTTGTATGGAATGCTTTGTTAATGTAGAGTGTGATGATAATCAGGATACCAGACACGATGTCTACAAACAAACAAATAAAGCATTGTTTATAGAGAAGACAAAATTATGTACCAGTAAAACAGGTCGACCTCTGTAAAGCAGTTCAACCTCTGATACGCCTACTATTTTTTGTATAAGAAAGACAATGTACACAATAAACTCAGATTTGCTCTAAGACACGACCGTGATGCCTGTGTCTATTGCTTTCTCATGGTGGCTGCCATAACCACCTTTGATTTGGAGCCCCACAGCATATTAACGTAACATGGAAAAATCCCTATCAGTAATTGGCGCTCGATCGCGGGGCTTGATGGAACAAGAGGACCACCTACACCTCGAACCCCCCCGGACCCAGATGGGATAAGGAGCCACTCGGAACCACGGATTGACAAAAACTGCGCAGTAAGGTAAGGTTTTATCTTGCCACAATCTATCCGTGCTTCCTGGCTGCTCCTTTCCTGTCCGAGGGGTAAGAAGTGCATGCCTCTTATAAATCTTCAAGCTTTTTAAGAATTCATATGGTGGGCTGAATATGCTGTGCGGGTGTTTAACTGTTATTGTCTTTATTTGTTACTTTGCATGGTCAGTGTACAGAATATGATACCCTATTGCCAATCTCTGGAAGGCATGGTATAAGTTATACCAGGGAAGCCAAAAATTTTCAGGGGATAAAACCCCTGATGGGATCCTCTTATAAACATAAGAGAAGTAGTAGAGACAAGGTAAAATATGCAGGGTGAGGAAGTACAGAATATGAAACCCGCTTGCCGATCTCGGGAAGGCATGGTATAAATTGTACCAGGGAAGCCTAAAATTTTCAGGGGATAAAATCCCTGAATGGGAGCCTCTTATAGGTATAAGAGAAGTAGTTGAGACGGGGGGAAATAAGCAGGGTTGGGAAGTACCGACACTTTTAGACAAGTGAGGAAGTACTGACACTTAAAAAAAAGTACTGACACTTTAGTAACTGACATGCAAATGTTTTTGTCTTTATGTGTGTGTATAAATGGAAGGACCTGTATGAGAGTTAGACTGTGTTATATGGTGTATACTGTCCGGTAACCAGAAACGAAATGAAGCAAAAATGACCAAATGCTGAGCCAGACTACAGGGGGTGGAGCTAGGTGATGTAAGGAGATGGGAGGGAAAAACAATAGGAACAGGTCTTGCTCCACCCTACACACAGTCCAGCCTAGGTGAGAAGTGTGTCTCCATTTTAAGTGGATGTTGGTGTATATATATGTATATTGTGGTAATGTATAGAGTGAAGGTCACTCTTAGACTCCATGTTAAGTCTCTCACTTGAACAAATGGAGTGACCAAAGGAGGGGCATCTAATTTTATTCCTGAGACTAGTTGTGTGAGATAATAGCCCAGGATTACCACAGTGTATATATGTATATACAGATTCGTGGAATATGTGGAATTCAAAAATATTGAGTTGTGTTAATTTGAATATTATTGAATTTAGATATTAATATGAGATAATTGTGTACTTGAAACACCTGATAAGTACTTTAGTCAAATTAATAACAAAAGTTCTATTTAAAGTGTATCTCACTTTCAATTAACAACAGTATTTTATTTGAAGAGTGTATAAAGAAAATAATAATAAAAATAATAAGCCTCTTGGTGTACATAAACCGCCAGCCATTGTCCATACTGCTGGTTAAGAGGATAAGGTGCGGAAGACTGCACAGAAAAATAGTGAAACAAACAATTGTTTTATGTGTGTGAAAGAATAAAAATTATAAGCCTCTTGGTGTACATAAACCGCCAGCCATTGTCCATACTGCTGGTAAAGAGGATAAGGTGTGAAAGATAGCTAAAGAAATTGGCAAATGAATATTGGTCCCCATCCCACTTATTAGGGTCCCAATCAACTACAGTATGAACCTTTTATAGTGTCTAACTCTCTTTAAAGCGTAATTTGAACTAAGTCTTGCTCCTTGCAGCATAATATATTAATAGCGCTGTGAACAGGATTACGCAGAGAGTAATACACTAGTTTGTTTTAAAGGAAAATTTTGATAAACTGATAGTTGAAGAATTTCTTGTGATAATCTGGCACAGTGTGAAAATGTCGCCTTTTAAGAAAATCCGCAATAGTGCGAAAATGTCGGTAGCTAAGAACAAAGAAGTGTCCGATGAATTGTTAATTATGCCAGGGTGGAATAAAGCCCCCTATAATATATTGGCCGCTGAGTGGTCGCAGTGTGGTGAATATCAGTATGTGGGTAGAAATGGGCATAAGTTGTATTGTGTTTGTCATTGGGTAGCCTATTCTGAGCAAATTGTGTAAAAACCGCGGTACTAAGAGTTTTTCTTATCTATACATAATTCGCTCATTATTGGAAGTCTGGTGTACAGTAAATGCAATCCCAATTTCTACTTCACATATTATCAGTCCGTATAGGAATGAATAAAACCCCCTTAGTGAGTGTGAATTTGCAGTTTAGAAGATGTTTACAGGCAGTGGAACCAGTTATACAGCTATTTGTCTGGAGAAGTTTCTGTGTTCTATAGAAGATAAGATACATTTCAAAGGGTGGGGAGTACTGGGCTTTAGAAGACCTACTTGTCTTTGCAAAGAAATCTGAATTAAGAATTGGTTATATTTGGCTACACAGGAAGTATGTTGTATTGTATATATATATATATATATATACTGTTCAGTAGCTGAAAATGAAATGAGAAAAGAATTCAAAGATGTTCTCTCATTGTCGGGTTAGTTCCCTCTTCCATCTTCACCCCCTCCTTCATCTCAATTCCAACCGTCTCCTCCCCACCCTATGCCAAGTCATCCACTCCAAGGTCAAACATTGGACTGGAGGGATGGACCTGCTGGCATTGTGGACAACAGAACCCGGATTGGAGAGAGAGCTGCCCTGCTTGCGGAGCTCCTCGGTGCAAACCGGTTATGCCTATGCTCACTAGATCCTAGGCTAGTGAGTGGAAGCATGAGAAGGAGGACAAGGAGGAGATGCAGGAGTATATGTAAAACAGGGAAGGCAGTGGGAACGATAATCTAAAATTATGTGAAAGACTATTGTGGCACAGATTGGGATAAAATTAAACATAGAGAATTGAGAAGTGGTAAAATATTTTTAATTTGTCTGAAACATTGGGGAAAAAGAAAAAAAAAAATTGAGAGAATCCTCCTTGTCTCTTTCTAATATCACACAAAGAGAAGGAAGAAAGTGTAAAACAATTCTATGCCCCCCTTCAACAACGTTTGTCAGATCTGGGGTATAGGGGCATAGAAGAGATGGGTAAACATGTACTTAGTATGGCCTTTGTAGAAGGTCTATTGAAATCCCTAAGGTCATAGATAATATACCAGAGTGGAGACAGTCTGAATCTCCGGCCCCTTTTCAGACAAAAGGGCATTTATGTAACTGTCCTGCAGGCTTGGACTCCGCCTGAGGGGACTGTGCTGTTGCAATATGTTAATGACTTTCCAGCTTTGTGCTGAGGATATGAAAACATGTCAATCTGCACCCATTTCTCTTCTAAAATTTTTTTTTTTAGCAGAAAATGGCTGCAAGGCTTAAAAAGGAAAAATTACAGCTTTGTAAACAAAAGGTTGTTGTCTAGCTCAAGAAGGCAGACATCTCACAGAACGACGCAGGGCTGCAGTTGAAGCCATTTCTGTATCTTCTTCTGCTGCCAAAGCTTCGCACCTTTTTGGGACTTGTCTCATACTGCCGTCCCTGGCCTTTCATGCGACAGCAGTATTGACGCAAAAACATGGAGGACGTCCACGGTCACTTGGGTATTACTCCGGTAGCCCGAGGAGCCCCCTCCTGTGTCTGTGCGGTGGCAGCAGTACAAGTAAGGGTTGACAAGTCTTCTGAGTTGGTCCTGAACTACCCCCCCCTAGTGGTTCTCACCCCTCATGACATCCAGAGTATACTTACTTAAGTACAACCTAAACATCTGTCTCTAGCTCGTCAAATAAGGTTGCAATGTGCTTTGCTCATGCCCCCCCTTTAATATTTCTTTTCAATGGTGAACCCGGCTACTCTTCTTCCAATCGAGTATCCTGTTTCAAATGAGGGAGGGGGAGGCATAGGTGATCAAATGGGGGAGGGGGATGCATAGGTGATCTATGTACTACAGATCAGCTATTTTTAAAAAAAAATTTTTGCAAATAAGAACGTGATCTATTTGGAATAGAATATCAGCATGATTGTCTAGCATTGATGCAACAAGAAAGTTTAAGTTTTAAAGAGTTATTGAAACCCCTTGTTAATACATATTTTGAGTTGTATTTTATAGATGGTACCAGGGTGATTGACGACTCCACACCAGATGTTCACACAACAAGATCTCTAAAAGCAGAATGCCTCCGCATGTCTCGGTACAAGAAGCGGAACTGAAGGCCCTCACTGAGGCGTGTAGAGTGACAGAAGGTAACCATTTACACTGACTCCTGGTATGTATTCGGCATAGATCATGGTTACGGCCCAATATGGAAGGCCAGACATTTTTAAACTTCTGTAGGACAACCCATTGAGAATGGTGTAGCAGTACAGAACCTTATGAAAGCCCTACTCCTACCAGACAAAGTAGCAATCCTGAAGGTGAAAGCTCATACTAAAGCCAACAGTGCAGAAGCAAAAGGCAACGCCCTAGCAGACTTCAGCGCAGACAGCGGCCCTCAAGCCGTGGAAGAAAGAAGAAAAGAAGATACTGACCGCACAAGTCAGAGACTATGATTTGGACTTTGATAAAAATTTGAACATTGATGTACTAAAGACATTACAGTCACAAGCCAGCAAAGAAGAAAAAGATAAATGGACTAATATGAGAGCAGTAGAACAGGGTGGCGTATGGCAAACAGTCAGTAACTTGCCTACCACGATCCCTGTACCCCATGATGGCCCAGCTGATCCATGGAAAGACTCACCTATCGAAGGCAGCTATGTTACCTACGCTTGAGAGAGAAAGGGTTGCCCCCTGGGTTCTTTGTAGCTGCTACATCATTTGTCCAGTTTTGCATGAGCTATGCCGTAAGCAACAGGGTAGAAGTAAATTGACCACAAAGGCACTTGCCAGGACCACTCTACCCATTTCAGGGATTGCAAATTGACAACATTCAGCTCCCACGTGTTGGGAAGTATGAATATGTGCTTGTTGTTGATGTTTTTCAGGTTGGAGGAGTACCCTGTTACAAAAGTAAATGAGCAGGTAACCGAAAAGAAGCTCATGAATAAGGTAATCTGCAGATACGGGGTACCAGAGGTAATCGAGTCAGATAGAGGTACACATTTCACAGGTGAAATAATGCAACACTTCATGTCTGCCCTGGGTAACTCCCAGGCATTTGACACCCCTCATCATCCACAAAGAGCCAGAAAACCATATTGCATTATAATATTTCTCTTCAGGCAATGAAACCCTGCACCAGAGGAAAACGAAAATGGTATGATACCCTATTAGGGGGAATTGGTACAGGTGTAGGGGTTCTGAACTCTATAGATTTAGAGGTGATGAAGAATAAAATGGCTGGGGTAGGACAGGATGTTTCTAGATTGATAAATGTTCAGGCACAATGCATGCCTTCCTTGTTCCTCCCCCGATGTCTTGCATTAAGATATGATAAGGATGTATTAACGCTTTTTAATCTGGTTTTGCGGTTTAAAAGGATTTGTTTGTAAATATGAGTAAATTCATGTACTATACACAATGTAGCCTGCAATATGTATATATGATTCACGAGAGGGACAAAGCAGTCAGATGTGATGACAAATAATGAAAAATTGTGGAGAAATATTCTCAAGAATGTAATTCCAGTAGCATCCTGGATACGGCCCGGGGCTGATAGTGTAGAATGCTCTGATGAATATTGCACTGGAGAAATGACTTTTTATGATGTAAAGGACACAAGCCTGATGTGTAAGTCTGTAGTACTACCTGTGGTGTTCGGACCGCCTCTATATGCTTTCCAATATTGGTTGCCCAAGTTCACAGGTACTATGATTGATAGTAAAAATAAAACCCATGGCATAGAGAACTGTGAAGAAACACTGGATGGCCTAGTATGCGGACGGAGTACAGCCGCATATGAGCCATGTTTCCTGCAGCCTTCAGTCAGCATATGTGATTGGACGGTGCTACCTGCGTCTTTCCATATGCTGATAGAAGTTGGCCCCCAATATATATGCTTTGTTACCAACCAAACTAAAACCACCAGTATGTATAATCTCACCACTCCATTTTCTGGATGTTTACAGAACATATCGGTGATATATTGGTTTACAGAAACTTACACCTTTTTGCCAGATGCGGAAGCTGCAATAAAGTATTACTGGCACCCAGATGCTATCCCTATGTCAAATCTGACTATATCCTTGGGTAGAATTGTAAGACTAATGATAGATACTGAACACCTTCAAAAGCATTTGGATGTTACTAACCTCTCCCTTATGGAATTAGAAAAACAAACTATATGGGTAGGAGATAAGTAGGTCAGCATAGGTAATAAGATCCAGATAGACACAGAATATAACTGGTATGATATTTTTACTGGATGGTCACCTACAGCAGGAAAGATGATGGATTTTATGTTTCACCCATTACTAATACTGTTTCTTTTGTTCATTCTTTTGAGTGTTTGCAATTTATGGACATTCTGTGGGATACGGAGACAAGCAAATTATCTGGAATCGCTCCCTCTACGATATCGTTAAAACAGTCATACGTAAAAGAGCAACAACAGTGGGGATCCGGCGAAGAGGATAGAAAGACCGGCAGGGGTGGCTTAGCACTCCTGATAGTACCACTACAAAGGCTCTTTTCAAGATGGGCTGTTTCAAATGGGGGATTGTGAGGGTTATGAACATATTAATTTATATATGTATGTATCTTTATACGTTTCCGGAGGCTGTAGGCCTAAATTGTACACTCTATTCTGTGTCCTATAAAAAGCTCTGCTAAAATGCTTGTACATTTAGGCTAGTACTTAATTACATTATGTAGAGGTGTAATCTTAAGTGTCCATCATGTCTCCAAGAGCTTGTTTATCTCGTTACACTGATCAAAAGGTTGTATGGAATGCTTTGTTAATGTAGAGTGTGATGATAATCAGGATACCAGACACGATGTCTACAAACAAACAAATAAAGCATTGTTTATAGAGAAGACAAAATTATGTACCAGTAAAACAGGTCGACCTCTGTAAAGCAGTTCAACCTCTGATACGCCTACTATTTTTTGTATAAGAAAGACAATGTACACAATAAACCCAGATTTGCTCTAAGACACGACCGTGATGCCTGTGTCTATTGCTTTCTCATGGTGGCTGCCATAACCACCTTTGATTTGGAGCCCCACAGCATATTAACGTAACATGGAAAAATCCCTATCACTCATTATTTGTGAGTCCCTAACTAAGAGAATGTGCCAATAATAATCTAACTTAAAAAAAATACTGGGCACAGCCAGCTTAAAAAAAAAAGACAATACAATGTTGAGAAGCCAGCTCATTGGCCTCCTCGAACACAGTCCAACTGCCACAGAAGTGCTCCCTGTGGAGATAGGAAATACTCCGCGAAGAGGTCCCTGACTAGGATAGCAGATTGTGCTGGCCTACCATACCGCATAGCCTCCTCCAAAACTTTGCCCCCAAAAGCAGTGGGTAAAGCCCGCCCAGCATTCAAAACGGTAACATGTTGCTGGCAGAAATTATGTAGAACCACACAGGCCCTAATTACCGCAGCTACATTCTCAGGAGCCACCTGAATGGCACTTAGTAAGACTCGCCACCGATTAGCGAGAATACCAAATGCACACTCCACAAAACGTCGGGCACGTTTGAGGCGGTAATTAAACACTTGCCTCCTGGTGTCAATGTTCCTGCGAGCAAAGGGATGCATTGCATTATTAGACAGGCCAAATGCCTCATCTGCCAGAAAGACAAATGGGGCTTCTGTACCTGACGAGCCAGGAAGGGCCTGGGGTGCAGGAATAGAAAGCTGCTGTTCCCTCAGCCGCCTACCCATTCTGGAAGTGCTGAAAATGCGAGCATCAGCAGCTCTTCCAAAGGATCCAATATCAACAAGCATGAATCGATATTTGCTGTCAGTAACAGCAAGGAGGACCACCGAAAAGAACTGTCGATAGTTTAAATACTGAGACCCCAAGTTAGGTGGCTTCTGGACACGAATATGCTTCCCATTCAACGCCCCAATGCAGTTTCGGAACTGTGCAGCGCTCATAAACCCCCCAGCGACGTCCAGCCAATCTTAACAAGAGGGAGGAGCCATCACTAAAGGTACAAGACACTGCCAAATGACATCACAGGTCTCCTTGATGATTCCACCAATGGTAGAGCCGCCAATCAAGAAAGTCACATGCAGCGAAGCAAACGAATTCCCAGTAGCCAAAAATCTGTTAGAGAAGGAGATTTTTAAAAAATTACTATGAAGGTACTAACTTTGGAACATCAATTTACCTTTCAATATATAGTTCAGCATCATTAACAAAGATACAAAAAATATCCTCAGACGATTGAAACACATTGCACATTTGCGCACTAGGTTTTTGTATACCTGTTCGCTTGCTCGCTAAATGTGTTCGCAATAATAACCGCCTGTCCAAGGTAGGCTCATGCTAGCGACCAAACAACTTAGGCGCTACATGAAGTGTTTCCCCACCACAAAGAGCTTTAAGGCAAAAAAACGCAAATTTATAGACAGAACGATTGTCGCACAGAAATTACAGAAACACAAAAATCTCATACATTGTTACCAACCAAAAACCTGCTGTATTACTGCAGTAACATCGTGCAATTCTCGTGAAGCCGGCAAAGAACAATGATATTTGAAGCACGGTGAAAGATTCACCATCACTTTATGAGGAGCTCACAGCGGAAGACGGGTGAGACTATTTATGGTGCTGCATCACGCTCCCTTAATACAGACTACATCAAGTGCTCTAACACACCGCAGCAAGATGTGGCAAAAAAGGCAACATTCAATAAAAAAAAAAACCTTGGGGTGAGGAAGGGGTGAAGCCGCAGCAATGACCAAGGGCCTTTGCTCAAAAATATGGTGTATTATTTGACTTGGAGGCCATTACCAAAAAAAATGAAAGCAGGTAGACATTTTGCATTTGTAATAAAGGATTTGCCATGGCCATAGAGCCTGTGATAGCATATCAGGTGTAGGTGCTATTGTTTGGTAATGTGCAGGGAAATCAAAGACTAAGCAGCAAACGTGTTGATAAAGCTACAAAGGCTACACAGGGAAGGGATGAAATATAACGACATGGATTATGTGACCTAGATACAGGGGAGAACTTACCGCAGAGTGACCAGGAGTCTTTCCTCAGCAGAGATACTGTCACGCATGTTGGTATCTCTGTGCGTAATCCCGACACGCACCACCTTCAGAAGTTCATCGAACATGGCGACCGACAAATGACAAAAGGCAATGAACTTGTCCGGGTACCGCCTCAGGTACGCATACAGGGAGTAAAACAGCCCAATACGTTCATGCTGCTCCACCATGGGATGCACCCAGTTCTTCCTAGTCCTCCTCCTGACCAGCCCAGGGCTATCGCTAGCCCTAGGTTGGTCACTAGCAAGGTAGCCAAACGCATCCTCTGGCAGGCAAGCAGAAAGCCCTCATACACGCAACATAAACCAGGTAAAGTAAATATCATCTTTCGACGACATCTCTCCAACTCCAGTAATGCTACGCACATCCAGGTCGAACCTGAAGCAAAATGAGGAACAGGCCTCATTATCAGAAATTTATAACACCTTGTAGTGGGCTGGAGCGCGATTAGATGCACAACGAAAAAGTTCCGGCCGCTCAAAGATTCATGCACATTTTGATGCGCACTGCGATTATACTCAGGTCAGACGAGCGAGGATAAACACTACTAGGTGCTGATTTTTCGCCGTGACGCCGGCCTCGGTGACACAATTTTTTTGAGCGCATCAGTCATGCGCACAAAAAATCGTGTGCCAAAATGCCCATGTGACTAAGCCCTGCGGGACCTAATAAACTAAAAAAATAAATAAAAGCAATAATAAAAATATATAGAATTGTCTATAGCTCAAAATGCTAACAAACACAAAAGCAGTATGAACTTTGAACTACAGAATTCTAACTACAGTACATAACATTAACGCGTACAAGCCTCCAATCAGTTCAATATGATGGTTCCATCTATATTTCATTATTCGAAGTTCCCTTATTTTGTCAATTGAATGAAGATTTTAAGCGATACTAGTCACGATGATGTAATAAGATGACTCATTTTTACCTTCAGCATGCAGTTCAATGCTTATATTTATTGTGCAGCAACGCATACACATAGAGCCATAATATTAAAGCCACTGACAGTGAATAACATTGTTCAGCATGTGACAAAGGCAGTGAATAGCTCCTTCTTGAAGTAGTTGTGTTGGAAGCAGAATATTGGAATGGTTAGTATCTGCAAAAAGTTGGCCAAAGAAGAATAACTGGTATTCACACTTTACCCCACCAACTAGGATCTGGTGTTTGCTGCAGGAGCGCCTAAGCCATTACCCCAGAAGTAGTTTTGGTATTGCAACAGCTGACACAAAATAATCAGGATAACCATATTGTGGTACCAGAGGAGCAGACAGAGACTTGGAGGTAAAACAGTGCAGAACGTTAGCCAGGCAAAGCTCTTGCGTAACAATATAGCAGGCCAAGGGTCAGGGCAGGTAGCAGACAGAGATAGCATGGTCCAAAAATAATCAAAGTAAGGAGAGAAGAAGTCAGAAAATCTGCAAAGAACATGCATGTATTAAACCAAAAGTCAGTCAGAACAAGTGCACACTTCTGCATACCAACTAGACTAATTGTTCAGGCACCCGACAATGGGGGAGGATACCTTAAATAACCAGAAGCCTAGAGGATGGAAAATTGGGTGTTTCTTGGCCACACTCTGTGCTGCATTATGGGTTGTCATGATGAAATTCATGCAAATTGATTTTTTGGGTGACTTGGAATTCAGCCCTTGATTGGTTGATAATTGGTGGAACTTTGTTACATCATTCTGTCCTCAAGAAATTACTCATTTAATTACTTATTTAATCTATAAAAGTTGACATATGTACAACATTTTGTTCCTAAAAATCAGACTGGATCAAAAAACGGTTCATTTAAAAAGCTGACTGAAATTGATATAATCGTATGCTTTACTTGTCAGATCAGTCACTCAACAATTTAAAAATGACGTAACATGACAAAAAATGTAATGCACACATTCTGAGATTTCCTGTAAATATATCAATAGACAATGGGAAACTTGGTCAGACTTGGAGAGTTGGATATATATTGTTTTGCCAAATAAGAGTCCTACACTAAATAAAAAAGTGTTATGAAAAGACATTTACTTATTTTCCTTTTTTCTTTATTCATGTGCTACAAAATATATTATGAGAATTTTCACAGTGGAAAATAAAATTCTAGTACCTTCAAATCAGCCATATTTCTAGTATAGTATTGTTACTAATGTTTATATTCTTAACGCCAAACTGATTTTGAGCCATTTTAGTTCACATCTTTATGAAAAAGGAAATATTCAGCTCAATGTGTTTACTAATGGGCTGTACAGCAACATGGGTAATGTACTTGAAGATCCTTATTTATATGTATTCGTAGTGAACTATTGTTATGCTTTGGATTGGATTGAATTCCTTTTGATCTTACAACACGTATTCCCACTCTACCACAACTCTGAAAGTAGTTGCCAAGGTCTCCATATGTGATGCAGGTTAACAATGCTTTTCAAGTCCCTTTGATGTATTCTGTTACACTTCCTCTATACTACAGAACAACAAAGATGGCTGTAATATAAAATGACACCATACCTACTGAGTATAACATAAAGAATTTTTTTGGCAGGCTGCTGTTCCTCCTAAACCCCGGGTGACTGTTAATCAGCACAATTCAACATTTAATGGAAATGTATTTTAATTATAACTTTGCTATGTGTTTATCCTGCAAATGATGGTCAATGTACTAGACTTTAGCTTTTTATAAGTAAAAGGCATGTGTCATGTGTTAGTATAGCGCACAAATTAAAGAAGTTACAATAGGTGTGCTGCAGCTACACTACTTTTTTGGCTTTCAGGATGCTTTTAAATGAAGTCCTATGAATAGAGATGAGAGAGCGTACTCGTTAAGGACAGATACTCGAGCGAGTATCGTTCTTTTCGAGTACCTGCCTGCTCGCCCGCAAATATTCAGGTGCCGCTGGGGGTGAGTGGTGGTTTGCGGGAGTGAGCAGGGGGGATCGTGGGGGAGAGAGACATCTTCCCCCCAATCCCCCTCGGTCTCCCCCGCCGCCCCCTGCTCCCCGCTGCCACCCAAATCTTTGCCGGCGAGCAGGCAGGTACTCGAAAAGGACGGTACTCGCTCGAGTATCTGTCCTTAATGAGTACGCTTCTTCATCTCTACCTATGAACCATTCCACTTTCAAAGGACATGCTCACAGTTGAATGCCACTGTTTTGGAAGCTGCACAACAGCATATTTGCTCAAGTAAAAACTCCCTCTCTCACTTAGTGGAAGTCTGTTCCGATGAAGGCTCCTTGAGCCTCTACAGTAGGGATTTGGCAGAGGGTACAAGAAGTGTTCTACCTGATCAAAAAGAACACTTTGCAGTTGTACAATTATAGCCGAACAGTCCTTTTTATTTCCTCTATGTTCAGCCTCCTTCTACAAATGAAAGTGCATGAGACGGAGGCATGGGAGGCAGTCTGTATGAAAGGGGTATAATGGGGAGTAGTCTGCGTGAGGAAATTATGGGGAGCAGTCTGTGTGGGGGCAGTGAGCAGGGATCTATGTGAGAAGGCAGACTATGGGGAGCAGTCTGATTGGCTGGTGCTCGATCCAATCACAGCACTTACCAGAGCGGGGTATTCAAAGCCCAGTTACCAGGGGAGAATCCTGTCAGCACTGAGGACTGCAGCCTGCCACAGCGCTGGAGACTAGTGCGAGGGACACAGACCCCAGCAGCTAGGTGAATATAAGCAATATGGTAAAAAAAGCAAAACTCATCTAGCCGTCGGTGTCCCTCACGCTGGTCTCCAGTGTTGTGACAGAATGAAGTCCTTAGCGCTGACAGGATTCTCTTCTGGTGATGGGGCTCTAAGTGGGTGCACTGCTTTGTGGTAGTGTGGGTGTGTATTCTATGTTATGGGAGAAAAATATTTCTAGGTAGTAGTCAGTTTTGGATTGTTACAGCAGTAAGGGGACAATTAGGCACATTGTATATAAGTGGATGAGGAGAAAAAAAAAGCTACATTTTTTGTACATATTGTATTGCGTGTTGGTAGGGCTGAGGATCAGCATGCATTAAAAATTCAAATTATTTGTATGGATATTTTTATAGTTTTCAAGCTTTTTTAATTTAACCCATTTAGGACCAGCCACTGTATATATACGGCGGCTGGTCCTGGGCTTAGAGGACCGCCGATAGTAAAAATACGGCGGTGCTCTAAGCCTCCTGCCTCTGCAATCAGTCAGAGGCAGGAACGGGTTATCAGCTGTTAGTGACAGCTGATAACCCGGAGCAGAAGGCAGGAGGAAAAAGATATTAAAAAATAGTCCTATATGTCACGGGAAAAAAAAACGCAGCAAAAATAATTTTGGTAGCTAAAGGAAAAAAAATGGAGCAGTAAAACAGCCACATGGGTAAAATCCCTAAAAAGTGTCTGGTCCTTAAGGTACAAAACAATCTGGTCCTTAAGGGGTTAAAAAAAAGTTAAGACTACTATGTGTTATCAGAGATATATATTGTAGATATGTGCAAAGAAAAGTACTGGAAGGAGTGTACATTTCACCCAAATGCCTACCCTGGATGAGATAAAACTCCAGTACAGGTCTTCCTTCTGGATCCCAGTAAACCTAGCTGGACCCACTGAGGTAATGACTGGCACATTAACGCCTACAAGTTCACGCAGTCAGAGTCAGTGCCTAGAGTGATCTACCTGGTGGACTTCTGCTGTTTGCTGACCATTGATGCACATTAGTAGTAAGTGAGAGTACTGCTGTCTAATTAGCGCCTTGACGGGCAAGTGTTTATTTTTTTGATTGCACAAAGTGTATGTGTTGCCAATGGTGATTGTTTTCCACTGAGTTTTCTGCTATCTTTGAATATTGAAGAAAAAAAAGTTATTCAAACTTTTACATGGACTTAGTGTGATGCTGTGTCGCTGCTAAACCCTACCCCCCATGCGGACATTTCCACATATGGAGGAGCGATGTGAGCATGTCTGGTTGCTGGGGCCATGGCAAAACCTGTTAATATTTAAGGACTAAATCGGCTATGTCGTGGGTGAAACCTACTACCGTTATGCAATCACAGTCCGCTGTGCTAGAAGAGCTTGTCAAGCAGTTAGCTCAGGTGAATGCCCAGCAACAACAGACGAATGCCAACAGGTAAATACACAGCAGCAAAAACGTTGGAACGGCAACTACTGGCACAGCAGGAACAAATTTAACTGCTGAAAGTGGCACTTCTAGGGTGCCCTGAAAGAAAGGATGAAAGGGCTCCTACTACTATAAGTGCAAAAGAAGCTGTACATCGATCGCTACAAAAAAAATGACTGCTGAGGATGAAGTAATTTTAAAACCGTACAGGATACCAGAAGTGTGTAGAGAAGCAATCTCTGCCGAGGTCAAGCACATGCTTGAGCTAGGAGTGATTGAGGAGTCAAAGTGTGGGTGCTCAAGTCCCAAACCAAATGGCACTTGGAGGTTCTTTAATGACTTCAATGACTTCAGAAAGATAAACAAAATCTCCAAGTTTAATGCTTACCTCATACCAAGGGTGGATGAGCTGATTGAGAGATTAGGTAAGGCCAGATACATACCACTCTTGATCTTACAAAAGAGTAGTGGCAAATACCTTTGATGGGTAGAGCCAAAAAGAAAACTGTGTTTACCTTCCCAAATGGTTTGTTCCAATGCAAAAACATGCTATGCAGATTGCACGAGGTGCCGGCTACTTTTCAAAGGTTGATGGACAGGATTTTGAGGACACACCATGACTATTTCACTGCATATCTATACGATATGGTCATTTACAGTTCGGATAGGGAAAGTCACCATTGCAAAGTAAGGCAGTCTTGGATACCATAACAGATGTGGCCTGACAATAACTGATTAGGCTTGGAGGAAGCCAAATACCTTGGCTACATCATTGGCAAATGTGTAATCAAACCGCAGGTCAATAAGGTGGACCAATGAGTGGCTGTCTCATCAGTGACCTCCACAGGTGTAACTTGGTTCCCTCATTTTGCAGTATGGCTGCCTGCATGCTGAGGTTGGTGCACATGTTTGCCCTCCTGTGTCAGTAAGTATATGGCACTTTCAGTGATTGTTTGTTTTTATATTTCCCTTTCTATATTAGTGTAGGGACTCACAAAATGTTAGGAGCCTCGATGATTGGCTTGTAGGCTCAAGTATTTTGGCCAAAATCCAACTAATAACTCGCATTTATTATGTATTATTCACATGCAGGGGAGACCAGGGTGACAGTACCAATGTGGTTCACTTTTTAAGGTGCAGGGCAGCCCGCCGAACTATTATGGCATCATTAATAGGTTGCTTGTTAGCATGGTGCACTACATGTATCAGGATGGTCTGACACTTTGTATCTACTCTGTGCAGGAGTATACACCAAGCAGCCACCCCGCTGTATATAGGAAGTTGTGTGAATGGCTGTCTCATCGGTGTTCTGCACAGATATTTTGGCTCCCTCATTTGAGTGTGCCGCTGTGTCACCACTGACCCCCACCCCTCATGCAAACATTGCCAATATGTATATATTTGTTACATGCAGTAATATAACATAATATATAAGGCCAAAAAAATACATATATGTCCTTCTAGTTCAGCCTATTACCCCCAAATATTGATCCAAAGGAAGGCAAAAAAAAAACATTGAGGTAGAAGCCAATTTTCCGCATTTAAAGGAAAAAATTCCTTCCTGACTCCAATTATCTGCAATTGGAATAATCCCTGGATCAACAACCCATAAGACACACCATGCCCAGGACAAATTTAAGGTTGTGTTCACACAGGAAGCAGACTGTAGAACAAGATAAAATATCATGTAAACTAAACAAAAGTAGAAAGGGACAACCTCAACCTCACTACTAGGACAAGAACTGCCCTGTCTAAAAGTGAGATTATCGTTTTGATAAAAGCAACTCAACACCTTGTGACTTGGCCACTGATTTTAGCAACTAGAAGAAGGAAAACACTAATGATCAAACAAAAGCACCACTAATGTTTACAGCAGAACTCTTACCACCACAAACACATCCTCTCTCCACAAAGACTGAGAAAGTAATCAGCAACAACTGGACCCAGAAGCAGACTTAAATAATGACCTATTGGACAGAGAGAGTGACACAAACACCAGGGTAAAATTCACATATGTAACCAAAGAACAAAATCTGTGACAGGTGAGACATTGAGGGAATGCAAACAAACAATGAAAGTAACACCTAAAGAAATTACAAATCACAAAAACCTAAACATCATCCTGTTGGACAGACTGGAGCAGTGCAGCCAGTCCATTAATACGTCAAAACCACCATGCCAGGACTCAGTCGCAGCCAACAGACCATGACACCACAGTTATACCATTTATGTTGGAATTTTTTGTTTCTGATGTTTTCGGCTAGAGGTTCCATCACTAATGAAAAGATTAATGGTGATAAGGGAAATCCTGTCTTTCACCATTATATATGGTAAATAATTTAGAGGATAGCCCGTTGGTCAACCCAAAAGCTGAGGGAAAGCAGTAAAGCACTCTATTGGCAGAAAAAATCTGGCCCTCAAAGGCAAATCTCCTTAGCGTCTGCAGTGAACCTTGTAAAATGCCGTCTTCATATCCAGGGATAAAATCAGAGAATACATTCAAAATATGGTAATAGTATCCGCTAGGTTTATCAATTGTCTGGTGCTATCACGGGCCAGATGGCCTCTTGTAAAATATACTTGATCATTTTTGATCAAACTTGGCATCAGAGGGAATAGTCTGTTTGCTATAATTTTAGCATGGATTTTCAGATTTGAATTGAGGGGGGATATTGGGTGGACATTTTTGGGGGTAATAGGGTCTTTGAGTGGTTTGGGAAGAGCTATTATAATAACTCTGAAGTCACCTTTAGTCATTGCTAGATTGAAAACATTGCAGATGTGAGGGAGTAGAATAGATTGGAATTTTTTTATGTATTCGTTAGAGAACCCATCTGAGCCGGGGCTTTTTGCCAATTTTAATAATTTAATAACGGAAGCTATTTCTTTTTCCTAGATGGAGTTAAGAAATGCTTGTACTTGCTCTTGTGAAAGACTAGGTAAGTTACCCTTTGAGCATATCAAAAATTATGGATTGTACAGGTTGAGGAGTGTAGGAGTCAAATTTTAAGTTGCAGAGGTTGTAGTAATAGCATCTAAATTCATGTGTTACGGCTTGGGGCTTGAGAATGTTATTTGTAGATCTTTGGAATTTTAGGTGTGTAATTCTGGTTTTATTTCTCGCCAGTTTTACTCAATTTGCCATTAACTTACTTGCAATTCATTTTGAGTTTTTAGCATGTTTCTCAAACTCTAGGGACAAGTAGCTATGGAGAGAATTTTGTGTTTATTTTAGGAGAGATTGTGTTGTGGGTGAAGGGTTTGATTTGTTTTGTTCTTCTAAAAGGTTGATGTTATTTAGTAAGCCTTGTATTTTTTCCGTTGTTTTTTAAAATTTGCGGCTTGTTGAATTAGTATGCCTCTAATGAATGATTTATGAGAGTTTCAAAGGGAAAAACAGTTGCAAGCTGTTGGTTTATTAATTGAAAAGAATTCTATAAGATGACTCGTTATAATTTTCTGGGTTTGTTTCATGGACTTGATAAATGTGTTGGTTTCCCAGATATATGTATTGTTTGGGTATTCAGAGGTTTGAATTGTAAGGGTGAAGTCACACGAACGTATATCGGCTCGGTTTTCACGCCGAGCCGATATACGTTGTCCTCGTGTGCAGGGGGGGAGGATGGAAGAGCCTGGAGCAGGAACTGAGCTCCCGGCCCCCTCTCCGCCTCCTCTCCGCCCCTCTGCACTATTTGTAATGGGAAGAGGCAGGGCAGGGCGGGGCTAAGTTCCGTGAATTAGCCCCGCCTCCATCCCACCTCTCCCCATTCCAAATAGTGCAGAGGGGCGGGGAAGAGGCGGAGAGGGGGGGGCAGGAGCTCAGTTCCTGCACTTGGCTCTTCCATCCCCCCCCCTGCACACGAGGACAACATATATCGGCTCGGCGTGAAAACCGAGCCAATATACGTTCGTGTGACTTCACCCTAAGAGTGATGGGTGCATGATCTGACTAAGTAATCTTGCCAATATCACAGTGATTTATATCTGGATTGACCCAATTACTAGTAATAAACATATCTATTCATGTGTATGTGTTATGTTATTCTGAGTGGTAAGTGAAATCTTTTTCTGAGGCCTCTAGGCACATCCATATGTCATATAAGTTTTTCCTGGCTTACTATGTTTTTAATTGTTGTAAGGTTATTTTTGCTCCTGGATGTTGCATCTAGAGTGGTGTCATGGATGATGTTGAAGTCGCCACATATAATTCATTTCCCTGAGATATTATTCTTGAGTTTTTTTTAACAATGTGTTAAAAAGGTAGTCTGGGACTTGGGGGTATATATGTTAAAAATAGTGTTGATGGAATTATTTATGGTGCAATGTCTTTATAGTCATTAATCACGTTGAAGAGAGAAAAGGTTATTGAGTCCCTAATAGCTATAAGTACTCCACCTTTTTTTATTTCTGTGTTGGAAAAGAATATGTGTGAAAAGTGGGGGTTGGATAATTTTTTGGGGGATATTTTTTTTTAAGTGTATTTCCTGCACACATAATATCTGCATGGGATTTTTTAGCTTCTTTCCATAATAATAAACGCCTATGTGGGCTATTTATTCCTTTCACATTTAGTAAAAATATTTTCATTGTCATTGTGGATTAAGATGTGAAACTGACATGATTAGGGGCTCCCTTTTCCCACATCACATAAAAATTGGTTCATGTTATTTTTGGCTCTTGACTTGGTGGTACATAAAACATGGCAATATAGACAAAAAATACAAATACTATGTTGTGATCATAAAGTGGAAGAGAAACGAGCAGCGTGTGAGACTGCCATTTGTGGGGGTACATAGTAGGTTGTCACTTGTTGTCCTAGGCTTACTAAAATCTTAGGATAAATGTATCCTCAATTGTCTTTGGTCACTGAACTCCATTCTTTAACCATCTTGGGAGATGTTGAGTGGGCCTTAACTCTGATTTGTTTATTGGAGATGAAGGTGAAAGTTCCCATTGTTGAAGAAGTTCTAATCCTTTGTCAAGGGAAATAAAGGTTGTAGGTTGAGCCATCTTTGAGATAATCACTTTAATGAGGAAGCCCCATTTATAGAGGATTGCATGTTGTCTTAAGGTCTGAGTTATAGGTGAAAGTTTTTTTTCTAGCCTCAATGATAGCTTGTGATAGGTCAGCAAATGTGATTTTTTTGCTAGAGATCAGGGAGGGTACATAGTTTTCTAGATTTTAGTATGAATTATTATTTCATTGTAATAAAGTGGATTAGTGCTATTATGTCCCATGGTATTGAATCTGGGAGATGTTTTGGTTTTGGAAGTCTGTGAGCACAATCTATAACTAGCTCATCAGGTGGGCAGTCTGGAAGAAGAGACCGGCTCATCCTCTGAAGACATGGAGAAAGATCCATAGATGTTACTTTGATCTGTGTGCTGTCTCAGGCTAGTTAAGGGTCTTTTCAGGCAACAGTGCCTACATAGGAACCAAGCTGGGATGTGCAATGATTGGCTTCTAGCAGCCTATAAACTCACTGACCAAGGAATTTGCTGACAGAGAGGATGGAGGAGAGGAGAGACTGTCACTAGTGTCACTGCCTCGTGGTCTTTATCTGTCTTCCATGGGAGCTTTCTTCTGCAATGGGTCATATCGCTAGTACGAGCGCAAGTCCTCACTAATGGGTAAGTGACCAATGGTGAGGGAATGCTTGGGGGCGGCTTTATAAGTATGCCTGGCAGGAACCAGTCTAGTGTGCAACCATAAGTGCAAAATATGCCCCTCTGTGATGATTTTCAATTCCCCCTTGTGTGTATAATGATGTCTACTTTGAGAGGATGACCTCCGTAGAAGACAATTTTTTCACTGCGATATTCGATGGTCATCTCAAAGAAGAGATTTCACTATATGTATCCTTCTTTATTTCAATTCTTTTTATATTTCTCACAGGTTTTATATCCATGAGACAGAATAGAAGGAAGGAAATGGGTAGATTATAGGAAAGGTTTTAAATTAATGAATTTAGTGTTCCTTTCACTTTCCCATTAATGATGGATTGACATCTGACCCTTACTAGATTATACACTATATTTTCTAACAGTTTAATATCCCCGACAAAGCAATTGTAGCTATTCAGTAACAACTCATATACCATTTTATATAATCTATAGTTCCTCTCTCAGGGAAACCTTGCTCCCATTTAAGTACATTAAAGTTCACTGACCTTGCCCAATGTTTTGACTCAAATCTATTGTAGAATTCTAGTTATTGATATATACCCTTTTGCAACTAAGGAATCTATCCTACAACTCAGAATGGTAAGCTGTGAAACCTATCTATCTTTTTATACCTCTTAAAGGAAAGTATATTGGATTTACAATAAAGTGGATGCATTAACCTAACACTCTAAAGTTGTGAGCATTCTTTAAAACAGGCTTGCTTCTGTACAGCAATATTTAGGAGAATGAAGAGTGTTCTACTCTGGGATGTCCAGTAGTTAATGCTTTAAGTACTATATATTAGTCAATTATTTTGAAAATATAAGTGCACCTATTCTATTTTTTTATGTGCCAAAAATGTAAGAATTTTAACCCCCTAATAGTTACATTAAGATTGGAAAAACACACTTGGAAATGTCACTTTTTTAATTGTAGATTTTGAATTTATGATTCATGTCAATCTATGTGATGCATAACTCTTAGTTGCCTTCAATCTATTGTTAACCCCTTTGTGACATAACTCATTTTAGCCAACAAATCTTCTACCCTTTTGGGTTCCAGTGGTCACAACTCTTTTTACTTTTTCACCAGTGTAGCTGCATATGACCTTGAATTTTGTGTGTTGACTTCTAGTTTTTGTAGGAACCAATTTAAGGTGCATCTAATGTACTAAATAACTTTTTATTCTGGGGGCAATAGAAAGAAGAGAAATTATTATTTTTTTTACATTTCTTTTTACTAAGTTCACCAGGTGGTCTAAATATCATACTGACTTCATTCTATGGGTCAATATGATTATATCAACATTAAATTTCTATAAGTTTTATTGTATTTTACTACTTTTACTACTTCCGCACAATACCATACGCAAGACCATAGCATTTTTAATTTTCTGTCAGCAAAGTTGTATGAGGGCTTGTATTTTTTCAGAATGACTTTTCTATTACTTTTATAGTATGCTTTGTTATGGATGTGGCAATACCAATTTTAATACCAAATAATTATTTTTTTCCTTCTTTTTATTTTTTCAATATTTAAAACATATAGCTGCTATGGTCAGTAGTGATCACAGCATCTGCTGAGTTTCGTGACATAGTAGGTGGGAGAATGAAGACCCCATCTGTGACAATCAGAGAGTAAATATGCTTTCTGATTGATAAGGGGAGGTGATAACATGAATCATAGTCCATATCACCCCTCTCAGAGAGACAGGAAGGAGAATCATAGCTCCTTCTCTGCTGCCTGCTCCACCTCCACTGCTCCCCCTTTTACTCTTCATACAGACTGAAGTTCAGCCTTCTAGAACCCACTTCAATTGGTCATGTCTCTCATTCTAACAGTGCAACAGACAAGCTTTGAGACTAATTTTACCCCTTAAGGACATGGCCTATTTTGGCCCAAAAGATGAAATGATTTTTGGAGGATTTTCAGCTCTACTTTTTTAGAATCCAATTTTTTCCCCCATCAACATAGCCTTTTAAGGGCTTGTTTTGTTGTGTGGTAAATTAGTTTTTATTGGTACCACTTTTGGGTATATATAATGTATTGTAAAACTTTTTTAAATTTCTTTTGGAGAGTAGGGAGAAAAAACACATACATTCTGCCATTGTTTTTGTTTTTTTATAGCATTAATCATGCAGCATAAATGACATGGTACATTTTCTCTGTGGGCTGGGTATGACTACGATGACACCAAAATCATTATTATTTTTTTTTTTTGCACAATAAAGCCCTTTTTTTACTTTTTATTTTTCCATGGACAAAACTCTGGGAGGACTTGTTTTCTGCATGACAAGCTATAGTTTTGATTTATACCATTTTGGGATACATGCAGCATTTTTTATCACTTTTATTGCGTTTTTTGGGAAAGGCAAAATGAACAAAATAAGCATTTGGCCTTCATTATTTAAGGGTTTTTTTAATGTTTCTTGATGTGTGTGTGTGTGTGTGTAATAATGTGTTTAATTTATTGTACAGGTCATTACAGATATGATGATATCAAATATGTGCACAGAAAGATGTTTGTTTGATAATTTTTTTACATTTTTAATTTTACACCACTGGATACCAGTGCTCAGGAAAGACGTTGAAGTCCTTTAAGGGTTCATAGAAGGGCAACTAAATTAATAAACAGATTGGGAGGACTAGAACACCCAGAGAGGCCATCAAAATATGGATTATTCACCCTGTAAAAAATCCCGTTAGGACTAGATGTCTTTAGAGCGGGCTGTTGATCCTGGTCTGGGAGTCAGCTGGGGACTTTCAAACATTGATCCAGGGATTATTCTGACTGCCATTATGGAGTCGGGAAGTATTTGTTCCCCCAAATGAGCTACGTTAGTTAAGCTATTAGTTTTTCCTCATTGAGGGGTTTTTGCTTTCCTCTGGATCAACAAGGAGGGTGGAAACAGGCTGAACTAGTTAGACATTATCTTCTTTTAGTCCTACATACTATGTTACTATGTTACATTTTTGTTACGTTTTTTTTTTTTTTTTTTACATCTTGTATGTCCCTGTAGGGAACTTGAACCATAAAAGCTCTGATTGCTATGATAATGCACAGCAGTACTTCTGCACTGCAATTCAGTATTGCTCACAATAGTGATTGCAGGCCACGGCGTATGTCGTCCAGTTGCCATGGAAAAGCATGAGCTCTCCACATTTATAACCTTGTTTCATCAAGGCGTTAAATCCAAGAAGTATGTTAATAGCATAAACAGAACTGGAGATACAGCAATTTAAAGTAGAACAAGTTCTGTTTGCCCAAAACTGTAATGTTCTTTTCAACAAACAGAGCTCAGGGTATTCAGACTATTTATTAAAACATACTACAAAGTTGTATATTTGAGAAGTTTTCTATAATTGAGTAAACATTTGATATTAAAGTGCATCTGTCATTAAAATATGCTGCCTTTCTAAGGCTAGTATATTATCTTACTAGATCCAATTAACTATCATACAATACGACACACAAACATTTCCTTTAATAGCTAACAGCCAAGAAAAATGTGTACAAAAATCATTGTAAGTCCACTGTATTTAGGAACCAGGCACTTCCCCTCCACAGTCTATCTCCTACCACCCCCTCACCAATAATTGACAGCTGCTGAATATAGTGGACTCATAACAATAAGTGTGTTGTATTCTTTCTCTTTTGCTTTTTAGTTGTGCTGCTTAATATGATGGCTGGATGAGTAAAGAGCAACAATATTTCATAAATGGGTCAAAAATGTATATTTTGAGTAATTGTAAATTTTTTAAATATAATTGCTGTATTACCAAATTTCCCTGAAAATAAGAGGCTGTCTTATATATATATTTTTGCCACAAAAGAGGCACTAGGTCTTATTTTCAGGGGATGGCTTATTATACTTACCTAACAGGCTGCTCTCTGGAGCTCCAACGCACTTCTTGCTGTCCTTGGCCACCCACAGATTGGCCAATTCATAAATCCTACCTCCACAACACAATGACTGTGATTGGTTCTTCAACCGCTGCTCAGCCATTCACAGCCATCATATTGGTTCATCAAAGACTGCATTGATTGACTGAGCAGCGCTCGAGAATCAATCAGAGCCATCGCTTCCTGGAGGCGGGATTAATGAATCCCATAACCAGAAAATGATCTTCTGTGGGGGCCCAAGGACTGCAAAAAGCGCATTGGAGCTACAGAAAGCAGCAGGAGGGACCTGAACAGAACCTGCTAGGTAATGTATTTTTTTATGTAATGCAGCCAGGTCTTATTTTTGGGTGGGGCTTATATTTCAAGCCTCCCCAAAAATCCTTGAAAATAAGGGTAGGGCTTATTTTCAAGGTAGATATTATTTTCAGGGAATCAGGGTACTTGTTCTGAGAAGACCCAAACCTTTCTTTGTGTTATATAGGTTGTACCATTCAAACCTAAAACTCAAAGAATATTGGGCCCCATTTATCAAGCCTGTCAAGTAGCAAAATTGTATATGTTGCCCTTAGCAACCAATCAAGTTCAGCTTTCGAGAATCAATCAGAGCCATCGCTTCCTGGAGGCGGGATTAATGAATCCCATAACCAGAAAATGATCTTCTGTGGGGGCCCAAGGACTGCAAAAAGCGCATTGGAGCTACAGAAAGCAGCAGGAGGGACCTGAACAGAACCTGCTAGGTAATGTATTTTTTTATGTAATGCAGCCAGGTCTTATTTTTGGGGTGGGGCTTATATTTCAAGCCTCCCAAAAAATCCTTGAAAATAAGGGTAGGGCTTATTTTCAGGGTAGATATTATTTTCAGGGAATCAGGGTACTTGTTCTGAGAAGACCCAAACCTTTCTTTGTGTTATATAGGTTGTATCATTCAAACCTAAAACTCAAAGAATATTGGGCCCCATTTATCAAGCCTGTCAAGTAGCAAAATTGTATATGTTGCCCTTAGCAACCAATAAGGTTCAGCTTTCATTTTATAAGAGAAGTATGAGAAAAAAACAAGCTGAGCTGTGATTGGTTGCTTTGGGCAACAAAGACAGTTTTACTATTAGGTTTGATAAATGAGGCCTAAAATCCTTTGAGTTTTTCTTTCATCTCCTTATAATTACAATTCATCATTTATCAAACTTTTATTGCATTGATTCATTGAAATGTGGGAGGTCTGAACAGTACACCCTGTTTTCATCCATATTTAGGGCTTAAACAGATGGGCATGTTTTAGTCCCATTATCTGGCCATGAATATCACGGCCGCATAATGTGACGAAACAAAACCATTGATTTTAATGAATCCCAAAATGGTAGAGTTAGAAGGGACCTCCATCTGGTCCAACCCTCTGCTCAGTGCAGGATTCACCAAATCTATGGCTCATTTTCATTATAAGCATTCTCGCGCATTAATACTATGTGTGAGAAAGATAGGTCTTGTCCTATCTTCACTCTTTTTTTTTCAAACTCGTGCTATAGCATATAGTTTGAATAGTCAGAGAAAAAAGAAAAGCCTGGTTTATGCGCTATTACGTTCCATAGCGGCGAGCGTATTAGCGCATGTGCCCATATGTTTTTGCACTCAGGTGTAGTTTCCTGGCCTCCGCACATCATATAGTGATGTACACAGCACACTCAATGTGATGCTACTCCATCCACAATCTTCATAGAGTATACAACTTCAGAGCAAAAAAAAGGTGATTGGAACCCTATCCACATCTACTATTTACCCAATTACAGCACATCAATTTTTAGAGGCCGAAGAGCATTCTGATGGCTCATGTATTCCCATGTTTTGCTGATTTTTACAGTAAAAGCTATAGGTGATTGTCAGCGTATACAACCGAAAAGTGAAAAAAGTAACATTATGTGCATTTTGTATCTTGTGACTTTTGACTTAAAAAGGATACAAATAAGAAAAGATGTGCATTTGGAGGGGAGAAATGTGTTTATTATATCCATTAAGTCTTATCACTGTGCAGCGTGAAGATAAAGCTTGTAGTTTCAGCTTTTGCTTGCATTGTACTTCTAAAATTCTCAACAAATAATGACCTTGGCCTTACTGTGACAAATATTTTGTGTCTGGAGCAAAAAATACAAAAACTATTTTGTTTTCTCTGCTTTGTATCTGATAATGCTTACACTACTACATATCTTTAAACAAAGTTTTGATTTCAGATGTTAAGCTTAATAAGTTCAATCATATCTGAAATCTAGAACCTTGCAGCAAAATTTTAGTCTGTTTCTAAAATGTAATAGTAAGTAGATAGATAGATAAATAGATATATAGATAAATAGAGCCTCCCAAATTTTCAACATTTTAATAAAAAAAGTCCTTCACAATATATAGTTTCCTTCTATGCACTTCAATATGCTTCAATATTATCAACATTAGAGATGAGCGAGCATGCTCGTCCGAGCTTGATGCTCATTCGAGCATTAGCCTGCTCGATGTACTCGTTACTCGAGCCGAGCACCATGCGGTGTTCGGGTGCTCGAAAAAATTTCACCCTCTCCTCCCCACATGTTTTCAATGGTTTTTAATGGTCTCTTGGCACCCCTGAATTGTCTTTCATGGAAGGGCTTTACATATAATCCCTTCCCTGAAAAACAATCCCATTAGTGTAAAAAAATAAATAAACTTACCTCTCCGCCACTACCGTGTCACCGCGGGGATGAAGAAAACACAGCAGCGGTGTGAAAAGAAAAGTGAAAAGAATTGCTGCTGCTACATCTGCCAAATCTGTGACAGATGCAACAGAGTAATTCTTCAATTCATGTGTGATAGCTGCCGTAGAGGATCCTGCTGCTTGCACCCCGTCATTGGTTTTCAGGGAAGGGATTTAAACATAAGCCCTTCCCTAAATAACAATAATTTTAGTGTAAAAAAAAACAAAAAAAACATACCTGCGCACCGCTGCCATGTCCCCGCAGGGATGAAGAACACATCTGCCACATGTGTGTGACAGATGCAGCAACGTAATTTTTCATCCCTGCGGGGAATAAAAAATTCCATTCCACAGCTATCACAAATGACAGCTGTGGTAGAGGATCCTGCTGCCATTGTTTTTCAGGGAAGGGCTTTAAACATAAGCCCTTCCCTGAAAAACAAGAAGAAATGCTGAATACAATAAAAAAAAGAATACTCACCTTTCTTCAGCTGCTGGGGCTCAGCCGAGTCCAGCCTGCTCTTCTCCCTGCACTGGATTTAACCCCTTAGTGACAAAGCCTGTTTGCGCCTTAATGACCAGACCAAATTTTGGAAATCTGACATGTGTCACTTTGACATAGCATAACTCTGTAAAGGTTTTGCATATTCAAGTGATTCTAACATTGTTTTTTCACCACATATTGTGCTTCATTTAGGTGGTGAAAATAGTCCGATAGAATTTGTGTATATTTATTAAAAGCGCCAAAATTGGGAAAATGTTGAAAAAAATTTAATTTTTTCACATTTTCAACTGCGATATCTCAAATATGTGCAAACATACTGTACAAATTCTTGATAAGATATATATTTCCATCTGTTTACTTTATTCTGGGTGCACATTAGAAAAAGTTCCGTTTTTTTTAACCATTTAAGAGACGTGCAAATTTAACATTGATTTTCAGCATTTTGAGGAACACTTTATTTTCCGGCACCAAGCCTAGATTACAAAGGCTCATAGGTGTCAGAATGATAGATACCCCCACAAATGACCCTATTTTAAAAACAACACCCCTCAATGTATTCACTGAGGGGGGTCAGGAGTATTTTTACCTCACAGATTTTTTTCAGAAATTAATGCAATTTAGAGGAGAAAGAATAAAATTTCATGTTTTTGCAAATATGCCATTTAAAAGATGGGATTTTTTTTCTATAATGCACATGAAAATGCGTATTTGCACCCAAAATGGATACCCCCGTTTGTCCTGTGTTCAGAAACATACCCATTGTAGCCCTAATCTTCTGTCCATATGCACAACGGGGCCCAAACCGAAAAGAGCAGACGGTGACTTTCAGAACAGTCATTTTGCTTGAAGGCGATTTCAGCCCCCTTGCCAAATTGTAGAGCCCTTGATGGACCAAAACGATAGAGAACCCCACAAATGACCCCATTTTGAAAACTAGACCCCTTATCGAATTCCTCTAGGGGTGTACTGTGTATTTTAACCCCACGGTTTTTGAATGAATCTAAGCAAAGCAGAAGGAAAAAAATTACGATTTTCATTTTTTTGGCAATCATGTCACTTTTAAACCCGTTTTTTTGTACAGCACACATATAAATGAAGACTTTTACCCCAAAATAGATACCCCCTGTTTGTCCCATGTTCAGAAACATACCCATTGTGGCCCTAAAATTATGTCCGTATTCACAACGGGGCCCAAAACGAAAGGAGCAGCCGGTGGCTTTTAGAACAGACATTTTGCGTGAAGGCGTTTTAGGCCCCATTGCCCACTTGTAGAACCCTTGAGAGGCCAAAACGACAGAGGACCCCCACAAATGACCCCATTTTGAAAACTAGACCACTTAACGCATACACCTAGGGGTGTACTGTCTATTTTAACCCCACAGTTTTTGAATGAATCTGAGCAAAGCAAATGGAAAAAATTACGATTTTAATTTTTTTGGCAGTTGTGTCATTTTAAAAACATTTTTTTTTGTATAGCGTACATAAGAATGAAAAAGTTCACCCCAAAATGGATACCCTCTTTTGTCCCGTTTTCAGAGACATACCCATTGTGGCCTTAATATTATCTATTGGATAACGGCGATCATGTGACCAGGGAGCGCTAACTGCGGCCCTCGGTCACTGCTCCAGGCTCTTGGCTACATTTAGTAGCCAGGAGCAAGGAGACTTTGAATTTCCAGGGCCCTCAACAGCTTTTGCGCTTGCGTCTGCCATTTTGCTAATGGGCACATGCGCCAAAGTTGGGGAAAGGTCCGTGGATAAAGGTCCCGTCGGGGGACATCACCAGAGGCCTTACCCCCCCCCCCCCCCTCATGAATCTGATCTGTGATTGGAGGTGAAATTTTCACTTTTTTTACTTTTACGTGATCGCTGTTTTCAATTGGAAAACGGCAATCACGTGACCAGGAACCGCGTTTTGTAGGCCCCCGGTGAAATCTCCAGGCTCTCGGCTACATTTGGTAGCCAGGAGCAGGGAGATTTTAAATTACATTGGCAATCTGTGCCTTTTGCACATGCGTCCGCCATCTTGGCGGCGGGCGTGTGCGCAGAAGCCGTGGTGAAGTCCACGGATAAATGCGGTGCCATAGGTACGTTATTTCATCTCCCCCCACGGATATGATCCGTGAGGGGAGATGAAACTTAAACTTTTTTTTCTTTTTTTTTAACTTAACTTAACTTACTTTACATGGATAGCAGCGATCATGTGACTGGGAACCGCATACAGCAGCTCCCAGTGACATCCCTCTGCTCTCGGCTACACATGGGAGCCGGGAGCAGAAGAATTTTTAAATTTCCCATGCCGTGCGCGCCTTCTGAGCGGTCGCCCGACGTATGACGTCTGGCTCGCATGCGCAGAAGGCGCCGACGGGACCTAGAGGCTGGGACGCCGCCTGTCATCGTGGAGAAGGCGGGTGAGTATTTTTAGCTGCCCCGATGGATCCGATCCACCGGGGTAGCTGAATCTTTCACTTTTTTAAAACTTTTTACTAACTTTTATATGATCGCTGGCATTCGGTAAATGCCGGCGATCATGTGACCGTGGGAGGGGACCCGCGGCCCGGAATGGCAGCTCCAGGTTGCGGCTACCTCCGGGAGTCGGCAGAATGGAGCTGCCACGTCTTCAGCTTGCAGGGCCTTAATCCCTGCAGGAAACGTATTTCTACATCCTCAGGGAATAACGCCCAGCAAGTGAGGATGTAAAAAGACTATGGGTAGTTAATGGGTTAAAATCCCTGCCTGCTAAATGGGCTGCCTCTGATTGGCTGAGCACTGTGACGAATCAGAGACAGCTCTCAGCTTTTGAATGACAGCTGAGAGCTGCATCTGATTGGTTCCAGCGCTCAGCCAATCAGAGACAGCACTCACTCATTCATGAATTCATATGTAAAGCCCTTCCCTGAAAAACAATTCAGGGTTGCCGGCAGACCATTGTTTTCAATTGAGCCGCCGGCAGCAGCCGTGGCTCCATTGATAACAATGCAGAGCATGGGTCACCTTGAAAAATGCTCGAGTCTCCCATTGACTTCAATGGGGTTTGTTAGTCGAAACGAGCTCTCGAGCATTACAAAAAGCTCAGCTCGAGTAACGAGCACCCGAGCATTCTGGTGCTCGCTCATCGCTTATCAACACCTTTGTGTTATTAAAACAGCAAGTTTACCTGCAAGAGTATAGGTGTACAGACACACACATCCATATAAATTGTTCTTTGGACAGCACTGGCTTAAGGGCTCCTTTACATGGACATATTTACACACAAATTTTTTGTGTGTGCATTATGCAGAGAATAAAACCCATTGAGGTCAATGAGTTCATTCTCATTTCTTGTTTTTGCGTGTGCAAGAAAAAAATAAAACCTACACTATTTTTCTATTATTCCAGTCTGCAGGTATCCAAAGGCCCTGTTTACACAACGTCATTATGACGTGGATTCCATATAAAAATACACATCAGAATCTTTGTCAATATACCATTGACATGGTTTCTATGTGGAACTGTATGACTGTATTTGCATGTGTTTTTGCACGCATAAAATATCCACGCACAAAACACAAGGAATAGAACTAGAGATGAGAATAGAACTACTCGCTAAGGCTAACTACTCGTCTCTAAAGATTCGGGGGGCGGCGGGGGCGGGGAGCGGGAGATCTCTCTCTCCCCCCCTGCTCACCGCCGCAACTCACCTGTTACCCACGCCGGGAGCCGAATCTTTAGAGACGAGCGTGAGGATACTCGGCTAAGGCACTACTCGCTCGAGTAGTTAGCCTTAGTGAGTATACTCGCTCATCTCTAAATAGAACCCATAATTTTCGATCTGTTTGTTCTCATAAACGTTTTTTCATGCACATTCCCTACGTGTGCAAAAAAGTAGGACCTGCTCTATTTTCCTGCATATTTGTGCACCAAGGGCCCCATATAAGTCTACAAATACGCAGTCAATACCCGCACAAATGCCCAATACATTGCACAGAATCATGGGGAAAAGAACACATCTGGTGCTCATTAGGCTAAACAGATGTTTTAATCAAGGCGGGGTTGTTTTGCATGCACATGTGAATAAGCCATGCGTGCTCCAAAAAATTCTTTACTATGTGCTGATACGCGTACAAAAACAACTTGTACATGCACAAAAACATCATGCCGAGCATATTTGCACATGCAGTCACTTCTGAAGAAGCCCCACAGGTTAAAGGGGTTGTCTCCAATCAGGAGGCTGGAATCGGCACACGTGACGGGGCGGAGCTACGCAATGACGCGTAGAAGGGGGCGGAGCCAGAACGCAGCTGCTGCCGAACCGAGCCGAAGGCAGAAGACCCTTCTGCGCAAGTGCGTCTAATCGGGCGATTAGACGCTGAAGTTAGACGGAGCCATGGAGACGGGGACGCCAGCGCAGGGAAGGTAAGTGAATAACTTCTGTATGGCTCATATTTAATGCACGATGTATATTACAAAGTGCATTAATATGGCCATACAGAAGTGTATAACCCCCCTTGCTTTTGCGAGACAACCCCTTTAAGTGAATGCATTCCCTCTGTACATATGAAGTCTAATAAGTATGCAATTATTTCTTTTACTGTTTGATCTGTATGGAATCCAGCCTAAATATACTGTATGCTTCTGTGTGAAATTGGAGGCAAACTCCGGTATAGTGGAGGGCTCCTACACCTCTATGGAAAAATATTTTATATCTTTAGACAAAACATCACTTACTTTAAAGTAGAAACAAATGCCAGAGGCATTAACCCCTATACTACTTTCTGTTTTGACCTTTGCCATGAGTGCTAGTTTAATGATTCCCCTTGATACTAAAAAGGGAGCTTGAATCTTCCACTCGGTTCATAGAGAGCTTAAGGCCCCATGCACATGGACGGAAATTCTGTGGCGGGATTTCGCGCAGAATTTCCGCCTGTGCCCGCTTGCATAGGATTGCTTTAGATAATGCAATCTTATGCACACAGCCGCTATATGTCTGTGTAAAAACATACGCGGAAAACAAATCGCGGCATGTTCTATTTCTGTGCGGGTCTCGCAGAGGCCTGCACAGAAATGTTTGTAGTGACGGGCCGGCTCCGTTCTGCGCATGCGCTGGCTGGGAGGCAGCCGGCACATAGCAGTGGAGACCAGATGCCTAGAGAGGGTGAGCCGCAGGTCTCTGCAGAAGCACAGGTCCGCATCCTGCTGTGAGAATTCTCGCAGCGGGATCCGACCCGGCCGTCTGCAGGCGGCCTAAGGCAGATCCTTACCTGCATTTGGGCGCCTCACCTGATAAGATGCCTGTTTTTCTTATATGTTACCCTTTGCCCTTGATTGTTATCACATATTTCAAGCAGTTTCCTATACTAAGGAGGGGCTTTAAATCTTCTACTCATGTCCCTGGGAAATGAGGCAAATCTATAGACTCATACAGGTGATTTACCTAATGAGTGTCTATTTGTTTCAGACAGCCTGCAGTCTGGATTTTTAACCTTTACCAAATGAATCTAAATGTACATCTAATAAAAGTTATATTTTAGGGAGCCTGGAATAGGGTCGATGCCTTTGGCATTTGTTTTCACTTTAAGTCATTTATGACCATTGCCGAGCTTCTTAGATACTTTTTTTCTGAATCATCCAAAACGTAGCCATAATACAAACATATGCATGAACTTTTACAACTGGAACAATCCAAGATATCAAAAATATTTTGCATGTAGAATTTTTCATATCAGACTCAGTATTTTATAATAATGACTAGAAAACATTTTATTCTATAACTAGCCAAGTTTTTCTAGTAAATACAGCTCTCAACAAATTGTACTTTGTTAAAATCTCATAATGTTCTTTTAGCTGTAACCCTTTGTGTCTGCACTTTAACTGAAGATCGATATTGTGGTAACACTATAAATGAATATTGATTGATTTCACTGTAACCAGCAATCTGAGCTGCTTGTGTTATTATCTTCTTCTGAGCTCCAGACTCTACAATTTACAGAGTTATATATGCAGTGTTTCACACCTTGCGAAAATTTAATTAAAGACTTCTGGAACTGTTAGTAGGAAATTGCATGGGGCTGTTGTATGCTACGTATTTGTGATTCTACCGGATGGGCCTTCAGACTGGAAGCTATTAAAAATTAAAACTGCAAGGCTGATAGTCTGCCCTGATGTCAGGAATACCCTGATCCAAACTACATTTCAACGTTTGTACCGCTGCATTGTGTTCTGTTGACTGACACTATAATCAGAATATATAACCAGGCCAGTATTTCTCAAGGTGAAGAAGAAGCTAAGCAGTGATACTGTGGCACAGGCAGAACACAGAGACTCTGAAAGGATTACCATGTAGAGGACTTGCAACCATGGCCCTTTGATATTTAAAATGAACACATAGTATAATTATGGATATTGTAGAACTAATGGTCCTCTATGCAAGCAGGTATCTGCCTGTGCTACTGACCAGTGACCAACAGTGAGCATTTTATTCAGTGCTCGTTATATGCAAGGGTAGATTATCCCCTCTATGAAGACAACTGATTGCTCACATGACTATCTGTCTTCATACAGGTTGTCATTCATAGATTGTCAGCATTTCTTCTTGTTGACATGGGGAGATGTGCAGCCGAGCAGTGAGCATTTTATGCAAACCTAAATGAGCTGATCAGTTGATGAACAAGTGTTTGCTCATTTGTTGGCTGATCGTTGGTCCCTCTACACAACCCTATTAAAGGGGTTGTCTCGAGGAAGCAGTGAATTTTTTTTTTTTGCCCAGTCCCCCTTATTAAGCATACATTACTAAGCCCCCTGTAAATGACTTTTCTAGCTGGTTTGTACTTACAGTTCCAGCGTTTCAGCAACTTATAAAAAGTTTCCCCAAGATGGCCGCCGGCTCTTTTCCCGTCGCTTGCTGTAGCCCGACGTGCACGCTCCCGAGATGCTACCAGCTATGTCTCCCTGACAACCAGACGCCCCGCAGCCGCCGACCGGAGCCCGGGATTGAACGCGGCCGACCAGTCACCCACCGCCAGGCAGCAGGTAACCGGCGCTAGGCCCCCGGCTCCCCCACGCTAGCCCCGGCTTCCCCGCGCTAGCCCCGGCTTCCCCGCGCTAGCCCCGGCTTCCCCGCACTACGCCCCGGCTTCCCCGCGCTATGCCCCGGATCCCCAGCGCTATGCCCCGGCTCCCCAGCGCTACGCCCCGGCTCCCCAGCGGTAGGCCCCGGGGCCCAGCGGTAGGCTCTGGGGCCACAGCGGTAGGCTCCGGGGCCACAGCGGCAGTCAGTCACGCGTCACCCCCGTCAGTCCGTCACCCATCACTTACCTGGGCGGCTCTGCTGGGCGGCTCGGCTGGGCGGCTCTGCACCTTCCTCTAAGAGAGGATGGTAGCAGAATGGCCGCTCCAGCGCGCTCCCGAAAAGCTACAGCTCGTCTGCGCATGCGCAGAAGAGCTGTAGCGGCGAGCACACTGAAGCGGCTCGTGCTCAGAGCAGAAGACCGGACTGCGCAAGCGCGTCTAAAAAAGCAAGCCGCCAGCGGATTTAGACGGAACCATGGAGATGAGGACGCTAGCAACTGAGCAGGTAAGTGAATAACTTCTGTATGGCTCATAGGCTCATAATTAATGCACGATGTATATTACAAAGTGCATTAATATGGCCATACAGAAGTGTATAACCCCACTTGATTTCGCGAGACAACCCCTTTAACAGGAGGACACTTGAACCCAATTGACCCGTTTTAAAGGAACAAGGACAAACTGCATCCAAAAGAACCTATTGGTTTTAATAGGCTCCATCACATGGAACATTCCCATCAGGAAAAAAATACGCCACATGCTCTATTTTTGTGTACATTTGCACATAGGCTCAATATGAGCCTATGGAGTGCGCAAATGCGCACTAGTCTCGAACTAAATCGCACACCAAATGGCGCGATTTTGCGGTGTTAATCAATAACTCTGGGAACTAATTAGGCTGCCCTGCCTACTAATTTGGCTGCCCTGTTTGTTCAAGCAAGGCACGGTTGTGAAGAGGCCTACAGCACATAAAAGTACAATAAAAGAGTGCGGTTACACTCGAAAGAGGACGTGATAGTGCTTCATTTAGAGACCAATTACGCAAGCATGCATACGAGACACCCATGTGCAAGAGCCCTCTGTGTTTTTATTTTATTTTTTTTAGAAATTAGTGATCATAAAGATTGACAATTGTGTATATGTATCAGTGTCAGACATTCAGTCCTAAAGGTTCATTTCCACCTTTCCCTTCAAATGGGAAAGCCCAATATTTTACAGATTTATTCCTAGAATTTATTAGCCATGCTTGCATTCCATTTTGTATATTTTTTTCATTTAATGTATAAGAAAATCCTCCTTTGGGTAACAGAGGCACTTTTGTTTAGCTTGACTATTAATGCAACATGATATCATGGTGTGCCATACTATAAGAATGATTTGTTTACACTTTGAATTGCTTTACAATGAGTTTTGTTGTGTTAAGATAAGAAAATTCTGACAGCAGCATTTAAATGCTCTGACCCATGTTCAGGGGTCCAGTACGCTCCCCCCCATGATGAAATTGTAGGGTGGCGTGCGGTTGTCAGGACAGCCGGGGGCCTTCAGAAAAGTCCTATGGCTGCCATTGCAGAGTGCCTACCAAGCTATGCCATAAGATGCACAACCTGTGTAAGAGTACAACCCTGAATATCATGACAGATCGCCTCACCTCATAGAACAGAAGGAACTAAACTATTTGATCATGATTTACAACTTTCTAAAGAGGGAACTGAACTATTGGGTTCTAAATTGAAGCAATTGAGCCTTCTAGCTGAATAAACAGCTATTTCAACTTCTATATCAAGAAGTTGTAAATTATCTAAATATTTTGAAGTCCAGAATTCAATGTGTGTGTGCATACATGGGACTGGTTAAATGATGTTGCTGGGTGTTCAGCATAACCCATAGAAGTGGTGACTATTGATTGATTCCAGTAAAACTAGCTTAAAAACAGTGTTATTGCATAATGGCAACAAACTCCCATCACTGCCTTTGGCCTATGCAGTAGACACGAGAAAAACATATGAAAGCATGGCTTTGATACTGGAGGCAATCAAATATAAAGATTATGAGTGGCAGATATGTTGTGATTTAAAGTTGTAGAACTGCTTACAGGTTTACAGTGTGGGTGGTACATTCATGTGGGCAAGTGAGCACTGGGCCCACATAAACGTGACTCCCATTGATAGGGAACACCAGGTGAAAGTATCACAGATTAACACCTTTCCCTATCTTCTACTATGGTAAGTGACACAGACCTGCCTGAATGGGGACATCGCCCCAATAAAGGATGGCCCAGCGGTCTTTGGATCTCAACCTTTCTTGCAGCCACCACACATAGAACCTGCGCACACCAAACACAGAGAGAGAATGAGAGCAGAAAAAGCTGAACACACCCACACCTGGGAAGACAGCTTATCTGTATACTGACCTAGAGTGATTGGCTGACTGGAGACACACGTAGCCAGCACAATCTCCCACACCTGAGCAGGAAAGGTCCAGATCATCTGTAGCACCACAGATCCCTGGAGACAGACGTGACAGTGTAACCCAGAGTAACAAAATAAAGCAGTTTTTTATGCTTATAGCCAGCTGAGACACCACCAACCACTACAAGGTCAAGGAATAGCCTGTGAGGAAATGCTATATATCTGAAAAAGAAAATGTGAAGACTACTCCACTGGGTCGAGAAAAGTAATTTTGACTCTACTTCATATCAAGTTGGGCTTAATGAAGAACTTCGTAAAAGCTCTTGATAAAGAAGGTCAGGCATTCAATCATTTGAAAGAAATGTTTCCCAAATTGAGCGTCGGAAAGCTAAAAGAGGTTATATTTGTTGGGCGACAAATCAGAAAATTACTGAAAGATCCAACCTTTGATACTAAACTCACAAATCTCGAATTTGCCATTAGGTCCTCTTTCAAAGCAACTATGTATCCAGCTACAAGAACATGGATGTAGAATGTCTCTAAAAATTCATTTTTTATATTCACTCCTTG
The DNA here is from genome assembly GCF_035609145.1 of Eleutherodactylus coqui. NCBI lineage: Eukaryota > Metazoa > Chordata > Amphibia > Anura > Eleutherodactylidae > Eleutherodactylus > Eleutherodactylus coqui. The sequence goes on along the minus strand of NC_089840.1, from coordinate 123,584,651 downwards.
ATTTCTTCCCAGAAAATTTCGGTGCCTTCAGTGATGAAAGTGAAAAGCTTCATAATACGATTTTGCCAAACCAAATCAGTTTGAATGTTGCACTATGTAACTCTTAGGCCTCGGTCAGACGGGCGTTTTTTCGCGCGATTTGCGCATGCAAGCTATGCATATATAGAGCCATTGCTTCGCAATGGGAACGGTCACATGGCCGCTTTTTATGCGCTCGTCTGATAAATTATAGGACACGAGGAATTGCAGATCGCGCCTATCTGCGTTCTGCTATTCCTTGTGTTCTATATATGTGCTCAATGGGGCCGGTGGCAGCAGCACCGACTCCATTGAGAACATATACTACAAAGATCATTCTCCTCTGCCACAGCTGTAACAGCTGTGGCAGAGAAGAACGATGTTCGCCCATTGAATTCAATGGAGCCGGCAATACAGCTGGTTCCATTGAAAGCAATGGTCTGCCGGCGAGCGCGGGATGAATTTTCGGGAAGGGCTTAAAAATATAAGCCCTTCCCTGAAAATCATCCTAAAATGTGTAAAAATAAAAAATATATATATATACTCACCTTGTCCCTGCAGCCGGAGTTCAGCCGCGGCCGGCTGGCAGTTCTCCTGAACTGCCCTGTGTAGTATTCAGCAGGCGGGGATTTAAAATCCCCGCCTGCTGAATGGCCTGCCTCTGATTGGTCACAGCCCTCACCAATCAGAGGCAGCTCTCACTCACCCATTCATGAATGGGTGAGTGAGTGCTGCCTCTGATTGGCTCAGCGCAAGGACCAATTAGGGGCAGCTCATTCAGCAGGCGGGGATTTTAAATCCCCGGCTGCTGAATACTACACAGAGCAGTTCAGGAGAACTGCCGGCTGGCAGCAGCTGAACTCCGGCTGCAGGGACAAGGTAAGTATATATTTTGTTTTATTTTTACACATTTTAGGATGATTTTCAGGGAAGGGCTTATATTTTTAAGCCCTTCCCGAAAATTCATACCGCGCTGGCCGGCAGACCATTGCTTTCAATGGAGCCGGCTGTATTGCCGGCTCCATTGAATTTCAATGGGTTGGACAGCGCTCCTTTGATCGGGCCCGTTTAGCTGAAAACGCTGCTAGTTGCAGATTTTTCGGCGAATCGTCGGCCCCGATCACGCGATTTGCGGATGCGCATCCGTCATGCGATCCGCAAATCGCGGCAAAAAACGGTCGTCTGACCGAGACCTAAGTGCTTTTGTTGGTCTCATGTTCACAAATGCATTACCAGAAAAAATTTGTGAGTTCTGAGTGTATTTTTTTTTGTATTTAAAACCGGTTAATATTTTCCAATACTGTATTATTGTTTTTGAATAATCTTGAAAATGTGGCATGATAGATGGAATCTGATTCATTCACTGAATTCAGCACCCCAAAATTAGGTACATCAACCTATTTGCAAACCAGATACAGAAAAAAGTTTAAATTTGTTGACTAGTGTTATTAAAAAAATAAAAGCCATAACGTTTTTTTAAAAAAAAACCCTTTTGCCATATTTATAATAAAAAGAATCCAAATAATAACAAAAATACATATTTGGTATCGCTGCATCCATAAAAGTCTGATCTGTTAAAGTAATGCATTATTTATTATGCTTGGTGAACATTGTCAGAAAGAAAGAATAAAGAATGCCATAATTGCGCTTTTTTGTTCACTCCATCTTCATGAAAAATGCAATAAAAAGGGATCAAAAAGTTGTATGCATTCAAAAATTTCAAGAGCAACTACTGAACGTCCCACAAAAAATGAGCCCTCGCACAACTATGTCGATGGAAAAAGAAAAAAATTATGCCTGTCAGAAGATGGCTGCAGAAAATAATTAAAAAAATTAAATATCTTTGAAAAAAAACAGCAAAAAGAAACCTATATAAATTTGGTATCATAGTAATTTGGTATCATTTGTGTTGCAGTATGTACACTATAGAAACAAATATGGCGTGATTTCCTTTTTTTTATTTCACTCCATATAACATTTTCAAACATATTTTCAGTGCATTAAATAGCACCATTGAAAAACACATCTCGCCCCACAAAAAACAAGCCCTCAGACATTTATGCCGATAGATGAATAAGAGTGACGATTTTTTAAAAGGGGGGGAGAAAAATTGAAAATAGGGAAAAAAAGGTTGTGTCTTTAAAGGGTTAAAGAGTTAAGACAAAATAAATGATTGCACCATGCTAACACAATCAAGCTGGAAAGTGCTGCATCTGTGTTGTATGTATTTTTATAGAAGCACTTATTATGATCCCTACTGTTAGGAGAGTCACTGCTCAGCAACACAGAATGTGGAGAGAGGGCAACACACCCAAAGCTTTTTTGGATCTGCAAATGCCATGCGAAATCATGAATGCACATTATTCAACTTCTTTGCATCTATCACATACATGCATGCAGTATATGAAGAAAAACAAATAATAACAATATATTTTTCCACTAGGGAAATATATCAATGCGCAATCAAAAAACGTTTTCAATCACACATGTATGGCACAATATCCTACATTTCCTGGAACAAAACAAAATATGAACCAGGTCTTGGTAAAGACTTATGAGCCACTTTTACCAGATTTGCCCTGGTTAACTGTAAGTACTACTAATGTGAAATGGAAGCATTTAGACTTACCAACAGTTCAGCCATAAAAAGGTAGATAATGCAAATTTACTGAACAATTTTGAAATGTAAAAATCACTTATCCTCTATTCCATCATTCACTACAAAGTTTCAAACTACCTTTGTAAGTTACAGCAGCACAAGAAATGCACCTCAAGAGAGTAACGAAATGGACACACAAGTCTAAGGTCAACGTCTATAATAATGATGAGTGAACTTTTCAAAAGTTCAGTTTGGCCAGTTCGCCATGTTTGAGTAAAAAGTTTAGTTTGGTCCAAATTAGTTGAAACCGAACTCGAACTTCACTACTACCCCTAAATCTGGTGTGTAACACTGTCTAAGAGCTATAGAAGTTAAGAAGAAGAAGAAGGCGGAGAAGAAGAAGAACATAAAGAAGGCGAACATGAAGAAGGTAGAGATGAGCGAGTATACTCGCTAAAGGCAATTACTCGAGCGAGCATTGCCTTTAGCGAGCATCTCCCCGCTCGAGACAGAAGGTTCGGGTGCCGGCTGAGGGGGAGAGCGGGGCGGAACGGAGGGGAGATCTCTCTCTCCCTCTCTCCCCCCCGCTCCCCCGCGCCGGCACCCGAACCTTCTGTCTCGAGCGGGCAGGTACTCGCTAAAGGCAATGCTCTCTCGAGCAATTGCCTTTAGCGAGTATACTCGCTCATCTCTAGAAGAAGGAAAATATGATGAAGGAGAAGAGGGAGATGAAAGAGAAATAGGAGGACATTAATAAGAATAAGAAGCCAAGATCCGTGCCTTAAATCACAAATGCTCATTTGTTAAATTTGCACAAATTCCCACAGACACACTACAAAATCTTGTGGAAAAGGGACCCAACTCCTTATTAACATCTTTACTGTAGCTTTGCAGTTGGATGTCCTTTATTGTTATCATAGTTCAATATCCACATATAGTACTTGTTGCCATAAATTATAGCTGTTGGCCAAATAAGTATTTGGCTGACAACAATGTTATGTGTATGGTCAGCTCTATGTAGACTTATTCTTAGCTGATTTCTCAATATTTGAATAGGGTTAATTAAAGCCACTATATGTTACATATATCCTAAAACACTTACTTGGTGCTGCATAAGGTCACTGCCAAGATTTTACAATTCCAAAATCTCTTGTCTGCCTGTTTGAAGATTTTAAATTTAAACTATATAATCCACACTGTTGCTACACTTGTGTGTAAATAATGAGAACAGGCTGCAGGGCATATAGCAGATTAAGAACCTATGGCATTTATTATTAGTTATCAGGTAACTGTTGGCATCAAAGCCTTTTTATTGAAAGTCTTAGTACTAATCCTTGTCTGTCTCTGAAAGTAAATCCAAGAAATGAACGGACATGCCCTCATCCTTAGAAGAAAAAGTCCAAATTAATATCATTACTATTGATATAACATAAAAGTCATTAAAGTAAATTTTGATTCTATTTTCATATAATGAAAATATAATAGATAACTCTTCTGTATCTGCAGATCTGATTAGTATAGGGATTATTGCAGCCTCACAGCTCTTCATGAACATCTTGGCATAAGTGGAATGAGTGAATTCTGTCCCCATGGTTTCACTGCCTTAGAAGAAGGTTTTGTCAAATAGCAGTAATATCATTATGCTATTATACATTAAAATACCTTAAGTGGCTGGTGTGTGAACAATCAAAGCAGAAAATTGTGAATAGTATTTTACAGAATTCGTTGTAACCTTTTAGCTTACAAATGATAAATGCCTACATGATGGATAATCCGAACAATAGAATGTATAGTAAATAGTAAAGAATTTAAATCTACTGAACATAATAACAATAATCATTGACGTCATCATAAATAATTTTTCATGTAACTGCCCAAAACGTTACACCATGAACTAGCAAACCTGGAATGCATTTGAATTATCCATAAAAACAATTAAAAAAAGAACATAAAAATCCTTTCTCTTTAGTCCCATCTAATAGCCCAGCTCTTCTCATTGGTCCATGTGTTTGTCATTATTTAGAACTCCACTTTTAAAGTCTAGCCGGTACTATTGTTCTTACAGTTCTAACTTCCAGTAACTCATGCTCTGGCTCAGAGCATGTCTTAGGATGGGCCCACATGAGCAGATTTGAATTGCGGATTACGCTATCAGCATCCGTTTCCATGTTAAGACGTGGGCATTAAAAGGCATGCATTTTCTCATTTTCCTCCACACTTGCAGATACAAATTGCATATTCCACAAGTAAAAGAAAAAAAGGAACACGCTCTATTTTACCATGGAATCCACGCAGACAGACTCTATGGATGTCAATGGAGAAATCCGTCTCATACCCCATATGCAATTAACATTGTATATGAGCTGCGGGTAACCACATCATTGCTAAGCAACGGCGCTGGAAATGCGAGCAAACAAAGAACTGCACTGCACATGACCGCCTGCGAGCCTCCATGGTCATCGGAAATACAGTTAAGTGAGGTACGCAGGGTCACTGACCAGGCTCACAGCCGGAATCTACTGCTGGCCTCCCACATACAGAATTTGACCCAGTCATGTGAGCTCAGTCTTCATATGAAAAATGTATTACAGCAGTGTTTCTCAACTCCAGTCCTCAGGACCCCCCAGCAGGTCATGTTTTCAGGATATCCTATAGTAAGAACACCTGTGGCAATGTCTGAGGCACCAACAATAATTACATCACCTGTGCAATACTGAGGAAATACTGAAAACATGACTCGTTGGGGGTCCCTCAGGACTGGAGGTGAGAAACCCTGTATTACAGTGAGAGCATGAGTTCCAGGAAGTTCTATATTAGGACATGCTCACATCAATGAAAGCTTTACAGCTAACTCTGACATCAGCTATAATAATGACAATGTCCCTGATAATAACATTAACGACAAATATGACAATGACAATGGCAACAATGACATTGATGACAATGGTGAGTGAAATGATGTTTTAAGTAAATAAGCCCCAGTGAATGTGCTCCCTAGCAGCCTCACAAACCAAATTCACACGTGAATATAATTTCTACATTTCTCCAGTGTGTTAGCTTCATCTTCAGATACTTTGTATATGCTTTCTGGCTGGGTTTCATATTACAAGCTCAAATCTGTGTGACTTTTATATCTGACTTTGTTCAATAGTCAAGGTCATAGTCACTTGAGTTTTAGGCTCGGACTGTGGAACGTGCAGGGAGCAGTGGAAAGAAGAGACATGCAATGTTGCTGTATGATGTCTGGTACATCAGGCCAGGGCAGAAGGGAGGTGACCGCAGTGTTCAGAGTACAGGATGTCACACAAGCAAGAGATAAATACTAAGAGCATTGTCTTGTAACTGCACATGAGACTGGCTTACAGAGGCATCTCAGCTGCCAATAGTATAGTAGTAAATGACTAATCTTACTGCTTGCAAGCTACACACACTTTTTAAAGTTTGGAAAAATTGTAAAACCCTTTTTAAGTTTGTTTAATGTAGTTAAATGGATTTTTCTAGAAAATACATTGCTGCATGTAAATATCCCCCACGGGGAGACCCCTCATCACTGTACACTGTGACAGCACTGTCAGCTGTCCCAACTGTGGTAGAGGACTGCGATGTTCTCCTATTGACTTCAATGGGACGCCACTGCTGCCAGCAGCCCCATTGAAAGCAATGGGATACAGACAACCGCTGAAGTGATTTTCGGGGAAGAGCTTTAAATATAAGCCCTTCCCTGAAAATCATCCCTAGCTTGCGTAAAAAAATAAAAAATATATATGTACTCAACTCTCCGGCACTGTCGGGGCTCGGCGAGCCTAGCCTCTTCGCTTCCCTGCACTGCTCTGAAGCTTTTGCAGCAGACAGGGATTTAAAATCTCCACCTCCTGAAAGGGCTGTGTCTGATTGGCTGAGTGCTCAGCCAATCACAGGCAATGCTCAGCTATTCATAGAATGACAGCTGAGCGCTGCCGGTGATTGGTCACAGCACTCAGGCAATAACAGGCAGTACTCAGCTGTCATTCAATGAATGGCTGAGTTCTGCATGTGATTGGCTGAGCGCTCAGCCAATCAGACACAGGCCTTTCAGGAGGTGGGGCTTTTAAACCCCCATCTACTGAAAGAGCTTCAGAGCAGTGCTGGGGACCAACCGACTAGACATGTCAAGCCCCGACAGCGCCAGAGAGGTGAGTATATGTTTTTTTTAAATTTTTTACACAAGCTAGGGAAGATTTTCAGGAAAGGGCTTATATTTCAAGCCCTTCCCTGAAAATCACTGCAGTTGGGGCCTGCAGCCCATTGCTTTCAATGGGACTAACGGCAGCAGTGGTGGGCCCCATTGAAAGCAATGGGCATGGAGCTTCGTTCTTTTTGCATATCCATGCAGGGCTGCTTTTTGCGCAGCATGGATGCATGCAAAACAACGCTTGTGTGAATGAGGCCTAGGTGCAGATTAGAATTACTTTGCATTTCTTTAAGGTGCAGTTCACATTCACTTTACTTAGAGGTAGTAATAGTACAATTAGAGTGTATGCAGGTATGAAGCTCAGACTTGCTATCTGGACAACAGCCAGGCTCTTTCTGAGAGTGATAAGCACAGGATTCATTTCTATCCCCTATGCTTTGCCCTCAGGCTTGCACATTTAAAGTGACATGAGCATTATGACATACCAGCTCCTCCATAGTGTGTACAATCCTGTACACTACACTAGTACATACAGTGAAACTCTTCACAAGACCACCTCTTTGAGAAGATGACCCCATTATCCAGACCAAACTTCTTGTGTTAGCTCTACAGTTATACCATTGTGTACACTGGCAATCATCTTTAAGAAGACCACCTACTGTACTCACAGCAGAAGACCACTTTTGCAATTTTGATTGCTCTCTAAAATAAGTTTCCCTATATATCCAAGATAATTTTGAAATTTATCTCTGGATGTTCATTTTAAAAGGGGTTGTCAAGAGAAAAACCTATCCACAAGTTGCATGTTGCATTGTGGCTTGGTCCCATTCATTTAATTGAAGCTGAAGCAGAATACCAGACACAACCCATGAACAGGTGTGTCACAATTTTTTTAAACAAAAACAGCCATGTTTTTGTATTTCTCTACAATCCCTTATGTTAAATACATTTGCTAATCAATCATCTCAATGTGCTAATGCCTCAATTTTCACCTCAATAGAGCATTTAACACCTGTTATAGGTATCATTTCTATTGCTTGGCTCTGTTATAGGAGCCAAACAACACAAATACCAACATTTTCAAATCCACACATGCCAGACCTAAATGGTGCCAAACAGACTCCATTGAGCTTCTGGCATACCAACTAACATTTTCCTAAATAAAATAATGCAGCATGCTATGCTATTTTGTCTAAAGTTTTGTGCTGGATCTGCGTCAGAAACTCGATTGTTGCTAATTGATTAAATAAAATAATTGCTTCCTGGATCAATCTGGATTAATATACTACCTGGTCAAAGCAAACAATCTTTGGAGAGTCCAGATTGTCTCCTAGCTACTGCTTCCCAACTGATTAAATAAAATGTTTTTCTGCTGTAGGTCCTCTCACACTTTGGCTTCAAGAAAACCTTTGTAAAATGAGTTTCTATCTTTTATAATAAGGCTACCTTGATCTGAGTTCTCTCTTGTGTCCAAATAAATTAACAATGATTATTGGAAAAAGAACAAAGCCAAACAAAGAAAGGTATAGCGTCCAATCACGGTGGACAATGCCTTAAGAGTAGTAAATCATTACAAAGTTCTAAGGGCCATTTACACAGGACGATTCTATCACACTATATTCATTCAAATGAAAAATATGTGCAATAATCGTTGTGTCTAAATGTACAGTCATCGTGCACTATTTGTTTACAGTTCACTGGTTGCTCACTTTTAACCCTTTCCCGCTCCAGGGCGTAAGTTTACGTTCTGGGAGCGGGGTACTTTCTGCAACAGGTTGTAAACTTACGTCCTGGTGATAGCGCGGGATCACATATGATCCCGCGCTATTCCGCAGCGGGAGCCGTCTGTCAGTCACAGCCGGCGTCCCACTGCAACAGCGGGGGGGCATCGGAGATGCGCCCCCCCGCTGTTAACCCCTTCCCTGCCGCGATCTAAGTAGATCGCGGCAGGGAAAGAGTTTACAGAGGGAGCGCACTCCCTCTGTGCCTTCGGCCGGCTCTCACGATGTTATCGCGAGAGTCCGGCCTGTAACCATGGAAACAGGATGCCGGACACTGGGGTCCTGTATTGCCAATTCCTATTATCGCTGTATAAGCGATAAGGCATGGCAGGGCAGTAGCCCTGCCATGCCTTATCACAGCGATGGGTAGTACTGTCGTCAAAGTCCCCCAGGGGGACTAAAGTTGTGTAAAAAAATGAAGAAAAAAAAAAAGTAAAAAAAAGTAAAAGAAATCCTTTTTTTATGCTTTTTCTCATATGAGCATAAAAAAAGGTTAAAAAAAATTAAAACCCCACATATTTGGTATTGTTGCATCCGTAATGACTCATACAATAAGCTGCACATGAGTGAAAAAAACGTAAAAAAAAAACGCTAAAAAACTGAGGCAAAATGTCAATTTCTAGCATTTTGCCTGCCTAAAAACGCAATAATATGATCAAAAAATCCGTATGTATCCCAAAATGATACCAATACAAACTACAGCTCATCTCGCAAAAAATAAGCCCTCATAGAGCTCAGTACATAGAAAAATAAAAACGTTACAGGACTTTGAATGCAGCGATTTAGAAAAAAAAAAAAATTCCAAAAAAAGGGTTTTTATTGCAGAAAAGGGGAAAAACCTAAAAAAAATGTAAGAATTTTTGTATCGTTGTAACCGTACTGGCCCGCAGAAAAAATGGATTGTGTCATTTATGCTGCATGATTAACGCTGTAAAAAAAAAATAATAATCTATTGATGTGTTTTCTCTCCCTGCTATCATAAAAAAAAAATAAAAGTTTTACAATATAGTCAAATGTACCCAAAAATGGCACCGATAAAAACGACAGTTCGCCACGCAAAAATCAAGCCCTTATACTGCCGCGTTGACGGAAAAATAAAAAAGTTATGACTTTTGATGAATGGAGAAGAAAATCCGCCAAAAATCATTATGTCCTTAAGCCCAAAATAGGCCATGACATGAAGGGGTTAACCAGCATGAAAATCATCACTGGATCACTGACTTCTCACTGAGTGTGAACGCTCCCCACTCACATAGAGCGTGAAATGCTGAGCAAGAAGCCAGCAGTGATCTTTCTGTTTAAACATTCAGCACGAGCGCTAACAACCCAGCCGTGACACCAGCACTCATGCAGTCGCTTAGATGACTCTTGTCCCATCTAAATGGGACATTAATGTTGATGAATGAATACATTGCTGCTATGATAAGAGCACGCCTCTAGAGGTGAGCGAGCACCAAAATGCTCGGGTGCTCGTTACTCAGGACGAACTTTTCGCGATGCTCGAGGGTTCGTTTTGAGTAACGAACCCCATTGAAGTCAATGGGCGACCCGAGCATTTTTGTATATCGCCGATGCTCGCTAAGGTTTTCATTTGTGAAAATCTGGGCAATTCAAGAAAGTGATGGGAACGACACAGAAATGGATAGGGCAGGCGAGGGGCTACATGTTGGGCTGCATCTCAAGTTCCCAGGTCCCACTATTAAGCCACAATAGCGGCAAGAGTGGGCCCCCCCCTCCCAACAACTTTTACTTCTGAAAAGCCCTCATTAGCAATGCATACCTTAGCTAAGCACCACACTACCTCCAACAAAGCACAATCACTGCCTGCATGACACTCCGCTGCCACTTCTCCTGGGTTACATGCTGCCCACCCCCCCCCCCCCCCCCCCCCCCCACGACCCAGTGTCCACAGCGCACACCAAACTGTCCCTGCCCAGCCTTCAGCTGCCCTCATGCCACGCCACCCTCATGTCTATTTATAAGTGCGTTTGCCATAAGGAGGAACCACAGGCACACACTGCAGAGGGTTGGCACGGCTAGGCAGCGACCCTCTTTAAAAGGGGCGGGGCAATAGCCCACAATGCTGTACAGAAGCAATGAGAAATCCAATCCTGTGCCACCTCCATCAGGAGCTGCACACGTGGGCATAGCAATGGGGAACCTATGTGCCACACACTATTCATTCTGTCAAGGTGTCTGCATGCCCCAGTCAGATCGCGTTTTTTTATAAATAGTCACAGGCAGGTACAACTCCGCAATGGGAATTCCGTGTGCACCCACAGCATGGGTGGCTCCCTGGAACCCACCGGCTGTATATTAATGTATCCCATTGCAGTGCCCATCACAGCTGAGGTAACGTCCGATTAAATGCAGGTGGGCTTCGGCCCACACTGCATGCCCCAGTCAGACTGGGGTTCTTTAGAAGTGGACACATGCAGTTACAACTCCCTGTGGACCCACGGCATGGGAGGCTCCCTGGAACCCACCGGCGGTACATAAATATATCCCATTGCATTGCCCATCACAGCTGAGGTAATGTCGTGCTTAATGCAGGTGGGCTTCGGCCCCCACTGCATGCCCCAGTCAGACTGGGGTTTTTTAGAAGTGGACACATGCAGTTACAACTCCCTGTGGACCCACAGCATGGGTGGGTGCCAGGAAGCCACTGGCGGTACATAAATATATCCCATTGCAGTGCCCAACACAGCTGAGGTAATGTCGTGCTTAATGCAGGTGGGCTTCGGCCCACACTGCATGCCCCAGTCAGACTGGGGTTCTTTAGAAGTGGACACATGCAGTTATAACTCCCTGTGGACCCACAGCATGGGTGGGTGCCAGGAAGCTACCGGCGGTACATAAATATATCCCATTGCAGTGCCCAACACAGCTGATGTAACGTCAGCTGTAATGCAGGTGGGCTAAAAATTCATTTGATTACACTGTAGGCGAGGTCCCCCAAAAATTGGTGTACCAACAGTACTAATGTACCTGAGAAAAATTGCCCATGCCCAACCAAGAGGGCAGGTGAAATCTATTAATCGCTGTGGTTAATGTGGCTTAATTGGTAACTAGGCCTGGAGGCAGCCCAGTTAAAATAAAAATTGGTTGAGGTGAAAGTTTCAACGCTTTAAAGAGCATTGAAACGTATAAAAGTTGTTTACAAAAATTATATGACTGAGCCTTGTGGGCCTAAGAAAAATTGCCTGTTCGGCGTGATTATGTGAGGTTTCAGGTGGAGGAGCAGGAGGAGGAGGAGGAATATTATACACAGATTGATGAAGCAAAAAGGTCCCCGTTTTTGATGGTGATAGAGAACGATGCTTCCATCCGTGGGTGCAGCCTACGTATTGCTTAGGTATCGCTGCTGTCCGCTGGTGAAGAAGAGAAGTCTGGGGAAATCCAAGCTTTGTTCATCTTGATGAGTGTAAGCCTGTCGGCACTGTCGGTTGACAGGTGGGTACGCTTATCCGTGATGATTCCCCCAGCCACACTAAACACACTCTCTGACAAGATGCTAGCTGCAGGACAAGCAAGCACCTCCAGGGCATACAACGCGAGTTCAGGCCACGTGTCCAGCTTTGACACGCAGTAGTTGTAGGGGGCAGAGGCGTCACGGAGGACGGTCGTGCGAACGGCTACGTACTCCCTCACCATCCTTTTACAGTGCTCCCGCCAACTCAGCCTTGACTGGGGAGCGGTGACACAGTCTTGCTGGGGAGCCAGAAAGCTGGCAAAGGCCTTGGAGAATGTTCCCCTGCCTGCGCTGTACATGCTGCCTGATCTCTGCGCCTCCCCTGCTACCTGGCCTTCGGAACTGCACCTTCGGCCACTAGCGCTGTCGGATGGGAAGTTTACCATCAGTTTGTCCACCAGCGCCCTGTGGTATAGCATCATTCTGGAACCCCTTTCCTCTTCGGGAATGAGAGTGGAAAGGTTCTCCTTATACCGTGGGTCGAGCAGTGTGTACACCCAGTAATCCGTAGTGGCCAGAATGCGTGTAACGCGAGGGTCACGAGAAAGGCATCCTAACATGAAGTCAGCCATGTGTGCCAGGGTACCTGTACGCAACACATGGCTGTCCTCACTCGGAAGATCACTTTCAGGATCCTCCTCCTCCTCCTCTGGCCATACACGCTGAAAGGATGACAGGCAAGCAGCATGTGTACCCTCAGCAGTGGGCCAAGCTGTCTCTTCCCCCTCCTCCTCATGCTCCTCCCCCTCCTCCTCCTCTGGCCATACACGCTGAAAGGATGACAGGCAAGCAGCATGTGTACCCTCAGCAGTGGGCCAAGCTGTCTCTTCCCCCTCCTCCTCATGCTCCTCCCCCTCCTCCTCCTCCTCAATGCGCTGAGATATAGACATGAGGGTGCTCTGACTATCCAGCGACATACTGTCTTCCCCCGCCTCCGTTTCCGAGTGCAAAGCGTCTGCCTTTATGCTTTGCAGGTAACTTCTCAAGAGGCATAGCAGAGGAATGGTGACGCTAATGATTGCAGCATCCCCGCTCAGAATCTGGGTAGACTCCTCAAAGTTTCCAAGGACCTGGCAGATGGCTGTCAACCAGGCCCACTCTTCTGTAAATAATTGAGGAGGCTGACTCCCACTACGCCGCCCATGTTGGAGTTGGTATTCCGCAATAGCTCTATGCTGCTCATAGAGTCTGGCCAACATGTGGAGCGTAGAGTTCCACTGTGTGGGCACGTCGCACAGCAATCGGTGCACTGGCAGATGAAACCGATGTTGCAGGGTCTGCAGGGTGGCAGCGTCCGTCTTGGAGTTGCGGAAATGTGCGCTGACCCGGCGCACCTTTCCGAGCAGGTATGACAAGCGTGGGTAGCTTTTCAGAAAGCGCTGAACCACCAAATTAAAGACATGGGCCAGGCATGGCACGTGCGTGAGGCTGCCGAGCTGCAGAGCTGCCACCAGGTTATGGCCGTTGTCACACACGACCATGCCCGGTTGGAGGCTCAGCGGCGCAACCCAGCGGTCGGTCTGCTCTGTCAGACCCTGCAGCAGTTCGTGGGCCATCTGCCTCTTCTCTCCTAAGCTGAGTAGTTTCAGCACGGCCTGCTGATGCTTGCCCACCGCTGTGGTACCATGCCGCGCGACACCGACTGCTGGCGAAGTGCTGCTGCTGACACATCTTGATTGCGAGACAGAGGTTGCGTAGGAGGAGGAGGAGGGTGGTTTAGTGGAGGAAGCATACACCACCGCAGATACCACCACCGAGCTGGGGCACGCAATTCGGGGGGTGGGTAGGATGTGAGCGGTCCCAGGCTCTGACTCTGTCCCAGCCTCCACTAAATTCACCCAATGTGCCGTCAGGGAGATATAGTGGCCCTGCCCGCTTGTGCTTGTCCACGTGTCTTTTGTTAAGTGGACCTTGGCAGTAACCGCGTTGGTGAGGGCGTGTACAATGTTGCGGGAGACGTGGTCGTGCAGGGCTGGGTCGGCACATCGGGAAAAGTAGTGGCGACTGGGAACCGAGTAGCGCGGGGCCGCCGCCGCCATCATGCTACTGAAAGCCTCCGTTTCCACAAGCCTATACGGCAGCATCTCCAGGCTGATCAATTTGGCAATGTGCACGTTTAACGCTTGAGCGTGCAGGTGCGTGGCGGCGTACTTGCGCTCGCGCTCAAACAGTGGCGCTAGCGACGTCTGGACGCTGCGCTGAGAGACATTGCTGGATGGGGCCGAGGACAGCGGAGGTGAGGGTGTGGGTGCAGGCCGGTATGCACTCGTGCCTGTGTCCTCAGAGGGGGGTTGGATCTCAGTGGCAGGTTGGGGCACAGGGGGAGAGGCAGTGGTGCAAACCGGAGGCGGTGAACGCCCTTCGTCCCACCTTGTGGGGTGCTTGGCCATCATATGCCTGCGCATGCTGGTGGTGGTGGCTCCCCAGCTGATCTTGGTGCGACAAAGGTTGCACACCACTGTTCGTCGGTCGTCAGGCGTCTCTGTGAAAAACTGCCACACTGTTGAGCACCTTGACCTCTGCAGGGTGGCATGGCGTGAGGGGGCGCTTTGGGAAACAGTTGGTGGATTATTCGGTCTGGCCCTGCCTCTACCCCTGGCCACCGCACTGGCTCGGCCTGTGCCCACACCCTGACTTGGGCCTCCGCGTCCTCGCCCGCGTCCACGTCCTATAGGCCTACCCCTACCCCTCAGCATGGTGTATTACCAGTAGTGCAGAAACAGAACGCTGTAATTAAATGTGCCGCTTATTGGCCTGTGGTTGGAGGCTGACTTTGCTTACGGAACGCCAGGAAATAATTTGGAGGACTACTACACCCAGCAGAGACCCAGAACACTGAGGACAGTCACAGGCAGCCCAAAAAGATTTTTTTCCCCAAATGTTTTTGCAAAGGCCCACTGCCTATATTCAATCAATATATCTCTTCTCTCTCTGCATCACCACTTCTGGCCCTGGAGTATGTCAAAGAACTGCAGAGTGTTGCACTGTGGACTGCAATACAGCGGTGATTTAACAGCCCAGACAGAGCCAGGAAATAATTTTGCGCAAGCCTGCTGTAACACTTAGCTGGCTGCGTATGAATTAGGAGGACTACTACACCCAGCACAGACCCAGAACACAGAGGACAGTCACAGGCAGCCCAAATAGATTTTTTTCCCCAAATGTTTTTGCAAAGACCCACTGCCTATATTCAATCAATATGTCTTCTGTCCCTGCCTCACAATATATGTGTTCTGTCCCTGCCTCACCACTACTGGCCCTGCACTATGTCTAATTACTGCAGGGCGCAATGCTCTGCACGGCCGATATACCAAAAAAAAAAAAATGTGCAACACTGCAAAAAGCAGCCTCCACAGTACTGCACACGGTTAGATGTGGCCCTAAGAAGGACCGTTGGGGTTCTTGAAGCCTAAAATACTCCTAACACTCTCCCTATAGCAACTCCACCAAGACAGCACTTTCCCTAAACTATGTCAGAACGCATCTGTGGCGAGCCGCGGGAGGGGCCGATTTTTATACTCGGGTGACACCTGATCTAGCCAGCCACTCACTGCAGGGGGGTGATATAGGGCTTGAACGTCGCAGGGGGAAGTTGTAATGCCTTCCCTGTCTTTCTATTGGCCAGAAAAGCGTGCTAACGTCTCAGAGATGAAAGTGAAAGTAACCCGAACATCGCGTGGTACTCGTTACGAGTAACGAGCATCTTGAACATGCTAATACTCAAACGAGTATCAAGCTGGGACGAGTACGTTCGCTCATCTCTACACGCCTTGCATAATTTCTGTGAAATTGAGATCCCCAGGCATGTATTTCACGTGCATCACAGGATCACCAGTGTTTCCCATTGATTTCAAAGGGAAACATCACATCACACTCGCATGCACTTTGTACCGTGTGCGAGTGCCATGCATTGTCTTTTAAGATCTTATTGAAAACAATGGGCGAGGCATTCCAAGGAAACACCAGAAGATAGAACATGCTGCGATTTTTTTTCGCTCAGGTAAATAAGTCCATTCAAAAAAATGGATTTCATATCCATGCGAGTTTTGTGCATCCTGCAATGTACAAAACTTGCGCAAAATTCTCGCCAGTGTGATTAAGCCCTAAAGGTATGTTCTAACTTTATGGATTTACTATGGATTATTCATAGCAGAAAATCCATAGAACATCTGTACCGAATCTGTACAAAATCTGTACCAAATTATGCAGATTTTGACACATTTTGGTTTCTATCCATTGCAGATTTCACTTCTTCATTCGAAGGAATGAAATCCATGGTGAAAACCTGCAGCATAAATGGAAATGCTGTGGATTTAAATTCCTCAATACAGGTCAATTTACAATGTAGGTTTGCCCCATAGCCAGTGTATGGGTTTGTTGAAATCCCACAATGCTTGTACTGTAAATTCTGTGGATATTCTGCAGCATTTCCAACCTGTGTGAATATACTCTAAAAGTATTTATGTTCACAAATGGCAATACAATTGATGGATGCAGCAGTCAATTCAAGACCTTTCTAAACTCCATCTTCATCAACCAGTTTGGATTCTAGTCCAGTTTTTTCAGGGCATGACCTCTGCAGGAGCCAATACATAATCCTTATTTATGATATAATCAACATTCTGACAATGCTGTTTTGGGGATTCCTAGTGCTTATCCATACAGTACATCTCCTATACTGCTAATGTTAAAGTCAATATTCAAGATTCCAGGGCTTAATGTTTGCAGTGTGTTGATTTGCTAATTTGCATAAAGTCTAATCTCATCAAAATATCATATATTACAAAAGTTCCTTCATATCATATCAGTGAGAGATATTATTCCTCAGTCATAACCACACAGCAAGGGAAACAGACCTCTAGTATTCAAAAACATTGCATAATTAATTATAAACAGTACCAAAGAGAAAAGGCCAAAGCTCTACAGATTGTGCAATGGTAGACACATCAAAATTCCAAGGCTGCTCCTGATATGAAGCTTACATATATAATATATATGCATAATTTGTCAAAACAAAATCAAGCATTTAGTAGAAGTTGTTGTTTTGTTGCAAAACTTGGCCATCACTTAGGTCCCCTGTCCGCAGGTGTTGCGGTATCCCGCGTCGGGAGCCGCCACCCGGGAGCAGGAGCCACAGGTGAATCTCTGCTAGTCAGCCTAAACTAATAGGCTGACCGCGGAGAATCAGGGCAATTCGCAGCATGCCGGCAGCAATGCTATGAAAAGCTTCAGCCGGCATAAATCGCTGCCGTGGACAGGGGGCCTTACATCTCAGGCAGATATGCAAATGATTAGAGTTTTGGCATGATTAGATGAATGCTCTTGCTACTAGAGGCCCTAAAAGTGGTATTACGCTTGGCCAATAAAAAAAACTCTCAGGGGGTACTTGGCTGTAATGGATCTCTTTTTCCACTTCTGTGGAGTTTGTTGACCACTAGACAAGCCTCTGCAATGCAATTAAAGAGACTTCACTCAGTTAACAGAGTTTGAAAGAGGCACATTATTGCAATATGAGGAACCGGATGGTCCTATTGACAAATTGCCTACCATCTGGGCTCTTATGACCAGACTGTTGGGAGGTCTTGGGACCAGTGGATTTGTGAGGGCATGCACACAAGGCAACCAGGTTCAGGATGCTCACAATAGACCACCGGCACAGAGGATTATCTGATTGTCTGACAAGCATGAGCAGATCCAACTGTTTGATTGTCAAACATCCAGAGACAGGTGCCACTATAGTTACAAGCCCTTGTGTCTATGGGATCCATTTTCAGGCATTTGGCTGAAGGATATTTGGTTTTACAGCGCCCATTATGTGTACTTCTTTGGACACCCAACATCACTTTCATTTATACTGATGTTGTTAATGATGAAACTGAACTGCTATTTTTAGAAATGGATCCAGGTTTAGTATGGGCACTGACGACAACCATGTTTGTGTCTGGAGAACTAGGGGTGAGTGCCTCAATCCTGCCTTTGCTGGGGAGTAACACACTGCCCCCACTGCTGGTGTGGTGGTTTGGGGGCCATCCCATATGACAATGGGGCAATCTAGGATGCCAAGTTTGACAGTCTACATGTTTGCACGTCTAGAGGCTCCATTACCTCAAATGGGGACCAATATGCCTCAGGAACCATACAGAACCTGTATGCCTTCATGCCTGCCCGTATCACATCAATTAAACTATTCACATACCCATCCTTTAATGAAAAGCTGAATGCAGGGAGCTGTAATGTAACATTTAGAAATTTATAAAGCATAAAACTACGTACTAAGCAATATTTTTACTATAACCATTTGCCAGCTGTGTAATACAGATATGAATGAGTTTCTTAAGAGTGAGAATTGCTGGCTGATAAAAAGGGGCTCTTGATTATGCACTGCAAATGTATATGCAGGGCTATTTTAACACATTTGTATTCCCAATACAAAAATGTAATGAGTTCCCTTTCCTCATACCCACCAATGAAATAGTGCCCCCTCTCTACCTCTACCAAAGTAATAGTGCCCTTTTTGTGCTTCATTCAAAGTAATAATGCCCCCCCTACTAAAGTAATATCACTTCTCTGTACTTATGTAATGCCATCCTCTCCCCACCCCAAAGATACCCCTACTGGCAGCACAGCATTCATTTCTTCACACACTGCTGCCTAACACCATGTGGCTACTTGCGTAGTTTGACTTCTTCCCACCTTTTCCTGCTCTGATTACATGCTTTGGAGATGGGGAGGAGTCATGTTGGGCAGGGAGTCATGTGTCAGGAAGCCTTCAACATAGTTTCCAACTGTATCCATGTCCTGAGGACATAGATACTGTTAAAAGAAGTGTCACTGCTGGGGGGCCTGGTGCAGCATTCACCCTATGGGTAAAGTAGCGTGGGGTATATGGTATTAGGTTTTACAAAATATACCACATTTTTCATTCCAAAATAAATGTGTGTTTTATGGTACCAAGGTCAGAAGAACTCGGTTTTAACTTTTCTGAACACTTTCTACGTTCGCAGCAGAAGTTGTAATTCCTAGCCAGAAGGAATCAGTATTACATTTTTTACAGTGGTTCAGGCTGTGCATTATAAAATTTGTCTTCTAAATTTGTAATTCATATTGTATAACCAACTGCATTATTAAAGTGGATTTAAAAGCTTAAAAAACTGCAGTAATGCAGATTAAAAAACGTAGTAACTTATATGTACTTACATATAAACATTCTCATCCTTTATTGCACTTGCTTTGTGTTGAAAAAACGTGCAGTGCATAGAACCATTTTCCCCTTTATTTTAGATGTAAGTTTCTTTGAAGTTTGATAGCCTACTATTTCATAATATCTAATATTAGCTGAGACTTCCAGAGAAATCTGTCTAGACACTTATAAAAAATGATAGCTATGATTGTATGAGGGATCGGAGTGGGAGAAATATCACAACACACAAAATATTACATCACACAAAAACTTTAAAAAGAAAGTTTGATAGGAATTGATATGATGTTCAAGTTCTAATGGTAAATGCAGCCCAGAGAGACCAAATGAATAACTTCACAGCAGCAAGCAAGTCCATTTCAGGAATTACATGGCTATTAGCAGCATTAGATAAGCCTATTAAGTGGCCAGGAATTATATTTATAACACCACTGCCCAGGTCTTTTATAAATAATGCATGCTTAGGGTGTATTGAATGGAATAATCATACCTCAGGGGTGTTATAAGGTAAGAGATATTTTTGATCTCACTAAATCCCCAGAGGATACATTTAATTAACAAAGTGATAAATACTTACCCAAAAGTTGCAAGACTGTTTAATAGAAAAAGTTTTGACTTGAAAGAGAGAACATGTGTTTACTAGGTCACAGTAATGTGTTAAAAAACTTTATAAAATTCACTTTGCTACAACTTAAACTTCTGATATGATAAGTGATTGATAAAAGCTATATAATCTGTCAACAGATTCAGTCACCATTGACAGTCTTAGTAAAGTGCAACTGCAATAGATACAAAAATTACCGTACTTACATATGCAGTACAGTACATACATATGAATATACCCCTGGATCATATCTTGCCTAGACTACTGCAACAACCCCCTGTGTGGTCTACCCGTAAACAAACTTGCATTCAATCTATCATCAACTCTGATTTTCAGATATCTCCGTACATCTCTTCTTTCTCCATTTTTTTCTCCACTTGTTTCTATCTCATAGCCTTGCCTTCAAAACTTCTCCCAATGTTCTCATTTTCTCTGCAATTCAATTTCTTATCATACCAGACTTTTTCTGACACTATGCGCTTTAAAAACCTAAAAATTCACCCCTGTAGGCAAGCTCACAGTCTACTATAACTAATTGTTCAGAATAACAAATTGTTCACTTGCTGCAGCAGATTATGCATCAGGCCTGAAAACCAATCATAGAAAGAAAGCTACCAAAATAAATCACTGAAAAAACTCTTATAATAAAATATGTGTTTTTGTTCTCTTGCTAAAAACTTTAGCATTGTAAGGATCAGAGGACATAGAACCACTGTGCCACATGCTGGTTTGGCTTTGAGCTAAATCCAGAGGCAACACTTAAGGTATCCTGGTCTTCACCCTTTAAACCCACCAATTGGGATTTGGGTTTGCTGCGGTATTCCCAGGCCATTACCTCTAGAAGTAATCTCAGTAATATGGCAGCTGACATTACTTTAGACCAATATATGCAAAAACAAAAGTCAGCACTTCCACAAATAAATTAAAAATGAAGGGGACATATGCCATGGCTGCTATTTTAGACCAAAGTGCAGTATCGGAGGGTGTTAACAGGAGCCTAGTCAGACAATCCAGGTTGGGACAGGCAGCACAACTTTAATGCGGGAAACAAGCCTGAGGTCAAATCATGAAGAACAAGTTTAGTATGGTTAATCAGGTCAAAAGTCAGGGCAGGCAGCAGACAGAAGAGTAGTCAGGATAAGAAACCAGGGTAGGTAACAGAGATGAATAAGTAGTCAGGAACAGCCAAAATCAGGAACCAGAGAAACACAACAAACAAGTAGCACCTTAAGTGATACCAAAAGATGAGAATACTCAGGCACCCTCCATTAGGGGAGGATGCCTGCTATATTCATTAGTCACCAATGATTGGCAGGGGAAGAATTTGTGAAGTGTGCACTGGCCCATTAAGAATGCAGCTGAGTACACATGCACACCTTTTGAATCTCTATCACAGCTAGAGCAGATGCTGGAGTCAGGTGTCAGGGAAAAGGGAAGATAATATGCATGCTGCAGTTGCCAAGAGAGGTAAGCTGGCATCATCAAACTGTAACACCCATCCAATTTACCCCTAATTACTTGTTTACTATTTTTGTGAGGAATTTAAATTATTTTCCTCTTTTTAACCCTAAAACTTGATCTGCAGGACACCTACCCTGATAAGAACAACCCCACTTTCCAACCGATGCCTTATTGCCCCTGTTATTCCCTATATTATATTGTACACTCTCAAATGTTATCCAGGTGGTGTAAACTGTTAAAAAAACACGCTTGTTTCTTTTTTTGAGAAATTCATCACCATATCAGTGACTTCTGCTTTCAAAAAAACAGTTTTATAACTTGGCCCCTCCACACTTTGTATTCTTCACTTTTCTTGAGGCCTCTAGGTAACATGACCAGCACTCTGACAATGTTCTGTGTCCTGCAGTTAATAAGCCAGATTTATGTCAACTGTGATAGAGAAAAAAAAAACTTTTTTGCAGACAACAACCAATCATTTTGCAGTTTTAATTTTGAAGAGCAGCATATGAAATGAAACCTGCATTGTGATTCACTGCTATGGGGAAAAAAACACAGTTTTCTTTATGACATTTTAAATATAAAGCTGGACCCATTAACTGCAGGACACAGACAGAGTCAGAGTGCTGGTAAGGTGACCTGGAGAACAGAAGAAAAGTTCAGAATACACAGCAAGGAGAAAATGAAATGTAGGACTGGAACCTTCACAGTAGAGGTCAGTGATATTGTGAGGGATTTCTCAAAAAAAATCCCTGCAGTGTTTCTATAAAGGAAGTTGTCGACTCTATGCTTCATATCCTAGGCACGTTTTTGCAACAGCAAAGACAATATGCTCAATAAGGTAATTTGCTATGATAATTAAATGGGGTTAGAAAGCAAAATAAGCATTTCCAATGACCTGCAAAATAAATCCTCATTCCATACAAATCATCAGTTGTTCTTTTTTAGTTATACACAAAATAACTCCAGAGGATGAAAATTATATGAATATGCTTGCATATAAGCATATGCACAGTATATATTTTTAATAAATTCTTTTTTTATTGCTTACAAATAACAAGTATACAGATGAAATACAATAGTAGGCATTATAAGTACACACTCGTTCATTTTCTTATGTGAAAATTACAAAGTAAACTTTTTTGTAATTAGGCGCAAGAGGTTGGGGTGTAGAGGACAGGGTTAGGGTGGAAGGGGTAGAGGAGGACTTAAGGGGGGGAGAAAAGGAGAGGTAAGAGGGGATCCATATGGATTCTAATAGTACTGTAAGATACAGATCTATGAGTTTAAGTAATTTGGCAAAGAACTAGTTTTAAGGATACAAAAAAAAAAATACAGAAACCATACAAAGCTGTTTGATTATACTCTAGTCCCATCTTGGGCATGTTTGATAGATGAATAGGAGCTACTCATCCAGGGACCCCAAATAGTTTTGAATTTCCCATGAGATCTATTTGACCAACTCATAAGCTCCTCAAACCTATGAATCTCATTGACCTTGGATAACCATTGAGTGATTGTAGGTGCTAGGGGTTGTAGCCACATTAATGGAATTAATAATTTTGCAGCCGAAATGAGATGTGTGATAAGGTTGGTTTTTGAGGGTCTGTAATTTGCTGAAGGCCTAGATATAAACAAGTACTCTGGAAGTAGACAAAACGTGCTATCAGCTACATCTCGAATTATTAACTCAATCTGGTTCCAATAGGGACGCATTAAAGGGGTTGTCCCGCGGCAGCAAGTGGGTCTATACACTTCTGTATGGCCATAATAATGCACTTTGTAATGTACATTGTGCATTAATTATGAGCCATACAGAAGTTATAAAAAGTTTTATACTTACCTGCTCCGTTGCTGGCGTCCTCGTCTCCATGGTGCCGACTAATTTTCGCCCTCCGATGGCCAAATTAGCCGCGCTTGCGCAGTCCGGGTCTTCTCCTGTTCTCTATGGGGCTCCGTGTAGCTCCGTGTAGCTCCGCCCCGTCACGTGCCGATTCCAGCCAATCAGGAGGCTGGAATCGGCAATGGACCGCACAGAAGCCCTGCGGTCCACGGAGACAGAGGATCCCGGCGGCCATCTTCAGCAGGTAAGTATGAAGACGCCGGACCGCCGGGATTCAGGTAAGCGCTGTGCGGGTTGTTTTTTTAACCCCTGCATCGGGGTTGTCTCGCGCCGAACGGGGGGGGGGGGGGTTAAAAAAAAAAAAAAAAACGTTTCGGCGCGGGACAACCCCTTTAATGGGCAGGACCACCATATGTGTGTTAGGGAGCCTACATGTCCATTGTAATGCCAGCACAGTTTTGAGTCTGATAGTTTGTAAGCAAACAGCCATTCCAGTGACTTGTATGCACAGTATATATATTGACATGCCAAAATTCATGGAATAGAGGAGCTAAAATTGTGTAGCACCCTTTCTAGCTCAGCAAAGTGCAGCAACTCAATGTGACTATGATTCCACAAAAGTGGACAGAAGATGCCTTTGACACTCACCCATGTCATCACCATTTGCAGTGCTATCATGAACGATGAAACTGGACTGCTATAGAGTAGAACTGAGTTGTCTTAAGTGGCAAATCCAGAGTTAGTTTAGGCACTGACAACGGCTGTATTTAAGTCTAGAGACTTAGGTATGAGTGCCTTAATCCTGCTTTTGCTGTGGAGCAGCACATTTTCCCCACTGTAGGTTTAATTATCTAGGGGCAATCACATATTACAGTTTGAGACCCCTAGTAGTGGTATGAGGAACAATGATTTACGTTTCTCCTGAACTGCCAAAGGGACTCTGGGATCACATGACACTGGAGCAGTCAGGATGGACGAGTCAGCTTGGTGCACGGGTGGCTAGATGCAGGGACAGACAGACAAACAAGGCCCTAATATCTGCCTACCAGCAGATAAAGGGGACAGGAAAGGCTCAGGCATCCACTCACCAATAGATGGATAGGACAAAAAAAACAATAACCGGGCATCCAACAAACAGGGGATGGGTGGAAAGACATAGACTAGAATACAGACATATCACTAAGACAGACAAATGACCAAAACACTTACCACACATTCCTGTACACATAACCATATGGAATAACTATAGAATGCACAAGGTATTTGTTCGTATTTTGGTCAAGACACTTAAGCCCGCGAAGCCCACTTAAAGGGTCCTTGTTATCTCGTGGGTCCAAACTCTAATGAGACAACTAACCTCAGGAAACCTGCCTGCATGCAGGATGATCGTCCCAATAGGGACAACCTCCTGCTGGAACCTATGGACCTAACATGTCCTAGATGACAAACAATCCCAAGCAGGACAAGACATAGCTTATACCAAAATTCCAGGGATTGCAATACCACACAGAACACCATTGCAGCTCAAACCCACAGAACAAACAGCATGAATGCACACAAGGTGAAATTAGCAAAACAAACCTCCTCTAACCAGAGAGGGGCTGGTATTTATATGTAGCAGACCAGTGGTGATTGGCTGGCTGGAGAACACCACACCCAGCCAGCACAATCATGTCATACCTGTGGAAATGTGCTCCTGGAAACTCATAGTACTGCAGGTCCCAGAAGCACAACCTAACACAATGAGAGCTCAGCAATATGTTCACGGCATGCTGCAGCCATATATGTTGCCTCTCATGAAAGGGTTTCCAAGAAGCATTTTTCAGCAAGACAATGCTCAACTGCACTCAGCAAAGGTGGCACAGGACTACTTCCACAACATTGTTCCCAGACTTGAGAAAGATTGCTAAAGTCGAAACGTTGCCTGTATATTTTCTGAACATGGAGCAATAAAGGCTGATTTTTTATTGAACACACCATTGATGCTGCCACTTTCTGCGAACATTTAACTACTTAGGGTATTGAAGGTCCATGGTCCCCACTGTGGCTTGGCATGCTGTGATACTTCTGCTGATTTTCTGCATCTGAAGTGAGTGCTGCAGGATTTCCTTTGCTTTGGACTGTGCTTCCACAACATTGTCACACGTCCGTGACCTGCTCACTCACCAGATTTATCGCCAATGAAACATGTATGGGACCATCTGAGATGCCAATTTTGACTGTGTGTGAGTCTTCATGATCTAGAGGCTCTGTTACAGCAAATGTGGATCAATATGACACAGTATACCTGTAAGCCTTCATGCCTGCCAGTATCGCATCTTGTATCCAAGCTAGAGGTGGTACAACAGGGTACAGGAGTCTCCATACCTACCCGTATCACATCTTGCATCTACGCTAGAGCCAGCCCAAAAGGGTGCTAGAGTCTCTCTTTATGGGGTCAGTTTCCTGCAATAAATGATCCATTTGCTCTGATATTGTAATTATGTAATTATATCAATATTACTATCACACAGATAAAGTTTCATTTGATTCCGACAAGTACTTGATTTTTCTTTATAATAAGTGTGCAAAGGTATGGATGCAGAAAGAGCTGTCCAGTGCTGAAAGTATATCGCATCTTCTAAGCATAAAGGGTGAATTTAGGAAGAGCAAGATTTTCCTATACACTGTTAAATGAATGTCATATTTAAAATGCCAAAGTAAGTTGAACACTTTTGTTATTATTCACTCTTCTTCCATCTTTCCTCATTTACTAATATTTCAGTAAAAATGATAAAATTAGCTTACCAATATGGTCCTCTAGTATTACTATATGGCATTTTACTTAGTAGAAGATCTCATTCTCCTGTCTGCAGTTGTATCATGGCTAAGTATTAGGCAAATGGTGAGCAGTGTGACAACTTATGAGTGACAGTTTGTGCAATATGTGTGATTGATGTATGTAATATGTATGCTATGTGTAAGCAGCACATGTGAGGCAAGTGTGGCATGTGTCTAGTGTGTCAGTAGTACATGTACAGCCTGTATCCAAGATGTGAGTTGCATGTATGAGTGTCACCTGTATAGCATGTTCCAAAGTATGCATTGCACATGTACAAAATGAGTCCAGTGTAGGAATGGTGCCTGAAAGAGGTTCACCACAGTTCTTGTACAGGCGCCTATGCAGTCAGTGTTATCACTTTGCTTGCCCATTAAGCCCATAATAGGCTAGTCATTAAGAGATTAAGAACAGAAAAATGTTCTTACAAATTGTCAAATTAATGCCATATTTAAAAAGTAAGTTGACAATTTATAGATATATGCATTACATTAACATGGCTGCAGGTAGCAAATAAAACCGAAGACTGGAAGAAGCTACCTTCAATGTTTAAGACCAAATGCTAAGTTCATGTGTAGTTTTCTACAGCACTTTATTATGGTGATAGAGCATGCCTGAAGTGATGGCAATGAGCGGTAAGAAAAAGTGAATGTTCTTGAAATTAAGAATTGCAGAAATAAATCTCTCATTAATAGACATCCATTGAAATGGAGATCAGCTGATGGAGCCTAAAGGTGTTGCCTTGCCTAGAGCCCTGTTTATTCACGATCCATTAGATGATTAGCAGGAGCTGATGATGCAAGAGAAGAAAATGTTAAATGATCACTGACAGCATTAAAGAATACCTCCAGACAAAAATGAAACCTCGACTGTGCTGATGAATTCTTATGTGCAGTATTCCTCTTGGAAGAAAGAAAAATAGAATAGTCAGCTCAATCCTGATCATTTTTCACCCACAGGTATTGATTAGCATTAGGAAATTTTGGGAAATGCATGGACAAAAGCAGAATTGATGAACTCAAATGTGAGGTGCATTCACACGAACGTATATCGGCTCGGTTTTCACGCCAAGCTGATATACGTCGGCTCTCTCTGCGGGGGGGGGGGGGAGTCTGGAAGAGCCAGAAGCAGGAACTGAGCTCCCGCCCCCTCTCTGCCTCTTCTCCACTCCTCTGCACTATTTGCAATGAGGAGAGGTGGGGCAGGGGCGGGGTTAATCTGTGCCACTTAGCCCCGCCCCCACCCTGCCTCCTTTCATTGCAAATAGCGCAGAGGGGCGGAGAGGGGGTGAAGAGGAGGCAGAGAGGGGCGGGAGCTCAGTTCCTGCTCCTGGCTATTCCACCCCCCCCCCTCCAGATGAGGACGACGTATATCAGCTCGGCGTGAAAACCGAGCCGATATACGTTCGTGTGAATCCAGCCTTAAGAAAAATATCCTGTGATACTAAACCAAATCCAGCACCTAAAATGCTCTAAAAACACAACTTTATTTTTTACTTATTCAAACATACTGCTGGCAAACAGAAACTTCTATGTTTCGAGCTGTAAGTTTTTAATCCCTTTAAAAACGTTGCCTATTTTGGACATAAGAACGCAAGATTTTGGGGGGAATTTTCATCTCCACTTTTCAAAAGCCATAACTTTTTTTTATTTTTTCGTCGACATCGCTATAAAAGGCCTTGTTTTTTTGCATGGCGAACTATAGTTTATATGGGGACAATGGTAAAACTTTAAATTTTTTTGGAAGGCAAGGAGAAAATACACATCAATTCTGCTATTGTTTTTTTTTCCTACAGCGTTAATCATATAGCAAAATTGTATATACATTTTTAAGATATTTTCACTTATGCATAATAAAACCATTTTTTAAAATTATTCTTTTATTTTTTTGCATCGCTGAATTCAAAGTCCCATAACTTTTTTATTTTTCCATCAACAGAGCTCTGTGAGGGCTTGTTTTTGTGTGATGAGATGTAGTTTCTATTGGTACTATATTGTTGTACATTAGAGATGAGCGAACGTGTTCTTAACGAACACTTACGCACCCGAGGACTTCAGTGTCCGCGCGTAAAGATTCGGGGGGCGCCGGGGGGCGGGGAGAGGCGCGGCGGCGCGGGCGGCAGCAGCGGGGAACAGGGGGGAGCCCTCTCTCTCTCCCTCTCCCCCCCACTCCCCGCCGCACCCCCCCGCGCTGCCACGGCGACCCCCGAACTTTTTTCGCCCGAGCACGGAATTGCTCGCAAAGTTCGGTGTTCGGGCGAAAAGGGGCGGAGCCGAACACGTTCGCTCATCTTTATTGTACATACATCTTTTTGATAATTGTTATTGCATTCTTTACAGTTTTGCCATGTAGAACAAATGATGTGTTCAATTTATTGTACAGATTATTATGGATATGATAATACAAAAACTTTTTTTTTTTAAATAAAAAGGGAAGAAAGTGTGCAAATTTTTTTCTTTTTTTACTACTCTTATTACTATTTTTTAGGTCCCTATAGAGGACTTGAAACAGAAAAGCTATGATTGTTATGATAATGCATTACAATAGCGATCACAGGCCATGGCTGGCCTGGACACCAGTGTTTGGCGTCTGGCTGTTATAGCCTTCATGATTACATAGCAGAGAGCTGATGAAGTCACAGATTGAGCACACTCCCTCTGTGAATCCTTTACATGCCATGATCTTCATTGATTGAGGCATGTAATCGGTTAACAGCAGGGATTGGTGTTCTCATCAATCCCTGCTGTTGCAGCAGGAGACCTGCTGTCCTGTCAATCACAGCCGGCTCCCACTGCAGGATGCCAGGGGCTCAGGTTTGACCCTGTGCCATCCACAGAACATAAGTTTACAGCCTGTTGCGTATGTTTTTATCCTGTTGTGCTACATCCTGTTGTATTAAGTACCAGGATATAAACTTATGTCCTGTGTCATTAAGGGGTTAACTATAGCTAATGTTCCTCTGTAACTATTAGACATTAAAAAACGTAGTAAATGATGCAAGATATCTCAAGTCACGTGTTGTGCTTAAAAAAATCACAGATCAAACATATAAACTGAGTAATACTGTACACTGCGTGGGCAGGTGTGTTGTACAAATAGAAGAACCAGTTACCTGTTTGACAACACAGCTCTGAGTGTAAGCCAATTTTTTACAAAACAATTACATGACACCCTTGTCTTATCCTCCTTATTCACCATATGACCTCATGTCCATGGGCGGGTTGGGTTCCGTGGGTGGGAGTCCCGCCGCGGGATCCGACTCTGCCCGCGACATGAGGACATTACTTATCAGTCCACAGTTTAGCCACCTGCATATTGAGGGGATGCAGCTATCTGCCCTCTTGTATCAGTAAGTATCTGGCTGCTTTCAGTGATTGTTTGATTTTATATTTTCCTTTCTGTGATACAATTACTTACCAGTCTGGATGTGTGCGGGTCTTCCGTTGCCTCTTCCATGCATTTGGATGGGCGCGATGGCATGTGGGCAGGCCTGCTGGCTGGCACGCCCCCTGCACGTGCATAGTGGAGATTTTTTTAAAATCTCCTGCTGGCTGGAATACTGCCTCAGATGGGTTCCTAGAGGATGCTGGTCATTTATCCATTATCCCTTTCCCACGCAGTACTGAGTGTTTGGTGTTATGCATGCTGCTAGTTGGAGTTGCTTTCCCCACCTCCCAAATGGTCTGGACACCTGATCTCTCCATCCGCATGTTCTGCAGACCTCTTCTCCCTTCCCTTTTATCAGGTGTGGCCTCCAGACATCTGATGTCCTATATGTTGTCAGGTGGGTGATATCAGACAACATGTTCCTTTTACTTCAGATTGGTATGTAGCTTTCTTTTCTCCTTCTGGGTGTGAGGACACTTGAACTAGGTCCTGTTTTATCTATGCATGCATGAAGTTCTCAGTGGGGTTTCCCACAGACTTTTGATGTGAACAGTGACTTGTTTAGTGTCTGCCTGAAGGTGTGGACTACACTCAGTGTGAGCAAGGTCCTGTTCAGTATATGTCTGAAGGCATGGACTACACTTGGTGTGAACAAGGTCCTGTTCTGCTTAGTGTTCCCCTTATGTTGCAGTCACTTGGTGTGATTAGGGTTGTGTTCTGTGTATGTCTATAGGTGTTGACTACACTAGGTGTGAAGTGCCCTGCTTCAGTGTATATGTCGTATTTTCCTTGGTGTTCCTGCCTGTTATCATGTAGGGCAAGCCAGGCCCATAGGTTCCAGCTTGGGGCCATCCCTATTCACACGATTGCTCCATTTGTAGGCAGGGTTTCCTTTTGTGGTTTTAGTTGTCTTGCCAGAGTAGAGTATAAAACATTTATATATATATATATATATATATATATACACTGGAGAACAGTGGAGGAAGACACCAGGTACTTGACTCTGAATGTGCCAGTTAACCCATAGACTATTAATAATCTTTCCATTAACTTCTCCTTTACAAACAGACCTATCACTAACATTCAAAATGTTTTTTAGGTTTGACATCAATTTTCCTTATCTGCCTATCTGTGACTGTACATAAGTTTTTGGGTTACATGCACATTTCAGTCCATATATAGTAACTGAGCTTATAAATACAAGAATGATGGATATGAGTGACTGTGGGTCTATACTAGATGCATAAAAGCCGATCGATTTTGCCTTCCACAAAACTCTTGTCTTGTGCTTTTACTGAGCACAGCAGTAGCCCTGATAATATAATCTGCATTGAGTATGCAAGACTGCCAGAGCAGACATCATTTACTCATCTCTTTAATTCATGACATGTCAGAAATAAGGCTGAGACAATGTGCAGTCAAAGGAAATCATGAAGAAAATGATATCTCAGAGTTGCAAACGGTTTATAGTTAAAATAAGCTTAATGCAGCATTTCACATTCTTCTGAAGAAAATGTGTGTTTTTGTATAGCAGCATCGAGTATGTTTACAGTCTATAAAGAATCTTCTGTTTGGAGAAGGGAGGCTCAAAATAACATTAGTGGACTTACCCTTCAATTACATCTGCTGATCCCATCACTGCTATCTTCTAATGCCTTTACAAATATCAATCAAGAAACCAACACAGAGGAAGGTGTCCTGGTTATTACTGCAAGTCAAAGAGCAGGCTTGTGACAGACAACACAGAAAATAAACAGGGTGAGCCTGGTAACTGCTTGAGTGCTGGAAGTCAACTAGCTAAAGGTCTTTTAAGAAAATGTACCTTATCATTTTAAAGGTGTCGGATGTAGACAGGCCCATGTAAAATGACTTGTATGGAATGATAGGGGAGGGTCTGATTAAGCCCCTCTCTATTAGGGTCCTTTTACATGGGATGACTGGCAGGCACTTAAAGGGGTTGTCCCGCGAAACAAAGTTGGGGTATACACTTCTGTATGGCCATATTAATGCACTTTGTAATGTACATTGTGCATTAATTATGAGCCATACAGAAGTTATTCACTTACCTGTTCCGTTGCTAGCGTCCCCGTCTCCATGGTGCCGTCTAATTTCAGCGTCTAATCGCCCGATTAGACGGACTTGCGCAGTCCGGTCTTCTCCCTTCTGAATGGGGCCGCTCGTGCCAGAGAGCTGCTCCTTGTAGCTCCGCCCCGTTACGTGTGCCGATTCCAGCCAATCAGGAGGCTGGAATCGGCAATGGACCGCACAGAAGACCTGCGGTCCACCGAGGGTGAAGATCCCGGCGGCCATCTTCGCAAGGTAAGTAAGAAGTCACCGGAGCGCGGGGATTTGGGTAAGTACTATCCGTTTTTTTTTTAAACCCCTGCATCGGGTTTGTCTCGCGCCGAACGGGGGGGCTATTGAAAAAAAAACAACCCGTTTCGGCGCGGGACAACCCCTTTAAACACCCAACCGTCGTCCCAGTGATAATCGCTCTTGTAGTTTTACGCAGTGATGATCGCTCAGTGAATGGGGGTGGAATAACACAAGCTGATCATCATTTGATTGTTATGCCTGTATAAACTGAATGACGAACGATAATCGAAAAAACTATCATTTGCTGATCAGTCAATGGTAGTATTGCAATTGCAGTCGCAAAGAGTGGTTCTTGACTTGTAGGACATGGCGTAAGAGGGGAAAAGGAGGAGAAAAGTACTGGAATTGGGCATGGGCAGAGGAAGAATAAAATGCAGATAAAAGGTGAGAAAGGGATATACAAGTTATAACAGAACAGGTTGTGCTACATAAGTTTCTTCAAGATGTCCAAGTGTCAAAATTAGTAAGTCATGAAAGTATTAAATGTGAATGAGAAGAAGAAATGAAGTGCTGTTTATATATCATATAGTTTATAGTAGTTCATATAGTATACATATAGTATACATATAGTTCATATAGTAGTTTATAATAGTATTATTTGCCCTCTATATTGAGGAAACATATGGTTTCTACAATACTATCATTAGTGTTGAGTGGTAATTAAATTATTTAGGTCCGGAGTGCCCAACACAGTTTTCTAAAAATGATCATGAGTTGAGACAACCAATTTCAACTCCCTTTAAACTTAATGGAAATAAATATCAGGTTCACTATTTTGCCTTCCAGAAGGTCACCAATGCAGCCAATGCCCCTAAATTGCATGGGAATACAGCCACACAACTGGGGCACTTTGTGCTCATTCCAAAAATTGGTAAAAATAGTGTACAGTGGTGTGTAGGTTACTCATAGCATAGGGGTTTCAGTGAAAACAAAATAAGGTCCACACAGGGTCCCCTAGATCAATCATTAAATAAAGGGATACAGCAATGGTGCTTTTTTTTAAAAGCAATGTCATAAATTTTCAAAGGACAAATTCTACCAGTTGAACAGAATACCCAAACACAGGTCTCCTCCTCCAAGCAAAAGCTATAGAGCTACCAAAAATTACACCAAGCAAAACATCACATGTGGTACTTGTTTTAAAAGCAATCTGCTAAGGACAATTTCTACTAGGTCAACAGAATACTCAAGCATGAGCCTTCTCCAAGGAACAGCTGTAGCGCTACCAAAAATTACACCAAGTGAAACTGTGTGCTGTTTGTTTAAAAAAGCAACTTCAAACATTTGTTAAAGGACAAACTTTACCTGGTGAACAGAATGTAGGGGTCCAGACTTAATTGCTGTGGCAATGAACAGACTATTACCACAATATATGCCAAATTCCCTACATGCACCAAATTTGCACCAACATGTTGCAATGTATTGCTGAGCATGCCCAGTGAGGTCTTTCAAAGGCAGATGATGTCAGGATTATAAGATACTCAGTAACTGCACCACACAGTCTATTCAAGAAGTGTGAGCTGCTGTGAGAGGTGCTGTCTGAAAGGGAGACCAAAGATGTGATTGCTGCCTGGAAGCAGATAGCAGGATACCAGTAGAGAGAGAGGGAACTGGAACACTGATCAGAGCAGGCTGGATAAACCCCATGTTAGGCTTTGCCTGCAGAGCCATCACCAGCTTTTTCAGCTGAGTGACTACTCTCCCTTAGACATATAAGTTTCTGCAGAGTATGTTGGCATTTACCATGTGCAGTGCTATATGAAGACTAGGTTTTGTCAAATATAGATATCTGTGCTGCTGTGAAGGGTGTCTAAAGGTGGTAGGAAGAAGTGAAGGAAGAGGGGGGTGAGGAGGGAACAAACATGAATGAATTTTCTGCAAGTCTTGAGGGTATCATGAAGCGTGGGCCACCCTTTTTGGCTTAATGTCCCATGTCAAAGACGTTAACCCAGTGTGTTCTTAAGTATATGTATTGTAAGATTGCCCTAGGAATACTCTTAGTTTTATAAACAAAATTGTAATTGCCAAATGCAAAAAAATACCCATAGGTAATTTGTCCTAAAATATAAATACGTTATTACTCAAAAATAGACAAAGGCAACATCAAAAAAAATTATAAAATAAAGGGGCAAATGGTGGTAGCAATATAGTGTGACTAACAGTCATCAGTCAGTATCGTGTGTATAATTGTGCATATACACACTTACACATAGGCCTGGATGGCCAACTTCCAAAAGCCTATGTAGAAATTAGTAGGTCAGCGCCACTACATCCCAATTAAAAGTCTAATCTTTAGTTACCTCGACATGTTTCTCCTTATGGTGTCCTCAGGAAAAACAACAGCCAGCGCTATAACCCTGAGGATGCCATAAGGTGAAACATGTTGGGGTGGCTATAGCTTAGACTTTTAATAGGGATGTAATGGCGCTGACCTACTCATTTCTAGGCTTTTGGAAATTGGCCATCCAGATCTATGTTTACATGTGTATATGCACAATTACATACACAATACTAATTGATGACTGTTGGTCATGCTATATTTGGCAATTAGAATTATGTTCTTAAGTATATGTAACACCCCTGGCCATGCTTGTTGCAGCAAGAGTATTACAGAAAGCCTACATAACATTGTCACACTTCCGCCAGATTTATCACCAGTAGAACTTCAACAGCCTGTGACTTTGCACAATCTAAAGGCTCAGTTATAGTAAAAGTAGTCAATAATACCACAGGATACTGAATTGAACTTGTATGCCTCTAGGCTCACCCGTATCAAATCTTGCATCTAAGCTAAAGGCGGCCCAATAGGGTACTAGAGCCTCCCTTCAAGTGTTCAGTTTTCCGCAATAAAATATCAGTTTGCTCTGATATTGTAATCAATGTTGCAATCACACATGTAAAGTTTCATTCGATTGTGAAAACTCATTCTAAGTGCTTAATTTTTCTGACAATGAGTGTGTATGTATATTATGCAGAAGCTGGGACCAGTAGGAACTGGGAGTGGCAGAAGAAACACTGATGAGCATAACTGCTTTGGTGAAGTGCATTTAAATTTTAAAATGTACTCCTCCCACTTCCGGCCTCTGTTCACCCGCTGACAATGGGAGGAGTGATCATGTGACAAGCAGGATCAGACATACCAGATCTGATTTAGCAACGCTTTTGATGATTATCATAGCCAGAACCAGAGCACAACAATGGAATCAGACTCATAATGTGTTTTTCTGCATACACATATAACTACATCATCTTTCTAAGCATTGTTAGTATGAATTATACTACTCTATATAAAAAAGCTATCTGTGTGATACTTACAAAAATAGTATGTTAGTATTATATAGGTGATATACTGTAACATATTGCCAGGTCATCACCACTTCAAAAAAAAAAAAAAGTTTAAAGCACTTCAGTTAAGTTATCACTTAGATTTTGCATGTTAATACATAATCAACTTTTTTTTTATCGAGAGCTTATTACAGATAAATGAAAGCCCATGGTGAATCCCTCTCATTAAAATCAAAGATTCTTATTTCCACTTCATTGAATTTCATTACGTAATTATATTGTGTTACTGTTAAAGTGTAGGTTGATCTTTGGTGGACTTACTCTCATATCTAATTGAACACCCTAATGAAATATACATATTATCTAAATAGTAGAAGTGTTCTACATAATGAAGGTCAGCCATGGAGAGTTTAAATTCCCACCTGCTCCAACAGAACAGACTATGTACAAATAGTCACAATTATCTGCTGTTCCATTGACAGAAATTGGCTACCTTATATAGCAGTCTGTTTTCAGATAATGGCTTGACAGTACAGCAAGTACAGAACTTGAATTCTCTATACTCTTGAAAACTTTTTGTTACAGCATTTTAAATTGGGTATTGCTTATTGGTATTGGGTGACGTCCAGCCTACAGTATGTACAAGTAGCAAAACACAAAGTATAAAACACCCTGTATGTGTTGAAAGTCAGTGCCACTCTCCATTAAATCACACCTGCTTAGCCCAGCAAGAAATGCTGCTCTGCCTTTAAAACACTAAAATAGACAAATCACCAGGTCAGGATGTCATATCATTCCAATTTCTAAAGGAATTAAGTGTAGCAATAGACTGGCTCTTATTTTTAATATTAAATATTCTATAGTGATGGTCAGTTCCACAGGATTGACACATAACAAATGTGGTGCCAAAATTCAAAAAGGGGTCAAAATGTGATCCTGGAAAGCACAGGCCTGTAAGTTTAACCTCTATTATGGGTAAAATATATGATAATTTTCTAAGAGATGCTACCGTGGAGTATTTTAATGAAAATAACCTGATAGTAAAGTTTCAGTAAGGGGTTATGAGGCTCCATTCCGTCAAACTAATCTGATCAGCTTTTATGAGGAAAGATCTAGGCTGGTCCAGGATAAACCTGTGGATGTTGTGTATCTGGACTTCAAAGCATGAGCTCTGTGTTATTTCCGTATTCAGCTTTTACGCACCACTCCTAGCACAGACGCAAGGCAATGCTCACAAATAAACACCGGTACGTTCAACGCAAAACACCCAAACCACCACCCAAACACAATCATGGGGAAATCTAGCCCTACAGCCAGAAGAGGGAAAACCCCTGCCTAAAGTAGGGCTATTGCCCCGATAGGGATGGCCCATGCTTGAACTTAAGGGCCACCTGCACTTATCCTAGGTGGAAAGAGGGAATATCTAAGAACAGGTGGTAACAGTTGTAGGCAGCAGAAGTGATGACAAAAGCAATTCCAATGTACAAATAATACACCAGCTACTTAACTGAATTAGGATGACAACTCCAAGGGAAATGTGAACTAGACCAACTTCACCACAAGAAATGAATAATCAGCAACTAGTAAGAGCAGGGGCTGAAATATAAACACCCACTCTAATAGATTGGCCATCCAGGGAAAACACCTAGGGGAATCTCAATATACAACACCCAATGACCTTTTAAAAACAATGGCGGAATCCTAAGGGATTATAGACATACGATCAAAGAAAGTGTCATAGTGCCACCTTAACCATTATGCCTCGACCTTGACACGGCCGTCGAACCATGACACTGTGGTCTTTCAGCAGTTACCATCATGAGCTAGGGTAAATGATTGAGGCTATAGTATTATTACATTATGTTGTGATTGATGGTCTCTGTGCCCCCCTGGTCTTTTATTCGCTGTCCCCCTCTTTTTGTGAATTATATTTAGTGCATGTGCTGTGAATGGTTATTCATACTTTTTTTTTTAAGTAAATTTCCTGTTTCATCTGCATTCATAATTGCACTTTATTATTTTTTATTATAGTTATACTGACTATATATAGATTGTGCTGCAATGAATACTTTAATACCTCTATTTCATTAGAAATGTATTTTTTGTGAGTCCTTTATAATGGTCCACTGATGATACATAGGTACTTGTGCTTTAGTTATCTTTTTTGTAAATTGCCATCTTTATTTTTCTGGAGTCCACGTAGCTTCCCACTTCTGTCTGTCTGTGTTTCATATTGCAATTTTGGTATACTATATATCTGTGTTTTGGAATTAATAAAAATAATCCTGGCAATTTATTGGCCAGTATCTCCTTCTGTGTGTTTGGTTTGTATTGTTTGGTGAAGGTGGCATTAATTAATGTTTATGTTGAGGTTACATAGGTGTTGAACCACTATCCAATTCTAAGAGCAACTTGAGATTAGCGTGTGGGCAGATACACTTGTCTCAGTACAACATATTTGTGCAGTGAACGAGGTTGATTTGTCAGCGCTTCTGAGCCTAGAACTGTACTTTTTTGTGTTGGCCGGCCAGGCGCTTTTACGTCGCGGGAATACAGCCATGCAATCTGATGCATTGGAATCCAATACATCAGATCACAGCATATATTGTCCGACTGTGAAAACAGCGACCGAAATACGCTCATGTGAAAGAACCCTTAGGCTGGTCTCACACGAATGGGTTGGATACTGCGTGCAGGAGCCAACAGCCAAATCCAACCCTGTCCCTGGCCGGAGACTGTGCCATCGGATAGGCACAGTACATATTTTTTTTCCAAATCTCTATTTTAGGCGATGATGCGGGTACCCATAACCTATCCATAATGTCAATTGTGGATGGACCGCCGGTCAGACAGCTTCCATTGACTTCAATGCACACGCTTGCATATCAACATGCCCTGGGTGTGCAAAAAATGTACAGTTTTACGGTATGTGCAGACATGCAAATATCGTTCACTGCACAAATACCTTTTGCTGAGGCAAGTGTATTTGCACATATGCTCGACTGAAGGAGCCCTAACGCTGCTTTCATGTCTGTGGTGGAGGTTCCATTTTCTTGCTCCCCTCAGGGAATTTTCTGGCTGAACGGATCCATCTTATGACGGAACCAAACAGCACCAAAAGGACCCCATTGACTATAATAGGGTCCATTTGGTTTTCGATCAGCTACTCAACATTTTACCGGAAGAAAAAGCACGGCATGCAGCGCTATTTCTTTCCGAACGGCGGTTCCAGCGCAGATGTGAACCCGGACTAAGTTATTCTCATTATGTAAAAAACTCCGATCTACATTCTGTTTTGCATTTTGAGCATATGACTAATTAAGTAACACTTTGCTAGTAATTATTAAATTGTCTGCTGGAGAGCAGAGAAATTTTAGCCATTAGTCACTGTAAAAGGTGACAATTTGGATGAATTTCACACTGAGGTTGTAAAGTAGTGAACAATAGTGACATGATTTCATGGTGGTAACATGCTGTGACATAAATCCCACTGGTTCATTAACTCTGCCAAGACTTAACTGGCTACTAAGACCATCAATTGACATGTTTAGTCTCAGGTCTTTTATGCTCTTTAAACCCTAATAACTGTAGGTGTTTCACACTATAATGACCAGAGCAATTTTCACATTTTTGCGTGTTAGCATTGTTAAGGAGAAATATTGTTCCCAGCCAGATACTCCTTTCTATGACTTCATAAATATAACTAATAAATGGAGATAATAATAATGATAACTTTCTTTCTTATTATAGCCCCAATATATTCTGCAGCCCTTACGAATCATAGTTTCTACTGATGTTGTTCTGTGATATTCATCCATTTACGTGTCAATATGCCTAGAAGCTGGATAAGGAACAATTGCAAGCAATTACAATGTAATTGGGTGGATGTACGGTTAAATCCATAAAGTGGGCAAAGACAACTCATAGGAACATTTTTTGTCACCCCTGGAGAAACAGAACTTACAGTATATCACAGATGAGACTACCTTATATAATTTGTGTTTTCTGTATATAAATATAATGGCAACTTCGATAAAAGATTACAAGAGGAGCCTAGACATCTTTCTTGAGTGATACAAGATTACATGCCATAATCATTAAAGGGGTTCTGTCATTAGATAAAAATATTCTATACTTACCTATTCCTCCCCCATCAGTCTTCTCCTAGCCGATCTTCTCCTGTCTTCTGCAGTCCCCCTGGGTCATGTCACCTCCAACCGGATGATTCTTATTCTTCTGGTGACGAAGAGTACATTGTCAGCATTCTCCTTCCTGCAGAGAAATTTATGCTAAGTCACTAGTGATGTAGCATTCACAGCCTAGCAGGGAATGCCAAGCTATTGCCAAGACTGTGCATATGCTCTGTCTCTTACAATAGCATATGAACACCCGCGGCGAGAAAGCGTGCATGCGCAGTTTCAGCAATAGCTTGGCATTCTTTGCTAGGCAGTGAACATAATGTTACTAGTAATGTAACCTGCACTGACCTGCTGGAAGAAGAATGCCAAGAATAGACGCTCTGTAACAAGAAGAAGAGGATCAGACCAGCTTGTGGTGAGGTGACCTGGAGGAATGGAGAAGATCAGGGAGTAGAAGATCAGTAAGAAAGGGGAAGAAATTGGATCTGGGAGGAATAGGTAAGTATTGATTTTTTTTTCTAATGACTGAACACCTTTAATAATTTTAGAAGGGTTGTGAATCGTGATCCAAGGATTATTCCGATTGCCAGATTGGAGTCAGGAAGAAATATTTTCCCTTAAATAAGGAAAATTGTCTTCTGCTTTATTGGGTTTTTTTTTGCCTTTCTCTGGATCAATATGGGGAGAGGGTAATAGGCTGAAATGGATGGGCATATGTCTTTTTTCAGCCTTACATACTATGTTACTACAGTGGAATCTATATATATAAAGACGAAAGCCCTCACTGATTCACTGACTGACTGACTCACCACTAATTCTCCAACTTCCCGATGTCGTAGAAACATGACATTTTGCACAAGCATAGATTGTGTCCAAAATAGGAAAAATAATGGGGTCCCAATTCGATTATTCAATTCTAGCGCAAAAGAATTAGCGTCCAAATTTTAAGTACGTAATCTAATTCTCTCACTTCCCGGTGTCATAGAAACTTGAAATTTGGCACGAAAATTGATTATGTCATAAATAGGAAAAGTTAATGGGTCCCAACTCAATTATTCAATTCTAAGCACAAAAGAATTAGAGTCCAAATTTTACGTACTGAATCTAATTCTCTCTCTTCCCGATGTCAAAGAAATTTGACATTTGGCACGGGCATTGAGTATGTCATTAATAGGAAAAGTTAATGGGTCCCAACTTGATTATTCAATTCTAAGCGAAAAGAATTAGCGTCCAAATTTTAAGTACGTAATTTAATTCTTTCACTTTCCGATGTCATTTTATATAAAGGAAACGTTGCATGGTCACCTCCATGTGGTGTTTCCTGGGTAACGCAAAGAGCCATGTAAAATGGTGAACATATTTTTTTCCTCGGTATCTCTAAAGTAACGACTACTTTGTAAGATTTTCCATGTGAACACCAGATAAACACCAGTACCAAAATAACTTGGGCGAAGCCGGGTATATCAGCTAGTTTATATATATATATATATATATATATATATATATATATATATATATCTCAGTGACATGATTCATATCCTGCAGTAAGTGCATGCATGTGTAGGCTAAACACCCTTTCTGATGGGTCTGTGCACTCTTTATCTTGCATATGTTTATGAATTAATAGATTAAATATGCTGTCATTCAGCTGAGAGCTGCCCCTGATTGGTCCCTGCGCTGAGCCAATCAGAGGCAGCACTCACTCACCCATTCATGAATTCATGAATGGGTAAGTGAGAGCTGCCTCTGATTGGTGAGGCTGTGACCAATCAGAGGCAGCTCA
This sequence comes from Eleutherodactylus coqui, assembly GCF_035609145.1. Lineage (NCBI taxonomy): Eukaryota > Metazoa > Chordata > Amphibia > Anura > Eleutherodactylidae > Eleutherodactylus > Eleutherodactylus coqui. The sequence goes on along the minus strand of NC_089840.1, from coordinate 123,543,719 downwards.
TTCAGTAGGCGGAGATTTTAAATCCCCGCCTGCTGAATACTACTCAGAGCAGTTCAGGAGAACTGCCGGCCGGCCGCGGCTGAACTCCGTCTGCCGGGACCAGGTGAGTATATCTTTTTTTTTTTGTTTTTACACATTTCTGGATGAATTTCCGGGAAGGGTTTATATATTTAAGCCCTTCCCGACAATTCATCCCGCGCTCGCCGGCAGCCCATTGCTTTCAATGGAGCCGGCTGTATTGCAATGGGCAAACATCATTCTTCTCTGCCACAGCTGTTACAGCTGTGGCAGAGGAGAATGATTTGTCTACTATATGTTCTCAATGGGGTCGGCGCTGCTGCCGCCGGCTCCATTAGCGCATATAGAGAAGAGAACAGGAATCGCAGATCGCAGATAGGTGCGATCTGCGATTTCTGTTCTATAATTTATCGGACGAGCGCATGCATATATAGAAAAACACAATGTAGCACAAGCTGATCACAAGCAGACACCGCCAAGCTGTCATCCAATCATCGTTTGACAGATGGGTTGGGTTACCGCAACATATAAAGTTGCTAAATGTTAAAGCTAGCAGTAAAGGCACATTTACACTGGACGATTATCGCTAAAAATTTGCTAATCGATGATTGTTTTAGCGATAATCGGTGAGTGTAAATGGGCGGGGGCATCCGCATTTCGGGCACTTTTTGCTGATCATTAAAATCAGGCTCACTTGATTTTAATGATCAGTTCTATCAGTCGCTCTCCACAGGGGGGAAGAGGGGGATGGAGTGCTGATAGCATTGTGTCCCCTGGAGAACAAAGGATCTGAGCACAGATAATAGCTTTAGGCTATTAGCTGCATTCAAGTAATGCCTCATATACATACATAATTGGTATTTAAGTAGCTGAGTAGCTACTTAAATAGCATTTATGTATGTAAATGAAGCCTTCCCTGAACACAGCAAATAGCTGGAGGCTATTATCTGCATTCAGATCATCCTGAGCTCAGTAGCTGAGTAGCTACTTAAATACCAATTATTTGTTTTGCAAAACAATCCCTCAAGACTGTCGCTCAAACTGTTGTTTGAGCGATCTTTGAGCGATTATCTGCTCATGTAAATGCCAGTAAGGTCTGTGCTGTGCGTAAAGACATTGTGTGTTATTACAGAGGTGGCAAGGGATGAGGGGACTCCTGGAGGGTTCCATTAATCCCTGCAGGGAGTCCCCTCATCACTGAACACTGTGACAGCACTGTCATAGTATTCAGTGATGAGGGGTCTGCAGCAGGGACAAAATATTCCCCTGCCACAGCTGTCAAAGCAATGTTCTCCCATTGCTTTCAATGGGGCCTACGCTACTGCCACCCCATCAAAAGTAATGAGATGCAGGCAACCGCTGCAGTGATTAAGCCCTTCCCTGAAAATCATCCCTAGCTGCTGAAAAAAAAAATATATACATCGCCTTTCCGCCGCTGTCCAGCTCCGGGAGAAAGTGCTTCAGAAGAGTGCCCGGGATAAGACGCGCCGGAGCTGAACAGTGTCGGAGGGGTGATGTATATATTTATGGTAATGTATGGGGCAGCAGGGCAGGCACCATTGAAAGCAATGGAAGAACATTGCAGTCCTCTGCCACAGCTCTGATAGCTGTGGCAGATCCCCGCGGGGATGAAGGAATCCCCTGCCAAAGCTGCCACAGTTGTGGCAGGGGATCGCTATCTTCTCTGCAGGCTTGCTGGAATCGGGGTATTCAAAGCCCCGTCACCAGGAAGAGAGTGCTATGTCAATGCTTAGGACATGGCAGCCTGCCACAGTGCCGGAGACCAGCACAAGAGACTCAGATGCTGCCGGCTATGTGAGTATTGCTCTTTTTTTCATGTAGTTTAGCTAGGGCTTATTTTCAGAGGAGGACTTATATTTCAAGCTCCTCCTTCCCCCGAAAATTGGGGTAGGGCTTATTTCTAGGGAAACACGGTATGTCAAACACTATTGCAAGTTACTTTTATACTTAGCACCCAGGAAAGGCAGGAAAAGGAGGTGTTTGTGTTCTCTATGTAACCCATTGTATCTCAATGTAATGTGTATTGTCACTCCTTTAATGTGGCCATCAGTAAAGTATTCTAGACATCCTGAACTAATATTCTGTTACCTCTCTATTTGTAATCTCCAGGACCTCCTGCTTTGCTCCACTCTGGTCTGTTCCTCACACACTCTTCTTCAAGATTTCTCCTGTGCATCAGCTATACTTTGAAACTCACTATCCCAACACATATAACTGTCAAGCACTTAGGAAAGCTTCAAACAGAACCTGAAAACCCACCACTTTCAAAAAATCTACAATTTTAATTAACCCTGATGTCATCATAACAGGATCATCTTCTGCCCTCATCTATTGTCTCCTCCCCCTCCCTTGTAGTCTGTAAGCCCTTATAGCAGGGTCTTTTCTACCACTATATCAATTTTTTAGTGATTTATTTAATATTTATTGTTCTGTCATTATACATATGCAATGTATTTGAGCCCTCAATACCACAGGACATAATATTACATTTACAGAAATGAGCCTGCACCATCCCGCAGTGGGAGCCAGCTGTGACTGGCAGCCAGCTTCCTGCTGCAACAGCGGAGGTTGGTGAGAACACTGATCCCCACTTTTAACCCCTTACATGTCACGATAAATGTACATTGTGGCATGTAAAAAGTTCACAGAGGGAGTCATTACATTGTGGAGGGCCACTGACATGGTAGCCAGATACCAGACACTGGTTTCCAGTCCTGTCATGTCCTGTGATCGCTATTATGAGCAATAATGCCTTGCTGGAAAATGAATTATTATTGCAATCAAACCTAATATCAAAAATATATATTAATGTAAAAAACTATTTAGAAATTACAAGAAAAAACATTTTTTGAAGTCTTTTCTCTTTTTTTATAAAAAAAATAAAACATTTAAAACCCCCCACATATTTGGAATCATCATATCTGAAACAACCTGTACAATAATTTGAGCACACTATTTAATCTGCACATCCAAAATCTCAAAAAAATAAAACGACGAAGGACAAATACTTATTTTGTTCATTTTGCCACTCAAAAAAATGCAATAAAAGTAATAAAAAAATCTGTATGCATGCCATAATGGTACTAATTAGAGATGAGCGAGCACCAAAATGCTCGGGTGCTCGTTACTCGAGATGAAAATTTTGCGATGCTCGAGGGTTCGTTTCGAGTAACGAACCCCATTGAAGTCAATGGGCGACCCGAGCATTTTTGTATATCGCCAATGCTCGCTAAGGTTTCCATTTGTGAAAATCTGGGCAATTCAAGAAAGTGATGGGAACGACACAGCAACGGATAGGGCAGGCGAGGGGCTACATGTTGGGCTGCATCTCAAGTTCCCAGGTCCCACTATTAAGCCACAATAGCGGCAAGAGTGCCCCCCCTCCCAACAATTTTTACTTCTGAAAAACCCTCATTAGCAATGCATACCTTAGCTAAGCACCACACTACCTCCAACAAAGCACAATCACTGCCTGCATGACACTCCGCTGCCATTTCTCCTGGGTTACATGCTGCCAACCCCCCCCCCCCACGCACGACCCAGTGTCCACAGCGCACACCAAATTGTCCCTGCGCAGCCTTCAGCTGCCCTCATGCCACACGCTGGCCTCATACCACACCACCCTCATGTCTATTTATAAGTGCGTCTGCCATGAGGAGGAACCGCAGGCACACACTGCAGAGGGTTGGCACGGCTAGGCAGCGACCCTCTTTAAAAGGGGCGGGGCGATAGCCCACAATGCTGTACAGAAGCAATGAGAAATATAATCCTGTGCCACCTCCATCTGGAGCTGCACACGTGGGCATAGCAATGGGGAACCTATGTGCCACACACTATTCATTCTGTCAAGGTGTCTGCATGCCCCAGTCAGACCGCAGTTTTTTATAATTAGTCACAGGCAGGTACAACTGGGAATCCCCAACTCCGCAATGGGGATTCCATGTGCACCCACAGCATGGGTGGCTCCCTGGAACCCACCGGCTGTACATAAATGTATCCCATTGCAGTGCCCATCACAGCTGAAGTAACGTCCAATTAAATGCAGGTGGGCTTCGGTCCACACTGCATGCCCCAACCTGACCGGGCTTTTTAATTCATAGACACAGGCAGGTACAACTCCCTATTGTGAAGTCCCTGTGGACCAACAGCATGGGTGGGTGCCAGGAAGCCACCGGCGGCACATAAATATATCCCATAGCATTGCCCATCACAGCTGAGGTAATGTCATGTTTAATGCAGGTGGGCTTCGGCCCACACTGCATGCCCCAGTCAGACTGGGGTTCTTTAGAAGTGGACACATGTAGTTACAACTCCGTGTGGACCGACAGCATGGGTGGCTCCCTGGAACCCACCGGCGGTACATAAATATATCCCATTGCAGTGCCCAGCACAGCTGATATAACGTCAGCTGTAATGCAGGTGGGCAAGAAATTAATTGGATTACACTGTAGGCGAGGGCCCCAAAAAATTGGTGTACCAACAGTACTAATGTACCTCAGAAAAATTGCCCATGACCAACCAAGAGAGCAGGTGAAACCCATTAATCGCTTTGGTTAATGTGGCTTAATTGGTAACTAGGCCAGGAGGCAGCCCAGTTAAAATAAAAATTGGTTCAGGTGCAAGTTTCAACGCTTTAATGAGCATTGAAACGTATAAAAATTGTTTAGAAAAATTATATGACTGAGCCTTGTGGGCCTAAGAAAAATTGCCCGTTCAGCGTGATTATGTGAGGTTTCAGGAGGAGGAGCAGGAGGAGGAGGAGGAATATTATACATAGATTGATGAAGCAAAAATGTCCCCGTTTTTGATGGTGATAGAGAACGATGCTTCCATCCGCGGGTGCAGCCTACGTATTGCTTAGGTATTGCTGCTGTCCGCTGGTGGAGAAGAGAAGTCTGGTGAAATCCAGGCTTTGTTCATCTTGATGAGTGTAAGCCTGTCAGCACTGTCGGTTGACAGGTGCGTACGCTTATCTGTGATGATTCCCCCAGCCGCACTAAACACCCTCTCTGACAAGACGCTAGCCGCAGGACAAGCAAGCACCTCCAGGGCATACAGAGCGAGTTCAGGCCACGTGTCCAGCTTCGACACCCAGTAGTTGTAGGGGGCAGAGGCGTCACGGAGGACGGTCATGTGATCGGCTACGTACTCCCTCACCATCCTTTTACAGTGCTCCCGCCGACTCAGCCTTGACTGGGGAGCGGTGACACAGTCTTGCTGGGGAGCCAGAAAGCTGTCAAAGGCCTTAGAGACTGTTCCCCTGCCTGTGCTGTACATGCTGCCTGATCTCCGCGCCTCCCCTGCTACCTGGCCCTCGGAACTGTGCCTTCTGCCACTAGCGCTGTCGGATGGGAATTTTACCATCAACTTGTCCGCCAGGGTCCTGTGGTATAGCATCACTCTCGAACCCCTTTCCTCTTCGGGTATCAGAGTGGAAAAGATCTCCTTATACCGTGGGTCGAGCAATGTGTACACCCAGTAATCCGTTGTGGCCAGAATGCGTGTAACGCGAGGGTCACGAGAAAGGCATCCTAACATGAAGTCCGCCATGTGTGCCAGAGTACCTGTACGCAACACATGGCTGTCCTCACTAGGAAGATCACTTTCAGGATCCTACTCCTCCTCCTCCTCAGGCCATACACGCTGAAAGGATGACAGGCAAGCAGCATGTGTACCCTCAGCAGTGGGCCAAGCTGTCTCTTCCCCCTCCTCCTCATGCTCCTCCTCCTCCTAAAGGCACTGAGATATAGACAGGAGGGTGCTCTGACTAACCAGCGACATACTGTCTTCCCCCGGCTCTGTTTCCGAGCGCAAAGCATCTGCCTTTATGCTTTGCAGGGAACTTCTCAAGAGGCATAGCAGAGGAATGGTGACGCTAATGATTACAGCATCGCCGCTCACCATCTGGGTAGACTCCTCAAAGTTTCCAAGGACCTGGCAGATGTCTGCCAACCAGGCCCACTCTTCTGTAAATAATTGAGGAGGCTGACTCCCATTGCGCCGCCCATGTTGGAGTTGGTATTCCACTATAGCTCTACGCTGCTCATAGAGCCTGGCCAACATGTGGAGCGTAGAGTTCCACTGTGTGGGCACGTCGCACAGCAGTCGGTGCACTGGCAGATGAAACCGATGTTGCAGGGTGCGCAGGGTGGCAGCGTCCGTGTGGGACTTGCGGAAATGTGCGCAGATCCGGCGCACCTTTCCGAGCAGGTCTGACAAGCGTGGGTAGCTTTTCAGAAAGCGCTGAACAACCAAATTAAAGACATGGGCCAGGCATGGCACGTGCGTGAGGCTGCCAAGCTGCAGAGCTGCCACCAGGTTACGGCCGTTGTCACACACGACCATGCCCAGTTGGAGGCTCAGCGGCGCAAGCCAGCGGTCGGTCTGCTCTGTCAGACCCTGCAGCAGTTCGTGGGCCGTGTGCCTCTTATCTCCTAAGCTGAGTAGTTTCAGCATGGCCTGCTGACGCTTGCCCACCGCTGTGCTGCCACGCCGCGCGACACCGACTGCTGCCGACGTGCTGCTGCTGACACATCTTGATTGCGAGACAGAGGTTGCGGAGGAGGAGGGTGGTTTAGTGGAGGAAGCATACATCGCCGCAGATACCACCACCGAGCTGGGGCCCGCAATTCTGGGGGTGGGTAGGACGTGAGCGGTCCCAGGCTCTGACTCTGTCCCAGCCTCCACTAAATTCACCCAATGTGCCGTCAGGGAGATATAGTGGCCCTGCCCGCCTGTGCTTGTCCACGTGTCTGTTGTTAAGTGGACCTTGGCAGTAACCGCGTTGGTGAGGACGCGTACAATGTTGTGGGAGACGTGGTCGTGCAGGGCTGGGACGGCACATCGGGAACAGTAGTGGCGACTGGGAACTGAGTAGTGCGGGGCCGCCGCCGCCATCATACTTTTGAAAGCCTCCGTTTCCACAACCCTATACGGCAGCATCTCCAGGCTGATAAATTTGGCTATGTGCACGTTTAACGCTTGAGCGTGCGGGTGAGTGGCGGCGTACTTGCGCTTGCGCTCCAACACTTGCACTAGCGACGGCTGGACGGTGCGCTGACAGACATTGGTGGATGGGGCCAAGGACAGCGGAGGTGAGGGTGTGGGTGCAGGCCGGGAGACGGTAGTGCCTGTGTCCTGAGAAGGGGGTTGGATCTCAGTGGCAGGTTGGGGCACAGGGGGAGAGGCAGCGGTGCAAACCGGAGGCGGTGAACGGCCTTCGTCCCTCCTTGTGGGGTGCTTGGCCATCATATGTCTGCGCATGCTTGTGGTGGTGAGGCTGGTGGTGGTGGCTCCCCGGCTGATCTTGGCGCGACATAGGTTGCACACCACTGTTCGTCGGTCGTCTGCACTCTCAGTGAAAAACTGCCAGACCTTTGAGCACCTCGGCCTCTGCAGGGTGGCATGGCGCGAGGGGGCGCTTTGGGAAACAGTTGGTGGATTATTCGGTCTGGCACTGCCTCTACCCCTGGACACCGCACTGCCTCTTGCAACCTGCCCTGCTGCTGCCCTTGCCTCCCCCTCTGAAGACCTGTCCTCAGTAGGCGTAGCAAACCAGGTGGGGTCAGTCACCTCATTGTCCTGCTGCTCTTCCTCCGAATCCTCTGTGCGCTCCTCCCTCGGACTTACTGCCCTTACCACTACCTCACTGATAGACAACTGTGTCTCATCGTCATCGTCCTCCTCACCCACTGAACGCTCTTGAGACAGTTGCCGGAAGTCCCCAGCCTCATCCCCCGGACCCCGGGAACTTTCCAAAGGTTGGGCATCGGTCACGACAAACTACTCCAGTGGGAGAGGATTTGGAACCCTTGCTGGCCCTTCTGGGCAGGGGCGCGGGAACAGTTCCTGGGAGTCTGCCTGCTCCTCAGAATGTGTCATTGTAATGGAGTGAGGAGGCTGGGAGGAAGGAGGAGCAGCAGCCAGAGGATTCAGAGTTGCAGCAGTGGACGGCGCAGAACTCTGGGTGCTCGATAGATTGCTGGATGCACTTTCTGCCATCCACGACAGGACCTGCTCACACTGCTCATTTTCTAATAAAGGTCTACCGCGTGGACCCATTAATTGTGGGATGAATGTGGGGATGCCAGAAACGTGCCTCTCTCCTAATCCAGCAGCAATCGGCTGCGATACACCTGGATCAGGAGCTCGGCCTGTGCCCACACCCTGACTTGGGCCTCCGCGTCCTCGCCCGCGTCCACGTCCACGTCCTCTAGGCCTACCCCTACCCCTCAGCATGCTGTATTACCAGTAGTGCAGAAACAGAACGCTGTAATTAAATGTGCCGCTTATTGACCTGTGGTTGGTGGCTGACTTCGCTTACGGAACGCACAGCAGAGCCAGGAAAGAATTTTGCGCAAGCCTACTGTAACACTTAGCTGGCTGCGTATGAATTAGGACAACTACCCCCAGCACAGACCCAGTACACTGAGGACGGTCACAGGCAGCCCAAATAGATTTTTTTTCCCAAATGTTTTTGCAAAGGCCCACTGCCTATATACACTGTATATGTCTTCTCTCTCTGCGTCACCACTACTGGCCCTGGAGTATGTAAAATAACTGCAAACTGTTGCACTGTGGACTGGAATACAGCGGTGATGTAACAGGCAACACAGAGCCAGGAAATAATTTAGCGCAAGCCTGCTGTAACACTTAGCTGGCTGCGTATGAATTAGGACAACTACCCTCAGCACAGACCCAGTACACTGAGGACGGTCACAGGCAGCCCAAATAGATTTTTTTTCCCAAATGTTTTTGGAAAGGCCCACTGCCTATATACACTGTATATGTCTTCTCTCTCTGCGTCACCGCTACTGGCCCTGGAGTATGTAAAATAACTGCAGACTGTTGCACTGCGGACTGGAATACAGCGGTGATGTAACAGCCAACACAGAGCCAGGAAAGAATTTTGCGCAAGCCTGCTGTAACACTTAGCTGGCTGCGTATGAATTAGGACAACTACCCCCAGCACAGACCCAGTACACTGAGGACGGTCACAGGCAGCCCAAATAGATTTTTTTTCCCAAATGTTTTTGGAAAGGCCCACTGCCTATATACACTGTATAAGTCTTCTCTCTCTGCGTCACCACTACTGGCCCTGGAGTATGTAAAATAACTGCAGACTGTTGCACTGTGGACTGGAATACAGCGGTGATGTAACAGCCAACACAGAGCCAGGAAATAATTTTGCGCAAGCCTGCTGTAACACTTAGCTGGCTGCGTATGAATTAGGACAACTACCCCCAGCACAGACCCAGTACACTGAGGACGGTCACAGGCAGCCCAAATAGATTTTTTTCCCCAAATGTTTTTGGAAAGGCCCACTGCCTATATTCAATAAATATGTCTTCTGTCCCTGCCTCACCACCACTACTGGCCCTGGACTATGTATAATTACTGCAGGGCGCAATGCTCTGCACGGCCGATATACAAAAAAAAGAAAAAAAATGTGCAACACTGCAAAAAGTAGCCTCCACACTACTGCACACGGTTAGATGTGGCCCTAAAAAGGACCGTTGGGGTTCTTGAAGCCTAAAATACTCCTAACACTCTCCCTATAGCAACTCCAGCAAGACAGCACTTTCCCTGAACTATGTCAAAACGCATCTGTGGCGAGCCGCGGGATGGGCCGATTTATATACTCGGGTGACACCTGATCTCGCCAGCCACTCACTGCAGGGGGATGGTATAGGGCTTGAACGTCGCAGGGGGGAGTTGTAATGCCTTCCCTGTCTTTCTATTGGCCAGAAAAGCGCGCTAACGTCTCAGAGATGAAAGTGAAAGAAACTCGAACATCGCGTGGTGCTCGTTTTGAATAATGAGCATCTCGAACACGCTAATACTCGAACGAGTATCAAGCTCGGACGAGTACGTTCGCTCATCTCTAGTACTACAAACTACAACTCATCATGCAAACAACAAACCCTCGCAGAGATCTTTCCATGGAAAAATAAAAAAACTTATGGGACTTTTGCCTGTAGGATGTAAACAAAACATTTCAAGAAAGGGGTTTCATTGTGCAAAAGTGGAAAAACCTAAAAACAAATTAAGATTAGAGATGAGCGAACGTACTCGTCCGAGCTTGATATTCGTGCGAATATTAGGGTGTTCGGGATGCTCGTTACTCGTAACGAGTACCACGCGGTGTTCCGGTTGCTTTCAGTTTCCTCTCTGAGACGTTAGCGCGCTTTTCTGGCCAATTGAAAGACAGGGAAGGCATTACAACTTCCCCCTGTGACGTTCAAGCCCTATACCACCCCCCTGCTGTGAGTGGCTGGGGAGATCTGATGTCACCCGAGTATAAAAATCGGCCCCTCCCGCGGCTCGCCACACATGCCTTGTGAGTTAGCTGAGGGAAAGTGGTATCGTGCTGGAGCTGCTGTAGGGAGAGCGTTAGGAGTTAGTGTAGGCTTCAAGAACCCCAACGGTCCTTCTCAGGGCCACATCTAATAGTGTGCAGTACTGTGTTAGCACTGTATTTTTTTTTCAAAATTGGATCTGCAGAGCATTGCGCCCTGCAATAGGGACAGAAGTGGTGGTTAGGCAGGGAGTGTGTTAGCAGTGAGTGTAGGCTTCAAGAACCCCAACGGTCCTTTCTAGGACCACATCTATCCGTGTGCAGTAGTGTCCAGGCTGCTGTTAGCAGTGTTGCATATTTTTTTTTTTTCCTCAAAACCGGCTGTGCAGACCATTGCACCCGGCATTAATACTACAGGGATAGAATTGTGTAGGCAGGGCCAGAAGACATACATTATTCATTGAATAGACGCAGTGTGGCTTTTCCTTTGAAAAACAAGGGAAAAAATTCTATTTCGCCTGCCTCTGACAGTCCTCAGGGCTCTGGGTACGTGTGTGCTGCGTGCAGAACGTTAAAAAAAATCAGAGGCAGCCAGCTACGTTTTACTGCAGGCTTGCGCCAATTTTTTTTCCTGCATGGGAAATCCCTGATCTGCTGTAGCGAATAACTTTGCATCACTGCAGTTCTCTGACACATTTGCAGGGCCACAACACAGTTATTAAACTTAGTAGTATTCATTGAATACACGCAGTCTGGCTTGTCCTTTGAAAAACAAGGGAAAAAATTCTATTTTGGCTGCAGGCTTGTGCCAATTTTTTTCCTGCATGGGAAATCCCTGATCTGCTGTAGCGAATAACTTTGCATCACTGCAGTTCTCTGACACATTTGCAGGGCCACAACACAGTTATTCAACTTAGTAGTATTCATTGAATACACGCAGTGTGGCTTGTCCTTTGAAAAACAAGGGAAAAAATTCTATTTTGGCTGCAGGCTTGCGCCAATTTTTTTCCTTCCTGGGAAATCAAATCACTGGTAATACACCATGCTGAGGGGTAGGGGTAGGCCTATAGGACGTGGACGCGGGCGAGGACGCGGAGGCCCAAGTCAGGGTGTGGGCACAGGCCGAGCCAGTGCGGTGGCCAGGGGTAGAGGCAGGGCCAGACCGAATAATCCACCAACTGTTTCCCAAAGCGCCCCCTCGCGCCATTCCACCCTGCAGAGGTCAAGGTGCTCTACGGTGTGGCAGTTTTTCACAGAGACGCCTGACGACCGACGAACAGTGGTGTGCAACCTTTGTCGCGCCAAGATCAGCTGGGGAGGCACCACCAACAGCATGCGCAGGCATATGATGGCCAAGCACCCCACAAGGTGGGACGATGCCCGTTCACCGCCTCCGGTTTGCACCACAGCCTCTCCCCCTGTGCCCCAACCTGCCACTGAGATCCAACCCCCCTCTGAGGACACAGGCACTACCGTCTCCTGGCCTGCACCCACACCCTCACCTCCGCTGTCCTCGGCCCCATCCAGCAATGTCTCTCAGTGTAGCGTCCAGACGTCGCTAGCGCCACAGTTTGAGCGCAAGCGCAAGTACGACGCCACGCACCCGCACGCTCAAGCGTTAAACGTGCACATTGCAAAATTGATCAGCCTAGAGATGCTGCCGTATAGGCTTGTGGAAACGGAGGCTTTCAAAAGCATGATGGCGGCGGCGGCCCCGCACTACTCAGTTCCCAGTCGCCACTACTTTTCCCGATGTGCCGTCCCAGGCCTGCACGACCACGTCTCCCGCAACATTGTGCGCCCTCACCAACACGGTTACTGCCAAGGTCCACTTAACAACAGACACGTGGACAAGCACAGGCGGGCAGGGCCACTATATCTCCCTGACGGCACATTGGGTGAATTTAGTGGAGGCTGGGACAGAGTCAGAGCCTGGGACCGCTCACGTCCTACCCACCCCCAGAATTGCGGGCCCCAGCTCGGTGGTGGTATCTGCGGGGGTGTATGCTTCCTCCCCTAAAGCACCCTCCTCCTCCTCCTCCTACGCAACCTCTGTCTCGCAATCAAGATGTGTCAGCAGAAGCACGTCGCCAGCAGTCGGTGTCACGCGTCGTGGCAGCACAGCGGTGGGCAAGCGTCAGCAGGCCGTGCTTAAACTACTCAGCTTAGGAGAGAAGAGGCACACGGCCCACGAACTGCTGCAGGGTCTGGCAGAGCAGACCGACCGCTGGCTTGCGCCGCTGAGCCTCCAACCGGGCATGGTCGTGTGTGACAACGGACGTAAGCTGGTGGCGGCTCTGCAGCTCGGCAGCCTCACACACGTGCCATGCCTGGCCCATGTGTTTAATTTGGTGGTTCAGCGCTTTCTGAAAAGCTACCCCCCCTTGTCATACCTGCTCGGAAAGGTGCGCCGGATCTGCGCACATTTCCGCAAATCACACACGCACGCTGCCACCCTGTGGACCCTGCAACATCGGTTTAATCTGCCAGTGCACCGACTGCTGTGCGACGTGCCCACACAGTGGAACTCTACGCTCCACATGTTGGCCAGACTCTATGAGCAGCGTAGAGCTATAGTGAAATACCAACTCCAACTTGCGCGGCGCAGTGGGAGTCAGCCTCCTCAATTCTTTTCAGAAGAGTGGGCCTGGTTGGCAGACATCTGCCAGGTCCTTCGAAACTTTGAGCAGTCTACCCAGGTGGTGAGCGGCGATGCTGCAATCATTAGCGTCACCATTCCTCTGCTATGCATCTTGAGAAGTTCCCTGCAAACCATAAAGGCAGCCGCTTTGCGCTCGGAAACAGAGCCGGGGGAAGACAGTATGTCGCTGGATAGTCAGAGCACCCTCCTGTCTATATCTCAGCGCGTTCAGGAGGAGGAGGAGGAGGATGAGGAGGATGAGGAGGAGGGGGAAGAGACAGCTTGGCCCACTGCTGACGGTACCCATGCTGCTTGCCTGTCATCATTTCAGCGTGTATGGCCTGAGGAGGAGGAGGAGGAGGATCCTGAAAGTGATCTTCCTAGTGCGGACAGCCATGTGTTGCGTACAGGTACCCTGGCACACATGGCTGACTTCATGTTAGGATGCCTTTCTCGTGACCCTCGTGTTACACGCATTCTGGCCACTACGGATTACTGGGTGTACACACTGCTCGATCCACGGTATAAGGAGAGCCTTTGCACTCTCATTCCCGAAGAGGAAAGGGGTTCCAGAATGATGCTATACCACAGGGCGCTGGTGGACAAACTGATGGTAAACTTCCCATCCGACAGCGCTAGTGGCAGAAGGCGCAGTTCCGAGGGCCAGGTAGCAGGGGAGGCGCAGAGATCAGGCAGCATGTACAGCGCAGGCAGGGGAACATTCTCCAAGGCCTTTGCCAGCTTTATGGCTCCCAGCAAGACTGTGTCACCGCTCCCCAGTAAAGGCTGAGTCGGCGGGAGCACTGTAAAAGGATGGTGAGGGAGTACGTAGCCGATCGCACGACCGTCCTCCGTGACGCCTCTGCCACCTACAACTACTGGGTGTCGAAGCTGGACACGTGGCCTGAACTCGCTCTGTATGCCCTGGAGGTGCTTGCTTGTCCTGCGGCTAGCGTCTTCTCAGAGAGTGTGTTTAGTGTGGCTGGGGGAATCATCACGGATAAGCGTACCCACCTGTCAACCGACAGTGCCGACAGGCTTCCACTCATCAAGATGAACAAAGCCTGGATTTCCCCAGACTTCTCTTCTCCACCAGCGGACAGCAGCGATACCTAAGCAATACGTAGGCTGCACCCGCGGATGGAAGCTACGTTCTCTCTCACCATCCAAAACGGGGACATTTCTGCTTCATCAATCTGTGTATAATATTCCTCCTCCTCCTCCTCCTGCTCCTCCTCCTGAAACCTCACGTAATCACGCCGAACGGGCAATTTTTCTTAGGCCACAAGGCTCACTCATATAATTTTTCTAAACAATTTTTATATGTTTCAATGCTCTTAAAAGCGTTGGAACTTTAACTTGAACCAATTTTTCGTTAAACTGGGCTGCCTCCAGGCCTAGTTACCACTTAAGCCACATTAACCAAAGCGATTAATGGGTTTCACCTGCCATCTTGGTTGGGCATGGCCAATTTTTACTGAGGTACATTAGTACTGTTGGTACACCAATTTTTTTGGGCCCTCACCTACAGTGTAATCATAGCAATTTCTATGTTCTTCGCCTGCACTCATGGTACAGAAAGGTGTGTGGGGTTGGCCTACACTTTAGCTACATAAATGTAACTTGGGCCTTGGCTATACTGCAGCTACTGAAATGGAACTAAGACTGCGCTCCCACTATACTGCTGCTTCGGAATTGTTCCTGGGGCCTGTGTAGGCTGCTACTATTACTTAAATGGAACTTAGACTATGCTCCTCCTATACTGCTGCTTCAGAATTGTTACTGGGGCCTGTCTTGAGTGCTACTATTACTGAAATGGAACTAATACTGTGCTCCCCCTATAATGCTGCTAGTGATATGTTCGTGGGGCCTGTCCTAATGCTACGGCTGAAATGTTACGAATTCTGGGCTCTGCCTATACCGCTGCTAATGGTATGTCTCTGGGGTGTGGAAACAGAGGCTTCCCAAAGACATGATGGCGGCGAGGCCAATTCCCACCAACGCGGTTACTGTTAAGGTGCATATAACCACGGACGACACGTGGAGAGGACACGTAGTGCCTCAAAAACATCCCCCTCCTCCTCCAACAATGAAAACATTCTTGGCAAATGCTTTTGCATTGGTTCGTCTGGTGGCAGTCCAAGAATTTCACCTTTACCGACACAACAAAAGAGCCCCCCCACCATCCCCCCGACACGGCCCACTTAATCCTGGCCGCATTCCGAAAACCAACAAAATACAACCGTGCTACTAGGTCCGCAGTCACCACCACATTACCACCAACGCGGTTACTGTTAAGGTGCATATAACCACGGACACGTGGAGAGGACACGTAGTGCCTCAAAAACATCCCCCTCCTCCTCCAACAATGAAAACATTCTTGGCAAATGCCTTTGCATTGGTTCGTCTGGTGGCAGTCCAAGAATTTCACCTTTACCGACACAACAAGAGAGCCCCCCCACCATCCCCCCGCCACGGCCCACTTAATCCTGGCCGCATTCCGAAAACCAACAAAATACAACCGTGCTACTAGGTCCGCAGTCACCACCACATTACCACCAACGCGGTTATTGTTAAGGTGCATATAACCACGGACACGTGAAGAGGACACGTAGTGCCTCAAAAACATCCCCCTCCTCCTCCAGCAATGAAAACATTCTTGGCAAATGCCTTTGCATTGGTTCGTCTGGTGGCAGTCCAAGAATTTCACCTTTACCGACACAACAAGAGAGCCCCCCCACCAAGCCCCCGCCACGGCCCACTTAATCCTGGCTGCATTCCGAAAACCAACAAAATACAACCGTGCTACTAGGTCCGCAGTCACCACCACATTACCACCAACGCGGTTACTGTTAAGGTACATATTACTAGTCTGACTGGGGCATACAGACACCTTGACAGAATGAATAGTGTGTGGCACATAGGTTCCCCATTGCTATGCCCACGTGTGCAGCTCCTGATGGAGGTGGCACAGGATTGGATTTCTCATTGCTTCTGTACAGCATTGTGGGCTATCGCCCCACCACTTTTAAAGAGGGTCGCTGCCTAGCCGTGCCAACCCTCTGCAGTGTGTGCCTGCAGTTCCTCCTCATGGCAGATGCACTTATAAATAGACATGAGGGTGGTGTGGCATGAGGGCAGCTGAAGGCTGCGCAGGGACAGTTTGGTGTGCGCTGTGGACACTGTGTCGTGCAGGGGGGAGGGGGGTTGGGCAGCATGTAACCCAGGAGAAGTGGCTGCGGAGTGTCATGCAGGCAGTGATTGTGCTTTGTTGTAGCTAGTGTGGTGCTTAGCTAAGGTATGCCATGCTAATGAGGGCTTTTCAGAAGTAAAAGTTGTTGGGAGGGGGGGGGGGCACTCTTGCCGCTATTGTGGCTTAATAGTGGGACCTGTGAACTTGAGATGCAGCCCAACATGTAGCCCCTCGCCTGCCCTATCCGTTTCTGTGTCGTTCCCATCACTTTCTTGAATTGCCTAGATTTTCACACATGAAAACCTTAGCGAGCATCGGCGAAATACAAAAATGCTCGGGTCGCCCATTGACTTCAATGGGGTTCGTTACTCGAAATGAACCCTCGAGCATCGCGATAATTTCTTCCCGAGTAACGAGCACCCGAGCATTTTGGTGCTCGCTCATCTCTAATTAAGATCATTGTAATCCTACCAGCTAGCTGAAAAAAATTATCATGCCATTTAGGCCTTAGTCACACGGACATTTTTTCCCGTGATTTGCGGATCGCATGACGAATGCGCATCCGCAAATCGCATGACCAGGGCCAAAAAATCGCCCGAAAAAACTACTCCTAGCCGCGTTTCATTAGAAACGGGCCGGAGCTGTCCAGCGCATTGAATTCAATGGAGCCGGCAATACAGCCGGCTCCATTGAAAGCAATGGGCTGCGGGCGATCTCACAATGAATTTTCGGGAAGGGCTTAAAAATATAAGCCCTTCCCGGAAATTCATCCAGAAATGTGTAAAAACAAAACAAAAAATATATACTCACCTGGTCCCGGCAGACGGAGTTCAGCCGCGGCCGGCCGGCAGTTCTCCTGAACTGAGAGCTGCCCCTGATTGGTCCCTGCGCTGAGCCAATCAGAGGCAGCACTCACTCACCCATTCATGAATTCATGAATGGGTAAGTGAGAGCTGCCTCTGATTGGTGAGGCTGTGACCAATCAGAGGCAGCTCATTCAGTAGGCGGGGATTTTAAATCTCCGGCTGCTGAATACTACTCAGAGCAGTTCAGGAGAACTGCCGGCCGTCCGCGGCTGAACTCCGTCTGCCGGGACCAGGTGAGTATATATTTTTTTTTTTGTTTTTACACATTTCTGGATGAATTTCCGGAAAGGGCTTACATATTTAAGCCCTTCCCGACAATTCATCCCGCGCTCGCCGGCAGCCCATTGCTTTCAATGGAGCCGGCTGTATTGCAATGGGCAAACATCATTCTTCTCTGCCACAGCTGTTACAGCTGTGGCAGAGGAGAATGATTTGTCTACTATATGTTCTCAATGGGGTCGGCGCTGCTGCCGCCGGCTCCATTGAGCGCATATAGAGAAGAGAACAGGAATCGCAGATCGCAGATAGGTGCGATCTGCAATTTCTGTTCTATAATTTATCGCAACGAGCACATGCAAAGCAATGGCTCTCTCAGATCGCAGATCGCATGCGCAGGTGCAGGTCGCATGGAAAATCACCCGTGTGACCGAGGCCTTATGCTGCAAGATAGAGGCCTTGTTCACATGAGCGTGCTTATGTGGGTACATAGGTGCGCACAAAACTACGCGCACACATGTGCAAAAATACGTGTGAACACAGGTCTGTGCCCATTGCCTTCAATGGCTGCCACTGATGCCAGCGGCCTCATTGAAAGCAATGGACTGCCAGCAACCCCTGTAATGATTTTCAGGGAAGGGCTTTAAATATAACCCCTTCCCTGAAAATCATCCCTGGTTTGTGTAAAAAAGAAAAAAAAAACATTTACTTATCTCTCAGGCGCTGTCGGGGCTAATCTAGCTGTTTGGGTCCCGGGCAGTGTAGTGAAGTTCTTTCAGCAGGGCTCAATTTAGTGGCAGATCCAGTCAGGGTAGTTCAAGGGATTCCTAGTATCATTATTTCTAGCCATTTACAATACCCAGTTTTGTCTGCTATGCCTGGCTTATGTTTTTTCGTGCACTCATTGCTCAGTCTGTTGAAGAAATATAGCAATCTAAAAGAGCAAAAGAAACCTCTTCAAAAATCAGAGAGAGCAGCAAGCAAGGTATACATATAAATACAAATAAAATATAATGTTTAAGAGATATACCTTAAAAGACATCCCAGTATCAAAGAATAAACAAATGTAGCAATTAAAATGCTGGTGATAGCTGATCAGTAAAAGTATCCTCCAGTGTCATAGAATCATAGAATGGTAGAGTTGGAAGGGACCTCCAGGGTCATCTGGTCCAACCCCCTGCTCAGTGCAGGATCACTAAATCATCCCAGACAGATGTCTGTCCAGCCTTTGTTTGAAGACTTCCATTGAAGGAGAACTCACCACATCCTGTGGTAACCTGTTCCATTCATTCATCACCGTCACTGTCAGAAAGTTTTTTCCTTGTGCAGATGAGAATAGGGCTGATCCCTCTGCACTGTGACAGCCCTTCAGATATTTTTTGACAGCTATTAAGTCTCCTCTCAGCCTTCTTTTTTGTAAGCTAAACATTCCCAGATTCTTTAACCGTTCCCCATAGGACATGATTTGCAGACCGCTCACCATCTTGGTAACTCTTCTCTGAACTTGCTCCAGTTTGTCTATGTCTTTTTTAAAGTGGGGTGCCCAGAACTGAACACAGTATTCCAGATGAGGTCTGACTAAGGAAGAGCAGAGGGGAATAATTACCTCACGTGATTTAGACTCTGTGCTTCTCTTAATACATCCTAGAATTGTGTTTGCCTTTTTGACTGCTGCATCACATTGTTGACTAATGTTCAGTCTATGATTAGTATACCCTGCTGAAGTGTCAGCTAGGTCCCATGCAATGTCGTATCTGTGCTTCAGTGTTTTATTTTTTATATGCCTAATAGCTAGTAACATGTCTGCCCGTGTAGTAATGATTTATACCCAGACTTTTTATTTTTGTTTTTCTTATACTAATTTGTCCATGCCTAATGGTAAAATGGTAATATGTAATATGTGCCCTGGATTGATGGATGGATGAAACATGTTGGGACTTTTTATATAGAACCATGATAGGGTGTGTATACTCAACTGTAGAGACAGGCTCCAGATAGGGTCTTCCTTTTCAGGACAGGTGCCCTGTGGCGGTATTACTTGGGTTAAAGACAGTTGCTCTGTATTAGGGTAAAACAGGGATAGAACCACTTTCAATTCTGCTACAGGGGATAAAAGTATTTGGTGAAAGCCATCCAAGAATCCTGGAAGATCAAGTAAGCCCTATCTATGTTTGTGACCCCATTAGGGGTGCGTCTTATTTGCTACATTTATTTATTCTTTGATTCTGAGATATGTTTTAAGGTATATCCTTTAAAAGTTATGTTTTATTTGTATTAATATATACCCCTTGTTTGCTGCTTTCTCAGTCTACTGTAGGAACTGGTTCCTTAGTTTTTGACCATCTGTTGCACTGACAGGTCTGTGCAGATGTGACAGTTGCACACATGAAAGAAATATAAGAATAACAAATCCATGAAGAGCTCATTTTGATGGTTTCTGAAAGTTGTGAATTGAATTAATTCAATATAGTTCCTTTCACTTTTGCAGCAGAGAGCTATTGTTCTGTAACAATACCTAAATACAATGGTATAAGTTATGATAGATAATACAGTAAAATGTGTATAATAGACAAAAGACAATTTTTGATTGAGACACACAAAAGAGAGTCCTTAACACAGATATGTCTTCAAAAGAGAATCACTAGCTACTCATCTCTAATGATAAACTATAACAACATTTAGCATAAACTTTATAAATAATTGTTTCAAACAAAGCAGAATTTTGATAATTAAAAGTGTTAGCACAAAATATCAGGTTTTGCTTTGGGGCTGATTAAATATCAGGGCTGAGGCCAGATGAACTTGTGCACCAGGTTGAAAAATGTACTTTGTTATAACAGAACAAAGTGACTTAAAAGAAAGTTTTTGAAGAACCTAAAATTAACTCAATATTCTTTTTCCATAAATGATCTGTCAGACATTAAGACAAATGAGAATGACAGAACAGAAAATCATTAATCTGCTGAGTGGATTGAAAGAAAAGTGAATTCTCAATGTTTGAAAGACTCTATAAATCATTTATTAATCGTGATTCGGGAAAAGTGTTCATGCTGCACATATAATTATTTACAAGGTTACAGTACCCTTACATAAACACAGTTATCATTATATTCACCTCAGTTATCCTTTTAGAGAGTTGCATTAAAGAGATTTTATGAAAAAGGTCTGTTTTATTGTCCAGAAATACCACTGTTTTTGTTCCTGGACTGTGTCTGGTATTGCAGCTCAGGCCCTCGGATGTCAATAGGACTGAACATCAGACTGAGTATCAGGCCTGACCTATAGATATAACTGGTACTGTATCTAAAAGAAAAAAAGCAGACCCTTTTTATTTTCAAAAGCCTTTTTATGATTCCGAATGCCGTGCAGGAGAAAAGAATAAGAGGACCTGTGAGTCCTTCCTTCTTTCCTTCCTTCCCTTCTTCCTTCCTTCCCTCCCATCCTCCCTTTCCATACTTTCCTTCTTCCTTCCTTCCTTCCTCCCTTCCTTTCTTTATTTCTTCCTTTGTTCATTTCCTTCCTTTCTATATTAATTCCTCCCTCTTTTTTTTCCTTCCTTCCTCCCTCCCTCCTTTTTTTCCCTTGCTCTTTTTCTTCCTTCCTCTCTTCCTTTCTTCCTTCTTTACCTTCCTTCCTTCTCTCTCTACCTCGCTACCTTTATTTCTTCCTCCCTTTCCTTTCCATTCTTTCCTCCTTCCCTCCCTTCCTTCCCTTCCTTTTTGTCTTTCTTCCTCCCTTCCTTCCTTTCTTGCTTCATTTCAGCATCAGATTTTGTGGGAACAAGGATACAAGTAACACCCAATTGGCAATTTATTCATACATTTCCCCCGAATGCATAGCAGCAAAACAGCACAACCCAAAGTTATAAAAAAGATGCCTCAAAATTGTAATTACTGTACATAGGGAATGCAAATATTTGCTACAACTGTATTGTATGGCGATGAAGAATGGGAAAAGTGAGTGGATGTGGGTTTGAGATTAGGATGTAAAAGAGAAGGACAGAGAAAATGTTCATAGAATATTGTATTAGGTCCCAGAAGAGACAAACTATAATACCTTAAAAAGAAAGAAAAGGATCTGAATTTGAAAGTTCATTTCTGAGACAGTCAGGCAAACCAAAGAAGACATATAATATAAATTCCCCATTTAAACTTCATTTCAGTATCCATTTTTGAAAAATTCAGCAAAAGTAATTCAAGATCAATTTAGACATACTGATAAATAAAACTAACATAAAAGAGAAAAACTCAAATTATTGAAATGTGTCACGTTACAGGAGAAGTGTGTGGGACTATGAAATAAAATCTTTGTTGTTTTAAGCTTGGATATTTCCAACAGATCTTCAAATGTACAAAACTAGTACAAAGAATCTTAACCGTTTAACCAAAAATGGAAACTTAGACAGTTCTATGTAAAGCAAGCATATCTGTGCAGAAATAGAAAATGCTAATTTAGCTTATTTAAATGTTTTATTTTTCCACCTGCTATACAACTAAATACACTTTATATTCCCTGCTAAATGCGAATCCCTTGTTTTGAAAAAAACATTTTGAATACTATGTAATGAAACGCCGGAATAAGGGCTTAAACAGACGACCATGTTTGTGGAATGTTTTGGTGGGCTGGAAAATCACACCTGCAAAACACAATGAGGTGAGGCCATTGATTTTAATGGTTTCGTTCTCATGAGCATGTTTCTCAAAAAAAAGAAAGACTTTATACTTGTTCATGCATAAATACGCTCTGTAGTGGCGAGCGTATTTGTGCATACGCACATCAGTCGAAGCCCTCACAGAAGAGAGTCCCACATTCAGGACCCTTGTGTATTAGACCTCAGGTATATAGAATGTCTCCCAATCGGAATATCCATTCGTTACACAACAGCTAATTGAATGGCAATTGTGTAATGCTTCATTTCTCCCGTGGTGGGACTGAAGGAAATTGAACAGTTCTGATGAGGTTTCATGTAGGTCTCAGCTGATCACTGGGAGCCCCAGCAGACAAATCAAAAGGGATAGTTCAAAGCAGGCACCCTCTTTAAAGAATAATAATAATCTTTAGATAGCGCCAACATATTCCACAGCACTTTACAATTCAGAGATGTTGCACATTTACTAACATTACATAGTAACAACAATTATCAATTCAAACAAAAGGAGAGAGGGCTCTGCTAGCAAAAGATTACAATTTTTGAGCAAATTGGAGATGACACAAGAAGCAAAAGTGCTTTTTTTTTATACTAAATAGGGTGGTACACATACAATTGCAAGAGCCAATCACCCAACCAGTACTTTTGTACGCAAAGATATGAAGTATATTAAGGTGTAATGAGTGAGGGAATGCAGTACAATGAAAGGATGAGGGTCTCAGGAAAAAATGTGATAAAGGGACAGGAGTTATTTTAGAAAATGTTATAGTATTGTCTAAAAAATATGTGGTTTTAGGGTCTAACGTGGGGCTTTAATTTAATACAGAAGGTAATTGCAGATCAGATTCTGGAAACTTAGTGGTTGCAGTTATTGGAAGAGGTATGGAAGCTTATTGGTTTGACATCACACAAGTGGAGCGATATTAGAATGTTGCAGAACATTACCGAACAGTAATCAATACATTTCAATGTGTCGCTCGCAACCTGGTTCTTGCTAGCCTCACAGGAGACACATCCAACGAGCATGTTACCTCACACAGCTCTACACTAACAGATACACTGTCTATCTATTGGTTCCCTCCTCCTATGTATTGTAGGCAATGTATTAACCCAACAACTCCCAACCTGGACCTTAATCCCTAGCGTACTGTCCTTACTACCTGACCCTGTTCTCAAGAATACCTTACCTAGTCCTGTCTGCCAACTCTATTCACCCAAGCTGTGCTCTCATGGGCTTATATTGCACTACTCCCTTCAGTGGTAACCTCATTCAGTCCTTTAACCCTTTCCAATCCACTGTCTGATGTCTAAAGAGATTCTGATTGAAGGCTGTACAGCTCCGATGTCGGAAGACGTCCGGCAGGGAATTCTTACTGTATATTACTGGCTGCTCCGTTGTTGGGGAGCCTCTCCAGCATGTCCCATACCGTAGTACTGGCTCCAGCCAGCAGATGGCGCCATTGTATACCGGCAGAAAGAGAAAGCCCCCTAGGAAATCCTGAATCTAAAATTGGATTGCAAAGGGTTAAATCTCATAGCTGAATCCAACAGACTGCATCTACAGCCCCATATAACTATGCCTTCACTATAGGCTCTAACTGGGCACAACAGTCTCCTCTGGGCTTGAGCATAGCATAGCATGACTCACTCTGGGCTGCAATATTACTGCAACTACAGCAGACAACCAACAGAGATCCCTTTCCAGGATGACAATATGATTAGCTAAATGATATTACATGTTGTGAAATGTTGTTTTCCAAAGAAATAACAGTTAATACTAAAGCATCTAGGATCAAGTGTTTTGGTTACTGTATCTAATAGAATGTCCCAAAGTTGATTTTATATTCTCTTAGTACTTGTAGCTGTCGATAATGTACTATTTCATTATTTACTAAAAAATGCACACTGAATATGAAGAACTAAACAGAAAAAAGTACTAACAGTATAGTGCTTACCATCATGCCCTCTTACTTATTTTTTGTAGTTCCCTCCAAATTGTAGTTTGTCAGCATGGGTTGTATGTTTGTCAGTATGGGTTGTATTCCTGTATTGTATGGCACACTTATCTATGTTGGTCATTCCTCGTATTGGTTCCTATTGTGCAGACTAGGTTTGTTAGCAGTCACCCTTCCCCCACCCTGGGTTGAGTTGAGTGGCTGCCCATTAGTCTGCACATTAACATTTTGCTCCTCTATATTGCAATTTGGCTTGCTGCATGCTACCAGAGTATATGGTGACTGAGCCTTCCCTGCAGTATATATCTTGTATCTGGCTTCATTTTCTGTGAGTTGTGTAGCTTACGTGTTTTGGGCCAAAATACTAATGAACACCCACATTTATCAGTGTTTGTTTTTTTGTGCATGTGGCTTGCTATAGATGCTGGAAGAGCCCAAGATGGCATGTTAGTGTGGCACATTTTCTTAATACAAGGCAATGCACTACTTTGTCAGTGTGGGTTGTACTCCTGTATTGTGTTGCACACTTTTTTATGGTGGTCATTCCTGGTATCGGTTCCTATTGTGCAGACTAGCTTTTATGTAGACCATTGTGTATCCATGATTACAGATTACAAACAAACTTTGTTTTGTCTGATCCTGTAGAATGTTATCCCTTATATCTGCTCCCCCCATTTACTGTACTGTACATTAGTGAGAAGAGCGTGCAGATACTAACACATTGTTAGGTCTTGCAGATGTAGGTGTTGTTCTCTGAATCTGTGATTGCCTTTTTTCCAGCACTGCCATGGTTAAATTGGTTTTGCCTTCTCCACCCAGCTACAGATTGTTGGTCATCTCTTCACCACTATATAGAGACCTCAGACCTGATAGCCCCTGCTGCAGTGTTGATGCATGAGCCTTCATATATGCATGTGTCATAGCTGCTCCTGTTTTTTTCCTGCATTTGCACTTTATGCTTGGTCTACAGTTTGCTCTAGTACTTCCAGCTTGGTCCTGAACTTGCTTACTCCTTTGTTTTGCAGACGGAGGGGTGTTATCCTACTTCCTGGTTTCCTGGTTATCAGTCCTGACAGGGTTAATCAGCGGATAGGTTGTCATGGTGAAATCTCTGCTATTGATAGGCAGGGACTTTCCATTTCCTGCTTCCAGCATCGGGCTAGACCCCTTGGTCACCTTGCATTCAAAGTCACACCTTCCTGTGGTGAGCATCCGGGTTTCCAGAGTCGGCTGTCTGCTCTGCCGGTCTGTTTTATCTACTGGTTGGGTGACACAGCAGATCCACATCAAATCCCTAACACAAATGACTATAGGATAAAACTGCATAGCATTTGCTTGTAGTCTGTAGTGTTCTCCGTTGTGATTGGATGGTAAAATGGCCCTAATTTTAGCAAAATCTAATTGGGTGTGTCCAAACAGATTTTTGGCAAAAATGGCCAAATTGCCAGGTAAATCAAATGTGTCCTTCATCTTGCATATGGGCAGCAGTTTCATTGCACACCTGCATCACATGACCTAGTCATATATAACATAGGCACTGCATTACCAGTTGCCATTTTATATCTGAGGACAGAGGAGCCTATACTAAATGTGGTCTGTACCTAGGGAGATATATTCTATGCAGAAAATATTTTGCTGTTGGTGTGAAATGCTGTATACTAACAGAGAAGATAAAGCAGGTCATATTGGAGGGACCAGAGAAAGAAGCTGCATGAATGTTACGTTATACATCTACACAAAACATGCTCTGACAGTCAGTCAGCAGAGCATATATTTCTGCTGCTGTCAGTGTATATAGCAGCAGAACAGACAGAAGAACTATGCTCTGGAACGTGGAATTGCTGTTCTGTTTTTGGCCTTAGGCATTCTTAAAAGTCAAAAGTCTAGGCAATGCAAATTAGTACAACAAAGTGCTACAAAGTTAGATGAAAACTTTAGAAAAACTAAACTAAAAACTAACTCACCCCCCCCCCAAAAAAAAAAACGAGGAAAGCAAGAGGGTATTGGGACAAGTCGGTAGTAGTAATGGTGGAGGTGGTAGAGGATGGGCCAAGTTAGCACTTCAAGCACCTCCTATTACGGTATACTACCCTTGATATTCCATCCCGGGTGCCCAAGATCTCATCCACAAACCCTGTCCCTGCCTACTTGCCTCCACTCCTGGCTAACCCCAGGCGGGCAACTGGGCGGCGGTCCCTACTCTCACTAGGGACCAAAAGAGGGACACTGGCGTACCTAGATGGACAGCGTAGAATACCGACAGAAAAGGCAGATGTAAATAACCAACATGAACAATACTAAGCAGACCTGAGGTAGATTGAAAAACCTTGCGGATAATAGCAAAGTATAGCAGACAAGATGACAGAAGCAGGAGACCAACAGAGGCAGACTAGCTAGCACACTGAGGGAAACCAATAACTGGCAGTGATTGCCAGTCTCTGCTCGACCTTTAAACGAAAGCCTCTGCCCAGGGGTGGAGAGAGGGAGACAGCCAACTCTCAACAGAACACAATAAAAGGGAGCTTGTGCACGGCAGCTGCACTCACAGGTGCGCTTGCGCATGGCGCTGTGCGTCATCAGCACCACACCGCCCATGCTGGCCAGGCACCCGCGCCCCCGGCAGCCGGACCACAAGCCGGAGGGAGACGCCCTGACCGCAGGACCCTGCACCCCACCACCCCAGGAGGACTAGCAACCGCCGCATGGTAACACCTGCCATTGAAGCAACGGCTACATGCTCTGAAGGAGACGAAGCAAGCCTGCTGCTATCCCTTAGAGGTGGCTCTGAACTTGTGTTACATCTGCAGGACACAGAACAGGTCATACAGTGGATGATACAGCATGCCTCAAATACCACCACCTCCTCTTCCTCCCAGTCACTTGCACATAGCAGTTAGTCTGCACCAATTGGCAATGAGCATTTCCCTCTACTACACCCAGCACCAAATCCCCTGCACACTCCAAAGCAGTTCACATGGTCCTTTGAATCACATAGCTGAATCCAACAGACTGCATCTACAGCCCCATATAACTATGCCTTCACTATAGGCTCTCATTAGGCACAACAGTGTCCTCTGGGCTTGAGCATAGCATGACTCACTCTAGGCTGCAATATTACTGCAACTACAGCAGTAATCACATGGATCAATCTGAGGAGCTGTTTGATAACTCAGTGTCATGGATATTAACAAGGCACTCCAAACAACCAGAGGAATAAGACCAAAGCATTGAATGAACTGATGCCAAACCATTTATTTCCTCCAAAGAAGAGCTGAGGGTTAGTCCGCTTGTCTAGTCAGCCGTCCACAAGCAATGTGTACTCAGGGTCATGTGGAAACACAGGTGCCAGTTCCCGATGCTCACTGTGACATGGAGTCCATTCCGGAAGGGAAGGACAACAAAGAGGAAGAGCAGGTGGAAAAACATGATGTACTTGACCTAACACAGAGAGGCAGGGAGAGTCATCATAGCAACTTGCAGGGGGAAATAGAAGAGGTTGACATTTCAGGGCAGCACCCTAACAAGACAGGGAGTAGGGTGTCACAGAAAAACAAAAGGGCTGTATTGCCACCAACAGCTACTACTAGTCACAGCAAAAGAAACAGCAGGTCTATAGCTATTTTTGCTAACAGGACTTGTGCAGCCTGGGCATTCTTTAAAACCACAGGTAATGACAAACAATAGTCATCTGTGAAGCTCCATTTACACGGGACGAATGTCGGGCAAACGATGCCCGACACTCGATCCTGTGTCTCTGCGCTCCCATGTTCCAGCACGTGAGATAGCAGAGCTGTCTCGCTCACGGAGCGGCCAGCAGGGGGGCAGGGCAGTGCAGGAGATTGCTTTCCTCTCGCTCCCCGGCCCCTCACCCTTGAGATAACACAGCGGCCGTTCACTACTGAACGGCCGCTGTTTAAACTGAACGATGAGCGATGAGCTCATCGCTGATCTTTTATGCTGCATAAACGATGAGCAATGAGCTTCAACGATTATGGTAATTATGACATAGTGGAAATAACGGAGAACTGGTTGGATGAAAGCTGTGACTGGATAGTTAATTTACAGGGTTATAGTTTTTTCAAAAGGGATAGAAAAAAAAACAAAAAGAAGGAGTTGTTTAACTTTATGCAAAGTACTGATTAAAGCCAACACTGCATGGAGAAATATAAGAGGGAAATTAAGAAGTGGAGTCTCTATGGGTAAAGATACATGGAGGGAAAAATAATGATAAAATTCTCATATGGGGTATTCTATATCTCACCAAGTACAACAGAAGCCACCAAAAATATATTGCTAAGACAAATAGATGAAGTGTCAAAAAACAATGATGTAATTATTATGGGGGACTTCAGCTATCTGAATATAAGATATGAAACCTGCAGATCTCATAAAGGGAATGAGTTTCTACCAGTAACTAAAAAGTATTACATTTCCCAACTTGTGCAAGATCCAAAAAGAAGAACAGACATTTTGGACTTTGTATTCACCAATAGACCTGACAGAAAAGCATTGCTGCACGGGCACCTGGGAAATAGTAACCACAATATAATAAAGGGAGCTACAATAATAATAAACTTTAGGAAGGCATAGTTCAATCAGCTTAGAAATACCCTTAACCTTATTGATTGGACAATGTTCTCACTCAGAAATAAGAGTCCAGACAGTAAATTGGAAATTTTTAAAAGCACCTTAAATACTTATTGTGAGCAGTTCATTCATACCTTACAGAAATAAAGGGATTAGGAATAGGAAAAAAACTAATGTGGGTGAATAAAGATGTAAAGAGGACACTAAACAACGGAAAGAAAGCATTTAAACTACTAAAGCAAGAAGGCAATGAAGAAGCATTAAAAAGCTATAAGGATAAAAATAAATGTGTACAAAGCAAATAAAAGCAGGAAATCTGGAGACTGCAAGACTCATTGCCAAAGAGAGTAAAACTAACCCTAAGCTGTTCTTCAATTATCGAAATAGCAAAAAGATCAAAATGAAAAGCATTTGTCCTTTAAAAAGTAATGAGGGGAAAATAGGACAGGGCAGGGGCATAGATAAAGGCTCATGGGCCCAAGTGCAAAAGTTTATCTTGGGGATCCCAACTTCTGTTAACTCCTTAAAGCAGAGGCATAACTTGAATCTCCTGGGTCCCAATGCAAAACATGTAACATGGCCCCCAACTATAATGCTTATATATGGAGAAGAGAGGGTTCCTGCATCAGCTGTAGTTATGCCAGTGGTACAAGGTGATGCGGAGAAAAAAAATCTATTACATATTTTTTTTCACTAGTGTACATCAAGGAAAATATCTGTATAACTCCATTTCAGCATGGGTTTTAGCATGAGTGGTAGTGACAAATGAGGATTAACACTGATAAATGTAAGGTTACATACAAGTCATCATTACATGTTACATGGGAAACCACTGGGCAAAACTGACATGGAAAATGGACAACATCCTAGCATACCTCAAAGGGGTTCTTTACTGTAAGAGCAGTGAGCCTATGCAACTGTCTGCCAGAGGACGTGGTGACAGCAAACTCGCTACAAGAGTTCAAGAGGTGTCTGGACATCTTTTTTGAATGTAATAATATGTTATAGCTACTGATTACTTCAGAAGGGTTAGTGATATGGGGATTATTCTGATTGCCAGGTTGTAGTTGGGAAGGATTTTTTTTCCCTCTAAAATGAGGAAATTGGTTTCTACCTCACAGGCTTTTTTGCTTTTCACTGGATCAACATTGGGGAATAATAGGCTGAATTAGATGTACATATGTCTTTCTTTCAGCCTCACACGCTATGTTACTATGTTAGATGGAGAGATGTAAGGTCCTTTTACACTGGCCAAATATTATGCCTAATGTAACAAGCACCAAGCAGCATGAATTTAATTTTTCTATACATGGGCCAAAAATCGTCTAATGGAGGCAAATGATTGCTAGTAAAATTGTCCGTCTCATAGGCACGCTGTGCATCTCTCTGTTCACATGGGGATATGCACAGCCAATTAGTGAACATTTTTATGCTGACTAAAAGCAACAATTAGCCGACAATCTTTTGTCAGCTGATTGCTGACTCTTTTACACAGGCCAGTTGCTGAACAAAAAAACATTTGGAGGAACGTTTATGCCCAATAATCGTGCTATGTAAAAGGTCATTTAGGCCCAACCCTAAACTCTGCTGAAATCTCATTCACTAGCCTAACAGGAAAGGGATTAGATGAATGGCGAATCTTACTGTCAGGAGTTTACAAAAAGTCGATAAAGTTCACACGTAGCTTTTTGCTTTCTGTTCGTTTTTTCCTCATACCTTTTTTGCTTTATCTTTCACTTTAGCATATGGAGTGATGGACAAATTATAATATTGTATATTGTGTTGCTAAGTAGAAATGGAAGGGGGGAAGCAAAGACTATTGGCAGTTTTTAGCTTCAAATTGCAGTTTATTGGGAATATCTGTAACATGCAACTACTGTATCTTGTAAGTGTAGATTCTGATGGTGAAGATTAACTTTATCTGTCATGGAAGATTTTTATTGGACCTCTGTAAACAAAACCCATTTTACATAAATTATGCATATTGAAACCATAAACATGCCACAATTTCCTATATCTTCCTCCTTGAACAAAAATTGTATTTATAATACAAGAATGCTGCACAACAAGTTGTGGCTAGGTCTTCCTTCATTCGGGACAAAGATTCCGTTGGCTGCTATACCCCTATATCTCAATAGCCTGATGATGGCAAATTGATAGTTTATGCCCCCAAGACCGCAGTCAAATGCTGTGCCAGCCCCTCCTATTGTAGCTACACTTCTGCCAAAAATCTTGCAACATTAAACAGCACTAACGCATATACATAAAATATGATATATTTACACATTCCAATAAATACACAGGTCACCTGGGAAAATACATTATTTGCATTTGTATTAATCCTTTCTTTTCTATAAACCTTCAATCATTGACATTTTTCAAAAATGTATACTTTACTGTGTTTGAGCATGTTGAGTGCATTTTACCCATAATGCTGCTCTTTTCTTCAGATGACAATATTTTTAAATGAAGCTAAGTATCTTCTATTTGCTTACTGGAGCAGAATAAAGGAAACAAATGACAATCATCTTTGTAAATTTCCTCCACTTAGACTTGAAGTAGCATTTTCACGTTAAATACAAGTCATATATTATTTTCAATGAAGCCCGGGATTCTGTTCATTAATATGCAAATGAGCCTTGCAATAACACTAGTGTGCATTTCATTTACACATTGTAAGAAAGGAATCTCGACTATGTTAAAGTTGTAATATATAGTACGAAAAGAACACATCATTACAACCTTTAATTCCTAATTTTCATCCTTAAATAGTTTTTGCAACTTTATAACTGACTCTGTTTTCTTTTCCAATTAATGCAACATCTCTATTTTTTACCCGGAACAAAATCATTTTGGCTTCTTACTGGAAGGATTTATAAAAAAAATATATTCTAATAAAATGGCTTGTATTGCAAGACCTTCAACAACCTACGAGTTAATTTGTTGTAAGTTCATAGATTCATATGCAAGAATCAGACATAATTCTCCTTTTTGCATACCGTTCTTTATTTTAAAGAGTCCTCCCAATATACTATTCACATGCGGGACATTACTATGCTTACTGATGGGGCTTCCATCAGCCCCGGTGCTCACCATGCATTCTAGTTGACTAATAAGTGGAATGGATTCCCTCCTTCCACAATTTTTATCAACTCTTCCCACATTCTACTAAATTTTTGTAGACAATAATCAGTGTAGTTGTCTGCTACTTCTGCCATGAAGAACTGTCTGCTGTCAAATGACAGCACATGTCTACACTTTTATACAATCTCTTATTCATGCACTGAAATAGCTTCATGCTGTTAGTGTATGGGCTCATGACATGATGCTTTCAGTCAGCATACACATCAGTGACAGATTAAGAGGGTATCACCATTAGAAATCACTGAATTATAAAGATAAATATATAAAATACAGTTTCATTGGTAGCTAATGTGATTCACTAGTTTATAGTATATACTCCACTTTATAACCATTATATAATTTAGATTTTTTTCTCTAACTGTGAAGTTAGTTTCATGGAGATACAGTGACCAGGAATGGACATATAGCCTGTGTGGCCTGCAGACCCAGATTAGCAATTTGCCCAAGTGGGCAGATTCCTGGTGGGCAAGGCTACCGAATGGATGAATGGGCTGGCCTGCTCAGCCACTGATCTGATTCATGTCTGTGCATTTGTGACCAGCTTTAATTGAAAGATAAAGAGCTGCCAGTGCCTCCTACAGTACTGCTTGACTTTGACTGTAGGCAAGTAAGTTTTTCTGCCTACTCCTGAGACCTGATGCTGGTCACAAATACAGGCTAGTATTAGAATGCTCTGTGCAGGCAGAACTAATACTGCCTCTGCTTATGGTGGGTGGTCATATTAACTTCACCCAGTTCCTACGCCACCACTGAGTGGGCAGAATCATATGCTACTTTTTCATCCAGTCTATGTCCTGCTCGAAGCAGACTTCAGGTTGCTTGGCCTATTTGGTTGCACATGGGTCCAGAGAGAAAAGGGAGCCTGCTCTGGCCACAGGGCATTTTAAAACAAGTATCCTGCTTCTCTCAGATCTTCGCTCTTCTCTCACTCTAATTCATTACACATACAGTGCATCATCCCAGTTAGCCATCACAGATACACTTTGATTATCCAAGTTGCACTACGAAAGGCTGATAACTGATGTCCATTGAAAATAATTTTAAAACATTATTTATTTAAAATACTTATACTCCAAATAGTAATTCAATTGGACGTATATTTTTAGTTCCCGCTGCAGGGGAAGAGTTAGAAAATCCAGTTATAAAATTGAGTTACTGTATATTTTGTACACAAGTGAGATAGAATAAAAAGCTTTTATTTAAGAAGTAGGATGTGCAAGCTCAACCTGTTGAATATCAAATCAGTTCACATCAAGAGAATTTCCAACATAAACGTAGATCACAATTTTTTCAACATGGAAAGGTATGATACTCCCAGAGTGGATTTGATAGCAACAAAATAACAGTTGTTTAAGATCTTTCTTCTTTTTCTTATGTACAAAGTTCTGAAGAAGAATCATAGATGTGAAAATAACAATCATGTTAACCCCTTTTTGCCATGAAGTGCATCGTTTTCAGATTTATTGAGGCTTTGAAGAAAATATGCTGGAGGTTGATCTTAAAAGTATTGTCGAAGTGAAGTAGGTACAGGAGGAGAAAAAATAGGTGCACAAGTTAAGGAGTTAAATGAAAGAAGGAGGAGAAAGTTCATAATTCACAGGGAACACCCACTGAGTGCACAGCTTGCAGCTTCACATGCAGACTTGCCAGAGAATGAAGCTATTGAAAATTAGAAAGCAATACTGAAATCAGCCAGCAACACAGTGAAAGCAATTTGAACCTTTTCAGGTTCTTCTATTGTATACATATATAGAAAAATAAAATAAAAAGGTTCTCTTTGAGGCAGGCATTATATAAACTTAATACTTTGTAAGATTGCAGATCCTATCTGTAAGTAATCATGTATCTGAGTTCATATGTGAAGTTTGGAAGAAAATATAGTACTGTATGTCTAAATAGTCTCCTATTGACATATGAAAAGCCTACGTCCATTAGTCACAGAAAGAATTCACTCTAGGTAAAAAAAAGTAGTAACCGGCAGCAATCAGCAATGTAGAAAGATGCAAAATTTATTCCCCCATTACAAAGTTCGGCAACGTTTCGGTCCTAATAGACCTTCCTCAAGCCACTCTTTTTGGCTTGAGGAAGGTCTATTAGGACCGAAACGTTGCCGAACTTTGTAATGGGGGAATAAATGTTGCATCTTTCTACATTGCTGATTGCTGCCGGTTACTACTTTTTTTACCTGGACTGCATTTCTGGAGCCCTCCTGGTTTGGGCTTCCTCACTGGCGTTTGCATACTGTGTTGCCTGACTCTGTATGAGGATATTTGCTGTGCTGCTGGGAACCTCTTTTCTTGCAGAAAGAATTCACTCTGTGATATCTATAGTTGCAGCAAATCTACTGTGTAGCATCCTCCCGAAATTTAAAAACAGTGATTTAAAGGAATGCTGACATCCAATAGGTGGCGCTGCAGAGGTATTGCTCCATCTTCCTTATTTGCATTAATTACCCAGAGGAGCATGAATGGCCGCATAAATCTCCTCACTCACCTCTCAGGTGTCTTCTCACACCCCTTCCGGGTGCTTTTCTTGGCGAGAGACCATACCGTCCCCCATCCTACTCATCCTCTTTTTCGGTGCTCTTCTTTAAGGGGTTCTATCTTTAAAAAAATAATTCTATACTTCCTAATTCCTCCCCCATCAGTCTAGTTACCAGATCTTCACCTCACCAATCTTCTCCTGTTTCCTGCAGTCCAGGGGAGGGGGGGGGGGGGCACCTCACCTCCAGCTTGCTGTTTCCTTTCCTTCCTGTGAGGTTACGTACATTGCCAGCAGTCTTCTTCCTGCCAGCCAATGTACGTTACGTCACAGTTCACAGGCCAGTAGGAGGAGTGCCAACCTACTGCAGTGACTGCTCATGCAAGCTGTCTCAGCAATAGATCAGAATTCCTTTCTAGGCTGTGAACACTACAGCACAGGGACGTGACCTTCACTGACCCAGCCGGAAGGAATGTGGGGAATGTCAGCTTCATAACAAGCCGGCCAGTGTGCTGTGTGCTGACCTGGGGCACTGGAGAAGCTCAGAGAGGAGAAGATATGGTAAGGGGACTGACGGGGAAGAAATGTGTGAGTATAGAATTTTTTTTTTCAGTGATAAAACCCTTTTAAGGAGAGACAACACCCCTCTTGACCCACATCCTCTCCATACAGATGTATCAAACGTTACAGGCTCAGGATTGAAACCTGTGTGGTGGTGTAAACTAGTAATTTTACCTTCCTGTCCTCTATTATGGCATATTTCTTTTAGGACCATAGTGACAGCTCTATGTAATGGACATTAGATGGCGCTGTGTTAACTATTAGTGAGCAGTTCCTCTGCTATTTCTGTACACTACTTGTTTATGACACATGTAAAAATGGTTACTATATGTTCCAAGTAGACAAGTTTACTCTTCTACATTGTCTAAGAGCTGATGCTTGTGCTCAAAAGTTGAAATCTGCATCACGTCCAACAATCAATGGTCTTTGATCTTAAAAGAAATACAAATATAGTCAAAGATTATGTGCATAGACACATGGTTTGTGAAGTATCCCTTCATCTTTTTAACTAACTCTCTAGTGCAACCTAATAGAACTATCTACTCTATGTTTCAGTTCTGACCCATTAAAGAGCTTTGATATATGACTTGCCAAGCCAGAATTTCCCCCAAAGGGGAGAGTCGCCCATCTATAGACAGCGTTTACCGCAAATAGCTGGCACTAGGGACATTTTTCTTCCTTCTGGAAGAAAAACTAATTAGCAAACCTTTTCTCAAGGACCATCTCTTGGAAAGGCCCTTTTACATGAGCCGAGGTTCAGACACCTCCATACGTGAATAGGCCTATGATTATCAGACTAACAAGCAAATGCTTTTTAGTCAGTTGGTCAGATCTTTTATGTAAGCATGAAAATGTTCACTTTTTGGCAGCACATCTTCACGTGTAAACAGGGAAATGTGCTGCCAATGAATGCTGTCTGTGGGGATACTTTCAAGTCAATGACAATGACAGAAATTGCTGAGCAATCAAACCCAACAATTTATGGTGCTGCCATTGAAATGAATCTCCAAAAAAGCATATAAAGTAAAAAGCAGTGAAGTTAGCAGGCAGGCTGTTTACAGGGGTGGCCCAAGACTATGCTAGCACCTCCCTTCAGGAATTATTGGCTTGCAGCTGTTCCACCTGCCTTACTAGTTTGCTGTCATTTAAAGGAACTTTTTTCTGTATAATTATAAAAGACTATCCCTATACAGGACACAACAGTCTAATGTGATCATGATTTATTGACAATGGTGGATTTGGGTCTACTGGGGTGAGATCAGTGGTCAGTTAATTATCATGCATCAGACCCATTGCTTGGATGGGTCTTGAGGCTGTGTTTGTGGCTGGGGGCAAGTGGTCGGGATATCTTGTTTTAAAGAAGTAACTTCATGATGGCTATATCTCTCTCTGGGCTTTGTGCTTTTAGTAAGTTGCTGTTATGTATTATTATATCAAATGCTATTCTATGTGGTTTCTTTGTAATTTCACTAAAGTGGCGGTTATGGCCATTTAACTTCCACTATGTCAGCAGTGTTATGTCATTTGTTCTGCAGGAATGTAGCCAGTCTCCTAGTCATAAGCATTATCAACTGAATTCTCTCTATCTAAAGAAATCTAGTGACAATTGCAAAAAAATCAAAGCAACGCATCTTAGTTCATCCAAAAACTATTGTACATGGCTTTTTGGCATACGTGCAATGTCACTGTGAAGAATAATGTATACATTCCACAGCATCTGTCATTTTAATATCCTTATTTTGCCAGAGATTATATGAAAGGATATTTATAGTGAAATCCATTTACTTTAGCTCTTTGGGATTATTCAGAAAAAAAAATTGAACTGTTTGCCTTAGCCAGGTGCACACATGTGATATACTGCTATGTTTGTACATGATGATTTTGAACCTCAGTCTTGTGAGATTGTAATGAATAAAATCTTGACACTATTCCTTCCTGCATTAATCATTTGAAGCTGATCCTACAGGATACAAGGGCAAATTAAATTCTATTTGCAATTTCATGCATGACGCACAGAAGTGAGGGATGTCTGAGCTAGCAGTTTTTCAGCAAGACAAGCGTGTAAGTTTTCTTTCCCCCCATGTGCCAGCACTCTTATTACTGACAAATTTGTAAATGAGAATATATGAATGGTATTAAATTCACCTTCAAGGATATGGCAAATTAAAAACTTTTTTTTACCCTTAAACATGCCAGTTTGTAAATGTTATGTATGAAAGATGGGATCCTGCATACAAGTGACTTCTACATGTGGACTTCTGTCTTTAGCAATCCCCAAATTCATTTCATTGAGTGAAACTACCCATAAGCCTTGTGCCATTTTGTGCTGCTAAGGTGATAAGTGTTATGTCTCCTGTTCTAGGAAGATTGCTTGGGCTGTAGAGTCTGTGAAATTTTTCTCTTTCTATTTCATTAAAGCAACTAAAAGCTTGAAATGCTTTTTTTTTTTTTTACAAAAAAAAATGCTTTTTCTCAGTAAGGTCAAAAGTGTGAATAAATGGTGCGTTTCTTTGTACCAGAAGTAATGTAAGTGTGTATTTTTAAACATTTTCTGGAGATGTGCTTTTAGCGCATTTTAGGTTAGATATTATTCCCATGGCTTATTTACTTAGAAATTTAGCTTTTCATGCTTTCATTATCTATAATTAATTTCCCTTTTATTTTAAGGCATTTATATGTACATTGTTCAAGCAATTAGTGCTCCTCAACAACAGTGTAAACAAATGCGTTATTAATTTTCGACAAAGTACGTGCATCTAGTTCACTTAAATAAGGCTGAGCTGCAATACCAGATATAACCAATGGATAATACTATGCTACTTCTGGGAAAAAAATGTCATCCTTTTTTATCAGCCCCTGCACCACATTTAATTATCAAATGGTCGTAATTTATCTTCATTTTTCTATAAGGAAGACAAGTCTTGATTGTTCCACAGCGGTTACAGAGTTAATAAAAGGTAGTATAATTAAAATAAAAAGTGGAAAAAAATGAAATCTTTACAACATAAATAAAAATGAAATATTTACAAAAAAACCTAATAAACCTAGTACTCAGCCTATAGAGAACTCACTCTTTTACAGATACTTGATCACCATAGGATCACCTTGTCACTGGGGGACCTTTTTTTAATAAACGTGATTGCCTAAGGGCTCACACCCACTGGCGTTTTTATTTCTTGCACTGCTAGAGCAAGTGAAAACACTCGTCTCACAGCGCAAAAAAAAAACTCTGCGATGTCACCAGTGTTTTCAATGGGGCCAGCGGCAGCAGCGCTAGCCCCATTGAAAACATAGGGAGTATATTGCCAACTTCTGCCATAGCTGTGACAACTGTTGTGGCAGGAGTTTTCTTCATCTCCGCGGAGATGAAGGAATCCTCTGCCACAGCTGTGACAGCTGTGGCAGAAATCCAGGATGCTATCCCATTGCTTTCAATGGGGTCGTCTCTGCTGCCAGCCCCATTGAAAACAGTGGTTTTTAGGCAACGCCCGCAGCTAAGCGCTGCCTGTAATTGGCTGAGCGCTCAGCCAATCAGCACAGCCCTTCCAGGAGGCAGGGATTTTTAATTCCCGCTTGCTGATAGTGCTGGACAGCAGTGCAGGGGAGCCAGCAGGAGGACACGCCTGAGCAGCGGAAAGGGGAGTGAAGTTTTTTTTGCTTTTATTCACCAGCTAGGGATGATTTTTAGGGAAGGGCTTATATTTCAAGCCTTTCCCCGAAAACTATGCTGTGAGGGTTGCCTAAAAACCACTGCTTTTAATGGTGCAGGCAGCAGTGCCGACCCCATTGAAAGCAACGGGATAGCATGCTGCACTTCTGCCACAGCTGTGACAGCTGTGGCAGAGGATTCCTTCATCCCCGCGGATGCTTTCAATGGGGCTAGCGCTGCTGCCGCTGGTCCCATTGAAGACACTTAGAGATATCGCAGATTTCTTCTCTGTGATTCAAAGCTCTGCTGAAACATCGCAATTGAGTATGAAACCATTGAAAATCATTGGTTTCATAATCATCGCTGTCGCATCGCAGGGAAAAAAGTCGCAAGTGGGTGTCCACCCTTAGGGATCTTTCATATGGGTTAAATTTTCCACATTGCATGTTGCAATAAATGTAACATCTATATTACAGTATTTTCCTCCTTTGATGGGACTTTTCACACGTTATCTAATGCTGCTAAGAAGGGTAAGTATGGCCCTCTTTCATATAGTTCATCTGCTTCTGCGAATTCTATTATGCAAGCCATTTTAGTACAAGCTAGTGATGTGGAAATGCAAAATGATACACAAAACAAAAGAGAATGTTGGTAGCCTGAAAGAGAATGTTGGATTTATAAGACATAATGTGCAGAAAGTTACTGAAAGATTGTCTAAAGAAAGGAAAAGTATTAATGTAATGGAAGAAGAAAATGTTCTTATGCAGGATACAATTAGTAAATGCAAGCCGTTTATCAGTACTTTGCCATATACTATAAAACAGATGATCTGGGAAATAGACTTAGGAGGAATAATATGAATATCAGTTATAAAGGCTCAAGATGTTAGCATAATTCTGTAGAATGTGGAACGTATGGGGGACAAAACCAAAAGATACACAGTTTTTTTCATCTATTCAACAATTTCAATTAGCTATTGTTTTTCTATTAGAAACACATTTAACAAAAGATACTGTGCCATTCTGTAATGGCACATTCTTTTCATTCTGTATACTGAGTTATTTACATGGAGTATGTGTACTGATTCATTAAAATATCTGTTTTTAGCGTGAGTCATCTTTTATAGATTCTGTGGTGATATTCATTTGTCTTTAATGCATTATTGCCTAAAAGAAATATTTTAAAAGAAATACTCCATATTCCAGTAAATATATTAAGAAGGTCATGGAACTTGTAGCTATATCCCCTGCTTTTCCTATAAAGTGATACCTTGGGTTAAGAGTTAGAGATGAGCGAACACCAAAATGTTCGGGTGTTCGTTATTCGGAACGAACTTCCCGCGATGCTCGAGGGTTCGTTTCGAACAACGAACCCCATTGAAGTCAATGGGCGACCAGAGCATTTTTGTATTTCGCCGATGCTCGCTAAGGTTTTCATGTGTGAAAATCTGGGCAATTCAACAAAGTGATGGGAATGACACAGAAACGGATAGGGCAGGCGAGGGGCTACATGTTGGGCTGCATCTCAAGTTCACAGGTCCCACTATTAAGCCACAATACCGGCAAGAGTGCCCCCCCCCCCTCCCAACAACTTTTACTTCTGAAAAGCCCTCATTAGCATGGCATACCTTTGCTAAGCACCACACTAGCTACAACAAAGCACAATCACTGCCTGGATGACACTCCGCTGCCACTTCTCCTGGGTTACATGCTGCCCAACCGCCCCCCCTCCCCCCCACAGCGCACACCAAAGTGTCCCTGCGCAGCCTTCAGCTGCCCTCATGCCACGCCACACTCATGTCTATTTAGAAGTGCGTCTGCCATGAGGAGAAACCGCAGGCACACACTGCAGAGGGTTGGCACGGCTAGGCAGCGACCCTCTTTAATAGGGGCGGGGCGATAGCCCACAATGCTGTACAGAAGCAATGAGAAATAGAATCCTGTGCCACCGCCATCAGGAGCTGCACACGTGGGCATAGCAATGGGGAAGCTATGTGCCACACACTATTCATTCTGTCAAGGTGTCTGCATGCCCCAGTCAGACTGGTTATATGCACCTTAACAGTAACCGCTTTGGTGGTAATGTGGTGGTGACTGCGGACCTAGTAGCACGGTTGTATTTTGTTGGTTTTCGGAATGTGGCCAGGATTAAGTGGGCCGTGGCGGGGGGATGGTGTGGGGGCTCTCTTGTTGTGTCGGTAAAGGTGAAATTCTTGGACTGCCACCAGACGAACCAATGCAAAGGCATTTGCCAACAATGTTTTCCCTGTTGGAGGGGGATGTTTTTGAGGCACTACGTGTCCTCTCCACGTGTCCGTGGTTATATGCACCTTAACAGTAACCGCGTTGGTGGTAATGTGGTGGTGACTGCGGACCTAGTAGCACGGTTGTATTTTGTTGGTTTTCGGAATGTGGCCAGGATTAAGTGGGCCGTGGCGGGGGGATGGTGTGGGGGCTCTCTTGTTGTGTCGGTAAAGGTGAAATTCTTGGACTGCCACCAGACGAACCAATGCAAAGGCATTTGCCAACAATGTTTTCCCTGTTGGAGGAGGAGGGGGATGTTTTTGAGGCACTACGTGTCCTCTCCACGTGTCCGTTCCATGTCAGCAATAGTAGCACTCAGGACAGGCCCCATTAACAATTCTGAAGCAGCAGTATAGCGGGAGCGCAGTCTTCGTTCCATGTAAGCAATAGTAGCACTCAGGACAGGCCCCATTAACAATTCTGAAGCAGCAGTATAGCGGGAGCGCAGTCTTCGTTCCATGTAAGCAATAGTAGCACTCAGGACAGGCCCCATTAACAATTCTGAAGCAGCAGTATAGCGGGAGCGCAGTCTTCGTTCCATTTCAGTAGCCTTAGTATAGCCAAGGCACAAGTTACATTTATGTAGCTAAACTGTAGGCCAACCCCACACACCTTTCTGTACCATGAGTGCAGGCGAAGAACATAGAAATTACTATGATTACACTGTAGGTGAGGGCCCCAAAAAATTGGTGTACCAACAGTACTAATGTACCTCAGTAAAAATTGGCCATGCCCAACCAAAATGGCAGGTGAATCGCTTTGGTTAATGTGGCTTAAGTGGTAACTAGGCCTGGAGGCAGCCCAGTGTAACGAAAAATTGGTTCAAGTTAAAGTTCCAACGCTTTTAAGCGCATTGAAACTTATAAAAATTGTTCTGAAAAATTATTTGAGTGAGCCTTGTGGCCCTAAGAAAAATTGCCCGTTCAGCGTGATTACGTGAGGTTTCAGGAGGAGGAGCAGGAGGAGGAGGAGGAGGAATATTAGACACAGATTGATGAAACAGAAATGTCCCCGTTTTGGATGGTGAGAGAGAACGTAGCTTCCATCCGCGGGTGCAGCCTACGTATTGCTTACGTATCGCTGCTGTCCGCTGGTGGAGAACAGAAGTCTGGGGAAATCCAGCCTTTGTTCATCTTAATGAGTGTTAGCCTGTCGGC
Organism: Eleutherodactylus coqui; assembly: GCF_035609145.1. Classification (NCBI taxonomy): domain Eukaryota; kingdom Metazoa; phylum Chordata; class Amphibia; order Anura; family Eleutherodactylidae; genus Eleutherodactylus; species Eleutherodactylus coqui. The sequence goes on along the minus strand of NC_089840.1, from coordinate 123,501,982 downwards.
ACTGTCGGTTGACAAGCGGCTACGCTTATCTGTGATGATTCCCCCAGCCGCACTAAACACCCTCTCCGACAAGACGCTAGCCGCAGGACAAGCAAGCACCTCCAGGGCATACAGCGCTAGTTCAGGCCACGTGTCCAGCTTCGACACCCAGTAGTTGTAGGGGGCAGAGGCGTCACCAAGGATGGTCGTGCGATCCGCTACGTACTCCCTCACCATCCTTTTACAGTGCTCCCGCCGACTCAGCCGTGACTGGGGAACGGTGACACAGTCTTGGTGGGGAGCCATAAAGCTGGCCAGGCCCTTAAAGACTGTTGCACTGCCTGGGATGTACATGCTGCTCTATCTACGCACATCCCCTGCTACCTTGCCCTCGGTACTGCGCCTTCTGCCACTAGCGCTGTCGGCTGGGAATTTTACCATCAGCTTGTCCGCAAGGGTCCTGTGGTATAGCAACACTCTCGAACCCCTTTCCTCTTCGGGAATCAGAGTGGGCAGGTTCTCCTTATACCGTGGATCGAGCAGTGTGTACACCCAGTAATCCGTCGTGGCCAGAATGCGTGCAACGCGAGGGTCACGAGAAAGGCATCCTAACATGAAGTCAGCCATGTGTGCCAGGGTACCTGTACGCAACACATGGCTGTCGTCACTAGGAAGATCACTTTCAGGATCCTCCTCCTCCTCCTCCTCCTCAGGCCATACACGCTGAAAGGATGACAGGCAATCAGCCGGTGTACCGTCAGCAGCGGCCCAAGCTGTCTCTTCCCCCTCCTCCTCATCCTCCTCATGCTCCTCCTCCTCCTCCTGTACGCGCTGAGAAATAGACAGGAGGGTGCCCTGACTATCCAGCGGCATACTGTCTTCCCCCGCCCCCGTTTCCGAGCGCAAAGCAGCTGCCTTTATGGTTTGCAGGGAATTTCTCAAGATGCATAGCAGAGGAATGGTGACGCTAATGATTGTAGCATCGCCGCTCACCACCTGGGTAGACTCCTCAAAATTACCAAGGACATGGCAGATGTCTGCCAACCAGGCCCACTCTTCTGAAAGGAATTGAGGAGGCTGACTCCCACTGCGCCGCCCATGTTGGAGTTGGTATTCGACTATAGCTCTACGTTGTTCATAGAGCCTGGCCAACATGTGGAGCGTAGAGTTCCACCGTGTGGGCACGTCGCACAGCAGTCGGTGCACTGGCAGCTTAAAGTGATGTTGCAGGGTGCGCAGGGTGGCAGCGTCCGTGTGGGACTTGCGGAAATGTGCGCAGAGCCGGCGCGCCTTTACGAGCAGGTCTGACAAGCGTGGGTAGCTTTTCAGAAACCGCTGAACCACCAAATTAAAGACGTGGGCCAGGTATGGCACGTGCGTGAGGCTGCCGAGCTGCAGAGCCGCCACCAGGTTACGCCCGTTGTCACACACGACCATGCCCGGTTGGAGGCTCAGCGGCGCAAGCCAGCGGTCGGTCTGCTGTGTCAGACCCTGCCGCAGTTCGTGGGCCGTGTGCCTCTTATCGCCTAAGCTGAGTAGTTTCAGCACGGCTTGCTGACGCTTGCCCACCGCTGTGCTGCCACACCGCGCGACACCGACTGCTGGCGACATGCTGCTGCTAACACATCTTGATTGCGAGACAGAGGAGGAGGAGGAGGAGGAGGGTGCTTTAGTGGAGGAAGCATACACCTCCGCAGATACCAGCACCGAGCTGGGGCCCGCAATTCTGGGGGTGGGTAGGACGTGAGCGGTCCCAGGCTCTGACTCTGTCCCAGCCTCCACTAAATTCACCCAATGTGCCGTCAGGGAGATGTAGTGGCCCTGCCCGCCTGTGCTTGTCCACGTGTCCGTAGTTAAGTGGACCGTGGCAGTAACCGCGTTGGTGAGGGCGCGCACAATGTTGCGGGAGACGTGGTCGTGCAGGGCTGGGACGGCACATCGGGAAAAGTAGTGGCGACTGGGAACTGAGTAGCGCGGGGCCGCCGCCTCCATGATACTTTTGAAGGACTCCGTTTCCACAACCCTATACGGCAGCATCTCAAGGCTGATGAATTTTGCTATGCGGACGGTTAACGTTTGAGCGTGCGGGTGCGTGGCGGCGTACTTGCGCTTGCGCTCCAACAGTTGCGCAAGCGACGGCTGGACGGTGCGCTGAACTACACTGCTGGATGGGGTCGAGGACAGCGGAGGTGAGGGTGTGGGTGCAGGCCAGGAGACGGTAGTGCCTGTGTCCTGAGAGGGGGGTTGCATCTCAGTGGCAGGTTGGGGCACAGGGGGAAAGGCAGGGGTGCAAACCGGAGGCGCTGAACGGCCTTCGTCCCACCTTGCGGGGTGCTTGGCCATCATATGTCTGCGCATGGTGGTGGTGGTGAGGCTGTTGGTGTTGGCTCCCCGGCTGAGCTTTGCGCGACAAAGGTTGCACACCACTGTTCGTCGGTCGTCAGGCGTCTCTGTGAAAAACTGCCAGACCTTAGAGCACCTCGGCCTCTGCAGGGTGGCATGGCGCGAGGGGGCGCTTTGGGAAACAGTTGGTGGATTATTCGGTCTGGCCCTGCCTCTACCCCTGGCCACCGCACTGCCTCTTGCAACCTGCCCTGCTGATGCCCTTGACTCCCCCTCTGAAGACCTGTCCTCCTGAGTAAGCGTTGCACACCAGGTGGGGTCAGTCACCTCATCGTCCTGCTGCTCTTCCTCCGAATCCTCTGTGCGCTGCTCCCTCGGACTTACTGCCCTTACTACTACCTCACTGCAAGACAACTGTGTCTGATCGTCATCGTCCTCCTCACCCACAGAAAGTTGTTGAGACAGTTGGCGGAAGTCCCCAGCCTCTTCCCCCGGACCCCGGGAACTTTCGAATGGTTGGGCATCAGTGACGATAAACTCCTCTGGTGGGAGAGGAACCGCTGCTGCCCAATCTAAGCAGGGGCCCGAGAACAGTTCCTGGGAGTGTTCCCGCTCCTGAGCAGGTGTTATTGTAGTGGAGTGAGGAGGCTGGGAGGAAGGAGGAGCAGCAGACAGAGGATTCGGATTGGCAGCAGTGGACGGCGCAGAACTGCGGGTAGACGATAGGTTGCTCGAAGCACTTTCTGCCATCCAGGACAGGACCTGCTCACACTGCTCATTTTCTAATAACCGTCTCCCGCGTGGACCCATTAATTGGGCGATGAATGTGGGGACGCCAGAAACGTGCCTCTCTCCTAATCGCGCAGCAGTCGGCTGCGACACACCGGGATCAGGAGCTCGGGCTGTGCCCACACCCTGACTTGGCCCTCCGCGTCCTCGGCCGCGTCCACGTCCTCTAGGCCTACCCCTACCCCTCAGCATGCTGTATTACCAGTGATTTGATTTCACAGGCAGGAAATAAATTGGCGCAAGACTGCAGGCCAAATATAATTTTTGCCCTTTTTGGAAAACGAAAGGCCCCACTGCCTCTAGTGAATGAATTATCTAAGTTTAATAACTGTGCTGTGTCCCTGCTAATGTGTCACAGAACGTGAAGGTAGCAGAGTTATTATAACTCTTGGAGAGCAGGTATTTTTTTCCCAATTAAGGAAAGCAAATGGCGAAGCCAGCAGTAAAGCGTAGCTGGGTGCGTCTGATTTAGCAATGTTGTTCACGCAGCTCACACGTGTCCACCGCCCTTAGGACGGACAGAGGCTGGACAAATAGATTTGTTTTCAGTTTTTTTCCACCAAAAGGCAGCACTGCGTATATTCAATGAACATGAGAAGTTTAATAACTGTGCTGTGTCCCTGCTTATGTGTCACAGAACGTGAGGGTAGCAGAGTTATTATAACTCTTGGAGAGCAGGTATTTTTTTCCCAATTAAGGAAAGCAAATGGCGAAGCCAGCAGTAAAGCGTAGCTGGGTGCGTCTGATTTAGCAATGTTGTTCACGCAGCTCACACGTCTCCACCGCCCTTAGGACGGACAGAGGCTGGACAAATAGATTTGTTTTCAGTTTTTTTCCACCAAAAGGCAGCACTGCGTATATTCAATGAACATGAGAAGTTTAATAACTGTGCTGTGTCCCTGCTTATGTGTCACAGAACGTGAGGGTAGCAGAGTTATTATAACTCTTGGAGAGCAGGTATTTTTTTCCCAATTAAGGAAACCAAATGGCGAAGCCAGCAGTAAAGCGTAGCTGGGTGCGTCTGATTTAGCAATGTTGTTCACGCAGTTCACACGTCTCCACCGCCCTTAGGACGGACAGAGGCTGGACAAATAGATTTGTTTTCAGTTTTTTTCCACCAAAAGGCAGCACTGCGTATATTCAATGAACATGAGAAGTTTAATAACTGTGCTGCGTCCCTGCTTATGTGTCACAGAACGTGAGGGTAGCAGAGTTATTATAACTCTTGGAGAGCAGGTATTTTTTTCCCAATTAAGGAAAGCAAATGGCGAAGCCAGCAGTAAAGCGTAGCTGGGTGCGTCTGATTTAGCAATGTTGTTCACGCAGCTCACACGTCTCCACCGCCCTTAGGACGGACAGAGGCTGGACAAATAGATTTGTTTTCAGTTTTTTTCCACCAAAAGGCAGCACTGCGTATATTCAATGAACATGAGAAGTTTAATAACTGTGCTGTGTCCCTGCTTATGTGTCACAGAACGTGAGGGTAGCAGAGTTATTATAACTCTTGGAGAGCAGGTATTTTTTTCCCAATTAAGGAAAGCAAATGGCGAAGCCAGCAGTAAAGCGTAGCTGGGTGCGTCTGATTTAGCAATGTTGTTCACGCAGCTCACACGTGTCCACAGCCCTTAGGACGGACAGAGGCTGGACAAATAGATTTGTTTTCAGTTTTTTGGCACCAAAAGGCAGCACTGCGTATATTCAATGAATAACAACTGTGTTGTCGCCCTGCCTATACAATTCTTTCCCTGCAGTATCAATGGAGGGTGCAATGGTCTGCAGAGGCGATTTTGAGAAGAAAAAAAAAATGCAGCACAGCTAACAGCAGCCTGGACAGTACTGCACACGGATAAATATGGCCCTAGAAAGGACCGTTGAGGTTCTTGAAGGCTACACTCACTCCTAACACTCTCCCTGCCTATGCAGCACTTCTGTCCCTAATGCCAGGTGCAACGGTCTGCAGAGGCGATTTTGAGAAAAAAAAATTTGCCACTGCTAACAGCAGCCAACACACAGCTATCAGTGGCCCTAATAAGGACCTTTGGGGGGTCTTGAAGCCTACACTAACTACCAATTCTTTCCCTACAGCAGCTCCGGTACAAACAGCACTGTCCCTCATCTAACTCACACCGCATCTGAGGCGAACCGCGGGAGGGGCCGACTTTTATGTTCGGGTGACACCTGATCTTCCCAGCCACTCACAGCAGGGGAGTGGTATAGGGCTTGAACGTCACAGGGGGAAGTTGTAATGCCTTCCCTGTCTTTCAATTGGCCAGAAAAGCGCGCTAACGTCTCAGGGAAGGAAGTGAAAATAGCCAGAACACCGCATGGTGTTCGTTACGAATAACGAACATCCCGAACACCCTAATATTCGCACGAATATCAAGCTCGGAAGAACACGTTCGCTCATCTCTATTAAGAGTGCCTCAGCTTACAAGCTTTTTGACTTGAGAGCAGGCTCTCTCCTGAATTTTTGCTTTCAATGGGGCTGCTGCTGCTGCCGGTGGGCCCCCATTGAGAGCAATGGCCTTCCGGCAACCCCTGCAGTGATTTTTGGGAAAGGGCTTTAAATATAAGCCCTTTCCTGAAATTCATCACTAGCTGTAGTAAAAATATATATATTCACCTGTCTGCCGCTGCCGGGGCTTAGGCGTGTCTAGCAGCCGCTTGTTCATTTTCAATCCCCACCTGCTGAAAAGCTGCAGAGCAGTGCAAGGAGAGCAAGCAGCGGCTAGACACACCTGAACTCCGGTAGACAGGTGAGTATATATTTTTTCTTTTTTTACTACAGCTAGGGATGATTTTAAGGGAAGGACTTATATTTAAAACCCTTCCCCGAAAATCACTGCGGGGATGCCTGTGTCCTATTGCTTTCAATGGGGCAACGCCATCCCCATTGAAATCAGTGGGACAGCTTTGCGATCTGGAACGGATTAATGGCTTTTCCATTAATTTCAATGGGGAAAATTGATTTGACTTACAAGTGCTTTAGGTTAAGAGCTCCGTCACAGAACAAATTAACCTCTTAACCAAGGGCAGCACTGTATTAATTGTGGGAGAGTTTAATTGTCTGGATCCCTGTAGAAATGGATTTAATGAAGATCCTATAATGGCTTTTCCTTACCCTTCTACTTTTGCACGTTTATAAATTGAATTAGGTATATGTTATATGCGGAGGTTGAGAAATGCAGAAGATGAACAATACTCTTGTTATGCAAGTTCACATAATACACTCTCTAGAACAGATCTCCGGATAGGTACTCCATCTATGCTTTCTTATGTTTGTATAGTGGAATATTTAATACAAACTGTGTCTGATCACTCTCCACTCTATTTGTTGTTGATTGTGAATGGTGGAGGATTTGGTTTGGATAGAGTGGGTTTGGAGGTTAAATCTCTTTTGGTTGAACCTGCTTGATGGTTTAATGCTAGAACAGAGGAGGCTTTTTAGGATTTTTTTCAGATTAATATTGGCTTTTCTTCAGTGTCTGTAATGTAAGATGTTATGAAGGCATTTATATGTGGTCATTATATACAGAAGTTTAGCCTAGATAAATTTAAATCTCAAAAAGTTAGGTTAGGACCCTTAAAGGAGTTTTGTCATTAGAAAAAAAACTTAACACTCACCTATTCCTCCCCAGGTATTCTTCTTACTGCATTTTCTTCTCACCGATCTTCTCCTGGCTCCTGCAGTCCCACTGGGTCACGTCAAACTCCAGCTGGCCAGATCCTCTTCTTCCTGTTTTGGAGCGTCCATTTTCAGCATTCTCCTTCCTGCAGGGCAATATACACTACGTTACTAGTGATGTAGCTTTCCCTGCCTAGTAGGGAAAGCCGAGCTATTTCCGGTACTGCACATGTACGCTGTCTCGCTGGGACACAGTGAACGCTACATCACTAGTGACATAACGTACATTGACCTGCAGGAAGGAGTCTGCCGAGAATGGATGCTTCGTCACTGAAAGAAGAGGATCTGCCCGCTGGAAGTGGCATGACCTGGGGGACTGCAGCAGCCAGGAAAAGATTGGTGAGGAGAAGATGCAGTGAGAAGGCTGCCTGGGAAGGAATAAGTTAGTATTTAATTTTTTCTTTTCTAATGACAGAACCCCTTTAAGTGATGAGCTTTAGATGCAGAGAAAACATATAACTATATATTCTCCCACTAATCAGGCCGAAATTAATCAGAAAGAGGCACAGTCTCAACTTGTGGATCTTCTGAGAGGTGTTGCAAAAACTAAGTGTCTTTTTATGAAGCAGAAGAACTTTATGGAAGTGGAGCAGGGGGCCAAGTCTTGGCTTCTATAATTAAGACACAGAAATCATGATCTTATGTAGCAGCACTGAGAAGGAATAATTCTTTGGTTACAAAGGAGGATGAAATTTTGAAGACTTTTTTCACCTATTTTAAAAACCTTCATACTTCTAAGTTAAGTGTGGATTGTAAGGATCTTTATGAATATTTGACTCTGGTGCAATTGCAACGTCACCTGGGTGGGATGGTCTTCCAAATTAATTTTCAAAGCACAATCAGAATATGCTTCTACCACATTTATAGATGGTATATAAGAAATCATTGCAATAAAGTATACGTTCACTATCAATGAGAGATACTAGGATTGTTTTAATTCCTAAACCAGGAAAGGATTTGTCTCTTTAGGACTCCTATCATCCAATATCTCTACTGTCTACTAATGGTTAATTCTTGGCAAATGTACTTGCGAATAGATTACATTTAGTAATAAATCATTTAATACATCAGGATCAGTCTGGCTTTATGTCAAACAACAAATCAACTGCTATGGAGGTAATATCAGAATTAGCTGTGGCAGAGATCGTGGTATCCCTCTTTCAGATTATTGTAGACATTTAGGATGAATCCGTGGACACTAAACACTGCCGTGTAGGTAATGTTGCTTGACTCTACAAAGAGGTTCTATTATTACACTCGGTTGCTAGGATACCTACCACTGAGAGCCGGGATGCCTCTGCGTGTTGACGTCATAACGCTTTTCAAGTCACATGACCTAGGCCATGTGACTGTGTTGTGACGTCTTGACGCGTTTTAAATAAGATGAATAGTGGCAATATGCAGGAGAAACTGCAGGTAGTGGACACAGCGATCAGGCATGTGGTAGGGTACGTTATACCCTTAAGATGACTATGAGTCCCTTGGGCCTGCACTCCAGGCTGACATTGCTTGCTAATACATTCTATATTGGGCTATGATGTGGCATTTAACATTATGATTGGCACAGATAATGCGCAGATGGGTGTGCCTTTCTTTAGGTAACTATTGATAGGTGGGATATGGGCAAACCCCTAAATGCTCCGGAGGCATCTATTTTGGTTTCAAAAGAAATCACCAGGTGATATTGAGTTAGATGTCTCCAGCCTACCATCAAGGCTTGAGGCTATGCCTGAATCCTGATTTTTTTTATTGCTCTTGGGTATTGCTTCATCAGTTACTCTATATTAACCTAACACGTAGTGTTGAGGATATAGGCAGGGGATATTGCTCCTCACAAAAATAATCGATTTTGGCATCTTGTTTAGTAGATTTCGCCTAGCGAGTCTTGGCTTAAAACTAGGTAGTGGAAAACTGTTACCTGTTAGGGATATGGATTCCTGATTATGAAGCGGTGGTGGAGTCTCATGCCATCTCTCTCCGGGGTCTTCCCCCTCTTACCCTCCACCTGTCGAAGCCACATGCTCCGAATCCTGAGTGCGCCATCGCTCAACGCCCGAGGTCCGCCCCGATGCTCTGAGAACGCGTGTTATCACCTGAGTCTTCCACATCCGGCGGGTGCCGGCGCAGGCATGCCGTAACACCCGCTCCGTCCAGATCCGAGGCCCGATGTTGATTCTCGGAAGCTTTCCTTCTCAGGTCTCTCCAGGGGTGCCATGTAATGATAAAGTCTTCCTGGTTTCCCTTTGACCAGCTCGTGATTTCCTCAAGGTTGCATAATAAGTCTGCTTTTTCCCTCCATTGGTTTACTGGGGGCGGAGTTTGCTGGAGCCAGTACAGTGGAATTAATGCTTTGGCCGCATCGATCAGATGTGCTATTAGTTTGTTTTTGCGTGGGTGAAAATGGGCCGATGGCCTCCACAGGAAAACCATGTCAGGTGTTAGGATGAGATTAGGGGACAACGCTCTCAGGTCTCTCTCTATTTCTGACCAGTATCCCAAGATGCCTGTGCATTCCCACCATACGTGAAGGAAAGAGCCTACTTCCCCTCCACACCTCCAGCATTTATTGTGTGGGGCTAGTTTGTAACTGAAGAGCCATTGGGGAGTTTTATACCACCTGACTAATAATTTATAATGGCATTCCTGCATAAGTACGCAGGGGGATAAGCCGTAGGCCAAGCTCAAGATTAGTTTGGTGTCAGCAATGGAGAGTGAGATCCCTAGTTCTTTTTCCCAAGTAATTAAGAAGGTAGGTTTCGCATGCAAGGGGGGCGCTATGAAGCTCTTTCTTATGATGGAGATTTTCTTTGAGCCCGGTGTATTTGTTTTTAGAGCATTTTCGAATTGCGTCTTAGGTCTGGTTGATATGAACCTAGTCTGATAGTCGCCAAGTACTTTTTTGACATGTGCTATTTGCAAAAAAGAGAGGGAGTTATTAGGAGCTAGAGTAGATATGATCTCCTCTGGTGACTTATGTGCTAGGTTCTGGATGTCTTCCAGCTTGCTATTTTCAAATTGTTTCCAAATACTCCTGGAGCCCGGGTCTTGATGGATCCCCACTAGTCTACCTATCCCTCTAATGGGTGTCAAAGGGGAGGGGTCTGGCGCAAGCGAATGTTTAAGTTTATCCCATGTTTCACATGGGCCTCTAAGTAAGGGGTTAAACCCTTTTGCTCTAAATTGACGTTTTATTGGGAACCACAGGTCTTCCAATAGTGTGTCGCTCTGGGAGGCCTTCGCCAGATTTTGGAGTATTGGGTCTCTCGACGGGTGTGTCAGGTCTACCCAATAGCTAAGTTGAGAAGCCTGATAGTAGTCCTGGATGTTTGGCAGATCCATCCCCCCCTCTGTTCTCCGTCTTGTCATTAAGCTGAACGCTAATCTGGGTCTTTTACCTCTCCAGATAAAGTTTGTGAAAAGCGATTTCAGCGATTTAAAGAAAGATAGGGGAAGATAAATCGGGATCATGCGTAGTTTGTAGATAATTATAGGTAGCACGTAAGACTTTAAGATATTTTTCCTCCCGAACCACGATAAAAGCGGAAGGTCATAAAGCCTCAGGAGGGATTTTATATGGGGAATTAGCGGTTGGAAGTTATGTATGTATAGATCTTCTATCTTTTTGGGGAGCTTCACCCCCAGATAGTCAACCACCGTCTCTGACCATTTGAAGGGTGAACTGGGTCTCAGGGAGTCGCTTTGTGCCTTCGGGATTGAGATGTTTAAAATTATGGATTTATTAAAATTTACTTTGAAATTTGAGAGGACTCCGAAGTCCTTTAGTATTGAAGTGAGTCTGGGTAGGCTCCTTTCGGGTTTGGTGATCACGATCATTATATCATCCGCAAATGCCGCTGTTGACAAAGTATGTGAATGGACCTTCAGTCCCCTGATTACTGGGTCCTGTCTTATCCATTGGAGGAGCGGTTCTAAGGTAAGGATAAAGAGCGTGGGGGACAGAGGGCAGCCCTGTCTAGTCCCGTTATGTATGTTAAAGGGAGGCGATAGGGATTCATTTACTTTAAGTCTGGCATGTGGTTTTGAGTAGAGGGAGAAAATTGCTGCGACCAGGGTCTTGGGGAACTTAAATCTAAGCAACACTCTCTCCATAAAGACCCAGTTCACCCTATCAAACGCCTTCTCAGCGTCAGTACTGACGAAGGCCGCTGGGATTTTACGTGATTGTGCATATTTTGCTGCGTGGAGGAGTCTCAGACAGTTTTCTCTTCCCTCTCTACCCCGTACGAAGCCTACTTGTTCGGGTGTTATCAATGTTGGAATGAATTCCCCCATTCTCTCAGCCAGGAGTTTAGCCCATATTTTTACGTCTTGGTTTATAAGTGAGATGGGTCTGTAGCTACTACACTGCTCCGGATCTTTGCTGTCCTTCAATATAAGAGTGATATGCGCTTCCTGTGTTTGCTTAGGAAGTTCAGATCCGCTCAGTAGGGCGTTGAACGTTTCGGCCAGTCTGGGGATTAATTGTTTCGGAAAAGCCTTATAGTAGGTTAAAGAGAGGCCGTCCGGCCCTGGACTTTTGCCAAGGGGGAAAGATTTAAGAACATCTTCTATTTCTTTTTCGGTGATCGGAACTGTTAGTGATGAAGCTTCTGCTGCTTCTAGTACAGGGAGGTTAAGAGACCTGAGGAACGCATCTATGTTTTCTATCAAGTTCTGCCCCTTTAAGAGGGTCTCGTTTTCCTCCAGGTTATATAGCTTCGCGTAGAAGGACTGAAATTCTTGGGCGATTTCATGAGTGGAGGAGACCAGGGTCCCTGCTTGCGTTTTTATGGAATGGATTGCATTCCTAGTTCTAGATTTCTTTAGTAGGGCTGTCATAAGTTTGCTACCTCTATTTCCGTGGGCGTAATATGCCTGTCTGCGGTACATGTGTTTTTTATTGTATTTGTCAGTGAGGAGACATCGAAGTTGGTGTCTTAGGGCGGTTAGTGTATCTAGATTGTTTTTTGTTTTCGATTGTTTTGCGACCTGTTCCGTTGTAGCTATTAGGGCTAGCAGGTTGTCAATCTGTTTCTGCCTCTGTTTTTTAACTTTGGAACCCAGCGCTATCAGCAACCCCCTCACATAGGCCTTGTGGGCCTCCCAGACTACGGGCATCTCCACGCTCCCCTCTGAGTTGATTTTAAAGTATTCCTCCAACAGAGATTCTATCTTGGATTTTTCCTCCAGGGAGTCTAGTAAAGAGTCATTGAGGCGCCATCTCCATTCGCAGGGGACTGGCTGTGGTAAAGAGACGTCTAAGTGAATTGGAGCATGGTCAGAGACGGTGATTGGGTCAATGCTGGCGTTCTTGATGTGTGGCAAAAGGCCTGGTGTGGTGTAAAGGTAGTCGAGCCTATGGAAGAAGGCGTGTACCTGGGAGAAGAATGAGTAGTCCCTGATGGAGGGGTGGCGGAGACGCCAAACATCCAGGACCTCCACCTCTTGCATGGCTCTGTGCAACCTTCTCAGTTTCACCTGGGAAATTTGAGAGCGGTTGGTAGAGGAGTCTAAAAGCGGGTTCAGGGTGACATTTAGGTCTCCCCCTAAAATGATGTGACCTGTCGCAAATTGTTTTAAAGTCTCTAGTTGTCTTATTAACCAGGGAATTTGGTCTTCATTTGGCGCGTAAATATTGGCTAACGTTAGTTTTGTGTCGTTGATTGAGCCTTTTAAAAATAACACTCTACCCTCTCCATCCTGTAGCAGGGAGTCTAGTTTAAAGGGAACTGACTTATGTATCATAATGGCAACCCCTTTGGAAGACGAGGCTGGGTGGGTGCTATTAAAATGTTGTTGAAATCCCAACCCGGGAAGGGTATAATGTTTATCCCCTTTAAAATGTGTTCCCCCTCCCCCTTTTTTCTCACCCAACCGTCCCACTCTCTCCCCCTCCCTACACCTTACCATTACCTGCCCCTCTTTACTGGCCTCTATTGGCTTCTATAGCTATATGCTACATATCTCATCCTGGGACTATTACCCCATGTTTCCTACTTATGTAATGAGATATTTCACTGTATCTTCTATCGACTCCCTCCCCTGGATCCGAACCCAATGTTAGGGGTGGTCTAGGAAGGGAGACTTATCACCTAACAAAAAAATATTTGTGGTACATATGCGGTACCAATAATTTTTTTCTGTATCTGTAATTCACGAGTTTTATGGTTATTGCATATGCTATCCGGAAAAAATTCAATAAAAAACTTTGAGTTTAAAAAAAAAAAAAAAAAATAGGGTATAGAGAAAGGTGTCTTTCCCTTTTTGTGTGGCACCAGTAGATAAGGTTCAGTGGGGCATTTGTTCCTGATTACATTGACAGAAACACATCAAATCTATCCATCTATCTTTATTAAAGCCCAAACTATCCATGATAAAGAGAAATTTTGAATCCTATATTTGATATTTAACAGATGAAGAAAATACTATAACCCTCTGTGATATCAGCTTTTGGATGCTATTTATCATCTATGATCCAACATTAACCATCATTATGGTTGGACTATAGATGAGGTTGATATATGCCTCTATAGATTGGGCCTAGCTCTCATTAGCTGGAATTTACAGAATTTATATTTTTATAGCTTAAATAGCCAGTTACTGTCCAGACAGAGTGTGCGTTCCTTGTTTCAATATGTCAGTGCTTTTACCTCTTTACCATCTACACACTGGAAATTGATTAATGGGGCCCTTAGAAGCCTCCAGACACATAGCGAGTATAAATTTACAGGTGGCTGTATCTTACATGCCCCTATTCTGCTATGTGGTTGAGTTACTCAGTAACATCGTAGTACCTATATAGGAAAGGTCACATGACCGACTAGGAGACTACTGCATTTCTGGTCAGATACTTACCTGCTATAGTAGGTTTGAGTCACTGCATTATTGAGCTAGAAACACTGGATAGAAGATGGTGGTTACATTGTTAGGTGGGTTTGCTTATTTGTCTTTTTTGAGCCATTATTTTAAAAGAAATCAATAAAAGTTAAATTTTAAATGCTAATTTAGACATGACTCTTGCTCAAAAATCGCTCAAAGCCATCTTTTGAATGAGAGTCGTTTTGTCTACCTGCACTGACATCGTGCAGTTTTCGTTAACAAATCGCTGATCATTCTCTTTTAGCATGCTGAAAGAGAACAATCAGCCTTATCAGGAGTTCACAGCAGGAAACAGCTGATACTATTGTTTCAGCTGCATCCTGCTCCCTGAAAACAGGTGGGGCATGAAGAGTACAGCCATTCAGCTGTATTCTGCATACACTGCATGCACCGCACAGCTGTATACCAGCTGAGCACTCCGTGAACAGCAGGGGTATGAAGAACACAGTGGTCCAGCTGTGTTCTGCATACCCCACACAGAGCGCTCAGCTGTATAACAGCTGAGTGCTCCAAGCAGAGTACAGCTAGATGCAGAAGACCAGCGCCCCCGCTTGTGTACTGCATACCCCGCTCAGAGCGTTCAGCTGTATACCAACTGAGTGCTCTGCGCAGAGAACAGCTGGATGCAGAAGACTGCTGTATAACAATAGGGTGCTCCAAGCAGAGAACAGCTGGATGCAGAAGAGAAGCGTGACTCCTTGTCTTCTGCATACCTCCCTCAGAGCGCAAAGTGTTCGCTCAACATTTGAACGATTACCTTGCGCTGTAAATGCACACAACGATTATCGCTCAAAAGTCACTCAAAAGACATATTTTGAGCGATAATCATTGTGTTTAACCAGGCTTAAGACCATTTACACACACACAGGTAATCTTTCAAAAGATTGAAAAATCAGTGATCGTTTTGCCTGAAGTACTAATATGTACTTTATTTTAGCAATGATAATTTCTATTAGTACTTTATCAACTTCATTTGCATGCAAATAAGCTTCTGGGAGCTGTTGCAGAACTCAGCAGGAGGTCTGAGCTCTGTAATAAGCTCCATTGTTCAGCCAGGGGCTGCTAAGAGAAAGCTATGTCATCTCTAGCTCCCTGTGGAGAATTCAACACCATGGACAGCAGACACAGCATGCGGTCCTGCTTATCAGCTGTTCTGCTGGCAGGGCTGACAGCTGGGACAAAGCAATCAGCTGTAGTCAACTCTCTCCCAGCAGAACACAGCTTGAGGTCCTGCTTATCAGCTTTTCTGCCGAACCATGGTTTTCAAGCAGAACTAATAACTGTTGTTCAGCAGAAAACTGAAAGACGGGCCCATTTACACACAATGATTATTGCTCACAAGATGAATTTTTAGCGAATTTTGAGCGATAATCATTGTGTCTAAATGGGACTTTAGTAATCTGTCCTGTGAAAAATTATAAATAATAGTCCTGATTCCTCTGCCCCTGTGAATAACTTAAGGCAAGAATGAGGGTAAATGGCTATATTACTGGATGGATGATGTTAGAGAGGGGAACAAGGCAGGGATGTCCCCTGTCCACTCTTCTGTTTGCATTGGCAATTGAGAACCTGGCTGGTTTGATAAGGCAATCACCTGACATATTTGGATTGCAGTATGGAGAAATTGAGGAATGTGTTTCACTATATGCAGATGATCTGTTGTTGTATACAGGGGATGTGTATCTCCATTTTTTAAATATATTTGGTAAGATTTTGGGTTTCACTATTAACTGGGGAAATCTTTGATTCTTCATTTAAATCCCTTGCCGGTGGACTACTCATTGGGACATAAGCAATTACAAATTGTGAAAGAATTCAAATTTTTTGGAGTCGTGGTATCTTCTAAGCCTCAAGACTATATTTATGGCAATCTGCTCCTATTGGCATGAGAGTTTGAGTATAAGGTCAGAGTCTGGAATCATCTCCCATTATTGATAATTGGCAGGGGAAATCATATCAAAATACTTTTGATACCACAACTCCTTTATATATTTAAAAATTCTCTGGTTTGGATTCCATATTTTTTAGACCCCATATGACATTTAGAAACAATAATCAGGGAGAGCGCCTGGCATACAATTAGAAGAAAAAAATTGGGAAATACAATTTAACTCACCAGGTGCTAGGCGTGTTACCACAGCAACAAGTCTGCACCAAGGATCTAAATATACTTGTAATGGTATCTTTTATGGATTTCTTATTCCATAACAAACTCCTAAATGTCATATGGAGAAGAAAAAATCCCTCACTGCGCTTCTGATGGAAGTGCCTTAAAGGAGTCCCCGCCAGTAGATATAATCCACAAATCTAGGTTTTATTAATTAAAACCACTGAGTTGAAATGACCTCTTTGAAAAGACAAACAACAAAAAAAAACAAGAATAAATCAAAAGCATGCAACGCGTTTCGGCGGAAGAAACCACCTTTCTCAAGCTTGAAAAAGGTGGTTTCTTCCGCCGAAACGCGTGGCATGCATTTGATTTATTCAGTTTTTTTTTTTTTTTGTCTTTTTAAAGAAGTCATTTCACCTCAGTGGTTATAATTAATAAAACCTAGATTTGTGGATTATATCTACTGGCGGGGACTCCTTTAAGGCACTTCCATCAGAAGCGCAGTGAGGAATTTTTTCTTCTCCATATGACATTTAGGAGTTTGTTATGGAATAAGGAATCTGGTAGAATCAACTTTGAGATCCTTCAAAGGGGTAAAGAGATTGGAGGGTTGGCAATTCCAAATGTTTGGATATATTTTCTGGCATCTCAATTGCAACAGTTGAAGGGGTGGGGATAAAGAAATGGCAGTTGAGTTCAATGGTAGATTCTAAAATGACAGATTTTAGCCCCCTATAACAGTATGTGAGAGATGTTGAAAGGAGGAATAAAGCAACTATATCCAGCTATTATGTAAAACTTTTATTATGGAATACATTTAAGCAGATTTTGCATTAAGGTATCATAGAAAAACTGATGAGATTATGAGGAGGTGAGGGAGGGCGGTGAGAGGGTGGAGAAATTTGAATTTTTTTTGTTTTTACTTCTATTTTTTATTGTATGTGGCTAAATATATATTTTTAGGGGGATAGAGGTGATTATGATTGGCTCAAATATAATTATGTTATAGAATAGGTCATGCTGAGATTTTTTTTACGCAGATCATTGGTTTGTAAAAAACATTGTACACCTGAGTACAAACATTGATTTTAAGGGGTCCAAGTTTTATCGGAGTCTTGTAAGTTTCAAACTCAGACAGAACTTTTACATTAAACTTGTCCATGGGAATAGGAAACTGAAGAAAATTGCTAATGGAAAAAAAACACTGAAAGGGCGGCTTCAGGCGAACGTAAGCGCAAAAACGCTTGTGATAGTGTAACTTTTTGTGCTGTGAAGGTCACGCTCTCGTGCGTGTTTTAGCACATTTTTCTGTGCTTTCTACACTGCCAGGGACCATTCACATTGGCACGGGACACACCCATGCCATGATTGAAAAGGCTGTGAAGCTTATTTAGTCCCTTGTGTTATCAATTTTCCTGTAAAATTCCCACCTATGGTGCCCTAGGTTTACAAACACAGGCAAAAATAGAGCCCAACACTTTTTTTGCATTTGAAATGCGTGTGCAAAATGTAAATGAACAATGGGTTCTATGTGTGCAAATATAGTCGTCTGAAGCTACTCTAAGGGCCTAATATTTGCACATGTATTTGTGCCCTTCCCCATAAAGCCAAGCATCTGCTGGCGATACGCATTGGTTGGGTGAGCTGTCCACATGTAGCTTTTATTCTTCTCTTAGGGAGAGCCTTGCTTTACTTTTCATTTTGGTGGCACTTCCTTGGCAATTGTATTGGCGTACTCTTATTTCAGCAGAGTTCTGCACTCTGAGCAAGTGTTTATGCACATGAATGGTTATTTGCTGCTGTGTTCCCTGAAAATAAGACACTGTCTTATATTAACTTTTGCATCAAAAGAGGCACAAGGTCTTATTTTTAGGGATGTCTGATTTTACTTACCTAGCAGGCTCAGTCCAGGTCCCTCCCACTGCTCTCCAGAGCTAGGTTCCTGCAGTCCTTGGCCGCCCATGCAAAATGACTACCTGGTTACGTGATTCATATCATGCGATGGCTGTGATTGGTTCATCGAGTGCTGCATTGATTGGCTGAGCAAAAGTTAAAGAACAAATCACAGCCATCGCTTTGTGGAGGCAGGATTTATGAATCCCGTATCCAGGAAGGGATCTGTATGGATGGCCGAAGACTGCAGGAACCATTCTGGAGCTCTGGAGAACAGCGGGAGGGACCTGGACTGAGCCTGCTAGGTAATGTATTCCTTTTTTATGTAATGCATCTAGGGCTTATTTTCCAGGTAGGGCTTAATTTTAGGGAACCACAGTATATTTGTTATCTTGATACATACATATTTTGGTCTGTTTCTGCAGCCACTAGTGATGTATTATTCTTTGTGTGGTCTTTCCCAGCTACAGAGGTTATCTGTCTTTTTGTGTGTTTGAAATGGTTTTAATATGTTTGGTCCTTTTTGGTATTCATTTCAATACAATTTTGCATATAATATTCACTCATATTTTCTAGAGTGATGGTGTTATTTACTTGCAGCCTATTTCTTTTTATAGTTTTGTATGAACAGGCCCTGCATGTGCAAAAAGTACAGTAGAATAGGCAGACACATGCATAAATCAACCTCGTTCATAGCACAAATACATTGCACTGAAGCGTTCGCATTTGCACATACACTCATGTGAGGGAGCCCTAAGTCACTAAAATATAGACATGCATCCAATCCTGTGTGAATGTGATTCACTCATCATGATTAAATAGCTCCTCCTACGTTGTTCAGTAGAAACTTCATCAATAGTCCTTCTCCTTCACTTTTACAGACAAGTCCAGCAGCCAGTTGAATACCAAACAATGTGGTGTCATGCAAATCTCATTAGAGTCAAGGTGTCAGTATTATGCAAAATGAGTTTGGCACCTTGACAGCTTCGCATAACACATACAATGTAATGAGATGCATAACATTTTGCATTAGCATTTAATTTCTCCATGTAAATGGTTTGATAAATGTACTTCTCTATAATTTTTCACTTCAGGGATGTCACACTTTTGTATTTGGGAGAGTTTGACATATTATAGATAATGTATGCTGCCTTCAAATCCATATCCATATCAATTGTGTGCTTTTGATACATTGTACAGGTAAGAAAAATGGATTAATTTCCATGTCATGAAATATAGTTGTAACTACAAGATTCTGTGCAGCAGCTTTTCAGACATCACAAGGTTTTCTTTTCAGAGTCTACCGTTCATCTACCTCTTCTTTGTGAATTGATAGTTTGCAAATCTGTAAAAGCAATGTTCCCCAACTCCAGTCCTCAGGGACCCCCAACAGGTGATGTTTTCAGTGTTGCACGGGTGATGTAATTATTGTCGGTGCCTCAGATATTGCCACAGGTGTTCTTAATATAGGATATCCTGAAAACATGACCTGTCGGGGTGCCTTGAAGACTAGAGTTGGCAAATACTGTTTTAGAGAAAGGGTGATTTGGTCTACTTTGATGGTTGTAGACAAATTCTAGTTTGATCTCCTAAGGGCTCCTTCACACGATCATATAAACATTTGGGCACAATTCAGTGCTGCCTTTTGCGGAACAAATGGTGCTTTTTGTTACCATGAGCTGCAAAGGTTTTGAATGCATGTTGCAATATTGTATTGAGTTTGTATAATGAGAAACTGTAATCATACATACTCTGTCAGCTCCCATGACCCCATAAACTAAAGTTATGGGCTCATAGGAACTGGAGCACTGAATCTGGGTGTCACTTCCATACTTACTTTCCTTTCCATTTTCCCGTTGTTTGAATCTACTGCTTCTTATATACAACAGACAATTTATGCAGCTACTCATAATAAAGAGGACTAAACTTGTCATTATAAGCCTGTGTATACATAGGCCACTGTTTTCAACAAGTGCAGGCTTTGTGGCAGGCAACGGGGGAACGGCAAGGAAGGTGTGTGTAAGAATAAAATCTCCAGACTCAACATTCCAGCTTCTGTGAGTCCATAACTTTAGTTTATGTGGCTCATAGAAGCTGACAGAGTTTCTTTAATGACATTTCTGGAAAAGTAAGGGTTAACATACCTGTATAGTAAAGCTACATGCATATGTAAGGTTGCCTTATTATGGTACTGCACAATACATATCTGTAATTACATTCACATCTAATAGTTATGAGATAAAACTAGGATTTTAGTATTATAGAGTACCCGCTCAGGCACGCAGCAGTGGATTCTGGTGAATGGAAGTGCCAGAAATTGACAGCACTTGGCAATTCTAAAGGAAGCAACCTTGTCCCTGGCTAAAATGTGTGAAAACATTCTTGATGCCCTGCCAGCACCATATAAAAAAATGTGTCCTGTGCCACAGCTGAGGAGGTGCAGAGACTGAAAGTAAGTTTGAGGAGCTGCTGAGAAAGGAGAGTTGATGCTGTTACGAGTACTTGAAGGCTGCCAACTACAAGATGGGGCAAAAGGAGGACTGCGAGAGAGCTAAGTGGAGTCAAGTGCTAGATTGGATAGGAGACCTGGAGCATTGTCCCAAGAGCTGCCAGATGAGAAAAAGAAGGAGAATCTTATGGTCTTGACTTGGAGAGGACTGACCAGCACCGACAATGAGAATGAGCATGGAGCAGAGAAGAGCACTCCTGATCCCCTGCCAGACAATGCTATGGGATCATTGTGGTCAGTAGAAGCAGCAGTCCCCACACAGGAAACTGTAAGTGAGGTCAGCCTCATACGGTGTGCACACCAGTAGGGATATAAATAGTTAGTCAACAGGCTTGTTGCAGGAGACAAAAGCTTTTCCAAATAAACTGGACTCGTCTAGCACATTTTTGTTGTTCGAGTTTCTATTTCATGGACTGAAATATTTTTACAAGAGGATGCATGCAAGTCTTCGACAATAGAGAAATTGCAAGTGGGTTCTGTATGCTGCATTTCTAATTTCTGTATGCTGCATTGCTGGTTGACAATATTGCTTATGATATATTACTACATATTAGTTAGCAGCATGCTATGAATCAAAGGTACAAGTTTAACCACTTAACCCTTATCATTACATTGTTTACTTTCATTTTTATTTTGTTTTATTTTTACTTCTGTGTTCTTAAATATTGTGCATCTTTGTTATACATCTGCTGCAGCATATCTTGAATCCTACTTAAGAATGGAGTAAGGTTCTTCAGGTTCCAGATCTGAATTATTAATTTGATTGTGTTTATTCTGGCTTTATGGAAAATGTGTAGAGATCAATGCTTCCATTATCCTGGTTAACAAAGAGGAACAAGTTCATTTGCACTGAGGCATGCCTGAGTCCCAGTTTAATTTTGAAATAAAATAGGATTAGGAGATCCTAATCACGGGCAAGGAAAATATTAAGGTCATTGCCAAGAAATGTAAAGTGTCCTGATGATGATGGCTCTATTTATAAAGGTGGCAATGTGAAGATCAATAAAGAATATTTTTGTGGCCTAAAGAAAAATAAATGGTTATCCATATTCATGCCTTTATAAAGCTACCCAATACTTCGTAATATTACATATATTATGGAGAGATAAACTAAACAACACCATATCCCATTACTGCTTTAACTCATTTACACAGATTGGGGCCAGCAAAGGATGTTGACTAAGAGAAATCATGCAAGCTGCTCACTAGTTGAAAATAACAGCATTATCTGTACAAGCTTGCTTATTTAAAAGAACCACGGTCAGGACTGTGATTGTAACAAGGAGGCATCCTCTACATTTAGAGGAAAGAAGGTTTCTATACTGACATAGAAGGGGGTTCTTTACAGTAAGAGCAGTGAGACTATGGAACTCCCTGGCTGAGATCGTGGTGATGGCAAACTTACTAAAGAATTCAAGAAGGGCCTGGGTGCCTTTCTTGAGTGTTACAATATAAGTTTTAATCACTTAGGGCTTTAGAAGGGTTTTTGATCCAGAGATTATTCCGATTGCCAGATTGGAGTCAGGTAAGAATTTTGTTCCTTTAAGCCCTTGAGTGGCAGGTTTCCTACCACCCTGTCGTGCCCACCAGGGCAGGTTTTTTAAAATGGTCTAATCATTGAATTTCAACTAGTTTTGCAGTTGCGTCTCAAGAGCCATAACTTTTTAATTTTTCCATTGACATGGCCATATGAGGGCTTGTTTTTTGTGGGACAAGTTGTGATTTTTTAAACAGGGGGGAGAAAAAAAAGAAATGGGGAAAAAATAAAAAAAGGGGCCATGTCATTAAGGGGTTAAATAATGTATTAACTTCCTTCTCTGGGTCATTACGATGCATGGATACCACATGTGTGATTGTATTTTTGATTTTTTTACAAAGTAAAGGGAGACAAGTGTTTTTTTTAATTTTTTAATAATTATTTTACTTTTTTTTTACATTTTTTTTGTCCCTTTAGGGGACTTCCACAGGGACCCATTAGGATCCCTGATCACATTCCGGGGGTCCGATGGTGACAGCCCTTTACATGCTGCAGTGACAATAGACTGCAGCATGTAAAGGGTTAACACAGCAGAGATCGGAGGTTTTCTCTGATCTCTGCTGTAAGAGCAGGTACCTAGCTGTCCTCTGACAGCTAACAACCAGCTCTCTCTGCCACAGAGACCATCGGCTTGCTTCTGACAAGCCGATGGTCTCTATGGCAACCTGTAAACAAAGCAGGACATTGCCGACATGTCGGCAATATCTTCTGCTGGTTTTTCAAAGCCCTTGCACTGCTCTGTGTGGGTCTGTGCAGGCAGAGCACACTGTCACAGCTTGTGGCATTGTGCTCTGCAGCTCCCATAGTGATACATAGCCCGGAAATCTTCCGGGCTATGTTGCTATGAGCAGTGGAGCTCGTCCCCGGAAATTTTCCGGGCGTGCCACTCAAGGGGTTAATGGGGAAAATTGGCTTCTACTTCATTGGAGTTTTTTTTTGCCTTCTTCTGGATCAACATTGACGGGGGTAATAGGCTAAGCTGGATGGACATGTGTCTTTTTTTGGCCTTACATACTATGTTACTACCCTGTTTTCCCCAAAATAAGACAGTGTCTTATATCAATGTTTGCTCCCAAAGATGTGTTAGGTCTTATTTTCAGGGGATGTCTTATTCTCCCATGACGAAGAATTCACATTTATTGTTGAACAAAAAAATAAACATTTATTATATACTGTACAGTAGTTGTCATCACAAACCAGCATAACCAGACAAACTGTGAATCCTATCAAGAATTTCTTGCTACTACCATTATTTCCAAGTACAACAATCTACGGTACATTTACCGATCCCAATATTTATGAACACAATGCAAGATTTAGTCAATGACAGTCATGTGATCATTTTCTGGAACATCATCATAACAATCCAAACCCCGAATTTCCTGGTGAATTACTTGTGACTCCATTTCTTTCAGAATCATTGGCTCAAATCTCTCATGTCTAGCAATAGCACTGTCCTTAAATGAGTACTTTTTGTCTTGCCTGACTCACACACAGAGCCACGAGAAATAAGGGCTGTAAAGTACCTGGCTCCCACACACTGCTTGGAGACTGTAACGATCACCTACAGCAGTTCCTGGACCACTTGTACAGCAGGGACGGTATTACAGCTTCCGGCCACCAGGGGGAGCTCAACACAGCAGACTCACACAGCAGTGACAGAGCTAGGTCTTACTTTTTGCGGAGGTCTTATATTTAGCAAAACCTCTACTACGTCTTATTTTCAGGGGATGTCTTATTTTCCGGGAAACACTGTATGTAACCTATCACCACTCTTGACTTGTTCATTATTTCAGCAAATTCTAGTATTCAGCACAATATAAACATTTTCGACTGCATCTTTTCTTTAGACTCTGTGTTGTACTATTCCTTTGTTATTCCTTCTAGACATTTATGAATAAATTGACAACTGGGTGTTACAATTTTCCCTGTCAAAGTGGTATATCTCTACACAGTAACACTGATGGTACTGACTAGACTGGGGAGAGCGTGTAGTGAGGCATGATGGAAGAACAGTACAACACGGAGTTCTAAAAAAGTTGTTCCACAATTGTTATTTCATGTGGAATATAATTATCTTCTGAAATAGATATGCCAAGAGAAGTGACAGGACTTGTTTAAGTCTTCATCATTCTTGTATTTAACAATCAGTCACTCATGGTCTGTTTGTGCTAGCTTACTGTCTAGTCAAAGATAAAGCCATGTCCTATTTCTTCTGTATGTTTGGTACTAAGCCATATAGAGACATAAAGTCAATGGTAGTATCCTGAAACTGATACAGAAGGAACACATTCTGTCCTAAATAGATTGATTGCCTACTGTTTAAATGAAACAAAAAATGTCATCTTGATTAAACCAGCCTTACTTTATTTAAAAGATAATTTAGAATGGGGCATGAAATGACTTTATTGGATTCAAAAAATCTATGACTTTAAAGAGAGTCATTTTTAATTATTGCAAATAGTAAAAAAAAACATTTTAAAGAACCAATTTAATTTACAGTCTTAAAATAAAACATAATGGATATACCTTTATTTTGTTACAGAGAATCAGTTTTTTTTAAAGCATACTTACAAGGCTTTAAAGAGTTATTTTAAAGTTTAAGTGACAAATATTCAGGACTATCAAAAAAAAGCAAACAGTTTTGTTATTTGTAACTAAACTTAATGCTAAGGCTGGGTTCACATAGGAAGGAAATCTCTCGGAATGTCCGCAGCAGCACCGCACGGAAATTCTGTGAGATTTCCACAGTAAAAAGAGTGCTTCAAAACCCGCCCCATTTGGCGCAGGGTTGAAGCGGCTTTTCCGCCTGTATTCTGCTCCGGGAATCTCTCCCCATAGAGAGAAGGGAGCCCGCAGCAGAAACTGCGATACAATTGGCTTGTCACAGATTGGATTTCCATGCCACTTGTCAGTTTCCGCACGGGTTGTCTGCAATGTGTGGACAAGATTTTTGCAAATCCCGTCCACTTTGCTGCTTAGTCTCGGGCTTAAGAATGCATGCGGAATTTCTGTGCAGAAAGTCTACAAAGAAATTTTGCGACAATTCCGCCCCATGTGAACCCAGCCTAATAATTCACTAATTGTTTATCTTTAGATCGATTAACTGAGCAGTGTCTTTTTGGTTAAAAAAAAACAAAACAGTTTACCCAAAATACAGTGATCCCTTGAGTTACAAAGAAAAGCCTAAGGATACAATATGTTATACTTATGGTCTTTCCTGGAACTTTCTCAATTGAATCTAGATAGATGTATAGATTAAGATGTAGATCTAGAAAGACATAGATGTCTGCGGCACATACGCTTTGCTGCAAAATGCAGCCAATCAGCATGGATGTTTCACTGGTAAAACACCTGTATTGCTGGATTGCATGTACAGATTGGCTGTCTAGTATTGCCTGTTTGCAGTGCGATACTACATGCTTTGTATTGCCCTTTACCTACTGTATATTAGGATTAGCAGTTTCTTTGGACACCAGGTGAGGATGGCTCCATGTTATTTTTCTGGTGCACTGTGTGTCCTGTACAGAACCCTGAAGATATTCCTGTCCTTGTCATAGAGATTTACATCTTCCAGCAGCTGTTTCTGACTTTTAGCCTAGGGCTGCACGGCGAGTTGTCATGCGACATGAAGATACGGTAATAGTGTTGCAATGTAATATTGCATACAATGATTGTCAATGATGTCTTGTTGCAACCTGCAACACAACGGTCACATAAAATCCAACTCCAACT
This sequence comes from Eleutherodactylus coqui, assembly GCF_035609145.1. Classification (NCBI taxonomy): domain Eukaryota; kingdom Metazoa; phylum Chordata; class Amphibia; order Anura; family Eleutherodactylidae; genus Eleutherodactylus; species Eleutherodactylus coqui. The sequence continues at coordinate 123,476,523 of NC_089840.1, read as the reverse complement.
GGATTTTGGTCAAAAGTCACATGCTACTTTTTCATCGTAGACATCATGGAATTTGCATGTGACTGGAATTTGGTAGCTGTTTGGCAGCCACAATGCAATTCTGAAACAGTTGCACAATTTGCAGGTAAGTCATACAGGTTTTTTGATCCTTCGACTGTGAGACTTTACTTGCATGACACATGTCAACATGCAGCCCTAGTCTTGTATGTAAGGACTAGTTTTATCTTTATTAATTATCTGCCTAACTTTCTTAAATCTTCATTTCACATTACTTTTGATTGACATTTTGGAGGATTTGGAATCAATCACTGGTTTTCCATAGATTTTGGGGATAAACATACAATATCCTGGAACCAATTAATATTATTGTTGATGGATCACTGTAATTAGGGAGACAATGAAATGAAATAGAGATCAGTTGTATTGTGTAGCTTTTTGGTTATTAAAAATATAAAATCAACAAACTATTCTCTCTTATGACATGACAATAGCAACTTCCTACATTGGGGATGTACCTCAGTATGTCATGGGAAGGCTATTCTGAATCCAACTAAAAAGACTTTGGAGGAACATTTTACTTTCCACATTTACAAAACTGATAGAGATTTTCCCATCCAGACTAAATCCAAGGGTGCATCTATTAAATACTGATTTGAAGGTGGAACAATTGAGGCATGGCCGCATGCCAGAAGCTGGCATAAATTATAGTTAAAGTCTACTTAAGCTCGTAGCTCTCGTAGGTTTCACTCTAGTGCAAGGAGCTGCCACCAGTTGTGATAAATGTATTAAGAGGCTTGTTCCTCTTAATACTTTCGTCTCACCTACGCCAGTGCACAGCTTACTTAGGGTAGCAAATGACGTGCTAGTCTCAGTAAATATACCCCATTGCTTGCTGTTTGGTCAAGTATTGCTTTGGATAGGAGAGAGGACAAAATAAAAGTGTAATGGAAAATATCTAGATATATTTTTTTCACTATCTGGATTGTTTCATAGTACAGAAAGGATCAAAGGTTAGAAGTATAATAGAGTATTTGTTCCAAATGTTTTTGAGAGCACAATCACATGTACTGGAATATTCTGCAACATGCAGCGGAATATTCTATTGTGGATATATGCAACATTCTTATGATGTTCACATCAGTAGAGCATAGTGGATGTTCCTTCTCTTCATGTTCTTCTTATTATGAGTATCCCTTGATGACCGTGTCATCTACCTACATGGAAGAAACGCATTTGAATTGGATGCGGTGTTGGTCTTAGGGTTTTGTAGGGTTATAGTAGGGTTAACCTTTGTTGAATGGGGGTTCTCTTGTCAGAGCGATTGCCTCACAGTTAATTAGGGTGATTATAGGTCCTGTATAGGGTCAAGGTGCTATCAGAACATTGTCTTTAATATCTGTAGAAAAATGCTAGCCATTATCTGTGTGTGTAGTGCCACCATCAGAGTTTGAGCCAACAAACCATGACTACTGCAGTAATACCTGCTGTATAACCCTTTACCCTGAAGCTCCATGCATATACTTTTTGTTTATTATCATTTTGTGTGTCTATACTAGGGGTAATAATGCTTTTAAAATATCTTTGAATAAAGGTTTATACTTTTAAAGCTGTATCCTTAAGGCCACCTGTACATGAACCAGTGAAATTCTGCAAGCAGATTTCCACCTTGGAAGATGCGCAGATGCACAGCGTATCACCCTCGTAAAAAAAAATCGCAAGCACATTAGAAAGTTGCCCAACCCTTTTATGTGAAGGCAAACACCCAGACGACAGCTGTGGCAGAGGAGCACAATGTTCACCCATTGCTTTCAATGGGGCAGTTGCTGCCGCCACCCCCTTTAAAGCAATTGGATGAAGGTAGTCCCCGCAGCAATGATTTTTTTTTTTTTGGGTAGGGGGGTTATTGAAATATAATCTCTACCCAGAAAATCATCCCTAGCTGCAGAAACAAAAATCATAACTCTAATTGAAGCGTTGTCCGGCTTTTCTCTATGGTCCCTGGCAATCTTCTTCTGTATATCTGGTGACCAGGGATTGAAAAATCCCCCCTCCTTAAAGTGCTGCCTCTGATTGGCTGAGCTTTGTGATCAATCAGAGGCAGTGCTCAGCTGTCATTCAATGATTGGTTGAGCGCTGCTTCTGATTGGTCACAGAGCTCAGACAATCAGAGGCAGAGCTTTCAGGAGGTGGGGATTTTTCAATCCCCGGCCACCAGAAATACATAAGAAGACTGTTGGGGACCGCAGAGAAGAGTTCGACAGCGCTTTTAGGTGAGTTATTTTTTTTTCTGCAACTAGGGATGATTTTTGGGGTAGGGCTTATATTTCAAACCCCCATGAAAATCATTGATGTTTGGGTTGTCTTCATCCTATTGCTTGCAATGAAGCGGTAGCAGCCCCGGCCCCATTTAAAGCATTGGGATAGCATCGCTCTGCTCTGCCATAGCTATCACAGCTGTGACAGCTGTGGCAGGGGATTCTTTCATCTCTGCTGGGAGTCCCCTCACCACTGAACACTGTGACGGTGCTGTTACAGGGTTCAGTGATGAGGAGACTCCCCATGGATAATAACAGAACCCTCAGCGAGTCCCCTCATCCCGGCGGTGACTAAGGAGTTAACAGCGGGACATTTAAAAGGTGCTTCTGGTCAGAAACACCTTTTAAATGTCCTGCTGTAAGCAGCGGGGAAGCTATTGGCAGCGCAGGAGTTCCCATTAACTCCTGCTTCCAAAGGGAGACAATGGAATCTCCTGCAAAATGCGCACCAAGTGCGTGTCCTATCTTTTTTAGGTGTGCGCTGTTTTGCACTTCAAATTCCCCACATATGACCACTTCTATAGGAACCCATTGGTTCTTTTAGAAGCGTGCATTATGTATGCTCAAACACACACTCGTCTGAAGTTGTATGAAATGTTAGTGTCCATTTAATGCCCAGAATACTGTGAAGTTAACATTATATCCCTTTAAGTGTAAGTTTATGGTTTACAGTTACGATGTGCACTAGATGTGCTCTAATATTCTATTCACTGGATACTTACGCATATACCGTTTCATATACTTTATTTCCAAACTCCCCAAGTTCGATTATGATGAAAACATGCCATGCTTTAAGCACCTCATTGATATGCCTCCAATATTCCCATAGAATAGAATATTCACTGTTTTCTGATGCATGCGATTTCATTTTGGCTCGAAAGAAATAAAGATATTCCAGACCCGCTGCCTCGCATGTACTGATCCTGTAGCGTCTGATGTATCAGGACTATTTCATGCATTTTTTAAGCCTGCACAGAGCATCATCACTGTAAAATTGCAACATCTATCAAGAAAATTATCCGTGCATTGGAGTCAAATTCGGAGACTATGCCGCCTTCAAATTCTAACTGTTTAGTGTTTGTAATGATAATATGATGGTGATGAAGCAGCTGCTCTCTCGAAACAAACAGATAATGGTGTCACATCCGAGCCGAGATGTTATACAGCTTGAAGGACTCCACCAAATTTCACCAATTATTGCTTGCGTGCCATGAGAAGATTAATATAAGCAATAATCTCAGCGGCACATTCACTAGCTCCAATAATTCAGCACTCATAAGGCCATAAATACACAGATATTGCATTGTGCTGGGAATTTAACTCTAATAGGCTAACTTTAGATGAGCAGAGCAGCTCTGGATATATTTTACGTCATTTACTGCCTTAGCTTGCTTATACAGTGCATCATATATATATCCAGATATTTAACATCTATTGACTTGACATTTACAATTCAGCATTATTGCCTGATAAAAGGACTTACTTTGTGTCAGATGGGGTTAAGCATTAAGTTAGCGGATTTTTTTCCCATCCTGCTAGCATGAGATGCCTGTGTCAGAACATCAGAAGACTTACTGTATATAAATGTTCCAATCAAGGAGCTGTCGGTATTAATTATCATTTCATTTGTCTGTGCAGGACTATAGAGTACAATTAATAGCTGTCGTAACAGAAATGATGACAGACAAGATGTATAGTCTACAGCATAGAGGTGGCAGTAAAAGGGGTTCTTGCCATATTTTTATCTGACGCTTGAGCACTCTATTTAAATACAGTATTCTGATTAACATTATCTGAATTTAAAGGGGTAATCCAATTTACAGACTTTTTTCTTTCAACAGCAGCAAATGTTGGAAAACAATAAAATAAATAGTATCCTCCTGTTCTCTCAGTCCAGCACTGAAGTTCCGGCATTGCTCCCAGTCTTTGTTTAGCAACAGTTAGCATGTGACTTCTGCCGCCAATCAGCGGCCGCAAATTTCACGTACCATATTTTTGACATCATGCCCTCACTTCACTGAGTGGTGATGCCAAAAGTAAAGCACATGACCGCTGCAGCCACTGACTGGTTGCAGAGGTTACATGACAGCTATTTTAAACAAAGACTGACTGCAAAGTTGGAGCTTCAGCAGTGGTAGTAGGGAATGAACAGGTGAATATTGTCTCTTTTAAAATAAAAATAAATCTTGTTATTTTGATTGCACCAATTTATTCTGCAGTTCTGCAGCGCTTTCAGGTAATTAATTTATTACCCCCCAGTGATGACTCTATTGCCTTTTTACATCCTGCCTAAGTAGTAGAGAAACGGGGGGGGGGGGGGGGGGGAGAGATCTGTCTCACTCTTCCCCGGCTCCCGCCGCCCCCTTGCATGCTGCTCTGGCGAGTACACAGTTACTCGAAAAAACTGCTACTCGCTCGAGTAGCAGTCTTAAACGAGCACATCGCTCATCTCTACTAAGTAGGCTTTAATCCTCATGGATGTAAAAACATGCATCCCCTGAGGATTAAAGCCCTGGAGGCTCTGGATGTGACAACTCCATGGAGCTCCTGGAGCTGTCATTCCGGGCTGCAGGGAGTTCCCCCACCAATAGGTAGCCGCGATTGCATTCAAGTAAGTAAAAAGTGAAAAAAGATTTTCAGCTCCCTTAATGGATCACATCCATCTGGGGGGCTGAAACTTCTCACCCAGATCCTCGTAGATGCTGCGCGGTCCCATGATCGCCGTTAACCAATGGCGATTGTGTAAAGGTTGAAAAAAGTAAAAAAAATTTTAACGTTTTACCTCCCTTCATGCATCGGATCCATGAAGGGAGGTGAAAATACTCACCCCCGTCCTCTGTGATGTCCTTTCAGGACCTCACGTCGCCTTCTGCGCATGGGCACCCGATGGTAATTTCAGGCACGTGCACAGAAGGGCTCCTGCTCTGGGAAATTTAAAATCCCTCTACTCCTGGCTAGCATGTGTAGCCGGGAGTAGAGAGATGTCACCGGGGACGAGTGTTATCTAATGGATAAGCAAAAAAAAAGTTGAAAAAGTTGAAGTTTCATCTTTCCTCACAGATCATATCCATGCGGGAGGATGAAATTACGTATCTAAGGCCCCCGGATTTATCTGTGTACCTTACCCTGGCTTCCGCGTACGTGCCCATTGCCAAAGTGGCGGACGCATGTTCAAGAGCCACGGATTGCCCGGCTAATTTAAAATCTCCCTGCTCCTGGCTACTAAACCTAGTTGAGAGCCTGGAGATTTCATTAGGTGCCGCGGTACAAGGTCCTCAGTCATGTGATCGCCGCTGTCTAATGGATAACGTTGAGCACGTAGAACTAAAAAGAAGTAAAAATTTCACCTCTCGTCACAGATCTGATTCATAAGGGGAGCTGAAATTACTTGTCTACGGCCTCCTGCACACGTGTGTATTTGCATTGTGGAGTCTACACAGACGCCCGCCTCCGGACTCCGCAGTACAAAAAAACCCCTGTTTTTAAAATAACACAATTGCCAAAAAAATGAAAATCGTAATTGTTTTCCTTCTGCTTTGCTCAGATTCATTCAAAAACTGTGGGGTCAAAATATGCAGTACACCCCTATATGAATTTGTTAAGGGGTCTTGTTTTCAAAATGGAGGCATTTGCCAGGGTTCTCCATCGTTTTGGCCCCTCAAGGGCTCTACAAGTGTGCAATGCGGCCTAAAACACCTTCATACAAAATGTCGGTTCTGAAAGCCACTGGCTGCTCCTTTCGGTTTTGGCCCCATTGTGCATACGGACATAATATTAAGGCCACACAGGACAAACAGGGGTATCCATTTTGGGGTCTAAATTCTCATTTCCATGTGCACTATAGAAAAATCTTAGCTAAAATTTGTACAGTATGTTTGCACATATTTGAGGTATTACAGTTGAAAATTAAAAAAAATATTTTTTTTTCACAAATTTTCCTAATTCTGGCACTTTTAATAAGTATTCCCAAATTCTATCGGTCTTTTTTTACCACCTAAATAAAGCACAATATTTCACAAAAAAAAAAACAATGTCAGAATCACTCGGGTATGCAAAACCTTTACGAGGTTATTCTATGTTAAAGTGACATATGTCAGATTTCCAAAATTTGGCTCTGTCACTGAGGCGCAAACAGGCTTGGTCACTAAGCGGTTAAGTTGGGTTCTCATTTTACCAACCTTGAAAGGATGGAAGGTGGAGTCAACCTTGAGTCCGCTACCTGAACCAAGGGGGGATTGATTGTTTATTTTATTTTTAATAACAATTAGACCCCTTTTAGGGCTTTGTCACATGGGCGTCTTTTAGTCCTGTTAAATAGAAGCTGTGATAATCATGGGCACATAACGGGACAAAACAAAAGCATTGAGTTCAATGGTTTAGTTTTGATTAGTGGTATTCTCGTGTGTTAATAATGCAGTCAAGAAAAGATAGGACTTGCCCTATCTTTCCCTCACATAGTTAATACTAGGCTAGGACCGATCTTCCTACTGTTTTTTGTTTGAAACTCGAAGAAGAAAGAAAAACCTGTTCATGCACAATTATGCTCCGTAGCAGCGTGCATAGTTGCATATATGACCATATGTTTTTGCCCTTAGGTGCTTTTCGGAAAAACCACACAAGAAAATGCGTCTTGTTTGCAAGACAGATTGTGGTTTATCTAGTGGGATCAGTCCCAGAACCAGATCACCTTTCAAAATATATCAGCATTTTTTTGTAGAATGTTTGAAAAGGTCCATAATTGTATGAAAGAGCATCAGGAATATAAAAGAGCAGGTCGGAGACTAGATGCATAAAATGCTACTTTTAGTTTGGAAGAGGCAAAGCATGTAAAGTCACAGATGAGGGAAAACCATTACATTTTATGGTTATAGTCACATGATGGAAACACAGGGTATGATTACATGTGACATGGTAAATATTGTGTACCTACTAGACTGCCCCTGTGGGAAGCAGTAAAAGGGATGCCCAGGAAGAAACGAAAAAGCTGAATAAGGGCGCCCACCCACTGGCGTTTGCGATTTCCGTGCGTGAAAAACGCAGCGTTTTCCGCTGCGTTTTTCGCGGCTTTTTCGCGCCTTTTCCGTTAATTTCCATTGACATTCATGGGTGCATTAAGAGAAAAATAAGGACACATATGCAACTGACAGTTCCTATGTTAAAAATTGCAACGGACTGAAAAAAAAAACGCAAGTGGACAGGAGTACATTCAATACTAATTGCTCTTGAGAAAAAACGCAAAACGCAAAGGAAAAAAAATCGCCAGTGGGTGGGCGCCCTTAAGGGCTTCTTTAGACGAGCACATGCACAGATAGGCTCGTCACTACAGAGTATAACACATAAACCTGTCACAGATCTTTTTTTCTACCATTTAAACTTTACGCTATTGCCTGCAGGAAAGAAAAAACAAAAGATAAGACTGGACCTGTCCTTTCTCACATGTATAAATACTACCTGCAAGATAGATAGGACAAGGCCTAATTTTTCTCACGTGCAGTAATATCACACGAAAATCATGCTAGTGAAAACAAAAACATTGAAATCAATGGTTTTGTTTTATCATGTTTTGCAGGCATGATTTTCACGTACGCAAAACGAACCGAAAACACTCTCATATGTTTAAGCCTTAATGAATAGATTAAAAATACTAGATGGGCCCAATGTTCACTACGCAAACATAAAATGTTTACCTGCATGTAGCAGTGCTGAGTGTGTGTTTAACTGCATGTAGCAGTGTTGAGTGTGTGTGTGTGTACCTGCACAGAGTGTGTGTACCTGTGTGTGTACCTGCATGTAGCAGTGCTGAGTGTGTGTAACTGTGTGTAGAAGTGTTGTGTGTGTGTACCTGTGTGTGTGTGTACCTGCATGTGTGTGTGTACCTGCCCTGTGTGTCTACCTGTGTGTATGTAATTCTATACCTGTGCATGTGTGTACCTGCATGTGTGTGTGTGTTCCTGCGTCTGTATGTATCTGCGCTGTGTGTGTGTACCTGCGTGTGTGTTTATGTGTACGTGTGTGTACCTATGTGTGTATGTTTGTGTGTGTGTATGTGTACCTGTATGTGTGTATGTGTACCTGTATGTGTGTATGTATATGTACGTGTTTGTGTGCAAACCTGCAGCTGTGTGTGTACTTACATGTTTGTGTACCTGTGTGTGTGTAGCTGTGTGTGTGTACCTGTGATGTGTGTGTGTTTGTGTCTGTATGTGCATGTGTGTGTGTACCTATGTGTGTGTGTATGCGTGTGTACCTGCAGGTGTGTGTGTGTACCTGTGTGTGTGTGTGTATGTGTGCTGTGTGTGTATGTGTGCTGTGTGTGTACCTGCGTGTGTGTTTTCCATTTATGTACCTGGATGTGTATCTGTGTATCTGTGCTGTGTGTACCTCTGTGTGAGTGTTTGTACCTTCACTGTGTGTGTACCTGCTAGGGTTGCCACCTAGCCAGTAATTCACCGGCCTGGCCAGTATTTTTTTTATTGGCCAAATTACAGGCCGGTATTTCTGAATACCAGCCCAGACTACCTATCTGACACCGAGGCTGGTATTCTCAGTGATTCCCAACTCGGGTGCCACAACTCTCTGCTGGTAATCACACTGGGGAGGGGTCTAACACTTACCTACCGCGGGAATTCCAGTGCACTTGCGGGTCCCTGTCACTCCTGCAGGCTGCCGCGATGTCCTCTGTGATGGCAGAGCATTTCTTTCTAGAAGTGGGGCTTCAATTCCCCGCCTCCGCCAAAAATAATGCTCTGATTGGCTAGCCAGCGCTGGCGTCAGCCAATGAAAGCCGGCACTGGGTTAACCAGTGACGTCATTGAATGGCTGTGATTGGTTAACCCAGCGCCGGTGAGTATTGGGATTGTTTTTTTACGTGTAGTGTAGTGCAGTGTAGTTAGGGGTTATTTTTGTGTACATTTTTTCCCAGAATTTTGGGTGGTTGGGTGGGGGGGGGGGGTAATGTTGCTGGGAAGGTTAATGTGGGGGGTTTATATTGCTGGGGGGGGGGGGGGTTAATATTACTTATAGTAGTTACTATTGCTTAGGGGGGTTACTATTATTGTGGGGTTAATATTATTACTTAGGGGAGTTAATAATATTACTGAAGGGGGGTTATTATTACTGTGGGGGTTGCTATTTCTACTGGGGCCACTGTGGGGGTTGCTATTTCTACTGGGGCCACAGTGGCGATTGCCATTTCAATTGAGGCCACTTTGTCAAGTGCAACAGCCAGTGAGGCTGCGATAATTAGAGGCCGCCAGGTGTCTGGAGGTTAAATAATATGCCGTAATAAGCCATGCCCCTAAGCCACGCCCCCTTTTTTTACCATGGGCGGTATTTTTTTGTGACAAAGGTGGCAACCCTAGTACCTGCATGTGTGTGTATGTGTACATGTGTGTACCTGCATGTGTGTGTTTGTGTGAATGTGTACATGCGCGTGTGTGTACCTGTGTGTGTATGTACATGCCTTTGTGTACCTGTGTGTGTGTGTACCTGCTTGTGTGTGTGTATGTGTACATATGTGTTTGTGTATGTGTGTATATGTACCTGTGTATGTGTGTGTGTTTGTACCTGCGTGTGTGTATATGTGTGTACCTGTGCATGTGTACCTCTGTGTGTGTTTATGTGTACCTGTGTGTGTATGTGTGTGTACCCATGTGTGTGTTTACCTGTGCTGTGTGTATATCAGTGTGTGAGTACCTGTGTGTGTACCTGCGTGTGTGTGTATATGTACATGTGTGTTTGTGTGTGTGTATATGTACCTGTGTGTGTGTGTATGTGTGTGTGTGTTTGTACCTGCATGTGTGTATATGTGTGTACCTGTGTATCTGTACCTCTGTGTGTGTTTATGTGTACCTGTGTGTGTGTATGTGTGTGTACCCATGTGTGTGTTTACCTGTGCTGTGTGTATATCAGTGTGTGAGTACCTGTGTGTGTACCTGCATGTGTGTGTGTACCTGTGTATGAGCGATGTGTACTGAAGAAATCAGGAGGCAGAAATGGTTAAAACACCCTTCTTCCTCCTCCTCTGGCTGTGACTAACAGCTGACAATCCATTCTGCTGCTGAATTATTACAGAAGCAGGAGGCTTTAATGCTCGCCGTAATTTTACATACGGCTGGGCTTAAAGTTCGGGACCAAGCGCCGTATATTTACAGTGCCTGGTCCTAAACGGGTTAAAAAATGCAACTTGTCCCATACAAACAAGCCCTCATACAACTATGTCAACGAGTAATAGCTTTTGCAATGCAATGATGTAAACTGCTTGGTCCTTAAGAACTTCATCAGAGGAGCATGTAACATAATACACTTGCCTCTGCATAATATTTTTGGGCAGTAAACAAGTGTGTTTAGTGTTCATTCATATAATTTGCCTAACGAGGTGCTGGTGGTCAGGGCTATGCACTGTGTTTAGCGCATAACTATGCGGGCAGATGTGTGTGTTTGCACATCACAAATTTGTCTTAAATGTTTCTTAGGAGTAGCATAAAACAACACAAGAAGAACTCAATGATCTGAAATTGCCCAAGAACAAAAAAGCAGAACTATTGACCTCCAGGTTGACATAATGGAATCAGAAAATGTGAAAGTCACTTACTTTCGCTGCCAGCAACATTGCTATGTGCAGTTCTATTCTGAATAAGGTGGGCCCCTTTATGTGTAGCAACGTCAATGGTGTTATGGCAGCTTTGGGCATCATATACAGTCACAATAAATGGCATTTGTTTATAGATTCTTCAAAGTTCAGTTTCAAGGCGGTGCTTTTGCACAATGGAAAGGTGTTGTCTTCTGTTCTACTGGCATATGCAACCCAAATTAAAGAAACCTATACAGTCATTAAAAACGTTTTTAGACTCATACAGTACAAGAATCATGAGCAGCATATGTGTTGTGATTTTAAAGTTCTTGCTATTTTAGTGGGACTATAGCAGAGCTATACGAAATTCTGTAGTTATCTCTGTGAATTGGGACAGTTGTGACAGATGAAATCATTACAAGAAGGATTGGTCTTGTCGATTATCACTTATACTAGGCCAGAAGAATGTAATGTATCAGTTGCTTATCGCTCCAGATAAAATAATCCTTCCACCCCGTATATTAAACTTGGGCTCATGAAAAAGTTTGTAAAGACTCCTTTTCCTTTTTACCTCTGTAACTTCAAAACAAGAACCAATCTCACATTTTCAATGTCATTTTCATGTTCAGCATCTGGAAATTATGTAAGATTAGTTAATCATGTCTCCATTCCAAAACACTGGTTCTGCACTGCTTCTTCCAGTTGTGTGATATCCATGCCAGTAACAACCAACATGTCCTTTGGCGTCCGGGTCTTCTTTTGCCACTGATCTGTCCAAGCATTGTAGATTTTTCTAGTGACTCTGCTCGCATTATATGGCCAAAATCTGTGAGTCTGGGCCGGGTCATCTTGCTGTCCAGTGATATATCGAGTCTTTTACAATTCAGGACTTCTCTGTTTGTTACTCTCGCTGCCCAGGGCATATGCAGCAGCTTTCACCAGCACAACTGATCAAATGCATCAATCCTCCTATCAGCTTTTTTCGCAGTCAAGCTTTCACATTCCTGCATGGCTTTGGGGAAAACAGTGGTTTGCACTATCCTGTGTTTAGTTGCTATACCAATATCCCTACTTTTCCAGATTTTGCCCTTGTTTAGCATTACGCTTTGCCCCAATGCTATCCTAAATTTTAACTCTGGCATAGATTCTCAAGCCTGGTCAATTTTTGAGCAAAGAAAGATGAAGTCTCACACACATTCTATGACCTCATTGTCGATTTTGCTTTGAATTTGGCCATTTTGGAGTTGTCATAATGTTAGTCTTCTTTAAATTCCGTTAGAGGCCCATTTTTTCACTTTGAGCTTTAATCTTATATATCAGCTGTTTCAGACCTGCTTCTGTTTCTGCAAGCAGAGTTGTGTCATCCGCATAATGGAGATTGTTGATGTTTCTTCCACCTATTTTCACCCCGATTTCCGAATCGTCTAGGTCCTGTTCATGCATGATCACTTCCGCATGTAGGTTAAACAAGAAGGGTGAGAGGATGCAGCCCTGTCAGATGCATTTGCCGATCCCAAACCAATTTGTGTCCCCATACTGTATTCTCACAGTGGCTTCTTGATTGGTATAAAGTGATTTTATCAGCCTGACTAGATGTGCTGATATGCCCAGCTCTTGTAGGGCTTGCCGCAGCTTGTCATGGTCAACGCAGTCAAAAGCCTTGATGTAGTCGATGAAGCCCATCAAGGACCTTTACACTAAAAAAATTATTGTGCAAAAAATAGTTCAAGCGAGCATAAGCTAATGACATTCCTTCAGTCTAAATGCAGCCAACGATCAAACAATAAATGATAAATCGTACACGTTTTGTTCATCGTTCATTTTATGTAAGACTAAAAATCATTGGCTCATTCACTAATCGTTCAGTTTAAATAACGATTATTCAGTCGTCCTTAATCATTTATACAGTGAAGGTCAACGACTGAACGACTTCTTGTTTGAATGAGCCAACGATGCATTTGCCTTTATAAACATGCTGTACGAGCGAACAAACTCGTTCAAACGAGAAATCGGAATATCTAAACAGAGTCTTAGTCTATTTTTTATATCAATTAAAGCTCTAAGGCTGACTGTAGAGATGAGCCAACGTACTCGTCCGAGCTTCATACTCGTTCGAGTATTAGCGTGTTCGAGATGCTCGTTACTCGAGACGAGTACTACGCGATGTTCAAGTTAATTTCACTTTCATCTCTGAGACGTTAGCGCGCTTTTCTGGCCAATAGAAAGGCAGGGAAGGCATTACAACTTCCCCCTGCGACGTTCAAGCCCTATACTACCCCCCTGCAGTGAGTGGCTGGTGAGATCAGGTGTCACCCCAGTATATAAATCGGCCCCTCCCGCGGCTTGCCACAGATGCATTCTGACAGAGATCAGGGAAAGTGCTGTCTTGCTGGAGTTGCTATAGGGAGAGTGTTAGGAGTATTTTAGGCTTCAAGAACCCCAACGGTCCTTCTTAGGGCCACATCTAACCGTGTGCAGTAGTGTGGAGGCTGCTTTTTGCAGTGTTGCACTTTTTTTTTTTGTATATCGGCTGTGCAGAGCATTGCGCCCTGCAGTAATTATACATAGTCCAGGACCAGTAGTGGTGGTGAGGCAGGGACAGAAGACATATTTATTGAATATAGGCAGTGGGTCTTTCCAAAAACATTTGGGGAAAAAAATCTATTTGGGCTGCCTGTGACTGTCCTCAGTGTACTGGGTCTGTGCTGGGGGTAGTTGTCCTAATTCATACGCAGCCAGCTAAGTGTTACAGCAGGCTTGCGCAAAATTATTTCCTGGCTCTGTGTTGGCTGTTACATCACCGCTGTATTCCAGGCCACAGTGCAACAGTCTGCAGTTATTTTACATACTCAAGGGCCAGTAGTGGTGAGGCAGGGACAGAAGACATATTTATTGAATATAGGCAGTGGGTCTTTCCAAAAACATTTGGGGAAAAAAATCTATTTGGGCTGCCTGTGACTGTCCTCAGTGTACTGGGTCTGTGCTGGGGGTAGTTGTCCTAATTCATACGCAGCCAGCTAAGTGTTACAGCAGGCTTGCGCAAAATTATTTCCTGGCTCTGTGTTGGCTGTTACATCACCGCTGTATTCCAGGCCACAGTGCAACAGTCTGCAGTTATTTTACATACTCAAGGGCCAGTAGTGGTGAGGCAGGGACAGAAGACATATTTATTGAATATAGGCAGTGGGTCTTTCCAAAAACATTTGGGGAAAAAAATCTATTTGGGCTGCCTGTGACTGTCCTCAGTGTACTAGGTCTGTGCTGGGGGTAGTTGTCCTAATTCATACGCAGCCAGCTAAGTGTTACAGCAGGCTTGCGCAAAATTATTTCCTGGCTCTGCTGTGCGTTCCGTAAGCGAAGTCAGCCTCCAACCACAGGCCAATAAGCGGCACATTTAATTACAGCGTTCTGTTTCTGCACTACTGGTAATACAGCATGCTGAGGGGTAAGGGTAGGCCTAGAGGACGTGGACGCGGGCGAGGACGCGAAGGCCCAAGTCAGGGTGTGGGCACAGGCCGAGCCAGTGCGGTGGCCAGGGGTAGAGGCAGGGCCAGACCGAATAATCCACCAACTGTTTCCCAAAGCGCCCCCTCGCGCCATGCCACCCTGCAGAGGTCAACGTGCTCTACGGTGTGGCAGTTTTTCACAGAGACGCCTGACGACCGTCGAACAGTGGTGTGCAACCTTTGTCGCGCCAAGATCAGCTGGGGAGCCACCACCACCAGCATGCGCAGGCATATGATGGCCAAGCCTGCACCCACACCCTCACCTCCGCTGTCCTCGGCCCCATCCAGCAATGTCTCTCAGCGCAGCGTCCAGACGTCGCTAGCGCCACTGTTTGAGCGCAAGCGCAAGTACGCCGCCATGCACCGTCACGCTCAAGCGTTAAACGTGCACATTGCCAAATTGATCAGCCTGGAGATGCTGCCGTATAGGCTTGTGGAAACGGAGGCTTTCAAAAGCATGATGGCGGCGGCGGCCCCGGGCTACTCGGTTCCCAGTTGCCACTACTTTTCCCGATGTGCCGTCCCAGCCCTGCACGACCACGTCTCCCGCAACATTGTACGCGCCCTCACCAACGCGGTTACTGCCAAGGTCCACTTAACAACGGACACGTGGACAAGCACAGGCGGGCAGGGCCACTATATCTCCCTGACGGCACATTGGGTGAATTTAGTGGAGGCTGGGACCGAGTCAGAGCCTGGGACGGCTCACGTCCTACCCACCCCCAGAATTGCGGGCCCCAGCTCGGTGCTGGTATCTGCGGCGGTGTGTGCTTCCTCCACTACACCACCCTCCTCCTCCAACGCAACCTCTGTCTCGCAATCAAGATGTGTCAGCAGCAGCACGTCGCCAGCAGTCGCGGTCGCGCGGCGTGGCAGCACAGCGGTGGGCAAGCGTCAGCAGGCCGTGCTGAAACTACTCAGCTTAGGAGAGTAGAGGCACATGGCCCACGAACTGCTGCAGGGTCTGACAGAGCAGACCGACCGCTGGCTTGCACCGCTGAGCCTCCAACCAGGCATGGTCGTGTGTGACAACGGCCGTAACCTGGTGGCGGCTCTGCAGCTCGGCAGCCTCACGCACGTGCCATGCCTGGCCCATGTCTTTAATTTGGTGGTTCAGCGCTTTCTGAAAAGCTACCCACACTTGTCATACCTGCTCGGAAAGGTGCGCCGGGTCAGCGTACATTTCCGCAACTCCAAGACGGACGCTGCCACCCTGCGCACCCTGCAACATCGGTTTCATCTGCCAGTGCACCGACTGCTGTGCGACGTGCCCACACGGTGGAACTCTACGCTCCACATGTTGGCCAGGCTCTATGAGCAGCGTAGAGCTATAGTGGAATACCAACTCCAACATGGGCGGCGTAGTGGGAGTCAGCCTCCTCAATTCTTTACAGAAGAGTGGGCCTGGTTGGCAGACATCTGCCAGGTCCTTGGAAACTTTGAGGAGTCTACCCAGATGGTGAGCGGGGATGCTGCAATCATTAGCGTTACCATTCCTCTGCTATGCCTCTTGAGAAGTTCCCTGCAAAGCATAAAGGGTAGACATGCTGCTTGCCTGTCATCCTTTCAGCGTGTATGGCCGGAGGAGGAGGATCCTGAAAGTGATCTTCCTAGTGAGGACAGCCATGTGTTGCGTACAGGTACCCTGGCACACATGGCTGACTTCATGTTAGGATGCCTTTCTCGTGACCCTCGCGTTACACGCATTCTGGCCACTACGGATTACTGGGTGTACACACTGCTCGACCCACGGTATAAGGAGAACCTTTCCACTCTCATTCCCGAAGAGGAAAGGGGTTCGAGAATGATGCTATACCACAGGGCGCTGGTGGACAAACTGATGGTAAACTTCCCATCCGACAGTGCTAGTGGCAGAAGGCGCAGTTCTGAGGGCCAGGTAGCAAGGGAGGCGCAGAGATCAGGCAGCATGTACATCCCAGGCAGGGGAACATTCTCCAAGGCCTTTGCCAGCTTTATGGCTCCCCAGCAAGACTGTGTCACCGCTTCCCAGTCAAGGCTGAGTTGGCGGGAGCACTGTAAAAGGATGGTGAGGGAGTACGTAGCCGATCGCACGACCGTCCTCCGTGACGCCTCTGCCCCCTACAACTACTGGGTGTCGAAGCTGGACACGTGGCCTGAACTCGCGCTGTATGCCCTGGAGGTGCTTGCTTGTCCTGCGGCTAGCGTCTTGTCAGAGAGGGTGTTTAGTGCGGCTGGGGGAATCATAACGGATAAGCGTACCCACCTGTCAACCGACAGTGCCGACAGGCTTACACTCATCAAGATGAACAAAGCCTGGATTTCCCCAGACTTCTCTTCTTCACCAGCGGACAGCAGCGATACCTAAGCAATACGTAGGCTGCACCCGCGGATGGAAGCATCGTTCTCTATCACCATCAAAAAAGGGGACATTTTTGCTTCATCAATCTGTGTATAATATTCCTCCTCCTCCTCCTGCTCCTCCTCCTGAAACCTCACGTAATCACGCCGAACGGGCAATTTTTCTTAGGCCCACAAGGCTCAGTCATATAATTTTTCTAAAATTTTTTATACGTTTCAATGCTCATTAAAGCGTTGAAACTTGCACCTGAACCAATTTTTATTTTAACTGGGCTGCCTCCAGGCCTAGTTACCAATTAAGCCACATTAACCAAAGCGATTAATGGGTGTCACCTGCCCTCTTGGTTGGGCATGGGCAATTTTTCTGAGGTACATTAGTACTGTTGGTACACCAATTTTTTGGGGCCCTCGCCTACAGTGTAATCCAATTAATTTTTTGCCCACCTGCATTACAGCTGACGTTACATCAGCTGTGCTGGGCACTGCAATGGGATATATTTATGTACCGCCGGTGGGTTCCAGGGAGCCACCCATGCTGTAGGTGCACACGGATTTGTAACTACATGTGTCCACTTCTAAAGAACCCCAGTCTGACTGGGGCATGCAGTGTGGGCCGAAGCCCACCTGCATTGAACATGACATTACCTCAGCTGTCATGGGCAATGCTATGGGATATATTTATGTGCTGCCGGTGGCTTCCTGGCACCCACCCATGCTGTCTCTCCACAGGGACTTCACAATAGGGAGTTGTACCTGCCTGTGTCTATGAATTAAAAAGCCCGGTCAGGTTGGGGCATGCAGTGTGGGCCGAAGCCCAACTTCATTTAATCTGACGTTAGCTCTGCTGTCCAGGGCACTGCAATGGGAAACATTTATGTATAGCCGGTGGGTTCCAGGGAGCCACCCATGCTGTGGGTGCACACGGAATTCCCATTGCGGAGTTGGGGATTCCCAGTTGTACCTGCCTGTGACTATTTATAAAAAAAACCCGGTCTGACTGGGCCATGCAGACACCTTGACAGAATGAATAGTGTGTGGCACATGGGTTCCCCATTGCCAAGCCCACGTGTGCAGCTCCTTATGGTGGTGGCACAGGATTATATTTCTCATTGCTTCTGTACAGCATTGTGGGCTATCGCCCCGCCCCTTTTAAAGAGGGTCGCTGCCTAGCCGTGCCAACCCTCTGCAGTGTGTGCCTGAAGTTCCTCCTCATGGCAGACGCACTTATAAATAGACATGAGGGTGGCGTGGCATGAGGGCAGCTGAAGGCTGCGCAGGGACAATTTGGTGTGCGCTGTGGACACTGGGTCGTGCAGGGGGGGGGGGGGGTTGGGCAGCATGTAACCCAGGAGAAGTGACAGCGGAGTGTCATGCAGGCAGTGATTGTGCTTTGTTGGAGGTAGTGTGGTGCTTAGCTAAGGTATGCATTGCTAATGAGGGCTTTTCAGAAGTAAAAATTGTTGGGAGGGGGGGGGGCACTCTTGCCGCTATTGTGGCTTAATAGTGGGACCTGGGAACTTGAGATGCAGCCCAACATGTAGCCCTTCGCCTGCCCTATCCGTTTCTGTGTCGTTCCCATCACTTTCTTGAATTGCCCAGATTTTCACAAATGAAAACCTTAGCGGAGCATAGGTCCCATACAAAAATGCTCGGGTCGCCCATTGACTTCAATGGGGTTCGTTACTCGAAACGAACCCTCGAGCATCGCGATAATTTCGTCCCGAGTAACGAGCACCCGAGCATTTTGGTGCTCGCTCATCTCTAGCTGACAGTTTAGTTGAGACTTTTGCTGGGATTACAGGAAACGGGATGTCTTGTAGATGTTTTTTATTTACCTGCTATTTTATATCTATAATTGCTTACACATCTATATATAGATATATAAAGCTGAAAGCCCTCACTGACTCACTCACTCACTCACTCACTCACTGACTGACTGACTCGCCAAAAGTTCTCCAACTTCCCGATGTCGTAGAAACATGAAATTTGGCGCAAGCATAGATTATCTCCAAAATAGGAAAAGAAATTGGGTCCCAACTCGATTATTCAATTCTAGCACACAAGAATTGGCGTCAAAATTTAACGTACATAATCTAAATCTGTCACTTCCCAATGCCATAGAAACGGGAAATTTGGCACGAGCATTGATTATGTCATAAATAGGAAAAGGTAATAGGTCCCAACTTGATTGTTCAATTCTATGCGCAAAAGCATTGGCGTCAAAAATTTACGTACATAATCTAAATCTCTCACTTCCCAATATCATAGAAACGTGAAATTTGGCAGGAGCATTGATTATGTCATAAAAAGGAAATGCTAATGGGTCCCAACTCGATTATTCAATTCTATGCGCAAAAGAATTAGCGTCGAAATTTTACGTGCGGAATGTAATTTTTTCACTTTCCGGTGTCATAGAAACAGGAAATTTGGCACGAGCATTGATTATGTCATAAGTAGGAAAAGCTAATGGGTCCCAACTCGATTATTCAATTCTATGCGCAAAAGAATTAGCGTCGAAATTTTACGTGCGGAATGTAATTTTCTCACTTTCCGGAGTCATAGAAACGTGAAATTTGGCACGAGCATTGATTATGTCATAAATAGGAAAAGCGAATGGGTCCCAACTCGATTATTCAATTCTAGCGCAAAAGAATTGGCGTCGAAATTTTACGTGCGGAATGTAATTTTTTCACTTTCCGGTGTCATAGAAACAGGAAATTTGGCACGAGCATTGATTATGTCATAAGTAGGAAAAGCTAATGGGTCCCAACTCGATTATTCAATTCTATGCGCAAAAGAATTAGCGTCCAAATTTTACGTGCGGAATGTAATTTTCTCACTTGCCGGTGTCATAGAAACGGGAAATTTGGCATGAGCATTGATTATGTCATAAATAGGAAAAGCAAATGGGTCCCAACTCGATTATTTAATTCTAGCGCAAAAGAATTGGCGTCGAAATTTTACGTGCGGAATGTAATTTTCTCACTTTCCGGTGTCATAGAAACGGGAAAATTGGCACGAGCATTGATTATGTCATAAGTAGGAAAAGCTAATGGGTCCCAACTCGATTATTCAATTCTATGCGCAAAAGAATTAGCGTCGAAATTTTACGTGCGGAATGTAATTTTCTCACTTTCCGGAGTCATAGAAACGTGAAATTTGGCACGAGCATTGATTATGTCATAAATAGGAAAAGCGAATGGGTCCCAACTCGATTATTCAATTCTAGCGCAAAAGAATTGGCGTCGAAATTTTACGTGCGGAATGTAATTTTTTCACTTTCCGGTGTCATAGAAACAGGAAATTTGGCACGAGCATTGATTATGTCATAAGTAGGAAAAGCTAATGGGTCCCAACTCGATTATTCAATTCTATGCGCAAAAGAATTAGCGTCCAAATTTTACGTGCGGAATGTAATTTTCTCACTTGCCGGTGTCATAGAAACGGGAAATTTGGCATGAGCATTGATTATGTCATAAATAGGAAAAGCAAATGGGTCCCAACTCGATTATTTAATTCTAGCGCAAAAGAATTGGCGTCGAAATTTTACGTGCGGAATGTAATTTTCTCACTTTCCGGTGTCATAGAAACGGGAAAATTGGCACGAGCATTGATCATGTCATAAATAGGAAACGCTAATGGGTCCCAACTCGATTATTCAAATCTATGCGCAAAAGAATTAGCGTCCAAATTTTAAGTGCGGAATGTAATTTTCTCACTTTCCGGTGTCATAGAAACAGGAAATTTGGCACGAGCATTGATTATGTCATAAATAGGAAAAGTTAATAGGTCCCAACTCCATTGTTCAATTCTATGCGCAAAAGAATTAGCGTCCAAATTTTACGCGCGGAATGTAATTTTCTCACTTTCCGGTGTCATAGAAACGGGAAATTTGGCACGAGCATTGATTATGTCATAAATAGGAAAAGCTAATTGGTCCCAACTCCATTGTTCAATTCTATGCGCAAAAGAATTAGCGTCCAAATTTTACGTGCGGAATGTAATTTTCTCACTTTCCGGTGTCATAGAAACGGGAAATTTGGCACGAGCATTGATTATGTCATAAATAGGGAAAGCTAATGGGTCCCAAATCCATTATTCAATTCTATGCGCAAAAGAATTAGCGTCCAAATTTTACATACATAATCTAAATCTCTCACATTCCGGTGTCATAGAAACGGGAAATTTGGCACGAGCATTGATTGTGTCATAAATATGAAAAGTTAATAGGTCCCAATTCGATCATTCAATTCTAAGCGCAAAAGAATTAGTGTCCAAACTTTATGTACGTAATCTAATTCTCTCACTTCCTGATGTCATTTTATATGAAGGAAACGTCGCATGGTTACCTCCACGTGGTGTTTCCTGGGTAACGCAGAGAACTATGCAAAATGGTGAACATATGTTTTTCCTCAGTATCTCTAAGGAAACCACGACTTCATAAGATTTTCCGTGTGAACACCAGATAAACACCAGTACCAAATTAACTCGGGCGAAGCCGGGTATATCAGCTAGTATATATATAAAGACGAAAGCCCTCACTGACTCACTGACTGACTGACTGACTGACTGACTCGCCAAAAGTTCTCCAACTTCCCGATATCGTAGAAACATGAAATTTGGCACACGCATAGATTATCTCCAAAATAGGAAAAGTAATTGGGTCGCAACTCGATTATTCAATTCTAGCGCAAAAGAATTGGTGTCGAAATTTTATGTACGTAATCTAAATCTGTCACTTTCCAATGTCATAAACTTAAAATTTGGCCCGAGCATTGATTATGTCATAAATGGGAAAAGTTAATGGGTCCCAACACGATTATTCAATTCTATGCGCAAAAGAATTAGCGTCCAAATTTTACGTACGGAATCTAATTCTCTCACTTCCCGGTGTTATAGAAACTCGAAATTTGGCAGGAGCATTGATTATGTCATAAATAGGAAAAGTTAATGGGTCCCAACTCAATTATTCAATTCTATGCGCAAAAGAATTAGCGTCCAAATTTTACGTACGGAATCTAATTATCTCACTTTCCGGTGTCATAGAAACGTGAAATTTGGCACGAGCATTGATTATGTCATAAATAGAAAAAGCTAATCGGTCCCAACTCGATTATTCAATTCTAGCGCAAAAGAATCGGTGTCGAAATTTTACGTGTGGAATGTAATTTTTTCACTTTCCGGTGTCATAGAAACGTGAAATTTGCCCCGAGCATTGATTATGTCATAAATAGGAAAAGCTAATGAGTCCCAACTCCATTATTCAATTCTATGCGCAAAAGAATTAGCGTCCAAATTTTACGTACGGAATGTAATTTTTTCACTTTCCGGTGTCATAGAAACAGGAAATTTGGCACGAGCATTGATTATGTCATAAATAGGAAAAGCTAATGGGTCCCAACTCGATTATTCAATTCTATGCGCAAAAAAATTAGCGTCCAAATTTTACGTGCGGAATGTAATTTTTTCACTTTCCGGTGTCAAAGAAACGGGAAATTTGGCACGAGCATTGATTATGTCATAAATAGGAAAAGCTAATGGGTCCCAACGCTATTATTCAATTCTAAGCGCAAAAGAATTAGTGTCCAAATTTTATGTACGTAATCAAATTCTCTCACTTCCTGATGTCATTTTATATAAAGGAAAGGTCGCATGGTTACCTCCCCGTGGTGTTTCCTGGGTAACGCAGAGAACTATGCAAAATGGTGAACATATGTTTTTCCTCGGTATCTCTAAAGTAACCACGACTTCATAAGATTTTCTGTGTGAACACCAGAAAAACACCAGTACCAAATTAACTCGGGCGAAGCCGGGTATATCAGCTAGTTAGTATAATATAACCTTGTATGAGGTGGGGTTTTAGATTGTAATTGAAGGTTTCTCAGTCTAGAGAATGTGGATGGCATGAATAAGGGAATTCGCAAGTCTTAGTAATATATAATTTTCTGAATACTTCTCTTGTGACATTCATATATTTATTTGCTCTTAAGTGTTATCATCTCTTTCATATGTTTTATTGTTTATTTATGACAGAAAGCACTCATTGACCACCATTTAATGATCAAAGTCCAGAAATCACATCTGCTCCATTTCAATGGTCATTATAGTTTAATTAGATCTGCTGACAAGGATTATTTGCCTTTTCAGCTGTATAGGTATGCTATGCAGTTGGATTTGATGGCTTATAGGTCAAACAGCATAAAATATTTCCCACAAGGCCATGTCTTCAGAGGGATTAATAAATGTGCCATATCATCTTATCAAGCCACTGAAAACACTATAGAATTTAAGTGAGAAACTGATACAATTGCAGAAAAGAATTATTATACTGAACTATTTAGTAACTACAGTACTAATTACTGCAATTGGAACATTAAGCTCGACAGATGGATGAATTTTTATTAGTCTACTATATTGCTCCTGTGAATTATACACTTATTTTAATTGGATTTTATATAATCAAATCATTTTAAAACGAGTGCTGTAATAACAATATAGGCGCCCAATCAAGCATGATATATATAGTCTTACACAGCAAAACATTTCCACTATCACATTTGAATTTTAAAGACAATTTAATTTTCAAATACTGTACAAATGCATTTTTATTACTTTCATATGGGCACTGTCCACCCGCAGTGTAGCCGCATGCATAGCTCGCGGCTACACTGCTCTAAAAATTGCATGAATGGGCTAATTCAATCCTATAGGAATGTATCAAAGCACGCAGCAAAGATAGGACAGGTCCTATCTTTGCAGGCACCTCAGAGATGACATGCGAGTTTGCACTCACATGTCCTTTCTTTGTTAAATGCAAAAATTCTATGTGTTTAGCAATTGTTCATGTGAACGCTTCTATAGGAACTAGAGATGAGCGAGCACACTGCTCGTTCGAGTATTAGGGTACTCGAGATGCTCGTTACTCGAGTCGAACACCACATGGTACTCGAGTCAATAGCATTTCCTTCCCCGCATGTTTAGCGCCATTTTCTAGCCAATAGACATGCGGGGTAGGCATTACCACTTTCTGCTGTGACGTGCCAGCCCTCTGCCCCTCCCACAGTAGTGAGTGGCTCGGCCCATCAGGTGACCGCTGAGTATTTAAACTGGTCCCGCCCGCGGCTCGCCTTAGACGCATGCTGGCAGAGGTTAGGAAAAATGCTGCTGCTGATATAGGGACAGTGTTAGAGTAGGATCCTGTCATCAATAACCCCAACGGTCCTTCTTAGGTCTATTTCTCATAGTGTGCATTACTGTTGTGGCTGGCTGGGACCAGTAGTGCACCATTTATTTATTTTTTTTAAGCATGTAGGGCTGTGCAGGCCATTTCAGCTATACTGTTCTGTGTGTGCAGTGCATAAGGCAGAGTGTAGGGACACAACTACTTATATAGGGAAAGTTTTACAGTCCTCCTGATCCTCTGTACAAGAACCCCAACGCTCCTTCTTAGGGCTACATCTCACCGTGAGCATTATAGTTGTGGCTGGTTGGGAGCAGTAGTGCATCAATATTTGTATTATGCATCTAGGCCTGTTCCCAGCCTTTCAGTAACAGCGTTCTCAGCCTGCAGTGCCGTGCAACCAACTCTCACCATGAAACTGCTCTCTAACATCTCCTAGCCTACTGCAAACAACTTCAGTTATACCGTTCTGTGTGTGCAGTGCATAACACAGAGTTTAGGGATTCAGCCACTTCTATAGGGAAAGTTATACAGTCCTGGTCCTCCGTGCAAGAACCCCAGCGTTCCATTTTAGGGCTACATCTGACCGTGTGCTTTACAGTTGTGCTTGGCTGGGACTAGTAGTGCATCAATTTTTGTATTATGCATCTAGGCCTGTTCCCAGCCTTTCAGTAATAGCGTTCTCAGCCTGCAGTGCCATACAGCCAGCTCTCACCGTAAAACTGCACTCTAACATTTCCTAGCCTACTGCAAACTACTTCAGTTATACTGTTCTGTGTCTGCAGTGTATTAGACAGAGGTTTCACTGCTAAACAGTACTGTAATATTTCCTGGGCCACTGCAAAGTATTTCAGCTCTGCCGCTGTGCAGAGCGTCTCACAATACCCATTCCTTGGTGGGGCTGAGATAGCCGCAGTTACCAGCACTATCCACTGGTTTTAGAGTCTTCTCCCACTCCATACAGCCTCTCTTATCTACAAGTCTCAGCGAGCAGTAAATTACCCCTAGGTATCAGCGCAAGAAAGCGGATTAATTTTTTCAAGTCACATCATAGAGCCTCCACTATCTACAAGTCTCTGTGTGCAGTGAATTAAGCCACAGTTGTCAGTGCTGTACAGTTGGGTAATTTATTTGGGCCCTGCTGTATTCTTAATCCGCCATGATGAGGAGTAGGGGTAAGGGTGGAGGAGGCGGGCATCCAAGTGAGGGTGTGGGTACAGACCGAGTTCCTGGGCATGGTGAATCACAGCCAGCTGCTGCAGGATTAGGAGAGAGGCAAGTTTCTGGTCGCCCCAGGTTCATATCACAATTTACGGGTCCGCATGGTAGACCTTTATTACAAACAGAGCAGTGCAAGCAGGTCCTGTCGTGGATGGCAGAAAACGTGTCCAGCAATGTATCGACCACCCAGTCTTCTACGCAATCCACTACTCCCGGCCTAGGGACTGCAACTCTGAATCATCTGGCTGCTCCTCCTTCCTCCTAGCCTCCTTACTCCATGAAAATGACATACTCTGAGAAGGCAGACTCCCAAGAACTGTTCTCGGGTCCCTGCCATGAGTGGGAAAAAACGGTTCCTCTCACTCCCGAGGAGTTTGTCGTGACCGATGCCCAACCTTTGGAAGGTTCCCAAAGTCCGGGTGATGAGGCTGGGGACTTCCGGCAACTGTCTCAAGGGATTTTTGTGGATGAGGATGATGAGACACAGTTGTCTGTCAGTGAGGTAGTAGTAAGGGCAGTAAGTCCAAGGGAGGAAGGCACAGAGGATTCGGAGGAAGAGCAGCTGGACGATGAGGTGACTGACCCCACCTGGTTTGCTAAGCTTACTGAGGACAGGGCTTCAGAGGGGAAGGCAAGTGCAGCAGGACAGGTTGGAAGAGGCAGTGGAGTGGCCAGGGGTAGAGGCAGGGCCAGAGTGAAGAATCCCCCAACTGTTTCCCAAAGCACCCCCTCGCGCCAAGCCTCCGTGCTAGGTGTTCAAAGGTGTGGATGTTTTTTAGTGAGAGCGGAGATGACCGATGAACAGTGGTGTGCAAGCTTTGCCGCACCAACATCAGCCAGGGAGCCACCACTACCAGCCTCACCACCACCAGCATGCGCAGGCATATGATGAGCAAGTACCCCACAAGGTGGGAGGAAGGCCACTCACCGCCTCTGGGTCACACCATTGCCTCTTCCCCTGTGCCCCAACCTGCCACACAGATCTAATCCCCCTCCCAGAACACAGGCACGAGCGCCTCCCGGCCTGCACCTACACTCTCACCTCCACCGTCCTCCACTCCATCCAGCAATGTCTCTCAGCGCAGTGTTCAGCTGTCGCTAACACAAGCGTTGGAGCGAAGGCGCAAATACGCCGCCACCCACCCGCATGCACAAGCTTTAAGCGTGCATTGCCAAACTAATCAGCCTGGAGATGCTGCTGTACAGGCTAGTGGAAACGGAGGTTTTCAAAAACATGATGGTGGCGGTGGTGGTCCCGCGCTACTCGGTCCCCAGTCGCCACTATTTTTCCAGGTGTGCTGTCCCAGCCCTACACCAGCACGTCCTCCGCAACATAAATCGTGCCCTCATCAACGCGGTTACTGGGAAGGTCCAATTAACCACGGACACGTGGACAAGTACTGGCAGGCAGGGCCACTATATCTCCCTGAGGGCACATTGGGTGAACTTGGTGGAGGCTGGGACCGAGTCAGAGCCTGGGACCGCTCACGTCCTACCCACACCCAGAATAGGGGGTCCTACCTCGGTGCTGGTATCTGCGGCGTTTTATGCCACCTCCTCCAAACCCTCCCCCTTCTCCTGCTATGCCACCTCTACCTCTCAATTAAGAAGTGTAAGCACGTCGCCAGCAGTCAGTAGCGCGTGGCGCGGCAGCACAGCGGTGGGCAAGCGTCAGCAAGCTGTGCTGAAATTAATCAGCTTAGGTAACAAGAGGCACATGGCCCCGAGCTGCTGCAGGATCTCACAGAGAAGACTGACCTCTGGCATTCGCTGGTGAGCCTCCAACCTGGCATGGTCGTGTGTGACAATGGCCGTAACCTGGTGGTGGCTCTGCAGCTCCGCAGCCTCACACACGTGCCATGCCTGGCCTACGTCTTCAATCTGGTGGTTCAGTGGTTTCTGAAAAACTACCTCAACTTGTCTGACCTGCTCGGCAAGGTGTGCCATGCCTGCGCATATTTACGCAAGTCCACCACGGACGCTGTCACCCTGAGGACCCTGCAACATCGGTTTCAGCTGCCAGAGCACCGACTGCTGTGTGACGTGCCCACACGCTGGAATTCTACGCTGCACATGTTGGCCAGGCTGTACGAGCAGCGTAGAGCAATAGTGAAATACCAGCTGCAACATGGGCGGCGGAGTGGTAGTCAGCCTCCTCAATTCTTCACTGAGGAGTGGGCATGGATGGCAGATATCTGCCAGGTCCTCGGAAACTTTGAGGAGTCTACCCAGATGGTGAGCGGCGATGCGGCAATCATTAGCGTTACGATCCCACTGCTTTGCCTGCTGAGAAGTCCGCTGCTAAGCATAAAGGCCAACGCTTTGTGGTTGAAACAGGAGATGGGGGATGACAGTATGTCGCTTGATAGACAGACCACCCTCATGTCTATATCTCAGCGCATTTTGGAGGAGGAGGAGAAGGGGGAAGGGGAGGAGGAGGGGGCGGGGGAGGAGGAGGAAGAGGAGTGGGAAAAGACAGCTGGCCAAGCTGCAGAGGGTACCCATGCTGCTTGGCTCCCATCTGTTCAGCATGTATGGGCTGAAGAGGAGGAGAAGGATCCTGAAAGTCATCTTCCTAGTGAAGACAGAGATGTGTTGCATACTGGGACCCTGGCACACATGGCTGACTTTGTGTTAGGCTGCCTTTCCGGTGACCCACGCGTTAGACGCAATCTGGCCAACACGGATAACTGGGTGTACACCCTTCTCAACCCACGGTATAAGGAGAACCTTTCCACTCTTATTCCCGAAGAGGAAAGGGGTACGAGAGTAATGCAATACCACAGGGCCCTGGTGGAAAAAGTGATGCTAAAGTTCCCATCTCACAGCGCTAGTGGCAGAAGACGCAGTTCAGAGGGCCAACTAGCAGGTAAGGAGTGGGGATCAGGCATTATGTCCAGCGCAGGCAGGGGAACACTCTCCAAGGCCTTTGCCAACTTTATGGCTCCCCAGCAAGACTGTGTCACCACTCCCCAGTCAAGGCTGAGTCGGAGGGAGCACTGTAAAAAGATGGTGAGGGAGTACGTAGCCGATTGTACCCCTGTCCTCCGTGATGCCTCTGCTCCATACAACTATTGGGTGTCAAAGCTGGACACGTGGCACGAACTTGCGCTGTACGCCCTGGAGGTGTTGGCTTGCCCTGCCGCTAGCGTCTTGTCAGAGAGGGTGTTTAGTGCAGCTTGGGGAATCATCACGGATAAGCGTACCCGCCTGTCAACTGCCAGTGCCGACATGCTTACACTCATAAAGATGATCAAAGGCTGGATTTCCCCAGACTTCTCTTCTCCACCGGCGGAAAGAAGCAGAACCTAATGATTCTTTTCGCTGCAACAGGAGAAAAATGCATCCTCTTTCACCACAAAGAAAGGGGGAATTAGCTTTGTCAATCTCTCTCACATATTATTACTCCTCCTCCTCCGAAAACAGCATGTCATCACGCTGAACTGCCAATTTTTCTGCAGCCCTAAAGGCTCTGTTTAAAAGTTTTTTACAATTTTTTAAAGTTTCAAAAGTATTGATACTTTAACAGAAATCAATTTTTTTTCACAGGGCTGCCTCAATGCTCTGTTACAAATTAAGCAAGAGCGAGCTGTATCTTTAAAAAATGTTTATGGGTTTCACCTGCCCTCGCTGTTGAGCAATTTTTCTGTGGTGCACTTGTACTCTTGGTACACCAATTTTTCTTGCCCTTGCCTATACTGTTATCTAACTAATTTTTCCGGCTTTCGCCTATAAGCTTTAGGTGTTCGCCCATACTCTTGGTACACCAATGTTTCAGGGGTTCGCCTACACTCTTGCTACAGAAATGTTACAGGGGTCTGCCTATACTTTTGCTACAGAAATGTTACAGGGGTCCGCCTATGCAGTTTCTACTGAATGGTTTGAGGGGTTCGTAGATACTCTTGCTACAGAAATGTTAAGAGGTCCGCCTATACTCTTGCTACAGAAATGTTACAGGGGTCTGCCTATACTCTTGCTTCAGAAATGTTACTGAGGTCTCCCTATACTTTTGCTACAGAAATGTTACTGGGGTCTGCCTATACTTTTGCTACAGAAATGTTACTGGGCTCCAGCTATGCAGTTTCTACTGAATTCTTTGAGGGTTTCACCTACACTTTGCTACAGAAATGTTACTGGGGTCTCCCTATACTCTTGCTACAGAAATGTTACAGGGGTTCACCTATCCTCTTGCTACGGAAATGTTACAGGGATCTGCCTATACTCTTGCTATAGAAATATTACTGGGTCCGCCTGTACTCTTGCTACAGAAATGTTACTGGGGTCCGCCTATGCAGTTTCTACTGAATGGTTTGAGGGGGTTCTCCTATACTTTTGCTACAGAAATGTTACTGGGGTCCGCCTATACTCTTGCTATAGAAATGTTACTGGGGTCCGCCTATACTCTTGCTACAGAAATGTTACTGGGGTCTGCGTATGCTGTGGGTGCACAAAGACTTCCCATCGCGGTGTTTTACCTATCTGGCACAAATTCACTGACTTGGGCAGAAAGGTGGGTCAAGGCCGAGGTCCTTGATGGGGTGAAACTCTGCTATGTTTGGGCACATTGATTTCTTCCTTTGTAATACCATCTTTGCGCACTCACAGCATAGGCGAGCCGAAGAAACTCAAAGACTTCCCATTGCGGTGTTGAGCTATCTGACACCTACACAGAATGACTTCCCATTGCTATGTAACTCGCAGCACCTTGGATAAGACAAGGTGGAAGCTGGGACCGAGCCTGACTTAGGGCCCGCTCACATGCTTCCCACACAGAGTATTGCTGCTGCATTGTGGGGATGTGTAGAAGTGCTGGCACCTGAGTCTCCTTTATGCCCATGTTTGCGGCTCCTGACAATTTTGTGACGGAGATGGCACGGGATTAGAATGATGATCGTACGTCAATTTATCATCAATTCTCAACAGCATTGTGGGCTATCGCCCACACTTTCGAAGAGGGTCGCTGCCTGGCCCTGCAAACCCCTTTGCAGTGTGTGCCTGCGGTTCCTCCTCATCTAGTACGCACTTATAAATAGACATGAGGGTGGTGTGGCTATGAAGCAAGCGTGTGGCATGAGGGCAGCTGAACGCTGCACAGGGAAACTTTTGTGTGCGCTGTGGACGCAGGGTCGTGCGGGGGTGGGGGGTGGACTGCAATGACAGCATGTAACCCAGGAGAAGAGGCAACGACGTTACCCGCAGGCAGTAATTGTCCTTGGTTGCAGGTAGTGTGGTGCTTAGCTAAGATGTGCCAGCGCGTGTGCCTTGCTAATGAGGGTTTGTCTCAAGTAAATTTTTAGGGGGGTGACCGTCAGACTCTTGCCCCCATTTTGGCTTAATAGTGGGACCTGGTAGCCTCAGATGCAGCCATGCATGCTGCCCCTGCCCTTACCTATCCATTTCTGTGGTGTTTCCATGACTTTCTGATGTTTTCTGGTGTTTGACAAGTCATCACCTATGCGGAGCATCGGTCCCATACAAAAATGCCTGAGTACCCCATGGGGTTCATTACTCGAAACGAGCTCTCGAGCATTAAGAAAAGATTGACTCGAGCAATGAGCACCCAAGCATTTTGGTGCTCGCTCATCTCTAATAGGAAACCTTTGGTTCCTATAAAAGCGTGTTATGTGTATCCCTCTCCTGCCAGCGGATAGCGCCTGTGTAAATGAGGCCTTAGTGTGATGAACTAAATATGCTGGGGACAATTCACTATAAATCTCAATATAGGGTGTCTCAAAGTGTGGCAACACCTATTAAAACAGTATACAGCAATCTAATTTTGCATACATGGTGTAGGGGAAGGGGAAAACCTGTTAGGCCATGTCACCGAATTGACAGACATTTTAAATACTGCCATCTTGGATTCAAGATGAAATATCAAAGTGGCATAGATTTTTTTTAAGTCAGAAATTCCATGGTCTGCCCTATTTTAGTGGATACATGGGAATGCGGACACATAAGATGATTTTTCTTTGCCTTTCTGCCTTATTTTAGCATTACTTTATTTGTTCTCATATCAACATAAAAAGCAATTTGATGGCATTATCTCAAGTAGAACATGTTGAGATTGTCCTTTTATCAGATCAACAAAGCACACATGCTATCTTAGAGGATTTCAACCAACACTTTCCATTATTCATTACAGTGCAATTGCCAAACTTCTTTCGAAATCTAGCTCATCACTGAACAGCACTCAATAGGGAAAATTAGAGTTTATGTGAAGTTGCTGTGTGACCCATTCTATCTGATGGTCTGGTTTGTCCTCTGCTAGGTGTTGCAGCATCTGCAATTTGTAAGGATGCCATTTATGCATAGACAAAATTCAGTGTATGGAGGCACAGCTAACCCCACATTCTTGAGACAAACAATGAATGCTACATTGTGCTCTCTTACTGAAAGATCTCAGAACAGTGGTTGCTGTTGTTACATTCATAGCAGTTTGTAGTCATCCATTTTTCAGTTTATTGGTGACAAAACTTTTTTTTAATAATTTAGGTCTGGTTAGATGAAATCTGCAGCGATGTGTTTCATTCACCTGACATAAGGATGATCTCAGCACGTTCTTCCTGAAATAAAGCCATCATTCACACTACCAGTAATAAAGAAAAATCCCTGTGATAACATGAGAAAAAAAACCAATTATGCTCCAATGAAGTACACCATTGTTTTACTGGAGAAATTCTTTGGTAGCTTTATATATCACACACCTACCTTTGCATTGAAAAAATTAGAATTGAATCATAGATGATGGCATTCAACATGGCCGTCATGTTGGTGACATGGCCCAACACACATGTCAAACTCAAGGCCTGCAGGATGAATCTGGCATGACTCATCTTTTTATGTGGCCCATAAGGTCCATATGCAAAAGCAATGGCTCTCCAATTTTCCTGGAGGATGCAGCTCAGGATCGGCAAATGGAGTGGTGCTAGCACAGGCAGCAGGTGCCATCTTGGATTCTGAGCTCTGGCATGCACCTCCATACCGCTGTGTTCAGCAACTTATAGGTGATGGGATAGCTCTGACAACCCTAACCAGGCACCTTAGTGACCCTCCAAGGTAGAAAGTTTGGGGCTAAAGAGGTGAAAGGGGCTTTGTTTTGTGTTTGAACTTATATTCGGAACATTAGAAATTGATGAAGATGGTATGCAATGGGGTAGACAACCATAAGGGGGGACACCCGCTGGCAATATTTTCTTTCTTGCGCTGCGAGAGCATGTGAAAACTCTCGCCTCGCGGCGCAAGAAAGACGCCGAAATACAACCGGCGTATCGCCAGTGTTTTCAATGGAGCCAGCGGCAGCAGCGCTAGCCCCATTGAAAAGAAATGGACAATGCCGCGGACTTCTACCACAGCTGTGACAGCTGTGGCAGGAGTTTCCTTCATCCCCGTGCGGACCGCGGGGATAAAAGTATCCTCTCCCACAGCCGTGACAGAAGTGCAGAATGATATCCCATTGCTTTCAATGGGATCGGCACTGCTGCCGATCCCATTGAGAGCAGTGCTTTCTGGCAAGCCCCGCAGTATGATTATCGGGGAAGGGCTTGAAATATAAGCCCTTCCCTGAAAATCATAAAAAAATAAAAAAATAATTACTCACCTCTCCGCCACTCAGACGCGTCCTCCGGCTGGCTCTCCTAAACACCGCTGTCCAGCACTTTCAGCAGGCAGAGATTTAAAAATCCCCGCCTCCTGAAAGGGCTATGCTGATTGCCTGAGGGCTCAGCCAATAGCAGCAAGTGCTTAGCTATTGGCTGAGCGCTCAGCCAATTACAGATAGTGCTTAGCTATTCATTCATGAATAGCTAAGATAGTGCTATTCATGAATGCATAGCTAAACATTATCTGTAATTGGCTGAGTGCTAAGCCAATAGCTAAGCACTAGCTGGTATTGGCTGAGCGCTCAGCCAATCAGCACAGCACTTTCAGGAAAGTGCTGGACAGCAGTGATGGGGAGCCAGCTGGAGGACGCGTCTGAGCGGCGGAGAGGTGAGTAATTTTTTTTACATTTTTTTACCACTTATTGATGATTTTCAGGAAGGGCTTATATTTCAAGCCCTTCCCTGATAATCATACTGTGGGGCTTGCCAGAAAGCACTGCTTTCAATGAGACTGGCAGCAGTGCTGATCCCATTGAAAGCAATGGGATATCATTCTGCACTTCTGCCACTGTGCTGCGAGACTTTTCCTTTACTCTTGCAGCACAGTGGAGAAAAAACGCCAGTGTGTGTCCGCTCTAATGCTGATGCGGACGCTGGTGAAAATGAATTTAACACCCCTTGACTAACAAGTTTTCCCCTTGACCTGCAGGTTGTATGCAAAATTGGATCAACATTTTTTAAACTGTTTTCAATTTATACAGATGTTTCCACACTTTTTAGACATCCTGTATATTGCTTCTTTTTTTTTTAACAAAGAAAAAATGAGCAAACGGGCTTGCCAAGTAAAATTCATCCGATTATACGACTATACCAACCTTCTATCTGAATTGTAACTCTCCTCTCCGCACATGCACACAATCCCACTCCCCCAAAGTTTGCTCCTCTTCAATTTTCTTTGACCATACAAAACATAGTCCTTAATCTATTCCAGTATTCTATTTGTGCTTTCAGACTCCTGGAGAATTGCATTTGCCAGTTGATGCATTGTTGCATTGATTGCTCCAGTTTTAGTTATGACTATGGGGCAAGCATTTTCCTAGACAGGAATCACCTAGGCACCAATAGATAAATGTCAACTACTAGTAATACAGACACAATTAAAGGAAGGTTTAACAACAATCTTCCCTTAGAATAAAAAATTCACTGCCTTCTACTGTATATGTGTAAATTTACCTTCAGAGGATAACAATTACAAGGCTAAATAACAAAAGTGAAAAAGACTTGCCTTGTTAAATATATTTATGTACTGAACAAGCATAGTGAAAAGATCTTGATTTTTTTTCATACAGTTGCAAAAAATGACAATTTATCTATTTGCTAATAATAAAGGTTGACTGCTTATTATCTAAGTCACATTTGTAGACAAACACAATAAAACGAAACTAATACCATTTAAAGACTTGTACCATTCATGTCTTACATTGAAGCATGAATGATGAAATGGTATGAGTTGTGCTATATTAATTACGTTGAGGAAACACCCAAAATGCAGTGAGAAAAAGTAAGTGAATCTTTACTAATGACTTCTCTAAAAGCCAATTGTTAAAAATTGTTTCAAAACTGTTGATTCGATAGGTGCTTTGTCCATAATGACACACAAAGCCAGGGTACTCAGAAATCTGTTCTTCTCAAGACAAAATGGTTAGTGTGAACCATGCCTCAATGCAAACAACTTTCTGAAGACCTCAGAAGATGCCTATAGAGATGCATGAAGCTGGAAGTTCAATTTTAGACAAATTATCTAAAAATGGGAAAATTCAGGATTATTGTTATTTTCTCAAAGAGTGGACATTCTGTTAAGGTCACTGGAAGAGCACAAAACGCAGTCCTGAAAGAGGTTAGAAAGAACCAAAGTGTAACAGCAAACATCTATATAACACTTGACAATCTACAAAATCCTCAGTTCGATTGTTTCCTGTTAGTAAAATACTGATCAAGAAAGTTCATGGAAGGACGCCTTAAAAAAAAGCTACTGCTGTATAAAAAATTGTGGCCCATCTCAAGTTTCCCACTGGCCACCTTGATATTCCACAGTGTTTCTGGAAAAATGTACTAAGAACAGATGAGATAAACTGGATTTTTTTTTTTTTTACACAAATGTACACTATATTTGGAGGGAAAGAATGTATCACAACGACCTCAAAACCTCATCCCAAGTGTGAAGTATGGTGGAAGAAGCATCATGATCGGTGGTTACTTTGCTACCAAAAGGCCTGTAATCATTGAGGAAACAATAAAATCTAAGGTGTATCAACACATTTAACAGGAGAATATAGGGCAGCAGTCGATGATCTTAGAGATGCTGAGAGATGCCACAAGACAATTACCCAAAGCATACAAGTAAATCAACTAAAGCATCTTTGAAAAAAAAAATTGTGTATTGGAATAACCCCGCCAGAATTCTGACCCTAACTTTATGAAGATACTGTGGCATGACCTGAAGAGGGTTGTGCATGCAGGGCACCACAGAAAAATTGATGAACTGAAGCACATTTGCAAGGAGGAATACTCCAACATTCCTAATAAATGTTATTGAAATCTTATTTGCAGCTACAGGAAACATTAACTGGAGGTAATTGTTGATTAAAGGGGAAATACAAATTATGAAATTTAAGGATTTACTTACTTTTTCTCTCTGTACTGTAGATGTTTACTTAATAAGCTCAATAAGAAAAAAAAGACGACTGAGGGTCAACCTAATAACCATGTATAAATATATCATGGGTCAATACAGAGATCTCTCCCATCATCTATTTATACCAAGGACCATGTAGCAAGGGGGCATCCTCTACGTTTAGAGGAAAGAACATAGAAGGGAGTTCTTTACAGTAAGAGCAGTGAGACTATGGAACTCTCTGCCTGATGGCAAATTCGATTAGAGTTCAAAGGGGTCTGAATGCCTTTCAAGAGCATTACAGTATTATATTTAATAATCATAAATAGCTTCAGAAGGGTTGTTGGTCCAAAGTTTATTCCGATTGCCAGATTGGAACAATTTTTTCCCCATTAAACAGGGAAATTGGCTTCTACATTGTTTTTTCTTTTTGCCTTCCTCTGGATAAACATTGGAGGGTAGTAGCCTGAATTGGATGGATGGATGTCTTTTTTCGGCGATACATACTATCTTACTATGTTACTATGGGAATCATACAGCTGCTTGTGTGTTGTTAGTTAAATTGTGTTTGGCTATAATTGTGACTTAGTTAACAAATAGGCCATATTTTATTAGTAAACAATGCAGAAATCCTTTTTCTGGCAACTCTAAGGCAGGGTTCACACACGGCGGATTCCCATCGGAAATCTCGCGGTTTGGCCGCAGCAAAAACCGCGAGATTTCCGCCGGGAGAACCGTCACGGTTTAAGCCGCGGCGGCTTTGAAGCGGTCCGGCCGCATGCTTTTCCGTTGCGGCCGGCTCTCCCATAGAGGAGAGCGCGGCCGTAACATAAATAAACAAAAAACCGACTGTAAACAGACATGCTGCATCTTTTGAAACCGCAGCCGTGGTTTCAACCGGATTTACCGCAGTGGATTAGCCGTCCCGTGTGGACGAGGTTTCTGAGAAATCTCATCCACATGGCTGGCTAATCCTGAGATTAGCGGCCGCGGGCGGTTTTGCCGCTGGCGGATCTGCTGCGGCAGAACCGCGGCAAATCCGCCCTGTGTGAATGCAGCCTAAATGATATAATACTCCATAGGCAATATACATGCTTTTTTGTAGCACAAGTCACATTAATAAAATACATAAGTAGTGTTATAAATAGAGATGAGCGAACACCAAAATGTTCGGGTGTTCGTTATTCGTAACGAACTTCCCGTGATGCTCGAGGGTTCGTTTCGAACAACGAACCCCATTGAAGTCAATGGGCGACCAGAACATTTTTGTATTTCGCCGATGCTCGCTAAGGTTTTCATGTGTGAAAATCTGGGCAATTCAGGAAAGTGATGGGAATGACACAGTGACGGATAGGGCAGGCGAGGGGCTACATGTTGGGCTGCATCCTAAGTTCACAGGTCCCACTATTAAGCCACAATAGCGGCAAGAGTGGGCCCCCCCCCCTCCCAACAACGTTTACTTCTGAAAAGCGCTCATTAGCATGGCATACCTTTGCTAAGCACCACACTACCTCCAACAAAGCACAATCACTGCCTGCATGACACTCCACTGCCACTTCTCCTGAGTTACATGCTGCCCAACCGCCCCCCCTCCCCCCCCACAGCGCACACCAAAGTGTCCCTGGGCAGCCTTCAGCTGCCCTCATGCCACACCACGCTCATGTCTATTTAGAATTGCGTCTGCCATGACGAGGGACCGCAGGCACACACTGCAGAGGTTGGCACGGCTAGGCAGCGACCCTCTTTAAAAGTGGCGGAGCGATAGCCCACAATGCTGTACAGAAGCAATGAGAAATAGAATCCTGTGCCACCGCCATCAGGAGCTGCACACGTGGGCATAGCAATGGGGAACCTATGTGCCACACACTATTCATTCTGTCAAGGTGTCTGCATGCCCCAGTCAGACCGGGCTTTTTAATTCATAGACACAGGCAGGTACAACTCCCTATTGTGAAGTCCCTGTCGACCCACAGCATGGGTGGCTCCCTGGAACCCACCGGCGGTACACAGAAATATCACATTGCATTGCCCAACACAGCTGAGGTAGTAATGTTGTGCTTAACCCTTTCCAATCCAATTTGTATATGGTTTTCCTAGGGGGCTTACTCTTTTTCTGCCGTTATACAACGGCGTTATATGCTGGCTAAAGCCAGTACTGCATGAGGTGACACGTAGGATAGGCTCCGACAGCAGAGAGGCTGGCAATATACAGTAAGAGAACCCCGACGGACGTCTACCAACAACGGAGCTGTACAGCCTTAAACCCTAATGTCTTCACAGGTCACACAGTGGACTGGAAAGGGTTAATGCAGGTGGGTTTCGGCCCACACTGCATGCCCCAGTCAGACTGGGGTTCTTTACAAGTGGACACATGTAGGTTAAACTCCCTGTGGACCCACTGCCTAGGTGGGTGCCAGGAAGCCACCGGCGGTACATAGAAATATCCCATTGCATTGCCCAACACAGCTGAGGTAGTAATGTCGTGCGTAATACAGGTGGGCTTCGGCCCACACTGCATGGCCCAGTCAGACGGGTTCTTTAGAAGTGTACAGATGTATTAAAAACTCAGTGTGCACCTACAGCATGGGTGGCTCCCTGGAACCCACCGGCGGTACATAAAAATATCCCATTGCATTGCCCAACACAGCTGAGGTAGTAATGTCGTGCTTAATGCAGGTGGGCTTCGGCCCACACTGCATGCCCCAGTCAGACTGGGGTTCTTTACAAGTGGACACATGTAGGTTAAACTCCCTGTGGACCCACTGCCTGGGTGGGTGCCAGGAAGCCACCGGCGGTACATAGAAATATCCCATTGCATTGCCCAACACAGCTGAGGTAGTAATGTCGTGCGTAATACAGGTGGGCTTCGGCCCACACTGCATGGCCCAGTCAGACGGGTTCTTTACAAGTGGACACATGTAGGTTAAACTCCCTGTGGACCCACTGCCTGGGTGGGTGCCAGGAAGCCACCGGCGGTACATAGAAATATCCCATTGCATTGCCCAACACAGCTGAGGTAGTAATGTCGTGCGTAATACAGGTGGGCTTCGGCCCACACTGCATGGCCCAGTCAGACGGGTTCTTTAGAAGTGTACAGATGTATTAAAAACTCAGTGTGCACCTACAGCATGGGTGGCTCCCTGGAACCCACCGGCGGTACATAAAAATATCCCATTGCATTGCCCAACACAGCTGAGGTAACGTCAGCTGTAATGCAGGTGGGCTAAAAATTAATTTGATTACACTGTAGGCGAGGGCCCCCAAAAATTGCTGTATCAACAGTACTAATGTACATCCCAAAAATTGGCCATGGCCAGCCAAGAGGGCAGGTGAAACCCATTAATCGCTTTGGTTAATGTGGCTTAAGTGGTAACTAGGCCTGGAGGCAGCCCAGTGTAACGAAAAATTGGTTCAAGTGAAAGTTCCAATGCTTTTAAGCGCATTGAAACTTATAAAAATTGTTCTGAAAAATTATTTGAGTGAGCCTTGTGGCCCTAAGAAAAATTGCCCGTTCAGCGTGATTACGTGAGGTTTCAGGAGGAGGAGCAGGAGGAGGAGGAGGAGGAATATTAGACACAGATTGATGAAGCAGAAATGTCCCCGTTTTGGATGGTGAGAGAGAACGTAGCTTCCATCCGCGGGTGCAGCCTACGTATTGCTTACGTATCGCTGCTGTCCGCTGGTGGAGAACAGAAGTCTGGGGAAATCCAGCCTTTGTTCATCTTGATGAGTGTTAGCCTGTCGGCACTGTCGGTTGACAAGCGGCTACGCTTATCTGTGATGATTCCCCCAGCCGCACTAAACACCCTCTCCGACAAGACGCTAGCCGCAGGACAAGCAAGCACCTCCAGGGCATACAGCGCTAGTTCAGGCCACATGTCCAGCTTCGACACCCAGTAGTTGTAGGGGGCAGAGGCGTCACCAAGGATGGTCGTGCGATCCGCTACGTACTCCCTCACCATCCTTTTACAGTGCTCCCGCCGACTCAGCCGTGACTGGGGAGCGGTGACACAGTCTTGGTGGGGAGCCATAAAGCTGGCCAGGCCCTTAAAGACTGTTGCACTGCCTGGGATGTACATGCTGCTCGATCTACGCACATCCCCTGCTACCTTGCCCTCGGTACTGCGCCTTCTGCCACTAGCGCTGTCGGCTGGGAATTTTACCATCAGCTTGTCCGCAAGGGTCCTGTGGTATAGCAACACTCTCGAACCCCTTTCCTCTTCGGGAATCAGAGTGGGCAGGTTCTCCTTATACCGTGGATCGAGCAGTGTGTACACCCAGTAATCCGTCGTGGCCAGAATGCGTGCAACGCGAGGGTCACGAGAAAGGCATCCTAACATGAAGTCAGCCATGTGTGCCAGGGTACCTGTACGCAACACATGGCTGTCTTCACTAGGAAGATCACTATCAGGATCCTCCTCCTCCTCCTCCTCCTCCTCAGGCCATACACGCTGAAAGGATGACAGGCAATCAGCCGGTGTACCGTCAGCAGCGGGCCAAGCTGTCTCTTCCCCCTCCTCCTCATCCTCCTCATGCTCCTCCTCCTCCTCCTGTACGCGCTGAGAAATAGACAGGAGGGTGCCCTGACTATCCAGCGGCATACTGTCTTCCCCCGCCCCCGTTTCCGAGCGCAAAGCAGCTGCCTTTATGGTTTGCAGGGAATTTCTCAAGATGCATAGCAGAGGAATGGTGACGCTAATGATTGTAGCATCGCCGCTCACCACCTGGGTAGACTCCTCAAAATTACCAAGGACATGGCAGATGTCTGCCAACCAGGCCCACTCTTCTGAAAGGAATTGAGGAGGCTGACTCCCACTGCGCCGCCCATGTTGGAGTTGGTATTCGACTATAGCTCTACGCTGTTCATAGAGCCTGGCCAACATGTGGAGCGTAGAGTTCCACCGTGTGGGCACGTCGCACAGCAGTCGGTGCACTGGCAGCTTAAAGTGATGTTGCAGGGTGCGCAGGGTGGCAGCGTCCGTGTGGGACTTGCGGAAATGTGCGCAGAGCCGGCGCGCCTTTACGAGCAGGTCTGACAAGCGTGGGTAGCTTTTCAGAAACCGCTGAACCACCAAATTAAAGACGTGGGCCAGGCATGGCACGTGCGTGAGGCTGCCGAGCTGCAGAGCCGCCACCAGGTTACGGCCGTTGTCACACACGACCATGCCCGGTTGGAGGCTCAGCGGCGAAAGCCAGCGGTCGGTCTGCTCTGTCAGACCCTGCAGCAGTTCGTGGGCCGTGTGCCTCTTATCGCCTAAGCTGAGTAGTTTCAGCACGGCCTGCTGACGCTTGCCCACCGCTGTGCTGCCACACCGCGCGACACCGACTGCTGGCGACATGCTGCTGCTAACACATCTTGATTGTGAGACAGAGGAGGAGGAGGAGGAGGAGGAGGGTGCTTTAGTGGAGGAAGCATACACCTCCGCAGATACCAGCACCGAGCTGGGGCCCGCAATTCTGGGGGTGGGTAGGACGTGAGCGGTCCCAGGCTCTGACTCTGTCCCAGCCTCCACTAAATTCACCCAATGTGCCGTCAGGGAGATGTAGTGGCCCTGCCCGCCTGTGCTTGTCCACGTGTCCGTAGTTAAGTGGACCGTGGCAGTAACCGCGTTGGTGAGGGCGCGCACAATGTTGCGGGAGACGTGGTCGTGCAGGGCTGGGACGGCACATCGGGAAAAGTAGTGGCGACTGGGAACTGAGTAGCGCGGGGCCGCCGCCTCCATGATACTTTTGAAGGACTCCGTTTCCACAACCCTATACGGCAGCATCTCAAGGCTGATGAATTTTGCGATGCGGACGGTTAACGTTTGAGCGTGCGGGTGCGTGGCGGCGTACTTGCGCTTGCGCTCGAACACTTGCGCAAGCGACGGCTGAACGGTGCGCTGAACTACACTGCTGGATGGGGCCGAGGACAGCGGAGATGAGGGTGTGGGTGCAGGCCATGAGGCGGTAGTGCCTGTGTCCTGAGAGGGGGGTTGCATCTCAGTGGCAGGTTGGGGCACAGGGGGAGAGGCAGGGGTGCAAACCGGAGGCGGTGAACGGCCTTTGTCCCACCTTGCGGGGTGCTTGGCCATCATATGTCTGCGCATGGTGGTGGTGGTGAGGCTGTTGGTGTTGGCTCCCCGGCTGAGCTTTGCGCGACAAAGGTTGCACACCACTGTTCGTCGGTCGTCAGGCGTCTCTGTGAAAAACTGCCAGACCTTAGAGCACCTCGGCCTCCGCAGGGTGGCATGGCGCGAGGGGGCGCTTTGGGAAACACTTGGTGGATTATTCGGTCTGGCCCTGCCTCTACCCCTGGCCACTGCACTGCCTCTTGCAACCTGCCCTGCTGATGCCCTTGACTCCCCCTCTGAAGACCTGTCCTCCTGAGTAAGCGTTGCACACCAGGTGGGGTCAGTCACCTCATCGTCCTGCTGCTCTTCCTCCGAATCCTCTGTGCGCTGCTCCCTGGGACTTACTGCCCTTACTACTACCTCACTGCAAGACAACTGTGTCTGATCGTCATCGTCCTCCTCACCCACAGAAAGTTGTTGAGACAGTTGGCGGAAGTCCCCAGCCTCTTCCCCCGGACCCCGGGAACTTTCGAATGGTTGGGCATCAGTGACGATAAACTCCTCTGGTGGGAGAGGAACCGCTGCTGCCCAATCTAAGCAGGGGCCCGAGAACAGTTCCTGGGAGTGCTCCCGCTCCTGAGCAGGTGTTATTGTAGTGGAGTGAGGAGGCTGGGAGGAAGGAGGAGCAGCAGACAGAGGATTCGGATTGGCAGCAGTGGACGGCGCAGAACTGCGGGTAGACGATAGGTTGCTCGAAGCACTTTCTGCCATCCAGGACAGGACCTGCTCACACTGCTCATTTTCTAATAACCGTCTCCCGCGTGGACCCATTAATTGGGCGATGAATGTGGGGACGCCAGAAACGTGCCTCTCTCCTAATCGCGCAGCAGTCGGCTGCGACACACCTGGATCAGGAGCTTGGCCTGTGCCCACACCCTGACTTGGCCCTCCGCGTCCTCGGCCGCGTCCACGTCCTCTAGGCCTACCCCTACCCCTCAGCATGCTGTATTACCAGTGATTTGATTTCACAGGCAGGAAATAAATTGGCGCAAGACTGCAGGCCAAATATAATTTTTGCCCTTTTTGGAAAACGAAAGGCCCCACTGCCTCTAGTGAATGAATTATCTAAGTTTAATAACTGTGCTGTGTCCCTGCTTATGTGTCACAGAACGTGAGGGTAGCAGAGTTATTATAACTCTGGCAG
This sequence comes from Eleutherodactylus coqui, assembly GCF_035609145.1. Lineage (NCBI taxonomy): Eukaryota > Metazoa > Chordata > Amphibia > Anura > Eleutherodactylidae > Eleutherodactylus > Eleutherodactylus coqui. The sequence goes on along the minus strand of NC_089840.1, from coordinate 123,433,860 downwards.
AGTAGGTATTTTTTTTCCCAATTAAGGAAAGCAAATGGCGAAGCCAGCAGTAAAGCGTAGCTGGGTGCGTATGATTTAGCACTGTTCTTCACGCAGCTCACACGTCTCCACCGCCCGTAAGGACGGACAGAGGCTGGACAAATAGATTTGTTTTCAGTTTTTTCCCACCAAAAGGCAGCACTGCGTATATTCTATGAACATGAGAAGTTTAATAACTGTGCTGTGTCCCTGCTTATGTGTCACAGAACGTGAGGGTAGCAGAGTTATTATAACTCTTGGAGAGCAGGTATTTTTTTTCCCAATTAAGGAAAGCAAATGGCGAAGCCAGCAGTAAAGCGTAGCTGGCTGCGTATGATTTAGCAATGTTTTTCACGCAGCTCACACGTCTCCACAGGCGTAAGGACGGACAGAGGCTGGACAAATAGATTTGTTTTCAGTTTTTTCCCACCAACAGGCAGCACTGCGTATATTCAATGAACCTGAGAAGTTTAATAACTGTGCTGTGTCCCTGCTTATGTGTCACAGAACGTGAGGGTAGCAGAGTTATTATAACTCTTGGAGAGCAGGTATTTTTTTTCCCAATTAAGGAAAGCAAATGGCGAAGCCAGCAGTAAAGCGTAGCTGGCTGCGTATGATTTAGCAATGTTTTTCACGCAGCTCACACGTCTCCACAGGCGTAAGGACGGACAGAGGCTGGACAAATAGATTTGTTTTCAGTTTTTTCCCACCAACAGGCAGCACTGCGTATATTCAATGAACCTGAGAAGTTTAATAACTGTGCTGTGTCCCTGCTTATGTGTCACAGAACGTGAGGGTAGCAGAGTTATTATAACTCTTGGAGAGCAGGTATTTTTTTTCCCAATTAAGGAAAGCAAATGGCGAAGCCAGCAGTAAAGCGTAGCTGGCTGCGTATGATTTAGCAATGTTTTTCACGCAGCTCACACGTCTCCACAGGCGTAAGGACGGACAGAGGCTGGACAAATAGATTTGTTTTCAGTTTTTTCCCACCAACAGGCAGCACTGCGTATATTCTATGAATAATAACTGTGTTGTGGCCCTGCCTATACAATTCTTTCCCTGCAGTATCAATGGAGGGTGGAATGCTCTGCAGAGGCGATTTTGAGAAGCCCAAAAAAAATGCAGCACAGCCAACAGCAGCCTGGACAGTACTGCACACGGATAAATATGGCCCTAGAAAGGACCGTTGAGGTTCTTGAAGGCTACACTCACTCCTAACACTCTCCCTGCCTATGCAGCACTTCTGTCCCTAATGCCAGGTGCAACGGTCTGCAGAGGCGATTTTGAGAAAAAAAAAAAATCCCACTGCTAACAGCAGCCAACACACAGCTATCAGTGGCCCTAATAAGGACCTTTGGGGGGTCTTGAAGCCTACACTAACTACCAATTCTTTCCCTACAGCAGCTCCGGTATAAACAGCACTGTCCCTCATCTAACTCACACCGCATCTGAGGCGAGCCGCGGGAGGGGCCGACTTTTATATTAGGCGAACACCTGATCTCGCCAGCCACTCACAGCAGGGGGGTGGTATAGGGCTTAAACGTTGCAGGGGGAAGTTGTAATGCCTTCCCTGTCTTTCAATTGGCCAGAAAAGCGCGCTAACGTCTCAGGGAAGGAAGTGAAAGTAACCAGAACACCGCATGGTGTTCGTCACGAATAACGAACATCCCGAACACCCTAATATTCGCACGAATATCAAGCTCGGACGAACGCGTTCGCTCATCTCTAGTTATAAAGTCTTCAGTCCTGATGATAGCAGCATAAGTTATAGTCAGATGCCATTGCCTTTTATTGGCTCCATTCATAAAATAGAACTAAAAATTCTGAATGAGACTGTCTTGTGTTTCCTTGTAGGATCTTTACTCCCTCAGTACCACTTAGTACCTTTTATATATCATTATACTTAGCTTGTATGATTTAAAATGATGACTAAAATAGCTACAAGGAAAACATGTGGAAGGTTAATGTAACTGAACACTTCTGAATTGTGAATGCTTTATTACATAACAGAACAGATTCACTTGCTGCTTGTTCCACATGTTCAGCACAAGGTAAGACGGAGATGATAAAAGTAGATCATCGCTTTGGGGTATTTCATACCAGTTGACAGAAGCAAAAGGTGATTTTTTAATAAAAAATCTTTCACAATGTACTGTATAATATCTCTCGCCCTACACAGAACATTGGACAAATCCTGTTACTCCTGACATACTGTAATACATTATTGTGTTACTATATTTCAAAATATAATATTTTGCAAAGCATTTTATCCTCTTAGGGATTAGTCTAATTTGCTCCTAAGGGTGGTTTCACACAAAACATTTTTTGGGAAATGTACTTGCAGTTTTGGATGCACTTTTTGAGTAAATGTCAGAAATGTATCCAGCAGGAAGGACAACTATAAGCCCTTCCTTTAGGCTGCCTCCACACAGGTTGCAAATGCTGAGGAATTTCTGCTTGCAGAATTGCTGTGAAAACTCCACAGCATTTACAGTGTAAGGTTTCTTCCCCACAAGCGTATATCGGCTGGCTGTGATCTGATGCATTGGATTCACAATGGCCAAAGCAATAGAGAACCCCCACAAATGACCCCATTTTGAAAACTAGACCCCATAACAAAATACAGTGTATTTTGACCCCACAGTTTTTGAATGAATGTAAGCAAAGCAGTAGGAAAAAATTACGACTTTCATTTTTTTTGTAACTTTTAAAAATATTTTTTTTGTACAGCACACTTAAAAATGAAGACTTTCACCCCAAAATGGATACCTGTTTGTCCTGTGTTCAGAGACATATCGTTGTGGCCCTAATCTTGCGTCCGTATGCACAACGAGGCCCAAACCAATCGGAGTGTCAAACTTCAACTGTCTTTTAATTTTTTTGTGATCATCGTGACCAGAGACCACTCACTGCAGCCCTCGGTCACTGCTCCAGGCTCTTGCCTACCTTTCGTATCCAGGAGCAATGCGAATTAAAATTTTCCCAGGCCCTCCCCAGCTTCTGCACTTGCGTCTGCCATTTTGGGTGCATGTGCCGAACATGTGGAAAGCTCCCATCAGGGAATATCGTCGGAGGTCTTAGGTAAGTAACTTCACCTCCCCTCATGGATCGGATCCATGATGGAAGGTGAAACTAATTTTTTTTTATTTTACGTAATTGCCGTTATCCATTGGATAGCGGCGATCACATAAACCAGGAAAAGCGTACAGCGGCCCCCTGTGAAATCTCCAGGCTCTCGGCTATGTTCAGTAGCCAAGAGCAGAGAGATTTTAACTTTAACTTTTTTTTAACTTTGCACTGACTTTGATCGCTGTTACATCCACAGCCTGTAGGGCTTTAATACCCAGAGGATGCATGTTTTTATGTTGTCAGGGATTAAAGCCCACTTAGGCAGGACGCAAAAACAGTATGGGGTGGTAACTAAGGGGTTAATAGGAGTTGGAATCAGCCTGTCCTGATTCCTGATTATTTTTTGCAAGTCGGGTTGAGCACTCCTGGTCCAAATATTTCAATAGTTGCTTTACATTATTGCTGTGCTATACACTACATGGTTGAAAGAAGAATCTTGATTGGCTTCTACATTTCTCCATTCTAATGCAAATGTTGTCTGCATTGTTTAACAATTGAGCATCATTGCAATTGATCATCATTCACTTTGAATCTTGCAAGTGTAAAATGGATCCAATTTCTATATACTCTATATGATATAGTCCAACTACTAAGGACAACCTGTCTGTCTGCGCGTGAGTGAGGGAGTGGGTTTGTGAGTGACTTACATGCTCTGCCCCTGATCACATGACAGTAATATCATCAAAGGTCCTTCATCCCCAGTGAGGGAGTTACATGCTCTGCCCCTGATCACATGACGGTGACATCATCACAGATCCTGTACACACATGACTGCAGTTCCGCTAGGTATTTGTTAGTATTCCATAGTAACTGAGGCCACAGGGGCTTTGATGACATCATCTTTATCGTTCACGTGGGATGAGCTATGTGATCGGGGTGGAGCATGAATGTGACATTATCAATGATCCTTCATCTTCACTGCTGTACTCTTTCTGATCCCTGTTGTATGGAATGAACAATGTATGCAGCAGTGCTGTGTGTGTGACGTGCATGTAGCACAGCTGTGTGGCGCATGGCACCACCAGAAACACCGGTACTATATAATTTCCTAATAATTAGTAGTTTACAATATTATTATTATTATTGTAATAGCGGTTAAAAAAATATTGGCCAACACAAATTCTTAAGTTTAGTAAGTATCAAATTGGAATTTCTTCACATATCATAGCTCAAGTTCTTAGGCTATATTGCAGTTTGCTTTAATTTGTTGGGATACTCAAGTCCTATTTATTCTGCTGTAGTGCAATTGAGTGAAGAGAATGATTGCTATATCTTGTGGAATCCTGGGTTAATGCTCTGCACAAGGAGTCAATCACAAAAGCATTGTTGTGAGAAGGAAGCCAAACTCTTTATTTAGTTCATTAGTGACTGATGCTTGATGTTATTGGAGCTGAAAGCATAGCCAACAAATTCCTTAAGCATGAACTATTAATGGATGACTTGGATTTTTTACCTGACAAAGTACTTTTTTGGTTTTGTAATTTCTTATGTACGGATGAATGGAAATTATATGAAATGACCCTTTTGTTTGTATGTAACAATTATCAACATGGGGGAAGTTAACCTGAGTTCTAGTATTACAGAAGTTCCATCTTTTGTTACCACTGCTTGTCCTTTATGTTTAGTAGTAACTACTTTTGCCTTGTTACTTTTAGCACTTTACCCATAGTCATGAAAAACAAACAAATATACTAATACTGTCTAAGGCTTCTTTCACTTGAGTGCATATCGGCAGTCCGTTTTCACAGCCAGCCGATATACGCTACGTTGTTAGTGAAAGATTTGGTGAATCGGCGCATAAATCAAACGTTTATGCGCCCGTTCATGTGGCCTGGTGAGCTCGGCGCAAATGCGCCGAGCTCACCAGGCCATCGCCCAGTTCCCCTCCCTCCCGATCGCAGGGTCACCGCACTTCCTCGTTCTGTGCAATGGAAGGGAGTGGGACGGGGGCAAAGATAAGCGCCGTTCTGTCCCCCCCCTCCTCCCATTGATGGCTATGGACAAGGGCGAGGAGAAGGCAAGCACTTAGCTCCGCCTCTATCCTGCCCCTTGTCCATAGCATCAATGGGAAGAGGAGGGCAGAACAGTGCTTAGCTCCACCCCCGCCCCCTCCCATTGCACAGAATGAGAGGGGAGGAAGACAGGTGAGCTTGCACGGATGGAGGGGAGAACAGAGGGAGGGAGTTTAGCGGCTCCCATAGGAGCCCGTGCAGCCGCTGGATGTATTCCTGCCAAAACACAGTTCCAAAACTATGTTTTGGCTCCGACATAAAATTGCCCGGCACTATATTGGTTTGGTCGGGCGTTTTTACGTCTCACAAATACACCCATGTGATCTGATGCATTGGAATCCAATGATTCAGATCACAGCGCATATTGGCCGGCCATGAAGACGCCGGACGATATGTGCTCATGTGAAAGAAGCCTAAAAGTTAGACAGTGCAACCTTAGTGCACCAGATTTACCACAGCAGCTTTGATGAATAATAAATCTGTTTTAAGACTGTCTAGTCTACGTTTAAACCACTTATTAGTTGACTTTATTTATGCCAAAAAGGCACCAATTTTTTGGTGCAATGTAGGTCACGTCCTTTTTTTTGACAAGTTGGAAAAACTGTCTGAAATTGTCTAATAGCACATATTAAATGTGGCCAAAGTAAAACTAACGCATTTTAATTAGTTCTTAAGCTCCATCATTCTTTTAATTAATATCATCAGCAGCAGAAGAGAACAGTCTTGCCATAGATTTGTTCTTAACCCCTTAAGGACGCATTAAAAAAAAATCATAACTCTTATTAATCCATCAACATAGATATCTGCAAGCTTGTTTTGTGGGATAAGTTGTATTTTTCAATGGTACTATGTTATGTACTATGTAATGTTACTGAAAAACTTTTAAAAAGTCTAAGTAGAGTGATATGGAAATGAAGTGAAATTCCTCCATCTGTGGGAGGGGGGTCTTGTTTCTGCGCTGTACACACATGATAACTTTATTGTATGGGTCAGTATGATTACGGCAATACCAAATGTACTCGTATATTGTTTTTTTACTGTACTACTTTTAACCCCTTAAGGACCAAGCCTGGTAAATATACGGCGCTTGGTCCTGGGCCTTAATACCACCCGATAGCAGATATACAGTGTGGAATCAAAGCCTCTGCTCCTGCAATCAAGCAGGAGCAGGTCAGGTTCTCAGCTGAAAACCTAGAGGAGAAGGGGAAAGCGTGTTTTAACTCAATGAGTGCTATTTACTAAGAAGTGAAAGCAGAAGTTTTTCTTCCATTCCGCGAGCAGGCAATTATGTGACCACCAGGTCCTTCCTGTTAGAGTAGAGCTGCAGGGTCCTAGTAGACCCTGATCAGCTCTGCCAGTGACTATTGGCACAACAGAGAAATGCTTTCCCCTGTAATTGGGGCTCCTATGGATGCCCCAGTTACATGGGAAAAGTGTGTAATAAAAAAAAGACCATGTGAGTGTACCCTAGAAGTCTTATATGACGTCATGGATGGTAAAAAAAAAATAGTTACAATAAGAAAATAAAAAAATATTATAGCATAAAAAAGAAATAAATACATAAAAAAGAAAATGGCTCAAAGCCGATGCCAACCAAAACCATCGCTGTATGCACCCTGTAATCCGAATCTATACATATAATATATAAAAACGTCTGATACAAAATGAGGAACTCATTCCCATACTTTATTTAGTGTAAATATACTAAATATATATATATATATATATATATATATATATATATATATATATATATATAAAAGAAAAACAAATACTATAAATTAAAAAAAAAATTTACCCTAACAAAACTGAAAAATGGGAAAAAAAAGGCAGTAAAAAAGATATAAAAATAGACCAATATGTCACGGGAAAAAAACACAGAAAAAATAAATTTTGATAACTAAATGTAAAAGAACAGGGCAATAAAACCACCACATGAGTAAAATCCCATTAGTTTCATTGGGGGAATAAAAAGCTAAAATAAAATGATTTTTTTTAACATTTACAGTTTTTGTTTTTTTTAATTAGTATATTTACATTAAAATAAAGTATGGGAATTAGTTCCTCATTTTATTTTAGACGTTTTGATATATCATATGTGTGGTTTTATATTTCAGGACGCATATGGCAATGGGTTTTGGTTGGCGTCGGCTTTGGGTCATTTTTTTTTTACGTATACTTTTTTACTTCATTTTGTAATTTTTTTCTTACTTATTTTTATAAAAATTCCTTTTTACCATCTATGTTCCCCACTACATCATATAAGACCTGTGGAGGACATTCACAGGAGCCCCAGTTACAGGGAAAAACATCCCCCTGTAGTGACAATAGTCACTGGCAGAGCTGATCTGGGTCTGCTAAAACCCTGCAGCGCAGCTCTAACAGAGGAACCGGCGGTCACATGATCACCAGCTCGCGTAGTGGAAAAAACACTTCCACTTTCACTTCTTAGTAAATACAGCTCATTTAGCGTTATGTACCCAGGAAAGAAAGGACAGAAGTGGTTAAAAAAGGCTTCTCCTTCTCCTCTGTGACTAACAGCCAAAAACCGACCTGCTGCTGCTTGATTACTGGAGCAGAGGCTTTAATAATCCCACGCCATACATTTGCTATCAGTGGGAATTAAAACCCAGGACCAATCTCAATTAATTTACAGTACTTGGTCCTTAAGGGGTAAGAGGGACAATGTCACCATTTTGTTTTATTTTTGTATTTTTTTTATTCTGCTGTCTATACATGACTATGGAGGCTGATATTTTTCCTGAGCTAAATTTAACAGCATTAAGAGAATTTAGAAGACATGCTTTATGCATTAGTGGTGCACAAAGAAAGCGCTTCTATTAGAACCAATGCTTTCCTATAGAACCGTCCGGATAAAGGAATTTTAGACTCGTGTCTAACAAAGATAGGACATGTGACTGCATTGTTTGCATCTAAGGTCCGTGGTGCGTGAAAAGATAGGACATGACTAGAGATGAGCGAACGTACTCGTCCGAGCTTGATACTCGTTCGAATATTAGCGTGTTCGAGATACTCGTTATTCGAAACGAGCACCACGCGATGTTTGAGTTACTTTCACTTTCATCTCTGAGACGTTAGCACGCTTTTGTGGCCAATAGAAAGACAGGGAAGGCATTACAACTTCCCCCTGCGACGTTCAAGCCCTATACCACCCCCCTGCAGTGAGTGGCTGGCGAGATCAGGTGTCACCCAAGTATATAAATCGGCCCCTCCCGCGGCTCGCCACAGATGCATTCTGACATAGTTCAGGGAAAGTGCTGTCTTGCTGGAGTTGCTATAGGGAGGGTGTTAGGAGTTATTTTAGGCTTCAAGAACCCCAACGGTCCTTCTTATGGCCACATCTAACCGTGTGCAGTAGTGTGGAGGCTGCTTTTTGCAGTGTAGCACATTTTTTTTTTTGTATATCGGCCGTGCAGAGCATTGCGTCCTGCAGTAACTTTACATTGTCCAGGGCCAGTAGTGGTGAGGCAGGGACAGAAGACATATTTAGTGTATATAGGCAGTGGGCCTTGCCAAAAACATTTGGGAAAAAAAATCTATTTGGGCTGCCTGTGACCATCCTCAGTGTACTGGGTCTCTGCTGGGGGTAGTTGTCCTAATTCATACGCAGCCAGCTAAGTGTTACAGCAGGCTTGCGCAAAATTCTTTCCTGGCTCTGTGTTGCCTGTTACATCACCACTGTATTCCTGTCCACAGTGAAACAGTCTGCAGTAATTTTACATAGTCCAGGGCCAGTAGTGGTGAGGCAGGGACAGAAGACATATTTAGTGTATATAGGCAGTGGGCCTTTCCAAAAACATTTGGGAAAAAAAATCTATTTGGGCTGCCTGTGACCGTCCTCAGTGTACTGGGTCTCTGCTGGGGGTAGTTGTCCTAATTCTTACGCAGCCAGCTAAGTGTTACAGCAGGCTTGCACAAAATTCTTTCCTGACTCTGCTGTGTGTTCTGTAAGCGAAGTCAGCCTCCAACCACAGGCCAATAAGCGGCACATTTAATTACAGCGTTCTGTTTCTGCACTACTGGTAATACAGCATGCTGAGGGGTAGGGGTAGGCCTAGAGGACGTGGACGCGGGCGAGGACGCGGAGGCCCAAGTCAGGGTGTGGGCACAGGCCGAACCAGTGCGGTGGCCAGGGGTAGAGGCAGGGCCAGACCGAATAATCCACCAACTGTTTCCCAAAGCGCCCCCTCGCGCCATGCCACCCTGCAGAGGCCAAGGTGCTCTAAGGTGAAGCAGTTTTTCACAGAGACGCCTGACGACCGACGAACAGTGGTGTGCAACCTTTGTCGCGCCAAGATCAGCTGGGGAGCCACCACCACCAGCATGCGCAGGCATATGATGGCCAAGCACCCCACAAGGTGGGACGAAGGCCGTTCACCGCCTCCGGTTTGCACCACTGCCTCTCCCCCTGTGCCCCAACCTGCCACTGAGATCCAACCCCCCTCTGAGGACACAGGCACGAGTGCCTACCGGCCTGCACCCACACCCTCACCTCCGCTGTCCTCGGCCCCATCCAGCAATGTCTCTCAGCGCAGCGTCCAGACGTTGCTAGCGCAACTGTTTGAGCGCAAGCGCAAGTACGCCGCCACGCACCCGCACGCTCAAGCGTCAAACGTGCACGTGATCAGCCTGGAGATGCTGCTGTATAGGCTTGTGGAAACGGAGGCTTTCAAAAGCATCATGGCGGCGGCCCCGCGCTACTCAGTTCCCAGTCACCACTACTTTTCCCGATGTGCCGTCCCAGCCCTGCACGACCACGTCTCCCGCAACATTGTACGTGCCCTCACCAACGCGGTTACTGCCAAGGTCCACTTAACTACGGACACGTGGACAAGCACAGGCGGGCATGGCCACTATATCTCCCTGACGGCACATTGGGTGAATTTAGTGGAGGCTGGGACCGAGTCAGAGCCTGGGACCGCTCACGTCCTACCCACCCCCAGAATTGCGGGCCCCAGCTCGGTGCTGGTATCTGCGGCGGTGTATGCTTCCTCTACTAAACCACCCTCCTCCTCCTCCCCCTCCAATGCAACCTCTGTCTCACAATCAAGATGTGTCAGTAGCAGCACGTCGCCAGCAGTCGGTGTCACGCGGCGTGGCAGCACAGCGATGGGCAAGCGTCAGCAGGCCGTGCTGAAACTACTCAGCTTAGGAGAGAAGAGGCACACGGCCCACGAACTGCTGCAGGGTCTGACAGAGCAGACCGGCTGCTGGCTTTCGCCGCTGAGCCTCCAACCAGGCATGGTCGTGTGTGACAACGGCCGTAACCTGGTGGCGGCTCTGCAGCTCGGCAGCCTCACACACGTGCCATGCCTGGCCCATGTCTTTAATTTGGTGGTTCAGCGCTTTCTAAAAAGCTACCCACACTTGTCATACCTGCTCGGAAAGGTGCGCCGGGTCAGCTCACATTGCTGCAAGTCCAAGACGGACGCTGCCACCGTGCGGACCCTGCAACATCGGTTTAATCTGCCAGTGAACCGACTGCTGTGCGACGTGCCCACACGGTGGAACTCTACGCTCCACATGTTGGCCAGACTCTATAAGCAGCGTAGAGCTATAGTGGAATACCAACTCCAACATGGGCGGCGTAGTGGGAGTCAGCCTCCTCAATTCTTTACAGAAGAGTGGGCCTGGTTGGCAGCCATCTGCCAGGTCCTTGGAAACTTTGAGGAGTCTACCCAGATGGTGAGCGGGGATGCTGCAATCATTAGCGTCACCATTCCTCTGCTATGCCTCTTGAGAAATTCCCTACAAAGCATAAAGGCAGACGCTTTGCACTCGGAAATGGAGGCGGGGGAAGACAGTAGGTCGCTGGATAGTCAGAGCACCCTCATGTCTATATCCCAGTGCGTTGAGGAGGAGGGGGAGGAGCATGAGGAGGAGGGGGAAGAGACAGCTTGGCCCACTGCTGAGGGTACCCATGCTGCTTGTCTGTCATCCTTTCAGCGTGTATGGCCTGAGGAGGAGGAGGAGGAGGAGGATCCTGAAAGTGATCTTCCTAGTGAGGACAGCCATGTGTTGCGTACAGGTACCCTGGCACACATGGCTGACTTCATGTTAGGATGCCTTTCTCGAGACCCTCGCGTTACACGCATTCTGGCCACTACGGATTACTGGATGTACGCACTGCTCGACCCACGGTATAAGGAGAACCTTTCCACTCTCATACCCGAAGAGGAAAGGGGTTCGAGAGTGATGCTATACCACAGGACCCTGGCGGACAAACTGATGGTAACATTCCCATCCGACAGCGCTAGTGGCAGAAGGTGCAGTTCCGAGGGCCAGGTAGCAGGGGAGGCGCAGAGATCAGGCAGCATGTACAGCGCAGGCAGGGGAACATTCTCCAAGGCCTTTGCCACCTTTATGGCTCCCCAGCAAGACTGTGTCACCGCTCCCCAGTCAAGGCTGAGTTGGCGGGAGCACTGTAAAAGGATGGTGAGGGAGTACGTAGCCGATCGCACGACCGTCCTCGGTGACGCCTCTGCCCCCTACAACTACTGGGTGTCGAAGCTGGACACGTGGCCTGAACTCGCGCTGTATGCCCTGGAGGTGCTTGCTTGTCCTGCGGCTAGCGTCTTGCCAGAGAGGGTGTTTAGTGCGGCTGGGGGAATCATCACGGATAAGCGTACCCGCCTGTCAACCGACAGTGCCGACAGGCTTACACTCATCAAGATGAACAAAGCCTGGATTTCCCCAGACTTCTCTTCTCCACCAGCGGACAGCAGCGATACCTAAGCAATACGTAGGCTGCACCCGCGGATGGAAGCATCGTTCTCTATCACCATCCAAAACGGGGACCTTTTTGCTTCATCAATCTGTGTATTCTAGTCATCCTCCTCTTCCTGCTCCTCCTCCTGAAACCTCACGTAATCACGCCGAACGGGCAATTTTTCTTAGGCCCACAAGGCTCAGTCATATAATTTTTGTAAACAATTTTTATACGTTTCAATGCTCATCAAAGCGTTTAAACTTGCACCTGAACCAATTTTTATTTTAACTGGGCTGCCTCTAGGCCTAGTTACCAATTAAGCCACATTAACCAAAGCGATTAATGGGTTTCACCTGCCCTCTTGGTTGGGCATGGGCAATTTTTCTGAGGTACATTAGTACTGTTGGTACACCAATTTTTTTGGGCCCTCGCCTACAGTGTAATCCAATTATTTTTTGCCCACCTGCATTAAAGCTGACGTTACATCAGCTGTGCTGGGCACTGCAATGGGATATATTTATGTACCGCCAGTGGCTTCCTGGGACCCACCCATGCTGTCGGTCCACATGGACTTCCCATTAGGGAGATGTACGTGCCTGTGTATACTTATAAAAAACTTGAGCCTGACTGGGGCATGCAGTTTGGGCCGAAGCCCACCTGCATTTAATCTGACGTTAGCTCTGCTGTCCAGGGCACTGCAATGGGATACATTTATGTACAGCGGGTGGGTTCCAGGGAGCCACCCATGCTGTGGGTGCACACGGAATTCCCATTGCGGAGTTGTACCTGCCTGTGACTATTTATAAAAAAACGCAGTCTGACTGGGGCATGCAGACACCTTGACAGAATGAATAGTGTGTGGCACATAGGTTCCCCATTGCTATGCCCACGTGTGCAGCTCCTGATGGCGGTGGCACAGGATTATATTTCCCATTGCTTCTGTAGAGCATTGTGGGCTATCGTCCTGCCCCTTTTAAAGAGGGTCGCTGCCTAGCCGTGCCAACCCTCTGCAGTGTGTGCCTGCGGTTCCTCCTCATGGCAGACGCACTTATAAATAGACATGAGTGTGGCGTGGCATGAGGGCAGCTGAAGGCTGCGCAGGGACACTTTGGTGAGCGCTGTGGACACTGGATCGTGCGGGGGGGGGGGGGGGGTTGGGCAGCATGTAACCCAGGAGAAGTGGCAGCGGAGTGTCGTGTCATGCAGGCAGTGATTGTGCTTTGTTGGAGATAGTGTGGTGCTTAGTTAAGGTATGCATTGCTAATGAGGGCTTTTCAGAAGTAAAAGTTGTTGGGGGTGGGGGGCACTCTTGCCGCTATTGTGGCTTAATAGTGGGACCTGTGAACTTGAGATGCAGCCCAACATGTAGCCCCTCACCTGCCCTATCCGTTGCTGTGTCGTTCCCATCACTTTCTTGAATTGCCCAGATTTTCACAAATGGAAACCTTAGCGAGCATCGGCGATATACAAAAATGCTTGGGTCGCCCATTGACTTCAATGGGGTTCGTTATTCGAAACGAACCCTTGAGCATCGCAAAATTTTCGTCCCGAGTAACGAGCACCCGAGCATTTTGGTGCTCGCTCATCTCTAGACATGACCTATCTTTGGTGCATGCTTTCCATAGACTCCTATGGAAGCTGGATAACATGCACCACCCACCTCGGATCGTATGAACGGGCAATTTCATAGCTAATTAAATTAGCTGGAAATCACTGATCATGCAATCTTTTCACGTGCTTATACTGCGCTAAAACAGCATTCGTGTGAACGAGGCCTTATGGGCTATCCTTACAATAGTAGCGAGATTTTGTGGCCCGTGTGAAAGAAGCCTTACGAGTTAATTGAGCTGCTGCTAATGTCCTAGTGCCAGATACCACAGGGTACCTTCAGAGGTCTTATGCAGGGGAGGTCCATGTTTTGACAGATTAAAAATGTGTTGGCTGGTGAGGAGGACCTAAACAATATTAGGCAAGCGGCTTTAATATTATGAGATAGATAGATAGATAGATAGATAGATAGATAGATAGATAGATAGATAGATAGATAGATAGATAGATAGATAGATAGATAGATAGATAGATATGAAATAGCTACAATAGTTCAAAGTTAATGTATGGACTATGATATCATCACATGTTGTCATGGACCTAACTCTTTCTGCAAAAGTATATTTCATACCTTTATATATTACACCAACCCCATGTCAAAGCATTTTTATTATCTACATTTTAGAGCAAATTGTGCAGTGCATGAATATATCCTGTTTTATTTGGCTTGTTCATTTACCATATTAACAAGCATTCATTCCCCTTAAGTATTTTTTTCATTGAATACTTTGGTCCAGTTTATCATTCTTAAAAGGTTACACGTTTTTAAATTAACATTTTAAAGTTTAATGTCCTTTTTGCCCCTTTCGGCTTAGACATTTTCAACCAAGTTTTAAATTAACATTATGTCCTAGAGTGTCCTTTTAACGTTCAATGGTTAGACCCATATACCTGTATACTTTAAAATTAATATGCTGATTGTTTGTGTTTAACTGCCATTGAATTTCTTATATACAAATTTTATCATGTAATACTTCCCAAGTGTTTATTATATTTTAATTATATTTAATTTGTGTAATGACACCTTTGGAACTGTATTCATATTAAAACATTTTGCACTCCATTATGTAATATCTATGCAAAGTTTATGTCAGTACAGAGTAACTAAAATCTATGTTAAACTTATTGGACTTGTTCCATCAGTTCTGTTTCTTAAAATTATTGCTTAATGTCTACATAATAAATGGAGAAAAATTTAACAATTTAGAAAAAAAAAAAAGAAAAACTCAAGTTTACTGAAGTAAGTTCATACTTTGATAAGCCAGTAGGTATGTGTTATGATCGCGTGGGCAGACAAAGCACAGGGCCCACACGATCGTGACCAAGATGGACTGGGTACGCACTCGGGTTTCAAGCAACTGACCCTGTGTTACCAGGGAGGAATGGCAGGCCCTACCTAAGCGGGGACATTGCCCCAATAAGGGAAGCCCAGCGGTCTTCGGATCTGGGCCCTAGCTGATCCTAGGAGCCACGCACCAGAACAGGACGCATTCACATGCCACATGACAGGGACAGAACCACAGGACACACAGAGCCAGAATACACAGCATACAGCAGCCACAATGCAAACACTAGTAGAAGATGATAAGCTGAATATAAATGCGAGGTGTTAGTTCGTACATTGGCCAATGAACTTAAGCTGCAAGCCCCGGCAAGGCCCCTCGTATCTTGCAGTCCCTACACTAGCAAGACACATCTACTAGAGGGCCCTAGGGGCCAACCTAGCGCAGACATCGCAAACAAACCCAGCAGACCAAACTGACACAAAATAAATGTACAAACGGACATGAACAGCAAGGCACAGATCACACAGCAAGCTGCAACAGAACACATAGCAGGTAACAGGACACGTCACAGATACATCCAAACAGTACAAGACCAGCTTCAGACTGACCAGGAGCTGGGTTTATATGTGAGCACAGACCCAGATGATTGGCTAGCAGGAAGTACCACACCCAGCCAGCTCAATCATTAACCCTGAGAGTGCTGTGCTGCTGGAAACACAGTAGTACAACATGTCTCAGCAGCACACGTAACAGTATGGTTATAGAAGAGGGATACATTTCTCCCAGATTACTCTCCTATGTGGAGCAATAGGGAAAGTATCACTAGGAGAACACTACAGAATGCTGCTCTGTGTGAGTCTCTTATGAAGGGTAAGATGGCAGGAAGAAGCTCTCCAGTTGGTACAGAGGGATCTGTTGTGTACTAGTTAGTACCACACAGACAAGGTATTTCTTTTGTTCCCACTATGTTTTGTTTTTCTTTATCTACAATCCTGCTAATAAAGTTGGCCAAGCACCAGTTTGAAAAACTTATTCCTGACTGTTAACTTTCTGTTTTGTAAAATAAATTATTGTCCTTTGACCCCAACTATTCTGATCACAATTCAGGGTCCTCCACACTGACATTTTTCTTGCGCATTTTTTGCACGCATTTGTGTCAATAGGGCTTTTTCTAATGTTAAAAACACATTACAACCAGAATTCTGAGACTTTGATTGGGACATGATGGGAAATGCCTGGATCTCTAAGCCAATGACTACACGGGGCTTGATCTGTAAATTGGACAGATCAATTTGCAATATGCGAGAATTAGATGACGTTGATTCCAGAGTTAGAAAGTGGTCAATGGATGTTCCAGATTAACCCCTGTAATGATTCTGGAATCAATGTCATCTGCTTATAAGTATTTACCCTCAGCCAGATTCTTCTAAATGAGACTACAAATCACCCATATATTCTACCTAACTCCTGTGAAGGGACACCACATGGGCATATATACCACCCCAAACTGCTTTAAATGTAAAGTGCCAAATGCAAACTTGTACCATTGTTTATGGTCTTGCCCCCTAATACAGGCCTGCTGGTCATGGATCCATAACTATACCACAACACACCTGACACATTTTTGCCTGCAAGAACCTCTTTGGAAAATTTTTGCTCACTTAGGCCCCGACAAATATTCTTGCTATCTTGCAGACATGGTTGCAGCCAACAACATCTCCTTTCAAATCATTCTTGGATAAATTGGCCCTTCTATTCAAAATGGTCTGGGCCGAAACATCACTCTTTTAAGAGAGAATGGTACAATCCTTTTTAATGACATGGGGAGGTTTACCCAGATGCTACCACAGAGAATTAGGGACAGGATCAAAAATTGTTTCCATTGTACATGCTGGTTTCAGGAACAACTGGGGTTGGGGGAATCACCCCTTTAGGAACTGAGGCCAGGAGGGATTTTTGCATCTGCCTACCATACTTCCAGAAAGAATACTCACAAATCAATCTTCTTTAGTATTTCTGATATGAATATATCGAGATGGATTTCTGGAAAGACAACTAGCACTGCTTCCCCTCCATTTTATAGGAGAGATGCGTACATTAATTTTGGGGTTATAGCAGGTCTGGCTTGTTTTACTGTTTATCTGTAGCTACTATATAAAATAAGGGTCAAAAATTCTAGGGCTTATTAGCCTTTTGGGGCTGTTTCATTCATCTTTGCAACAACCTCTTTTGCCTGCTATAATCTATACCTATCTTTGGGAAAGATCTGCTTGTGGGCTATATGTAGTGAATATCAGTTACTACACCCAGCTTTAAGCTGTACCATGGATTTTCACTATATCTAACGACTCTGTATACTGTCCTGGAACAAGGCGACAGAGTTACGTTAAGGCATTTTAGTACTCGAAAGATCCTGATACAAATCATCTGTCGGGATCCAGATTATATATGTTTGAGTACTAAAATTGCGTTTTCCCGAATCACCCTTCCCTACTATCTTAAAATATCTACTGACCACGAATTTATCACGAAAAAACAACAAAAAGCAAAATCGGTTATTGCCCTGATTTAATGTTCTTTTTCCAAAAATCCAAGTGCTCCTGATGAACCACATTCGTGTGGGGAAACGCGTCGAGCCGAGTTTACTGCAATTGAATAACCCTGTTCTGTGCTGCAATTTTTGCGCATAAGGGTTTTTTTTCTCTTGGAGCTTCTCATATTTAAACCATCTTGTTATGTGCCATGCGCTATATCTCAATCACATAAGGGCTATTTTCTGCTAGGAAGAGGTCTTCTATTTAAAACACTCTGCTGTGGGCATTATACTCTTAGGCGTCCTACAGCAAATAAAGTCATCCTCCTACCTCCTACGTGATTGAAAGAACAGAGGACACAACGCTAGGTGTCCTTTGTTAATACCGATTTTTCTAGCCTCTAGTAACTTCCTTGGTTAAGGAAGAGGCGACCTTCGTGTTTTTGTGTGGATGTTTTGTTTGTCTATGCGTAACGCATGTGTGTCAGCCCATTTATGTTTTTAAAGATAATTTTCATTAAAGTATATACATTTTAGTCTATAACTGTGACAAGGGCCAATTAATTTAGCCTATAGACTTTTTCCGTCTCTGTGACAAGTCCTATTGATTTTCATGTTTAAAAAAAATGTAGCAGAATCTCGTGAAAAAAACCCACGAGAAAAACACAAGTGTGTAGGAGCCCTACCTGCTGCTTTTCTGTTTTTGATCAGAATCAAGTTATCATAATAATAAGGACCCATAATAAAAGGTCTGCTGTGTGGTATGTCTTAATTGAATGGCAAGTTTGTTAATGATTTCTGAGTTTGTCATATTAGATTGTTACATACATTATGTACCTATGTGAGGGTAAGAAAAAAAATAACATGAAGAAAGCAAAGGTTTGTGGATGTGTTGGTAGTCATTGTGGTACTGTGTTTGCCTGAAAATAATATCTACCCCCAAAATAAGACCTAGCTGGATTTTCAGGGAGGCTTAAAATATGAGCCATACCCTGAAAATAAGCCTTAGTTACACTAAATAAAAAAATAAATAAAGAATACATTAGCTAGCAGACTCGGTCCAGGTGCAGGTCCCTCCTGCTCATCTTCATAGCTCTGGCACGTGCTCATACAACATCGCTCCCTTCTAATGGGATTCATAAATCCTGCCTTCAGGAAGCATTAGCTGTGATTGCTTCTTCGATCACTGCTGCGCCAATCAATGCAGTGATGGATGAACCAATACAATGGCTGTGATTAGTTCATCCAGCACTGCATTGATTGGCTGAGCAGCAGTCAAAGAACCAATGACAGCCATCACTTCCTGGAAGTGGGATTTATGAATCCTGTAACCAGGAAGTGATGTTGTATGAGTGCTGAGGACTGCAGGGAAGCGCACTGGAACTATGATGAGTGGAAGAGACTTGTACCTAGACTGAGCCTGCTAGGTAGGTACAATATGACCTCTCCCAAAAATAAGATCTAGTGCCTCTTTTGGGGCAAAAATTTATAAGACAGGGTCTTACTTTTGGGGAAGCATGGTAGTAGAAGACAGGCCAAGTTGCTGCTTCGAGCAGCCAGCACTGAAGCAACAGATATACTTTTGCATGAGGATAAGGCAAGTCTGTTGCATTTCCTTAGAAGTGTTTCTGCCTGTGCTTTACATCTGCAGCACTCAGAACAGTTGGATAGCTCAGCATGCCTCAACTATCATCACTTTCTTTTCCTCCCAGTCACAGAGCAGTCAGTCTGCACTACTTGACCATGAGCATCTCCCCTTTACTTCACCATGTGTCAAATTCTCCAAGCACTTCAAAGCAGTCTTCATGGATCAGCCTGAAGAGCTGATTGATAATCCTGTATCATGGATGTCAACCAGGCACTCCAAATAAGCAAAGGGAAAAGACCAAAACATTGTGTGTGCTGATGATAAACCTTCCATGTTCACCTAAATAAGCTACAGCCCACAAGTATACAGTCAGGCGGTTGAGCTGTGATCTCCTCTATTATAACTGCATGACAGGAGCTGTGCGATCATCAAATGTAACTGTAATAGGAGTCTCTGTGTCCCTCTCTAGGTGGGCTCTGTGCTTCGGATTATTCTACTGCATCACACACATACAAAATTTGACTACAAAATGAATACACAACCCCAAGCAGATCTGAGCTGGTCAGAATTAGGCTCAAATGGCCATCTGAGGAGAATGAGGCCAAGAGTTTCAGATAGAAAGAAGTTACTAACTAAGGTAACGCTAGCTGACTTATATGTACTGGGAAGATAGCTACATGCATTTTAATAAAATCACCTTATTGGCCCTTCAATGAGCAAGTGCAAGTCTGCTGGGAAGGCAATGTAATAAATGTAGCAATGGTGCAATTATACACATATATATATATATATATATATATATATATACAGTAGATCATTTCTATAGCTGCTAATATGATATACCTGTGAGTGTAAAGACATATGTGTGTATTTACTGCTAATGAGGCATAATCATACTATGCAATATTATAACTATATTATATTCAATTCCCCTTACAAGGAGATATTTGAATTTCTTATAGCTGGTTATGCTTTCTGCTATAAAGAAAGAGCCTGTGGCAAGGAACTCCAGCCCTGCATTGTAATTGTGCAATAAATGTAGTACTCTGTATAATTAGAACAAGAGGGTCGAGAAAGTCAGTGGGGATTCGGCACTCCAATGAAACCATATGAAATGTGCAATGTTTTCTGAATATAAAGCAAAGGGAAACTACAATGTACCACCCTGCTAAGCGGATGTAATTAATCCACTCTGGACGCATGAATAACATTTGTTGTTGGGTACGATGTGCATTAAACAGAAAGATTATTCGAGGAAAACAAAACTGCTTAACTTGTCTCATTGAGCAGCATTCGATTTTTATCAGATGAGCTTTGATTGCCTTTTTGAAGTTAATGGTATAGTCAACCTCATTCTCTGCAGTCTAAATGGGCTTTTAGCAAGGCCCCAGAGTGTCTAGCCATTTTGTCCTAAAAGCCTATTCTTTGGTTGTGATTTATAGTTAGCATCTGACCTGCTAAAGCAATGACCCTTCACTCTGTCAAGATTAAGTACGTATGTCAGGTCTGAGAGAAGTCCGTGTTGATCATTTCACATGCTCTGCTGCATTAAAATTTGGTGCCCAGAAGTTTAATAAAAATAGTTATGGTGCGGAAGCTCTCAAAATGGCATAGACATAAAGTCTCCCTGTAGATGCATTACGAGTATCTTCAATTCCCACCAGGGGCACTGTGATTTAAAATATCCAAATGCTTGCAGGGATAGCATAATGCTAATTTGTTCAGTCCTTTATAAGCAGAGATACATGCAATTCGTTATACTTATGCTAAAATACAGATTTATCTTTTAAAAGTCATTGGACATATAGAAAGTGGCTGCTGATGACACATTTGGGGACACTATTTTTTTTGGTGCATGCACTCTATTCTGTTGCAGTGTATGCCATGTTTATCAACCAACACATGTATTTTGTTGTCCTGTAGTAATCAACAAACATGCAGTACACTGAACTTATAGACAGAACAGCTCAATGCACTGCACAGATGTCAGTAGGGGGCATTGACAAGCAAACGTGTTTTCCCTAGCTCTAGAGGGACTGTAACCACTGGGAATGGAGAGGACATCGTTGGTAATGCTAGGCCCAGATCACAAAGAGTCACTAACATCCCCAATCCACATGAATAGGAGGCAGAACCAGTAGGCTTTCATGACCCGCTTCAGCCACAATGGATCAATCGTGGGCCTAGACGAAAAGTAAGCCTGAGGAGTTGCTGGAGTTCGCAGGTGGTGGTAGCAAAGGCAACTAATATATCCATGGGATGCCATAATTAATGCTTCTAAACTTTAATAACATGTCACAGTAACACTTTTATTGTAACCTACAATAACAAATTTCAGAATTGCATAACACAGCGTGTGGTTGCAGTCCTTCCTGGTAACTAGAATATAATTAAGCCTTTTGGGAGAATTTTATAGTAGATAACCTGATTGTTGGGAGTTGCTTTTTCGCAAGTCCTTTTTTTTGGATTAACACTACCTGCTTTTTGGGCTGGTATGGATGCGCCTTCAGATGCATGTGAAAATACCATTGGTAGCTGGTGAAGGGAAGGGAGCTCAGCTCAGTGATTCAGCTGTCTGAGCGGCAGCACTTTCACTGTCCTTTCTGCCCTTTTGTCAGTGTTTTCTATTTATTTCTTTTCTAGCTCTATGCCCATAGGGCTACAGTGTTACATACACAACTGCTCTGGCCGAGTATCCCTTGTTCCTGCTACAACAGTGTTACTGCCTGCTCTCTACTCATCATCTGACACCTCCCAACTTCTTGTTCCCACTCAGAGCCATTCTTAAACTGACAGTCACCATAATGTATTACTCTCCAAGCAGAAGAAGATGCTAAGCCAGTGATGGGCAACCTTTTGAGCTCGGTGTGTCAAAATTCACCAAAAAAACCGAGCATAACTCGGGTGGTGTGTCACTTCGAGAAAAAAAATTCATAAATTTGCGATATTTATAGTTTAAATAACAAAAATATATAATTGTAACGTATAACTGTATTTAATAAACACAAAACACAGCACAGGCCCTCGCCTCTCACTGCCTCCCCCTCACTTATGTCAGTAATGACGAGCCCCCAGTGGCGACAGCGCAACCCACAGTGGCCCCCAGCAGCGACAGTGCATCCCACAGCGGCCCCCAGCTGCGACAGCGCACCCCACAGCGGCCCCCAGCAGCGACAGCACACCCCACAGCGGCCCCCCAACAGCGACAGCGCACCCCACAGCGGCCCCCCAACAGCGACAGTGCACCCACAGCGGCCCCCCAACAGCAACAGCGCACCCACAGTGGCCCCCAGCAGCGACAGCGCACCCCACAGCGGCCCCCCAACAGCAACAGCGCACCCCACAGCGGCCCCCAGCTGCGACAGCGCACCCCCACAGCGGCCCAGAGCTGCGACAGCGCACCCCACAGCAGCCCCCCGACAGCGACAGCGCCTCCCACAGCGGCCCCTAGCATTACCTGCCCCACCAGGTCTCACGGCTAAACAGTACTGTAATATTTTCTAGGCTACTGCAAGGTTTTTTAGTTATACTGTTCTCAGTCTGCGGTGCATTAGACAGAGATCTCACCGCTAAACAGTACTCTTACATTTCCTGGGCCACTGCAAACTATTTCAGCTCTGCCACTGTGCAGGGCGTCTCACAATACCCTTTCCTTGGGGGATTGAGATAGCCGCAGTTACCAGCACTATCCACTGTCTTTAGAGTCTTCTCCCACTCCATACAGCCTCTCTTATCTACAAGTCTCTGCGAGCGGTAATTTACTCCTAGGTATCAGTGCAAGGCAGCGCGTTTATTTTTTCAAGTCACAGCATAGGGCGTCTGCTATCTACAAGTCTCTGTGTGCAGTGAATTAGCAACAGTTGTCAGCACTGTCCAGTGGGGTAATTTATTTGGGCACTGCTCTATCCTTAATCCTCTCTCATCTGAGGAGTTTGTCGTGACCGATGCCCAACCTTTGGAAAGTTCCCGGGGTCCAGGTGATGAGGCTGGGGACTTCCGGCAACTGTCTCAACAGCTTTTTGTGGATGAGGATGATGAGACACAGTTGTCTGTCAGTGGGTAGTAGTAAGGGCAGTAAGTCTGAGGGAGGAGCGCACAGAGGATTCGGAGGAAGAGCTGCTGGATGATGGGGTGACTGACCCCACCTGGTTTGCAAAGCCTACTGAGGACAGCGCTTCAAAGGGGGAGGCAAGTGCAGCAGCAGGACAGGTTGGTAGAGCCAGTGGAGTGGCCAGGGGTAGAGGCCGGGCCAGAGCGAAGAATCCCTCAACTGTTTCCCAAAGCACCCCTTCGAGGCAAGCCTCCGTGCAGAGGGCTAGGTGTTCAAAGGTGTGGATGTTTTTTAGTAAGAGCGCTGACGACCGACAAACTGTGGTGTGCAACCTGTGTCGCACCAAGATCAGCTAGGGACCCACCACTACCAGCCTCACCAGCATGCGCAGGCATATGATGGCCAAGCAGCCCACAAGCTGGGACAAAGGCCATTCACCGCCTTCGGGTCATACCACACAGATCCAATCCAACTCCCAGGACACAGGAACGAGCGCCTCCTTGCCTGCACCTACCACCTCACCTCCATGGTCCTTCACTAAATCCAGCAATGTCTCTCAGGGCAGCGTTCAGCTGTCACTAACACAAGCGTTGGAGCGAAAGCGCAAATACGCACAAGCTTTAAAATGTACATTGCCAAATTAATCAGCCTGGAGATGCTGCCATACAGGCTTGTGGAAACGGAGGCTTTCAAAAACATGATGGCGGTGGTCCTGCGCTACTTGCTCCCCAGTCGCCACTATTTTTCCCGGTGTGCCATCCCCGCCCTACACCAGCACGTCTCCCTCAGCATAAATCGTGCCCTCACCAGCGCGGTTATTGGGAAGGTCCACTTAACCATGGACACGTGGACAAGTACTGGCAGGCAGGGCCACTATATCTCCCTGACGGCACATTGGGTGAACTTGGTGGAGGCTGGGACCGAGTCAGAGCCTGGGACCGCTCATGTCCTACCCACACCCAGAATAGCGGGTCCTACCTCGCTGCTAGCATCTGCGGCGTTTTATGCCAAAATCCTCCTCCAAACCCTCCCCTCCTCCTCCTCCACCACCTCTACCTCTCAATTAAGAAGTGTGAGCATGTCGCCAGCAGTCGGTAGCGTGGGGCTCGGCAGCACAGTGGTGGGCAAGCATCAGCAAGCCGTGCTGAAACTAATCAGCCTAGGTGACAAGAGGCACATGGCCCCTGAGCCGTTGCACGGTCTGACAAAACAGACCGACCTCTGGCTTCTCCGCTGAGCCTTCAACCGGTCATGGTCATGTGTGACAACGGCCATAACCTGGTGGCGGCTCTGCAGCTCGGCAGCCTCACACACATGCCATGCCTGGCCCACTTCTTCAATTTTGTTGTTCAGCGTTTTCTGAAAAACTACCCCAACTTGTCTGACCTGCTTAGCAAGGTGCGGCGCGTCTGCGCACATTTCAGCAAGTCCACCACGGACGCTGCCACCCTGAGGACCCTGAAACGTCGATTTCAGCTGCCAGAGCACCGACTGCTGTGCGACGTGCCCACACGCTGGAATTCTACGCTGCACATATTGGCCACCCTGTACGAGCAGAGTAGAGCAATAGTGGAATACCAGCTGCAGTATGGGCGGCGGAGTGGAAGTCAGCCTCTGCAATTCTTTACTGAGGAGTGGGCATGGATGGCAGACATCTGCCAGGTCCTCGGAAACTTTGAGGAGTCTACCCAAATGGTGAGCGGCAATGCAGTCATCATTAGCGTTACCATCCCTCTGCTTTGCCTGCTGAGAAGTTCGCTGCTAAGCATAAAGGCCGATGCTTTGCAGTTGGAACAGGAGACAGGGAATGACAGTATGTCGCTTTATAGCCAGACCATCCTCATGTCTATATCTCAGCGCGTTTTGGAGGAGGAGGAGGAGGAGAAGGAGGGGGAAGAGACGGCTGGGCAAACTGCAGAGGGTACCTATGCTGCTTGCCTCTCATCTGTTCAGCGTGTATGGGCTGAAGAAAGGGAGGAGGAGGATGCTGAAAGTCATCCTCCTAATGAGGACAGCGATGTGTAGCGTACTGGGACCCTAGAACGTATGGCTGACTTCATGTTGGGCTGCCTTCTCCGTGACCCTCGCGTTAGACGCATTCTGGCCAACACAGATTACTGGGTGTACACCCTTCTCGACCCACGGTATAAAGAGAACCTTTCCACTCTCTTTCCCGAAGGGCCAACTAGCAGGGGAGGCGCGGGGATCAGGTAGCATGTCCAGCGCAGGCAGGGGAACACTCTCCAAGGCCTTTCCCAGCTTTATGGCTCCCCAGCAAGAGTGTGTTACCACTCCCCAGTCAAGGCTGAGTCAGAGGGAACACTGTGAAAAGATGGTGAGGAAGTACAAAGCCGATTGTACCACCATCCTCCGTGATGCCTCTTCTCCATACAACTATTGGGTATCAAAGCTGGACATGTGGCACAAACTTGCCCTATACGCCCTGGAGGTGCTGGCCTGCCCTGCCGCTAGCATCTTGTCAGAGAGGGTGTTTAAGGCAGCTGGGGGAATCATCACGGATAAGCGTACCCGCCTGTCAACTGCCATTGCCGACATGCTTACACTCATAAAGATGAACAAAGGCTGGATTTCCCCACTTCTCTTCTCCACCGGCGGAAAGCAGCGGAACCTAAAGATTCTTTTTGCTGCCACCGCAGATAAAAGCACTCCTCTCTATCACCGGGAAAACGGGACATTTCTCCTAGCTGCAAAAAGGCCTAGCTCTGTAATAGTGAGGCACTACAACTCCCAGCAGCCACACACTATAATGCACACGGTCACAGGTAGCCCTAAGAAGGAGCTTTTTTCAAATTTTTTTGAAAAAGCTTACAGCCTGGAGAGCGCGTATATGTCTTTCCCTCTATCAGGGGCTGTCGCCGCACGCCGTGCGTAAAATTGACGGCACACACAGAGTGGTGTAAAAAAATATACAATTATTGGCCTGCAGTTGGAGGTTCACAGGGTTATGTAACGCACACTGCAGTCCCAAAAAATTCATACGCAAGGCTGCAAAAAGGCCTAGCTGGGTAATAGTGAGGCACTACAACTCCCAGCAGCCATGCAGTAAAATGCATACGGTCACAGGTAGCCCTAAGAAGGAGTTTTTTGGGGTTCTTTTAGACAGGATTCTACACTATCACTGTCCCTGCCTCACCAGTACTGCCCCTATACTCTGTATAATTGACTGCAGACTGAGAACGCTATAGCCTGCACAGCCCAAGATGAAAACAAATAATTTGTGCAAAACTGCTCCCAGCAGCCACAACAGTAATGCACACGGTCAGATGTGGCCCTAAGAAGGACTGATGGGGTTCTTGAAGACGCTAACAGTAGCCTAACAGTCTCCCTATAGCAGGAACAGCAGGAACAGCACTCTCCCTAATCTCTGCCAGCGTGTGTCTGAGGCGAGCCACGGGCGGGACCGCTTTAAATACTCCGCGGTCACTTGATCTCACCAGCCACTCACTGCAGGGGGGTGGGATAGGGCTGGAACGTCACAGGAGGAAGTTGTAATGCCTTCCCTGCATGTCTATTGGCCAGAAAATGGCGCTAAACATGCAGGGAAGGAAATGGAATTGACTCGAGTAACGCGTGGTGATCATCTCGAGTAACGAGCATCTCGAGCACCCTAATACTCGAGCGAGCATCAAGCTTGGACGAGTACGTTCGCTCATCTCTACCTATACACTTGGTACACCAATGTTTTAAGGGTTCGTCTACACTCTTGCTACAGAAATGTTACTGGGGTCCGCCTATACTCTTGCTACAGAAATGTTACTAGGGTCCCCCTTTTCTCATGCTACAGAAATGTTACTGGGGTCCAACTATACTCTTGCTACAGAAATGTTATTGGGGTCCGCCTATACTCTTGCTACAGAAATGTTACTGGGGTCCGCCTATACTCTTGCTACGGAAATGTTACTGGGGTCCGCCTATACTTTTGCTACAGAAATGTTACTGGGGTCCGCCTATACTCTTGCTACAGAAATGTTACTGGGGTCCGCCTATACTCTTGCTACAGAAATGTTACTGGGGTCCGCCTATACTCTTGTTACATAAATGTTACTGGGGTCTGCCTATACTCTAGCTACGGAAATGTTACTGGGGTCTGCCTATACTCTTGCTACAGTAATGTTACTGGGGTATGCCTATACTCTTGCTACAGAAATGTTACTGGGATCCGCCTATACTCTTGTTGCATAAATGTTATTGGGGTCTGCCTATACTCTTGCTACTGAAAGGTTTGAGGGGTTCACCTATACTCTTGCTACAGAAATGTATACTGGGGTCCGCCTATACATTTACTATTGAAGGGTTTGAGGGGTTCGTCAATAGTCTTGCAACAGAAAAGTTTCATTGGTCCGCCTATACTGTGGGTGCACAAAGGTTTTCCATTGCGGTGTTCAGCTGCCTGACACATACACAGAATAAAGTGCGTGGGCACACATGGATTTCCCATAGCTATTTAACTCATGGCACCTTGGGTCACACAAGGTGGAGGCTGGGACTGAGTCTGACCCAGGGCCCACTCACGTACTTCCCACACAGAGTATTGCGGGTCCTACCGCGGTCATGGTTTCTCGGCCTTATTATGCCACCTCCTCCTCCTGCTTGGGGTCTGCGGATGAGCATAACCACAGTGCAGCGTTCCTGCATTAATGAGACGTTCACAGCTGCACTAACATCCGAGTCCACTTGAGGTCCACAATTACTGAGGGTGTGAGCCGACGCCGAGGTCCTTGGTGGGGTTAAACTGCCTTATTTGGGCACTCTGATTTCTTTATGTGTAATACCGTCTTTGAGTTTCATGGGCTCGCCTATGCTGTGGGTGCACAAAGACTTCTCATTGTGTTATTTTACCTGTCTGGCAGAAATACAGTGACTGACTTGGCTAGGGTGCAGATGGCTTTCCCATTGTGGTGTTTTACCTATCTGGCACAAATACACTGAATGCTTAGGGCAGAAGTGTGGGCCGAGGTCCTGGACGGGGTGAAACTCTGCCATGTTTGGGCACTATCTTTTCTTCATGTTTAATACTGTCTTTGAGTTTCATGGGCTCGCCTATGCTGTGCGTGCACAAAGACTTCCCATTGCGTTTTTTTTACCTGTCTGGCAGAAATACAGTGACTGACTTGGCTAGGGTGTAGAGGGCTTTCTCATTGCGGTGTTTTACCTATCTGGCACAAATACACTGAATAACTAGGGCAGAAGTGTGGGCCGAGGTCCTAGGCGGGGTGAAATTCTGCTATGTTTGGGCACTCTCTTTTCTTCATGTTTAATACTGTATTTGGGTTTCATGGGCTCGCCTATACTGTGGGTGCACAAAGGCTTCCCCATTGCGTTGTTCAGCTATTTCACACATACAAAGAATGAATAAGGCAGAAATGTGGGCCGAGGTGGAGGTCCTTGGTGGGGTGAAACTCTGCCATGTTTGGGCACTCTGATTTCTTCATGTGTAATACTGTCTTTGAGTTTCATGGGATCGTGTTTGTTGTGGGTGCACAAAGATTTCTCATTGCAGTGTTTTACCCATCTGGCACAAATACACTGACTGACTTCGGTAGGGTGCAGAAGGCTTTTCCATTGTGATGTTCAGCTATCTGACACATACACAGAATGAATTGTGTGGGGACACATGGATTTCCTATTGCTATGTAACTCGCAGCACCTTGGGTCACATAAGATGGAGGCTGTGACCGAGCCTGATCCTGGGCCCGCTCACGTGCTTCCCACACAGAGTATTGTGGGTCCTACCTCGGTCATGGTTTCTCAGGCTTATTATGCAACCTCCTCCTCCTGCTTGGGGTCTGGGGATCAGCGTAACCAAAGTTATCCGAGATACTGGATTGGAGCATTCACAGGAAGCGTTAGTGATTTCATGAGACTTTCACAGGTGGCTACTTTTGTGACACTTCTTGCTTCAAACCAATCTTTGATGTTAGCATGCGCTGCTGCATTGTGGAGATGTGTAGAAGTGCTTGCACCCGAGTTCCCCTTTATGCCCACGTTTGCGGCTCAGGACAATTTTGTGACGGAGGTGGCACGGGATTGAAATGATGATGGTACGTCAATTTATCATCAATTGTCATCAGCATTGTGGGCTATCGCCCACACTTTCAGAGAGGGTCACTACCGGGCCCTGCCAACCCTCTGCAGTGTGTGTCTCCAGCTCCTCCTCATTGCAGACGCACTTATAAATCGACATGAAGGTGGTGTGGCTATGAAGCGAGCGTGTGGCATGAGGCCAGCTGAACAGGGAAAATTTTGGGTGCGCTGTGGACGCAGGGTCGTGCGCGTGGTTGGACAGCAATGCCAGCATGTAACCCGAGAGAAGAGGCAGCGGTGTCACCCACAGGCAGTGATTGTCCTTGGTTGGAGCTAATGTGGTGCTTAGCTAAGATGTGCCAGCATGTGTGCCTTGCTAATGAAGGTCTGTCCCAAGTAAATAGTTAGGGGGGTGACCGCCAGGCTCTTGCCTCCATTTTGGCCTAATTGTGG
Organism: Eleutherodactylus coqui; assembly: GCF_035609145.1. Taxonomy (NCBI): domain Eukaryota; kingdom Metazoa; phylum Chordata; class Amphibia; order Anura; family Eleutherodactylidae; genus Eleutherodactylus; species Eleutherodactylus coqui. The sequence continues at coordinate 123,404,407 of NC_089840.1, read as the reverse complement.
GACCTGGGAGCCTCAGATGCAGCCATGCATGCTGCCCCTGCTGTTCCCTCTCTGTTTCTGTGGTGTTTCGATGACTTTCTGATGTTTTCTGGTGTTTGACAAGTCATCACCTATGCGGAGCATCGGTCCCATACAAAAATGCTCAAGTCGCCCCTTGACTTCAATGGGGTTCGTTACTCGAAACGAGCTCTCGAGCATTATGAAAAGTTCGACTCGAGCAACGAGCACCCGACCATTTTGGTGCTCGCTCGTCTCTATTGTTAAACATTTCATTCCCGAACCATTTTTCATTTTTGTTTTCCTTGCCTGTTTCAAAAAATTCTTAATTTTTCCATCAACATACCCATGTAAACGGTTTTGTTTTTTGTAGGATGAGTTGTATTTCTAGAAATTAATTTACTATATAAGTACTGAAAAGCTTTTGAAAATGTCTAAGCGGGGTGTGATGGTAAAAATGCAAATCTATCATCTTTTGGGTTCTTGTTTTTATACCTTAGAAATTACTGTAGCTTGCCATCTACTCTTTTTTGTCTACGAAGTTGTGTTAAGGCTTGTTGAGGGATTACCTGTAATTACTATTTTAGAGTACATGTGACTTTTTGATAGCTGTCTATTACATTTTTTTTTCCTGGAGACAGGGTGACCAAAAAAGTGCAATTCTGGCACTGTGCATTTTTCTTCTGATGGCATTCTCAATTTTCAATAAATAATGCATTACTTTAACCCCTTGAGTGGCGGGTTTCCTACCACCCTGTCGTGCCCACCAGGGCAGGTTTTTAAAAATGGTCTAATCATTGAATTTCAACTAATTTTGCAGTTGCGTCTCAAGAGCCATAACTTTTTCATTTTTCCATTGACATGGCCATATGAGGGCTTGTTTTTTGCGGGACAAGTTGTGATTTTTTAAACAGGGGGGAGGAAAAAAAAGAAATGGGGAAAAAAGAAAAAAAGGGACCATGTCATTAAGGGGTTAAATAATGTATTAACTTCCTTCTCTGGGTCATTACGATGCATGGATACCACATGTGTGATTATATTTTTGATTTTTTTACAAAGTAAAGGGAGACAAGTGTTTTTATTATTTTTTTAATAATTTTTTTACTTTTTTTTTTTTTTTTTCTTTTGTCCCTTTAGGGGACTTCCACAGGGACCCATCAGGACCCCCTGATCACATTCCGGGGGTCCGATGGTGACAGCCCTTTACATGCTGCAGTGACAGCCCTTTACATGCTGCAGTCACATAGACTGCAGCATGTAAAGGGTTAACACAGCAGAGATCGGAGGTTTTCTCTGATCTCTGCTGTAAGAGCTGGTACCTAGCTGTCCTCTGACAGCTAACAACCAGCTCTCCCTGCCACAGAGACCATCGGCTTGCTTCTGACAAGCCTATGGTCTCTATGGCAACCTGTAAACAAACCAGTGCATGAGATTGCCGGCATATCGGCAATATCTTCTGCTGGTTTTTCAAAGCCCTTGCACTGCTCTGTGTGGGTCTGTGCAGGCAGAGCACACTGTCACAGCTTGTGGCATTGTGCTCTGCAGCTCCCATAGTGATACATAGCCCGGAAATCTTCCGGGCTATGTTGCTATGAGCAGTGGAGCTCGTCCCGGAAAATTTCCGGGCGTGCCACTCAAGGGGTTAATAGATCTGACTTCTATAACAGTCATACCAAAAATATTTATTTGTTGATTTATCTTTTAAATTAAAAATGGGAAAAATGTTTTTATTTTTTGCAATAATTTTAAGATTTTTTTCATTTGTTGTCACATTTTTTAAGTCCCCACAGGGGCTTGAGTTAGTAATTCCTCTGCCCCCTTTGAGACCTCAGAATTGACATCGACATCCAAATAGTTAACGGCTGCAAATGGAATTATTTCCAATTGTGGCAATTCCTGCCAAATGTAGGTTGTCAATGACAACTGATCCCCGCTGTTCATGTAGTGGGCTTGGCTCCTGGGCCCACTCTATACACCCCTTGTTGACTTTTCAAGGGGTTAATGATTCTCAAACGTATAGGCAAGTTCTCCTTAAATGGTTACCCAGCGAGAGGAAAGCTTATGTAATCCATTCTGAGCCCAGAGATGTTGGCACCTCTACTTCCTGCCCACTTCCATGTTGCATCAACCACTCATTGTTGGCAACAACATCGCAGTAAGCTGTCTGGCAATGTTCTGAAATTTCAATAACCAAGCCAAATGCTTCTCTGTCATGGCCTTTGCAAAAATAGAGAAAAAGGTTAGCTTTTTTATTGAAAACAGCCAATCTGATAGCCTCCTGTGATTATGTTGCTAACAACGAGAGGTAGGAAGAAGAATGCATACCACCTTGTCCAATCTTAGAACGAGGCTAGAAGTGAAGGGGCTGCCACAACTTGACCTGGACTGGGTTGGGTAAATTTTTCCCTCCCAGATAACCACTTTCATCTTTGCTGACAACTATGATTCTCTTTGCCACTTATTGTAAAATAAAAATGTATATTCTTAGATTAATAATTTGGTAAATTGATTATGAAAAGTACATTTTTTTTTTAAATAACTTAATGCATCTGCAGCTTTTCTAGTGTATATATTTTAGTATAAGACATTTCCTTCCTGTCCTTCCTTTGTTCACTGGATGTTTTTTGTGTCAATGATTGTCCTGTGAAAAAATTAAATTATTTTAATTAAGGGTCACTCACTGTATTGTATGAAATTTACAAACTACATTTATTTTCTTTATTATCATAACCATTTGTAATTTAAAATATTTAGTTACCGTATATACCGGCGTATAAGGCGACGGGGCGTATAAGACGACCCCCCAACTGTCACCTTATACGCCGGTATTCAGTGGTGAAAAAAAAAAAAATTCATTACTCACCTCCCACGGCGTCCTGTCGCGCTCCGGCAGGATGTCGCTCGCTCCGGGAGGCTGTCGCTGGCTCCTCGTCCCCGCCGCAGCATAGCTTTCTGAATGCGGGGCTTGAAATCCCCGCTTCCAGAAAGCTAATACACACGCCGGCAGCCATGACATCATTGAATGGCTGTGATTGGCTAAAGCGCACGTGGCTTCAGCCAATCACACTATTCAATGACATCATTGAATGGGTGTGATTGCTAACACGTGCGCCTTCAGCCAATCACAGCCATTCAATGCTGTCATGGCTGCCGGCGTGTGTACTAGCTTTCTGGAAGCGGGGATTTCAAGCCCCGCATTCAGAAAGCTATGCTGCGGCGGGGACGAGGAGCCAGCGACAGCTTCCCGGAGCGAGCGACATCCCGCCGGAGCGCGACAGGACGCCGTGGGAGGTGAGTAATGAATTTATTTTTTTTTACACTTTTTTTTTTTTTTGTATTACCGGCGCATAAGACGACCCCCGACTGCAGAGCAGATTTTTCGGGGTTCAAAAGTCGTCTTATACGCCGGTATATACGGTATATTCTGATGTCCAACAGGACTAACTGGGATGGGTAGAATTTACTTCTTTTTTTTGCAGTGGAGTTGACAAATAAAGGCAATTAAGGGACAATTAGCTAAATGAACCTTAGTCACTTTCCAAGTTAAAGATTCATGGGTTGGTTAGCAAGGGAATATGTCCAGTGCAGTCATCAATAAAGTCAATTTATACAAGTAGAGTAGATTATAAGTAGAGGTATTGGGTCACTGTATATTATTAATAATATTTTTTAAATTTGTGAAAAAAGAGTCTATGCAATATATGCTACATATTGAGCCGTGATAATAATGAAATATTCCATTTGGTTTTCTACTGTGCCCTACTGTTAAGTAAAATGACAAAGTAACCTATTGTACAGAGCCTTTTCGAAAGTGTTTACTTCCTTAATAAGTTAATTGATTTGTTGAAGTTACAAATGATATGTATGCAGATTGTTCTAGATAGTATTTTTTATTGCAAATTCTAAAGAACATTTCTCAAAAAGACTGTTTTGGCATATGGACATCATAGGAAGGGCCCCTCTGCTCCAGACCCCTCTATGCACTAAAAGAGACCTTTTTGTGTTGAGTCACAGTGCAGAGATAGTGCTAAGCAGAGTGAGCTAGAAGTGCTGCTGATGCTGGGCCTGAGGGAGCTGAGTAGCTACTGCCTGTGAGGGGAAACTGCTGCCAAGAACATGCAGTGACCAGAGACTGCCTGGTGTCTGGAACCAAGAGAAAACCACTGTTGTGTCTCCAGACTAGAATGATACCTGGGAAGTGACAAGGACCTATGAAAATCATGGTGGAGGAGCACTCGTGACCTTGAACTAGCCTTGGTTAATCAAAGTGAGTACTCCCATGCAACATATTGTAAGTGAGGCTAGCCTCATTCTGACAATAGGTGTGCACACCAAGGAAAGGGTTATAACTAGTGTGTTAGCAGGTTTGCTACAGAAGATAGGGCTCATATTGTGAACACTTACATTGTGCAAGTTTCTGATAGACTGTGTTATTAAAATATTTATAATTGAATATGCAAACCAGCATTTCTAAGCGACTGTATTGGGGTGATACCCCCTAAGAGGAAGCTGTGTTGCTCTGCCATATATTCCATAAATGGACATTGTGTGAAATGATGCTGATGATAGTTGAGTGTTATTGATATTGTTTTTCTAGAATTATTTCCTATTGTACATAAAGTATTATCCTTAGGATCTGGTTAGCGAAAGGTGATTCTAAGTAAGACGGTTTAATTGCATAACTATTATTGCTATACTACTATTGTTCATTTGTATTTCTGTGTTTATTAATAGATATTGTAGACTTTGGTTAATCCATTTGTTGCATCGTAACCTGACAGTGACCTGCGACACAATAAACTTATGTCTTTGCAAAATATATGAAATGGTCTGTTTCTGGCTCTGCACACACTGACAGCTGCCCAATGTTTGGCGATCAGTGGGGGTCTTGAGCAATGGACCCCTCTAATTAGCTAACGATGACCTATCCTGAGGATAGGTCATCAATAGTTCAGATGTGGACAATCCCTTTCAGGTTGGCTAAATGATGGCTGTGGACTGAAATTTTGAATACGTGTTTTTGTTTTTGTTTTTTTTATTGTATTACAGTCTGGACTTGGCCACTATAGAACATTCACCTTTTTATTGTGCAAGGATTCCTAATTACCTAACTGTTTTTGGACTGCTATTATTCAAATGTCCACTTTCAGCACTAAATAATTCAAAATATATTTTCATCTCTATTTCACATAAACCAAGTATACTTTATAAATAGAGATGAGCGAGCATACTCGTCCGAGCTTGATGCTCGTTCGAGTATTAGGGTGCTCGAGATGCTCGTTACTCGAGACGAGCACCACTCGGTACTCGTCTCGATTAAACGAGCACTGATCATTGAATTCAATGGAGCCGGCAATACAGCCGGCTCTATTGAAAGCAATGGGCTGCCGACGTACGCGGGATGAATTGTCGGGAAGAGCTTAAATATATAAGCCCTTCCTTGCAATTCATCTAGAAATGTGTAAAAATAAAAAATATATATATACTCACCTGGTCCCGGCAGAACGATGTTAGCCCATTGAATTCAATGGAGCCGGCAATACAGCCGACTCCATTGAAAGCAATGGGCTGCCGGCGATCACGGGATAAATTGTCGGGAAGGGGTTAAATATATAAGCCCTTCCCTGCAATTCATCCAGAAATGTGTAAAAATAAAAAATATATATATACTTACCTGGTCCGGCAGACGGAGTTCAGCGCGGCAGGCTGCAGTTCTCCTGAACTGCTCTAAACAGCTGTGAGTAGTATTCAGCAGCCGGGGATTTAAAATCCCCGCCTGCTGAATGAGATGCCTCTGATTGGTCACAGCCTGACCAATCAGAGGCATCCCTCACTCACACCCATTCATGAATTCATGAATGGGTGAGTGAGGGCTGCCTCTGATTGGCTCAGGGGCAGCTCTCAGCTGAATGTCATTCAGCTGAATGTCATGGCTGCTTAATACTACTCACAGCTGTTCAGAGCAGTTCAGGAGAACTGCAGCCTGCCACGCTGAACTCCGTCTGCCGGGACCTGGTAAGTATATATATATTTTTTATTTTTACACATTTCTGGATGAATTGCAGGGAAGGGCTTATATATTTAACCCCTTCCCGACAATTCATCCCGCGATCGCCGGCAGCCCATTGCTTTCAATGGAGTCGGCTGTATTGCAGGCTCCATTGAATTCAATGGGCTAACATTGTTCTGCCGGGACCAGGTAAGTATATATATATTTTTTATTTTTACACATTTCTGGATGAATTGTAGGGAAGGGCTTATATATTTAAGCCCTTCCCGACAATTCATCCCGCGTACGCCGGCAACCCATTGCTTTCAATAGAGCCGGCTGTATTGCCGGCTCCATTGAATTCAATGGGCTAACATCGTTCTTCTCTGCCACAGCTGTTACAGCTGTGGCAGAGGAGAACGATCTTTACGCTGACAGTGGGGGGGGGGGTCTCACTCTTGCCGCTATTGTGGCTTAATAGTGGGACCTGGGAACTTGAGATGCAGCCCAAAATGTAGCTCCTCGCCTGCCCTATTTGTTTCTGTGTCGTTTCCATCACTTTCTTGTGTTTTGCAGATTTTCACAAATGAAAACCTTAGCGAGCATCGGCGATATACAAAAATGCTCGAGTCACCCATTGACTTCAATGGGGTTCGTTACTCGAAACGAACTCTCGAGCATTACTGAAAGTTCGACTCGAGTAACGAGCACTCGAGCATTTTGGTGCTCGCTCATCTCTATTTATAAACAGTTAGCCAAATTACAACAGTGAGAAATGTACTAGCATGTTCACTGTTTGTCAAAAAAATCTTTGGAGTTGTCATTTTGCTACAAAATGTGGCATGTAGTTACATCTCAGGCAGATTTGCAAATGACTAGAGTTGTGGCATGATAAGATGAATGGTCTTATCAACTGAGGACCTAAAAGTGAATCCACCCATGGCCTATAAAAAGGCTCTTAGAATCTTATTGTCTGTAGTGTACCTCTATTTCTACTATGGTAGAGCTTGTTGGCCACTATACATGCGTTCACAACACAATCAAATAAATTTTGCCCAGTTCAGAGTTTAAGACGTGGAACATTATCTGAATGTGAGAAGCTGGATGATTGTATCAACAAATTGCCCACCTTCTGGGCTGTTCTGGCTAGACTGCTAGGGGGTGTTAAGACAAGTGGATGTGTGAGGCCATGCACACAAGGTGACCAGGCTCAGTATGCCTTCAACAGACTATCAGTAGAGAGGATCATCTGATCATGCAATAGGCACAAGCAGCTCAAATTATTTCATTGTCATCCAGAAAAAAGGGCACCATTGTTACAGGTCATTTCCAGGTGCTTGGCTGAAGGACATTTGGCCTCATTGCACCCATTATGTGTGCTGTCTTTGACACGCACCCACCACTGCCGTTGTTTGCAGTGGGTAATTTACAATAAAACTGGACTACTGTGGAGTGGAACCAGGTTGTCTTCACTGATTAATCCAGAATTAGTTTGGGAACTGGTGATGGCTGTGCTTGATTCTGGAGAGCTAAGGGTGAGCGCCTCAATCCTGCCTTTGCTGTTCAGTGGCACATTTCCCTCCACTGCTGGTGTGATGGTCTGGCAGGGCCATTGCATACGACAGTTGTACCCTAGTAGTGGTAATATGGACAATGGCAACTCAGTGATATGTTCAGGACATCCTGCAGCCCAATATGTTGCCTCTCATGGCAGGGCTTCCAAGAGACATTTACTAGTAGGACAATGCTCAGCCACAAATGCAAGGGTATAAAAGGAATACCTGCATAACATTGTCACACTTCAGTGGCCTGTCCAGTTGCCAGGTTTATTACAAACAGAACATGTGTTCAGTTTTCAGTAATAAATTATCTTTTCCTCAGATATTGTAATCACTTAATTCATCAACATTACAATCACACTTATAAAGTTTCATTCAATTCCAACAACTCATTCTGGTGCTTGATATTTTTTGTCATTGAATGTATTTAGCTTTGAGCCTTGTCAAAGTGCTTATGTGTGAGATTCAGTTGACTACCATGTTTGGGTAAACCTGTAGAATGTAGTCTCCAAATATCCCAGCAACATTTTTAAACTAAAGCCTAACTGCATTGTAACATGACTAGAGTTATTCCCAACATCTCACTATCACTGTTCACATTGATGCCTGGGTCTGCAGTAGAGCTATGAGGGTAAGTGTACCAATGCCCCTTGATCACTTATTTCCATTCCACAATTGGCAGCTAAATAACAATGACAAGTTCTGATAACAATGCTGTGCACTAGACCCTGGGCAAAGAAGCTGGTGTTCTAGACAGTAGTAGGGATGACCCTGCACTATGGTCACTACAAATGGGTAGCGGTGCATATTGGAGTTGCAGGTACTATTAGGGATTCTTCTAGACAGAAACATATCAGCATTGCAGTATTTTTTTTAATAGGTATGGACACCATTGGGAGGATTTTTTTTCCACTTAAATGTATTTTGGGTTGACAATAATTATTGCAACATGGTTTAATTAAAAATGTTGCACCTGTAACTTCTACATATTACTGTATATGGATACTGCAATCTAAGTCTCAGTAGGAAATCTGTCAGTGTGTTGAACTACTACTGAGACTAATACTGGGTTCACACATAAAGTTAAATTGAAGGAAAGTGATCAAAAAGCAAGTATATAGTGACTCATGAGTGTTTGCATGATCGCCTTTACAGATGCTGATAATTGTGCATTTATGTTCATTTTTAAGATTGCTTATTGGTTCTGCATCAGGAGTATTTACCCTTCACTCTAGTCTCATCATGATTTTATAATTTTATGGTCATCCCACTCAATTTTCAAGCAACAATACATTTTATGTCAGTATAAAAGATGTTATCAACGACAAACATGCATATTTTCTTCCATTCTTTACTGGCTAGACACAATCACAATGCATGACTATTGTTTATATTTACCAGTGTAACAATTAGCTACATGATAATCAGCCCATGTAAATGAACCATTGTACTGCAGTATTTATACTTAGTGAAATGTATGAGGAGATGCTGGTAGTTCCTTGGCTTTGACCACGCAAGTTGGTATAGAAGATTGAAAGCAATGGGCTGCAGACACCAACTGCAGTGATTTTCGGAGAAGGGCTTGAAATATATGCCTTTCCCTGAAAATCATGCCCAGCTTGTGTAAAACTTTAAAAAAAATGCAGGTGCACGAATTTGCATGCCTATAAAACATGGACATGTAAACACACCACAGGAAAAGATTGGTTCAAATAGACGCGTGGTTTTGTGTGCACATATGCGCGTACAAATACACACTCGTGTGTACAAGACCTTAACAGAATCATGCCTGTCTTCCAGGATCATGTCATGGATGGCGTTTATGGTTTCTGGAACAGTTGCCACTGGAAGTCTCCAAGAATGATTTTCATGATCAGTGTTGAGATGCCTGGTTTTAAAATTGTCTCCCCTATTTTATACTTTGGAGTATAAAGGGCATTTTGTCACCTAATGTTTGCACCTTGTCACAGTGAATGTCTTCGGCCGGCACTCCTTTCAGAAACAGAAAGTTCATCACTGCTCTGATCTCCTTTGCAGTGAAATCTGCTGCAGACTCCACATGTTTTCAAACCTACACTACCGTTCAAAAGTTTGGGGTCACCCAAACAATTTTGTGTTTTCCATGAAAAGTCACACTTATTCACCACCATGCGTTGTGAAATGAATAGAAAATAGAGTCAAGACATTGACAAGGTTAGAAATAATGATTTGTATTTGAAATAACATTGTTTTTACATCAAACTTTGCTTTCGTCCAAGAATCCTCCTTTTGCAGCAATTACAGCATTGCACACCTTTGACATTCTAGCTGTTAATTTGTTGAGGTAAGCTTGAGAAATTGCACCCCACGCTTCTAGAAGCATCTCCCACAAGTTGGATTGGTTGGATGGGCACTTCTGGCGTACCATACGGTCAAGCTGCTCCCACAACAGCTCAATGGGGTTCAGATCTGGTGACTGCGCTGGCCACTCCATTACCGATAGAATACCAGCTGCCTGCTTCTGCTGTAAATAGTTCTTGCACAATTTGGAGGTGTGTTTAGGGTCATTGTCCTGTTGTAGGATGAAATTGGTTCCAATCAAGCGCTGTCCACTGGGTATGGCATGGCGTTGCAAAATGGAGTGATAGCCTTCCTTATTCAGAATCCCTTTTACCCTGTACAAATCTCCCACCTTACCAGCACCAAAGCAACCCCAGACCATCACATTACCTCCACCATGCTTAACAGATGGCGTCAGGCATTCTTCCAGCATCTTTTCATTTGTTCTGCGTCTCACAAACGTTCTTCTTTGTGATCCAAACACCTCAAACTTGGATTCATCCGTCCACAACACTTTTTTCCAGTCTTCCTCTGTCCAATGTCTGTGTTCTTTTGCCCATTTTAATCTTTTTCTTTTATTGGCCAGTCTCAGATATGGCTTTTTCTTTGCCACTCTGCCCTGAAGCCCAAAATCCCGCAGCCGCCTCTTCACTGTAGATGTTGACACTGGTGTTTTGCGGGTACTATTTAATGAAGATGCCAGTTGGGTACCTGTGAGGCGTCTGTTTCTCAAACTAGAGACTCTAATGTGCTTATCTTCTTGCTTAGTTGTGCAACGCGGCCTCCCACTTCTTTTTCTACTCTGGTTAGAGCCTGTTTGTGCTGTCCTCTGAAGGGAGTAGTACACATCGTTGTAGGAAATCTTCAATTTCTTAGCAATTTCTCGCATGGAATAGCCTTCATTTCTAAGAACAAGAATAGACTGTCGAGTTTCAGATGAAAGTTCTCTTTTTCTGGCCATTTTGAGTGTTTAATTGACCCCACAAATGTGATGCTCCAGAAACTCAATCTGCTCACAGGAAGGTCAGTTTTGTAGCTTCTGTAACGAGCTAGACTGTTTTCAGATGTGTGAACATGATTGCACAAGGGTTTTCTAATCATCAATTAGCCTTCTGAGCCAATGAGCAAACACATTGTACCATTAGAACACTGGAGTGACAGTTGCTGGAAATGGGCCTCTATACACCTTTGTAGATATTGCACAAAAAAACAGGCATTTGCAGCTAGAATAGTCATTTACCACATTAGCAATGTATAGAGTGCATTTGTTTAAAGTTAGGACTAGTTTAAAGTTATCTTCATTGAAAAGTACAGTGCTTTTCCTTCAAAAATAAGGACATTTCAATGTGACCCCAAACTTTTGAACGGTAGTGTACATAACATACAAAATCGCACACAAGATTATTCCCAAATTTGCTCACAAAGTATTGAGCTTTCAAATGATAGAACTTACATTGATGTGAAAATAAATGAAGATCAAAAAGTCAAGTAATTATTAGCACGCCCTCGTAAAAGCTCAAAAAGACAAATGATTAATATGATTTTTTTTAATGATTTTCAGCCCAATATGCATACATTAAATTTTTTAAACATTGCCCCTCAAAAGGTACCCATAGCCTTTAAGTTTAAAAAATGATTTTAGAAAAGAGCATTGTCATTTTACTCCTTCAACAACAAAGGTAAGTCCTGATTTTTTTAAGTTTTGAGCGGACAGCTTCATTTAATAAACATCTGACTAAAATTATTGAAGAGTATAGTCTGTATCATCTTGCAACCATTTAGTCAGCTTAAAGGGGTTGTCTCGCGCCGAAACGGGTTTTTTTTTTTGCCATAGGCCCCCGTTCGGCGCAGGGCAAACCCAAGGGATGTGTTAAAAAAAAAATATATATATATATATTACTTACCCAAATCCCCGCTCTGCGACTTCTTCTTTCTTCCTACTTCTTCCTTCACCAAGATGGCCGCCGGGATCTTCACCCACGATGCACCGCGGGTCTTCTCCCATGGTGCACTGTGTGCTCTGTGTGGTCCATTGCCGATTCCAGCCTCCTGATTGGCTGGAATCGGCACACGTGACGGGGCGGAGCTACGATGACCAGCTCTCCGGCACGAGCAGCCCCATTCACCAAGCAGAAGACCGGACTGCGCAAGCGCGACTAAAAACGCCAAAAGACAGCGAAATTAGACGGAGCCATGGAAACGGGTACGCTAGCAACGGAGCAGGTAAGTGAATAACTTCTGTATGGCTCATATTTAATGCATGATGTATATTACAAAGTGCATTAATATGGCCATACAGAAGTGCATAACCCCACTTGCTTTCGCGAGACAACCCCTTTAAGTCTAGTTATGTCTAAAGCAAATTATATTAAATATCCATTGTTACAATGAGACTATGAACTATAACTTTTTATAAATTAAATCCAAAGCTTATAACATTGAGATCAAAACTTATTTAAAGTCCATAAATCCAAACCAGTGGATAACTGAGTAAAAAAGTTAACGCTAGAAAATTTTGTTATTATTCTATTCTACCATTGGCTCCCGAGAATGCCTTATAAATAGAGATAAGCGAGCACCAAAATGCTCGAGTGCTCGTTACTCGAGTCGAACTTTCAGTGATGCTCGAGAGTTCGTTTCGAGTAACGAACCCCATTGAAGTCAATGGGCGACTCGAGCATTTTTGTATATCGCCGATGCTCGCTAAGGTTTTCATTTGTGAAAACCTGGGAAATTCAACAAAATGATGGGAGCGACACAGAAACGGATAGGGCAGGCAAGGGGCTACATGTTGGGCTGCATCTCAAGTTCCCAGGTCCCACTATTAAGCCACAATAGTGGCAAGAGTGAGACCCCCCCCCCCCCCAGCACTGTCAGCGTAAAGATCGTTCTCCTCTGCCAAAGCTGTAACAGCTGTGGAAGAGAAGAACGATGTTAGCCCATTGAATTCAATGGAGCCGGCAATACAGCCGGCTCCATTGAAAGCAATGGGCTGCCGGCGATCGTGGGATGAATTGTCGGGAAGGGCTTAAATATATAAGCCCTTCCCTGCAATTCATCCAGAAATGTGAAAAAATAAAAAAAAAAATATACTCACCTAGTCCCGGCAGACGGAGTTCAGCGCGGCCGGCTGCAGTCCTCCTGAACTGCTCTGAACAGCTGTGAGTAGTATTCAGCAGCCGGGGATTTAAAATCCCTGCCTGCTGAATGAGCTGCCTCTGATTGGTAAGGCTGGGACCAATCAGAGGCAGATCTCACTCACACCCATTCATGAATTCATGAATGGGTGAGTGAGTGCTGCCTCTGATTGGCTCAGGGGCAGCTCTCAGCTGAATGTCATTCAGCTGAATGTCATTCAGCTGAGAGCTGCTCCTGAGCCAATCAGAGGCAGCACTCACTCACAGAGGCAGCACTCACTCACCCATTCATGAATTCATGAATGGGTGTGAGTGAGACCTGCCTCTGATTGGCTCAGCGCTGAGCCAATCAGGGGCAGGTCTGACTCATACCCCCTTCACACCCACTGCAGGCTGGCCACGCTGAACTCCGTCTGCTGGGACAAGGTGAGTATATATATATTTTTTTTATTTTTACACATTTCTGGATGAATTGCAGGGAAGGGCTTATATATTTATGCCCTTCCCGACAATTCATCCTGCGATCGCCGGCAGTCCATTGCTTTCAATGGAGCTGGCTGTATTGCCGGCTCCATTGAATTCAATGGGCTAACATCCCGCGATCGCCGGCAGCCCATTGCTTTCTATGGAGCCGGCTGTATTGCCAGCTCCATTAAATTCAATGGTCAGTGATCGTTTAATCGAGACGAGTACCGCGTGGTGCTCGTCTCGAGTAACGAGCATCTCGAGCACCCTAATACTCGAACGAGCATCAAGCTCGGACAAGTATGCTCGCTCATCTCTACTTATAAACATAATCAAAAACAATTGATTTAGCCTTTTATTTGAAAAATATTTTTGTTTAATAAATGTGATAACACATTAACATTTCTGTGATTGGTCAGTTTGAATTTTCAGGCTCTGTTACAAATAAAATACCTATTTTAAACATTTATGGTCAATCATGATGCTTGCAAAAGCACGCATTTAAAAATCTATGCCCATATACCTTTATAACTTGTGAACTCAAGTCTATAGGATTGAATTGATCATGCTGAACAGATAGTAGTCCGAGAGTTACATTGCTCATTGGAACTTCACAGTGACATCTTTATTACGAGGAATCAATCAGTCCTTATCTCACTAGGAAAGCATCCTTGAGCTCTAATGAACTGTTTTTCAATGTTGATCTGCATCTAGACAAGAGCAATTCCCTTACAGCGACTAGAAATTTACGTAAAGCACATGTTTTCCTTATGTCTTAAATAGTATATTTTTCATACTCTACATTTTAACAGAATTTTACAGGATTACAATTTTGATGGCCTATCCGAAAGGTCCCTTTACATGCTTTAAGTAAACAACCAAGTGATCAGCCCATAAAAAACGAGCAATCCTTTGTCAGCTGATTATTTCTTGGCAGGACATCACCCTGCACAAATTAGGAATGTGTTGCCAACAATAATGGAAACAAATGTCCTTATTGATGATCGTAAGTCATGAGTAAGTCATCATGTGGCCATTCATCCCCACTAATTGCCAAGTGATAAAATATTTTTAAATGAGTCCTGCCGGTCTTCTAGAATCATGTCGTGGATGTGTGGAAGCTTCAGCATATGTTAGAAAAATTAAACACAAAACTATAACTTTCACATTCTAACAAATCTTACTTGAAAATCAGCTCATTGATAAAACAATATTTCAAAGAGTTAGTTACTAGAGATGAGCGAACGCGTTCGTCCGAGCTTGATATTCGTGCGAATATTAGGGTGTTCGGGATGTTCGTTATTCGTAACGAACACCATGCGGTGTTCTGGTTACTTTCACTTCCTTCCCTGAGACGTTAGCGCGCTTTTCTGGCCAATTGAAAGACAGGGAAGGCATTACAACTTCCCCCTGCAACGTTTAAGCCCTATACCACCCCCCTGCTGTGAGTGGCTGGCGAGATCAGGTGTTCGCCTAATATAAAAGTCGGCCCCTCCCGCGGCTCGCCTCAGATGCGGTGTGAGTTAGATGAGGGACAGTGCTGTTTATACCGGAGCTGCTGTAGGGAAAGAATTGGTAGTTAGTGTAGGCTTCAAGACCCCCCAAAGGTCCTTATTAGGGCCACTGATAGCTGTGTGTTGGCTGCTGTTAGCAGTGGAATTTTTTTTTTTCTCAAAATCGGCTCTGCAGACCGTTGCACCTGGCATTAGGGACAGAAGTGCTGCATAGGCAGGGAGAGTGTTAGGAGTGAGTGTAGCCTTCAAGAACCTCAACGGTCCTTTCTAGGGCCATATTTATCCGTGTGCAGTACTGTCCAGGCTGCTGTTAGCTGTGCTGCATTTTTTTTTGGGCTTCTCAAAATCGCCTCTGCAGAGCATTCCACCCTCCATTGATACTGCAGGGAAAGAATTGTATAGGCAGGGCCACAACACAGTTATTATTCATAGAATATACGCAGTGCTGCCTTTTGGTGGAAAAACAAGTGGAAACAAATCTATTTGTCCAGCCTGTGTCCGTCCTTACGGGCGGTGGACACGTGTGAGCTGCGTGAAAAACATTGCTAAATCATACGCACCCAGCTACGCTTTACTGCTGGCTTCGCCATTTGCTTTCCTTAATTGGGAAAAAAAATACCTGCTCTGCCAGAGTTATAATAACTCTGCTACCCTCACGTTCTGTGACACATAAGCAGGGACACAGCACAGTTATTACACTTCTCATGTTCATTGAATATACGCAGTGCTGCCTTTTGGTGGGAAAAAACTGAAAACAAATCTATTTGTCCAGCCTCTGTCCCTCCTAACGCCTGTGGACAAGTGTGAGCTGCGTGAAAAACATTGCTAAATCATACGCACCCAGCTACGCTTTACTGCTGGCTTCGCCATTTGCTTTCCTTAATTGGGAAAAAAAATACCTGCTCTGCCAGAGTTATAATAACTCTGCTACCCTCACGTTCTGTGACACATAAGCAGGGACACAGCACAGTTATTACACTTCTCATGTTCATTGAATATACGCAGTGCTGCCTTTTGGTGGGAAAAAACTGAAAACAAATCTATTTGTCCAGCCTCTGTCCGTCCTAACGCCTGTGGACACGTGTGAGCTGCGTGAAAAACATTGCTAAATCATACGCACCCAGCTACGCTTTACTGCTGGCTTCGCCATTTGCTTTCCTTAATTGGGAAAAAAAATACCTGCTCTGCCAGAGTTATAATAACTCTGCTACCCTCACGTTCTGTGACACATAAGCAGGGACACAGCACAGTTATTACACTTAGATTATTCATTCACTAGAGGCAGTGGGGCCTTTCGTTTTCCCAAAAGGGCAAAAATTATATTTGGCCTGCAGTCTTGCGCCAATTTATTTCCTGCCTGTTAAATCAAATCACTGGTAATACAGCATGCTGAGGGGTAGGGGTAGGCCTAGAGGACGTGGACGCGACCGAGGACGCGGAGGGCCAAGTCAGGGTGTGGGCACAGCCCGAGCTCCTGATCCCGGTGTGTCGCAGCCGACTGCTGCGCGATTAGGAGAGAGGCACGTTTCTGGCGTCCCCACATTCATCGCCCAATTAATGGGTCCACGCGGGAGACGGTTATTAGAAAATGAGCAGTGTGAGCAGGTCCTGTCCTGGATGGCAGAAAGTGCTTCGAGCAACCTATCGTCAACACGCAGTTCTGCGCCGTCCACTGCTGCAAATCCGAATCCTCTGTCTGCTGCTCCTCCTTCCTCCCAGCCTCCTCACTCCACTACAATGACACCTGCTCAGGAGCGGGAACACTCCCAGGAACTGTTCTCGGGCCCCTGCTTAGATTGGGCAGCAGCGGTTCCTCTCCCACCAGAGGAGTTTATCGTCACTGATGCCCAACCATTCGAAAGTTCCCGGGGTCCGAGGGAAGAGGCTGGGGACTTCCGCCAACTGTCTCAACAACTTTCTGTGGGTGAGGAGGATGATGACGATCAGACACAGTTGTCTTGCAGTGAGGTAGTAGTAAGGGCAGTAAGTCCAAGGGAGCAGCGCACAGAGGATTCGGAGGAAGAGCAGCAGGACGATGAGGTGACTGACCCCACCTGGTGTGCAACGCTTACTCAGGAGGACAGGTCTTCAGAGGGGGAGTCAAGGGCATCAGCAGGGCAGGTTGCAAGAGGCAGTGCGGTGGCCAGGGGTAGAGGCAGGGCCAGACCGAATAATCCACCAAGTGTTTCCCAAAGCGCCCCCTCGCGCCATGCCACCCTGCAGAGGCCGAGGTGCTCTAAGGTCTGGCAGTTTTTCACAGAGACGCCTGACGACCGACGAACAGTGGTGTGCAACCTTTGTTGCGCAAAGCTCAGCCGGGGAGCCAACACCAACAGCCTCACCACCACCACCATGCGCAGACATATGATGGCCAAGCACCCCACAAGGTGGGACGAAGGCCGTTCACCGCCTCCGGTTTGCACCCCTGCCTCTCCCCCTGTGCCCCAACCTGCCACTGAGATGCAACCCCCCTCTCAGGACACAGGCACTACCGCCTCATGGCCTGCACCCACACCCTCATCTCCGCTGTCCTCGGCCCCATCCAGCAGTGTAGTTCAGCGCACCGTTCAGCCGTCGCTTGCGCAAGTGTTCGAGCGCAAGCGCAAGTACGCCGCCACGCACCCGCACGCTCAAACGTTAACCGTCCGCATAGCAAAATTCATCAGCCTTGAGATGCTGCCGTATAGGGTTGTGGAAACTGAGTCCTTCAAAAGTATCATGGAGGCGGCGGCCCCGCGCTACTCAGTTCCCAGTCGCCACTACTTTTCCCGATGTGCCGTCCCAGCCCTGCACGACCACGTCTCCCGCAACATTGTGCGCGCCCTCACCAACGCGGTTACTGCCACGGTCCACTTAACTACGGACACGTGGACAAGCACAGGCGGGCAGGGCCACTACATCTCCCTGACGGCACATTGTGTGAATTTAGTGGAGGCTGGGACAGAGTCAGAGCCTGGGACCGCTCACGTCCTACCCACCCCCAGAATTGCGGGCCCCAGCTCGGTGCTGGTATCTGCGGAGGTGTATGCTTCCTCCACTAAAGCACCCTCCTCCTCCTCCTCCTCCTCCTCTGTCTCGCAATCAAGATGTGTTAGCAGCAGCATGTCGCCAGCAGTCGGTGTCGCGCGGTGTGGCAGCACAGCGGTGGGCAAGCGTCAGCAGGCCGTGCTGAAACTACTCAGCTTAGGCGATAAGAGGCACACGGCCCACGAACTGCTGCAGGGTCTGACACAGCAGACCGACCGCTGGCTTGCGCCGCTGAGCCTCCAACCGGGCATGGTCGTGTGTGACAACGGGCGTAACCTGGTGGCGGCTCTGCAGCTTGGCAGCCTCACGCACGTGCCATGCCTGGCCCACGTCTTTAATTTGGTGGTTCAGCGGTTTCTGAAAAGCTACCCACGCTTGTCAGACCTGCTCGTAAAGGCGCGCCGGCTCTGCGCACATTTCCGCAAGTCCCACACGGACGCTGCCACCCTGCGCACCCTGCAACATCACTTTAAGCTGCCAGTGCACCGACTGCTGTGCGACGTGCCCACACGGTGGAACTCTACGCTCCACATGTTGGCCAGGCTCTATGAACAACGGAGAGCTATAGTCGAATACCAACTCCAACATGGGCGGCGCAGTGGGAGTCAGCCTCCTCAATTCCTTTCAGAAGAGTGGGCTTGGTTGGCAGACATCTGCCATGTCCTTGGTAATTTTGAGGAGTCTACCCAGGTGGTGAGCGGCGATGCTACAATCATTAGCGTCACCATTCCTCTGCTATGCATCTTGAGAAATTCCCTGCAAACCATAAAGGCAGCTGCTTTGCGCTCGGAAACGGGGGCGGGGGAAGACAGTATGCCGCTGGATAGTCAGGGCACCCTCCTGTCTATTTCTCAGCGCGTACAGGAGGAGGAGGAGGAGCATGAAGAGGATGAGGAGGAGGGGGAAGAGACAGCTTGGGCCGCTGCTGACGGTACACCGGCTGATTGCCTGTCATCCTTTCAGCGTGTATGGCCTGAGGAGGAGGAGGAGGAGGAGGAGGATCCTGAAAGTGATCTTCCTAGTGAAGACAGCCATGTGTTGCGTACAGGTACCCTGGCACACATGGCTGACTTCATGTTAGGATGCCTTTCTCGTGACCCTCGCGTTGCACGCATTCTGGCCACTACGGATTACTGGGTGTACACACTGCTCGATCCACGGTATAAGGAGAACCTGCCCACTCTGATTCCCGAAGAGGAAAGGGGTTCGAGAGTGTTGCTATACCACAGGACCCTTGCGGACAAGCTGATGGTAAAATTCCCAGCCGACAGCGCTAGTGGCAGAAGGCGCAGTACCGAGGGCAAGGTAGCAGGGGATGTGCGTAGATCGAGCAGCATGTACATCCCAGGCAGTGCAACAGTCTTTAAGGGCCTGGCCAGCTTTATGGCTCCCCACCAAGACTGTGTCACCGCTCCCCAGTCACGGCTGAGTCGGCGGGAGCACTGTAAAAGGATGGTGAGGGAGTACGTAGCGGATCGCACGACCATCCTTGGTGACGCCTCTGCCCCCTACAACTACTGGGTGTCGAAGCTGGACATGTGGCCTGAACTAGCGCTGTATGCCCTGGAGGTGCTTGCTTGTCCTGCGGCTAGCGTGTTGTCGGAGGGGGTGTTTAGTGCGGCTGGGGGAATCATCACAGATAAGCGTAGCCGCTTGTCAACCGACAGTGCCGACAGGCTAACACTCATCAAGATGAACAAAGGCTGGATTTCGCCAGACTTCTGTTCTCCACCAGCGGACAGCAGCGATACGTAAGCAATACGTAGGCTGCACCCGCGGATGGAAGCTACGTTCTCTCTCACCATCCAAAACGGGGACATTTCTGCTTCATCAATCTGTGTCTAATATTCCTCCTCCTCCTCCTCCTGCTCCTCCTCCTGAAACCTCACGTAATCACGCTGAACGGGCAATTTTTCTTAGGGCCACAAGGCTCACTCAAATAATTTTTCAGAACAATTTTTATAAGTTTCAATGCGCTTAAAAGCATTGGAACTTTAACTTGAACCAATTTTTCGTTACACTGGGCTGCCTCCAGGCCTAGTTACCACTTAAGCCACATTAACCAAAGCGATTAATGGGTTTCACCTGCCCTCTTGGCTGGCCATGGCCAATTTTTGGGATGTACATTAGTACTGTTGATACAGCAATTTTTGTGGGCCCTCGCCTACAGTGTAATCAAATTAATTTTTAGCCCACCTGCATTACAGCTGACGTTACCTCAGCTGTGTTGGGCAATGCAATGGGATATTTTTGTGTACCGCCGGTGGGTTCCAGGGAGCCACCCATGCTGTAGGTGCACACTGAGTTTTTAATACATCTGTACACTTCTAAAGAACCCCAGTCTGACTGGGGCATGCAGTGTGGGCCGAAGCCCACCTGTATTACGCACGACATTACTACCTCAGCTGTGTTGGGCAATGCAATGGGATATTTCTATGTACCGCCGGTGGCTTCCTGGCACCCACCCAGGCAGTGGGTCCACAGGGAGTTTAACCTACATGTGTCCACTTGTAAAGAACCCCAGTCTGACTGGGGCATGCAGTGTGGGCCGAAGCCCACCTGCATTAACCCTTTCCAGTCCACTGTGTGACCTGTGAAGACATTAGGGTTTAAGGCTGTACAGCTCCGTTGTTGGTAGACGTCCATCGGGGTTCTCTTACTGTATATTGCCAGCCTCTCTGCTGTCGGAGCCTATCCTACGTGTCAGCTCATGCAGTACTGGCTTTAGCCAGCATATAGCGCCGTTGTATAACGGCAGAAAAAGAGTAAGCCCCCTAGGAAAACCATATACAAATTGGATTGGAAAGGGTTAAGCACAACATTACTACCTCAGCTGTGTTGGGCAATGCAATGGGATATTTCTGTGTACCGCCGGTGGGTTCCAGGGAGCCACCCATGCTGTGGGTCGACAGGGACTTCACAATAGGGAGTTGTACCTGCCTGTGTCTATGAATTAAAAAGCCCGGTCTGACTGGGGCATGCAGACACCTTGACAGAATGAATAGTGTGTGGCACATAGGTTCCCCATTGCTATGCCCACGTGTGCAGCTCCTGATGGCGGTGGCACAGGATTCTATTTCTCATTGCTTCTGTACAGCATTGTGGGCTATCGCTCCGCCACTTTTAAAGAGGGTCGCTGCCTAGCCGTGCCAACCTCTGCAGTGTGTGCCTGCGGTCCCTCGTCATGGCAGACGCACTTCTAAATAGACATGAGTGTGGTGTGGCATGAGGGCAGCTGAAGGCTGCGCAGGGACACTTTGGTGTGCGCTGTGGGGGGGAGAGGGGGGCGGTTCGGCAGCATGTAACCCAGGAGAAGTGGCAGTGGAGTGTCATGCAGGCAGTGATTGTGCTTTGTTGGAGGTAGTGTGGTGCTTAGCAAAGGTATGCCATGCTAATGAGGGCTTTTCAGAAGTAAAAGTTGTTGGGAGGGGGGGGGGCCCACTCTTGCCGGTATTGTGGCTTAATAGTGGGACCTGTGAACTTGAGATGCAGCCCAACACGTAGCCCCTCGCCTGCCCTATCCGTTGCTGTGTCGTTCCCATCACTTTCCTGAATTGCCCAGATTTTCACACATGAAAACCTTAGCGAGCATCGGCGAAATACAAAAATGTTCTGGTCGCCCATTGACTTCAATGGGGTTCGTTGTTCGAAACGAACCCTCGAGCATCACGGGAAGTTCGTTCCGAATAACGAACACCCGAACATTTTGGTGTTCGCTCATCTCTATTAGTTACCCTAAAATAGATCTGATATGTTGGTTATACATACTGCATGTGTTACAGAACATTATAATCACCCTTCATCTATTGCTTGGAGGATTAACCATGTGTACTGCACTCTCTTAAATATGTTGAACAATTAAAACAGATCCTGCATTAGTTTTTTTTTATTTAATTGCAATAATAATAAATCTAGTGATTGAATAATTTAACACCCACATAAAGCATTTAATAGGGGTCTAGCAACTAAAGACTAAAGAATGAAAAAAATAGCTTTACTTCTAATCACAAAATCAATTCTGTAGCTCAGTCAACTCAACAAGGCCCCTTTTACTCAACTAAAGCCCAACTAAGTAATCTGAATCACCAACTGCATTTACTTTATTTAGATCAATATCATTTAGCAATGCACAAACTAAGGGCTTCTTATTAAGATCACAATAACAAAGCAAGTTCCCTACTTTAAAACAGACTTCACTAAAACCAGAATTCCTTTAATTTTTGAATTCTTTAAGGGAAAAAATGTCAACCCTCAAAATGTTTCAAACTCTATTGCATACTTTTAGTCTTTATTTTATAGAAGAAAAGAGGTTTTCACCAAGCAACCATATTAAACTACAAATAAAGATTTCCCTAACTTGGTTCAACTCCCCACTATATCACTGAGCCAATTATCTACTTTGTCAGCTGATATTGCTCTTAGGGCCTATTTAGTATTTAGACACAATGATTATTGCTCAACAATCGCTCAAAGCCATCTTTTGAACGATAATCATTGCGTCTAACTGCACTGACATTGTGCAGTTTTCATTAAACCATTGCTTATCATTGTCTTTCAGCGTGCTAAAAGACAGTGATAAGTCTTATCAGGGATTCACAGGGGGATACAGCTGATACTATTGTTTCAGCTGTATCCCGCTCCCTGATGACAGGCAGGATATGAAGAACAAAGCTATCCAGCTGCGTTCTCTATACCCCGCATGGAGCGCTTGGCTGTATAACAGCCGGGCGCTCCGTGCAGAAAGTAGCTGGATGCAGAAGACAAGCGGGGCTACCCTGCTTGTCTTCTGCATCCCCCACTCAGAGCGCTCGGCTGTGTTCGAAGCAGGGAACAGCTGGATGCAGAAGGCAAGCAGGGAGACCCCGCTGGTCTTCTGCATCCTCCACTGGGAGCGCTCGGCTGTATGACAGCCGGGCGCTCTCAGCGGGGAACAGCTGGATGCAGAGAACAAGCGCCCCCTCCCCCCCTTGTTCTCTGCATCCTCCAAAGTGCAAGGTGATTGCTCAACGTTTAAGCGATTCACTTGCGATGTAAATGACACAATGATTATCGCTCAAAAGACATCTTTTGAATGATAATCGTTGTGTCTAAATGGGCCTTCACTGAAATAAAAGAAACTATTGACTCAGTATCCCTTAATGTTAACAAAGGCCCCAGTTCTGATGGCTCATCTAACAACTATTATAAACAATAATTCATTCCTAGCCGCTCATTTATTAAAACTATTTAAAAAAGCCAAAGCATCAAGCCTTTTCCTAGTGAGATTGTATCTGCTACAATAATAACTTTTGGCAAACCTGGGAAACTGGAGGACCACACATGCAACTTCCATCAAATTCCCTGCCTCAAGACCAACCTCAATATATATGCTGATTAAATCAGCCAGCAGATTACCACAAATTCTCCATATATATACATATCACTTTTTCTGCTTCTTTCTCTTGATGTGAAGGAGACATTTTACTGAATACATTGGGGCTACCTAGCAGCAGTATTGCCTAGGTTTGGTATCTCATGAGAAGCTAAGCCAGCCCTTATGTCTCCATAAACTTTTCCATTGGCAGCAGTCCTAGGTTCAAGTTACCTTTCTGGGACTTTGCCAATGACAAACAGGACACAGAAGGAGTGTACACTTTTCCCCCTAATTAGACACATTTATACACTCTTCTCAGGCAGTCCATGGTATCATAATTGGTGAAACAAACAAAATTGACCTTTCGGAGATGATCTCATAATGGAAATTGACAGTCTTTATGAATCTCTGACATAAATAGCCCAAATTCTGTATACTACAAAATGAACGCCTCCAAATCTCAAAAATTAAGCATGGGACTTTCACCTGATCAAATTTCCACAATTCCCATTTAGTTAGGCTGAGGGTAATATTTTCTCTTTAGGTGTGTGTGGGGGGAGGGGGGGGTCTATATTTCTTAACCTACTCCTATGCTGCACAAATTTAATTATCTTCCCCTGCTCAAAAGTATATATGATGAACTCCAAGATAATTCTAAAATAGACGTATCCTGGGTTGGCAGAATAGCCTCTATAAAAATTCAGATTTTCCCTAAAACCCTATACCTTTTTAGAAACCTTCTTTTTCCCCTATCAAGCAATTATCTATATAAGCTGTACTGTAAGTGAGAAACTTATGTGAGTTCTGTCTGATATGATATGGATGAAACTATCATTTCAATGAGTTTATACACATGGGCAATTTTTCTTACAGACTAAGAGTCTGACATAGAAAAATCCCAGCATGTTCTTCTTGTTCAAAAATCGACCATTATTTCCTACAGTTGAATGAAAAATTGCATTACAATTGCATGCCATGTGATTTGCATTTGAATGTGATCCATTTTTCTTTCATTTTAACTATTGGAACCACAAGCAATTTCTCCACACAAGTGAAAAATGGGCATGAAAATTGCATGTACAGCGATCAATTGTAATGCATTTTTATAGTCAAAGCACACGCAATCACTGAAAAGCCACTGCTTTATGAGTGCAATATTGGTCTGATTTTCTCAAACTGATATCTTACTTACCCATGTAAACACAGTCTTAATTACAAACTATAGCTACTAATGTCATTTGAAATTCTTCAGTCTGTATGGCCCAAAGTATTCCTAGGGAAATTTCATTATATATTCTAGCATTGAAAACTGGACATCATCAAAAGAGAAATGGAAAGAATTAGTGTGGATCTAATGCTTCCAGTTAGTAAACTGCATTGGACTGGATTTGGGGACTTCAGCTCAGATGACTACACAATTTATTACTCAGGAATAAGGATGGAAAGGAGAAAAGGGGTTGCTATTGTGGCAAACAAAAAGATCACAAGGTGTATAGAGATCCCAAAATACATTAATGATAGGGTCATGTCCATCTGCATTAGAGGAAACTAAACAGGGCCTTCATTCAAGTCTGTGCACCAATATCAGATGCATCAGCGCAGGACATTGAGGACTTCTATGCCCAGGTTCAAAGAGCATTTGATAAAATTCCAAAAAAGGACATTATGTACATCATGGGTGATTTCAACTGCAAAGTCGGAGAAGAGGAGAATGCAGGAATGGTCAGCAAACACAGCCTAGGGAAGAGGAATGAGGCTGGGGACTGCCTTGTGCAGTTTTGCCAAGAGAACAAGTTAGAATCACCAACATCTTATTCACCCAATCAAAATGACGTGTCTACAGATGAACACCCTCAAATGGGCAGTATTGCAACCAAAATCATCTGCCAACAGAAATAGAAAGGTTCAATTTTCTCTACAAAAACACTACCAGGCCCAGATTGTGGGTCCGATCATCAACTCCTCATATCCAAAGTTATGGTTAAGCTATGCAAGCTCAAGCATTCTGCCTTGCAGAGAAAATTTTAAGTCAGCAAGATCCCTGCACAATACATAGTCGAGGTGAGGAACAGGGTTGATTTGCTCAGGCAGGAAAGTGGGAACCCAAATGAACTGTGGGCAGAGATAAAGGGAAACATTACTGAAATCACTTACACATGCCATACAAGAAACCAGTTTTCTGTGGTAGCTGGCTAATTGCAACCACCCTCCAGATTGCTGATAAGAGGAGAGAGGCTAAGACTAAGGGAAAGCTGGATGAGGGGAGGCAACTCAAGGCCAAATTCCAAAGAGAAGCCAGGAAAGACCATAACAACTTCTGATGCATGAGCCTTGAATTTGTCTATATGAAGGGTCACACCAGAGAATTATTTGCCACTGTAAACAGATGAAGAAGATTTTCTCTGTCTGCCGAACATCCATCAAGGACCATGACTGGAATTAAATTAGTTGGACATCGAGAAGAAATGGAAAGAATATATAGAAAGTTGGCAGATGAGGGGAATGCCATTACAGAGTCAGCACCACTGTAGCACAACATGCCCTCTGAACACCAGGGAGATGACTTCTCCAGTAAGAAGGGGAAGGGGAGCGCAGGGCAGGCTAGACAGGACCTAGTGGTGAGGGACTCAATTATAAGGGGGACAGACAGGGCAATTTGCCACAAAGACCGGGATCATCGAATCGTGTGTTGTCTTCCTGGTGCTCAAGTTCGACACATTGTGGATGGGCTTGATATATTGCTGGGAGGGACTGGTGAGGATCCAGCAGTCATGGTGCACCATAACAAAGTTAGAGGTCAATAGACGACTATCAAAAACAATTTCAGGGACCTAGGATCTAAGCTTAGGGCGAGGACCTCCAAGGTAGTTTACTCAGAAAAACTACCTGTACCACGGGCCACACCAGAAAGGCAGCAGGAGATTGGGGAGGTAAATAAGTGCCTGCAGAGTTGGTGTAGGAAGGAGGGGTTCAGGTTCCTGGAGAACTGGGCTTACTTTGCTGTTGGCTACAGACTCTATTGTAGGAACGGGCTGCATCTCATTGGTGAGGGTAAAGCTGTGCTGGAGGGAGAGGATGGATAAAAGGCTGGAGAAGTGTTTAAAGTAGTTACTAGGGGAGGGCAAAAAGAGTAATATGGGGGAAGACAGTTTAGATAGTAACCCGGGACCAAGTAATGGGATTGGGGATCAAGCGGAGGGGAGTGGGATTAGTAGAGTTAGAACTGATAGAACCATAAGTACCATAATGAATCTAAACAATAACAACAACCATATAAATTTTATGGCGATGAATGCAAGAGGTCTGATCAGTAACGTGGGTGAGCTTGAAGCAAGAATGCCTAAAGAAAATTACAATATAGTAATAATAATGAAAACATGGCTTGGTGATAAGTGCGATTTGGCGGTGAATTTACAAGGTTACAATCTCTTCAGAAGAGACTGTGGGAACCAGAAAGCGGTAGGGGGTATGTCTGTATGTTAAATCCTACTTAATGCTGAGGCTAAGAGAAGATATAGGTGTAGGAGATGAACATGTGGAATCTCTGTGGGTAGAAATACAGGGAGGGAAAAATAACAAAATCCTGATAGAGATTTTCTATAGGTCACCAAAAATAAAGGAAGAAACTGAAAACTTATTAATAAGGCAAATAGAAGAGGTGTCAAAACCGCAATGAAGTAATTATCATGGGAGACTTTAGTTATCCAGATATAATATGGGAAGACGAAACCTGCAAATCTCACAAGGGCAATAAGTTCTTGAGAACAATTTAAGATAACTACCTTACCCAAGTTGTATGTGAGCCAACCAGAGAGAGGGTCATCCTGGACTTATTATTAACTAACAAACCGGACAGAATCACGGGGGTGCAGGTTAAGGGACACTTGGGAAATAGGGACCACAATATAATTAATTTCCAGTTGTCATTTAATAGGAAGCTTTATCAGGGAGCGACAAAGAAAACTTTAATAAAGCAAAATTTGATCAGCTCAGGCAACACTAATTGGGACAAGGTCCTGAAAAATAACAGTACATGTGACAAATGGGTGATGATTAAAAACATCCTAATTACCTCATGCGAGCAGTTCCTACCCTTCAAAAACAAAAAAACTACAAGTAGAAGGAAACCAAATTGGCTCATCAAGACCATAAAGGGGGCTACAAGTGAAAAAACTAAAGCGTTTAAATTATTAAAACAAGAAGACAGTGAAGAAGCGCTAAAAACATGCAGGGAAAAAATAAGGAATGTAAGGAAAAGATCCAAACTGCCAAGGTGGAAGCCGAGAGACTGATTACCAAAGAGAGCAAAAATAACCCCAAACTATTTTTCAATTATATAAATGGTAAAAGGATGTGTACTGAAAGCACTGTCCCTTTAACAAATAATGCAGGAGAAATCATAGAAGATGATGGGGGAAAGCCGAATCTATTGACCTGATAGACGGACTGTACAGCAAAATATCGATATTTGCAGACGATATGAAATTATACAAGATGATTAATACAACGGAGGAAAATGTGTAGATGCAAATAGACATAGATAAGCTGAGGCTTGGGTAGAAAAATGACAACGTTCAATATTGATAAATATAAGGTTATGCACATGGGCAGGAGGAACGGATGTCACCAATATACACTAAATGGGATACTGCTAGAGAAAAGTGAGATGTAAAAAAACCTGGGAGTACTAGTTGACTGTAGATTTAACTGGAGCAATCAATGCCAGTCAGCTGCTGCGAAAGCAAATAAAGTCTTGGGGTACATTAAAAGAAGTATAGGGGTGAGGGACGAGAACATTATTCTTCCACTTTATAAGACATTTGTCAGGTCTCACATGGAATACTGTGTACTGTTCTGAAAAACATTGCTCAGGAAAGATGTTTCAGTGCTTGAGGAGGTTCAAAGAAGGGCAAATAAATCAATAAACAGAATGGGATGGCTGGAATACCCAGAGAGGGTATCCAAATTGGGATTATTCACCCTTGGAAAAAGATGGTTATGGGGCGGTCAAATAACTATGTATAAATACATTAGGGGACAATACAAGGATCTCTCTCATGATCTGGTTATACACAGGACTGTGACAGTAACAAGAGGTCATCCTCTACAGTTAGAGGAAAGAAGGTTCCATCACCAACACAAAAGGGGGTTCTTTACTGTAAGAGCAGTGAGACTGTGGAACTCTCTGCCTGAGGACGTGGTGATGGCAAAATTGATAGAGGAGTTTAAGAGAGGACTAGATGCCTTTCTAGAGCACTATGATATTACATGATATAAACATTGAATAGCCAGCGGGGTTGTTAATCCGGGTCTTGGAGTTAGGTAGGAACTTTCAAAATGTTGATCTAGTGATTATTCTGACTGCCATTCTGACTGCCATTATGGAGTCAGGAAGTAACTTTTCTTCCAAAATGGGCTAAATTAGCTTCTGCCTCATTGTTTTTTTTTTGCCTTGCTCTGCTTTCAACAAGTGGGGTGGGGGTGGGGGGTGGAAATTGGCTGAACTAGATGGACATTGTGCTTGGGCAATAACCTTGACTAGGAACTTCTTGATGTTCAAGCTGGATTCTGCAAGGGCAGAGGGACCTGTGACCACACTGCAAACCTGAAGTGGATCATGGAAAAGACAAGAAAGTATCAAAAGAAGCTCTACCTGTGTTTCATTGATCTATACTTTGGACTGCATTGAGTATGATAAGCTTTGGAAAGCACTGAGGGAGGTAGGGGTAGCAGTGCACCTGATCATGTTGATCAGGTCCTTCTACAATCAAGAAGCCACAGTGGGAACCAGATATGGAGATACAGAATGTTTCAAGATAAGAAAGAGCACACGATAAGGTGTTACAGATTACGGGTTGTGGATCCACTGGACCAACCAACTAAACCTAGGCAGGTCCTGGTGTGGCTAGCAGCTGATTCCTCAGATAGAGGGGGCTGTTGCTAGGAAAAGAGAGACTGACTCTTTGCTGCAGAGGGAATGGAAAGCCTCTACTTATAAGCAAGGCAATTACCCTGATAAGGGCAGCCCTGTGCTTGAACCTTGGATCAGCCTATCCCTGATGGAGTAACAAATTCAGGGACTGGCAGCAGACAAAGTAGCACACATATGCAAGAGAGGACAAGGGGCAAACCATAAACAGGAATGGGAACTGACAGAAAACAAATGTAAAAACAGATACAGAGCTCAGACAGCATAAACAGAATCCGGACACAAACTCAGGAATACAGACAGAACTCAGACTGCATTCACAGAACTCTGAGAGCGGGGCAGAACTCAGAAAGCACAGACCGAACTCAGACAGAAGAATGCGAGCAAAGAAAGCTGAGTGTCAGACCCTATCACACATCAATTCGGAGGTCTAGAGGAAGTGCCACAGCTCGCCTTAAATAGAGGAGTAATGCATATTTAATCCCACAGGTGAGCTGAGAGCCAGAGAGCTGGTTAACCATCTCAGTGCTGGAAGAAAGCAGACAGGGAGAGCAGAGCGATGCTTGCAGCTGTCCAGAACCGCACGAGGGTGGCAGACACTAGTAGCGACCTTATACAAGGATGCATCCTCTTGTCTATTTTTCAACCTTTATGCGGAAGTGATCATGAGGCGGTTGGACTTAAATGATAAGGGTATTGGGTTGAAAATAGGTGTAAGAACCATCAGTAATCTAAGATACGCAGACGATGTAACACTGGTAGCAGAGACAGAAAAACATCTGAAGACGCTGATCCTGAAGCTAAATGAAGAAAGTCAGAAAATGGGAATTCACCTTATCATCAAGAAAACAAAGATCAGGACCACTGCCAGCAAGGAAGTCCACATAAGCGTCAATAACAAGAAAATCAAAGTGGTTAATAGTTTCGTATTCATTGGGTCCCTCATCGATCATAATGGCAGCTCGACAGATGAGATAAAACTTTGATTAGCATTGGGGCATAGGGCCATGGTGAGCATGAACCTAAAATGAAAGTTCAATGATCTTTCAATCACCATCAAATGAAGGTTAATCACAGCCATCGTCTTCCTGATTGCAACATATGGCTGTGAGATATGGACATTGAAGATAGCAGACAGAAGAAAAATGGATGCTTTCAAACTGTGGTGTTAGAGAAAAGTCCTACAAATCCCTAGACAGCTACGTTCATGAACAAAGCTGTCCTGAACCGTATCATAACAGAGGTTTTTGTGGAAGGCAAGATCACAAGACAGAGACTCACTTTGGAAACATGATGACAACGAATTTGCTGGAAAATGAGATGCTACTTGGAATGGTCAGTGGTAAAGGGAAACAGAGAAGAAAAAAGACACATTGGCTGGACATCATAAAGATGGACACAGGAATGGAAATACGGCAATTGAAAGCAGGCGTAGAGAATAAAGAAGTTTGGAAAGAACTGGCCTACAGAGTATCCCAGAGTCAGGCATGACTGAATGGATGGAATTAGAATTGGAATAGCAAATAACAAAACTCATAGCTCAAGCGCTGAGCTGTCATTCACTGCAGCAGCCTGTAAACAAACATCCGGAACAAGGACTGAGCAGTGGCATGGGACACAGCAGGGAAAGGTGGGTGTATGCCTATTTGTTGTTTCATGACAGGGAAAGCTGTCATGAAAAAGAGATCTCGGATAATCCCTTTATCTATGCAAGTTGGTCTACATCCCTAGAGCTCCAAAGCAATGGGTAAAACAAAACTACTATTATTGAGAAACTGTGACCTTTCTTTCACAATAATCAAACATTTTATTCCAAACAGAAACCTTTCTAACTGGTATGAGGTTGCCATTTTTATTATGAGTCAAATATGGGAAGGATACCATTTGACCTCCTTCTCAGATATGATGGATATGTTTTGGATTCCTAAAGGAGATTTTTTAAAATATCTCCACTTACACCATTTCATACAAACCTTTTTCTAAACAATCTTTGCCTGCTAAGTCCTCATTTGAATTATACTACTTTAATCCTTCTCACAGGGATAAAGGTTTATCAAAGAATTATCCGGCTATTTCTGATAAACTTCAACCTGATCTCCCACTGTGTTTGGATAAATGGGAAAAAGATTTAGGCTCTTCTTTTGATCAGTCTTCTTGGTTACAGGCCTTTATGGCATGTAACAAATACTCTTGACGTTCAGCACATTTAGAATATACAAGAAAACTCTTATAAAGATTGAATTTTACTCCCCATATACTTTCCCTAATTTACGTTAATACATCTAATCTTTGTTGGCACTGCAATTCAAAGGTTGGAAATATTTTACACATATTTTGGAATTGCTCCATATTACCTCCTATCTGGAATGAGGTTAGATCCTGGCTACTTAATTTTTTATGTTACCAGTCTCTAGCTATATGTTTTCTTAACCTCTTAGTAAACAAGCCTGTTTACGCACTAATGACCTGGCCAAATTTTGGAAATATGACGTGTCACTTTAATATAGAATAACTCCATAAAAGTTTTTAATATCTAAATAATTCTGACATTGTTTTTTCACTGAATTTTGTACTTCAATTAGGTGATAAAAATAGATCGATAGAATTTGTGTATATTTATTAAAAGCGCCAACATTGGGAACATTTAAAATACAATTGTCTTTTTTTCACATTTTCAACTGCAATGTGTCAAATATGTGCAAACGTACTGCACAAATTTTTGCTAAAATATATATTTCCATCTGTGTACTTTATTCTGGAAGCACTTTCGAAAAACTTTAGTTTTTTTTAACCATTTAGGAAACGTACAAATTTAACATTTATTATTACAATTTTGAGGAACATTTTGTTTTCTTACAACAATCCCAAAATTGAAAAGGCTCATGGGCGTTAGAATGATAGATACCACCACAAATTACCTCATAAAAAAAAAACTACTGAGGAGTATCATGAATATTTAGACCCCACAGTTTTTGTTTCAGGAGTAAATGCAATTTAGAGGAGAAAAAATAAAATTTTATATTTTTGCAAATATGTCATTTTAAAGACAGTTTTTTTTTTTGTAGTGCACATGAAAATGAGGATTTGGAGACCAAAAGTGGATACCCCTGTTTGTCCTGTGTTCAGAAACATACCCACTGTGGCGCTAATGTTATGTCTGTATGCACAATGCGGCCCAAAACAAAAGAAGCAGCCATTGGCTTTCAGAACAGAAATTTAGCTTGAAGGTGTTTCAGGCCCCATTGCACACTTGTAAGCCCTTTACCTCATTAGCAGGGATGGGATATAAAAGATGGCGTTCTGTAAACCTTCAAGTAAGCTTGCTGAATTGTGGTTTTCCCACACAGAAGGTGCTTAACAAGCTGCTCTGGAACTGCATGAAAGTGAGTGTTCCCTGGAACGTTTTGTAAATTACGTAGGCATTATAGGTAGTGATCTGAAGAACGTCAGGCTCACATGCGGAATCTGATTGTGGATTCCAGCTGTGAGCCTGCCATGATCCTGCATTCAGCCACGTAATGTACTGCGCATGACCACATACTCACCCAGGTGTCATGCGCAGTACACCTTTTTGTTTTATTTCTATTTCCCGTGCCGATGCTTAGCAATGACGTGGGTATCCACAGCCCATACGCAATGCAACTGTGTATGGGCTGCAGGTAAATGCGCGACAATAAAGAAGAATGGGATCTATGTCGTGGATATCAACTGTAAAATAGAACATGCTATATTCTATTTTCTGCAAGCAGATTACACAATTCTGATCCACTAATGTGAGCGGAATTGTGTAATCCAATGTATTTGATTGATCCACGTTTTACCACAGGTCAAACACTTACATCTGCAATTCCTATTCGGTCATGTGAGACTGGCTTAAGGTGGATAGCTACGTTTTTATACCATTGGATAATGACGATCATGTAACCAGGGACCACTTAACGGGGCTTCCAGCCACTACTCCAGGCTCTCGGCTGCCTTTGAGAGCTAGGAGAAACAACATTTTAAGTTTCTCGGGCCGTCTCCAGCTTCTGCAGATGCGTCCTCCATTTTTTTGGTGGGCACATGCACAGAAGCCAGGTAAGATCTGTGGAGGATGATCACATCAGGGGAAAAATCCGTAAGCCTCTAATAAGAAGTGTCATCTCCTCTCACCGATCGCATAGGTGAGAAGAGATGAAACTTTAACTTTTTTAAAAACTTTTTACGTTAACTCCATTATCTATTGGATAACGGTGATCACATGAACGCTCATCGCAGCCCCTGATGTAAGCTTCAGACTCTTGGCCCCCTTTGGTAGCCGGGAGGAAGGAGAATTTATATTTCTAACTTTGATAGCTAGGAGAAAGAGAATTTATTGGGCCTTCTCTGGATTCTGCGGATGCGTCCTCCACTTTGCCAACGGCGCATGCACAAAAGCCAGGAAAAAGTCCGTGAAGGATGATTGTGTCTGGCTACATTGTTGGAAGCTTTAGGGAAATATTTTCATCTCCCCTCATGGAGATTGGATTCGATCCATGAGGAGAGACGAAACTTTAACTTAAAATTTTTTTTTTTTACTTTTACATGATCGCTGTTATTCATTGGATAATGGCGATCACATGACCCGGCACCTTTCACCACAGCCCCCGCTACATCTGCAGGCTCCTTTTGTTAGCTGGGAACAAGGATATTTAAAATTTACTAGGTAAATCACGGCTTTTCCGTAAGTGTTGACTATTTTGACGAGCATGCTGACGCATGCGGAGAAGCCGTGGAAAGTTCCTTGCAGGACAAAATCATCGAGGACATCACGGAGGACTTAGGTGAGTAGTCATATCCCTTCACAGATCAGATCATTGAGGGGAGATTAAACTTAAAAAAGTTTTTTTTAAACTTTTATATGATTGCTGTTATTAATTGAATAATGGCTATTGCAATGACCGGGGACTGCACACCGTGGCCCCCGATAACAGCTCCAGGTTTCCCAACCCCGGGGCTTTATTCTACATGGCCAGTGTGTTTTTATAGCCCTGTAGAATAAAGCCCAGACACCCAGGATGGGAAAATACATATAGCTGGTCAATGAGGGGGTTAATCTGGGAATGGATTAAATTTCTCACTTGGACAGCAGTGTCCGTTTCCACATATTCGCAATAGCCAAAATGCTTATTGCAAAAAATTGGCGTTAAGTTAAAAATACCCTCCACTACACAATTAATACACTGTACTAGCTATAACTATACAATGGAAGGCACAAGTGCATGTAAGCTATTTAGATTGCAGCTATGGTTATATCATTTTTCCAATGACAATAATAACTGTATGTGTATTATCTTTTTTTTTTTATTTGTGAGGGTTGTGTATAATTTACATACTATCTATGAGTGTTTTTAGACAAAATGATTATCATTTAAAAAATTGTTAAAATAAGCAAAAAAAATGATAATAGTTCAGTCTAAACGCAAACCAATGACCAAACAACGAATGATAATTATGACTTATTTTATGCAGGCAAAAAATTATTGTTGGCTCATTCAGCGCTGTATTATTGGTACACGGAGCTCATTCAGTCCTTCTCATTCACTTATACAGCAAAAGATTGAATGATTCCTCGTTTGTAAAAGCCAACAATTTATATGCCTGTCTAAACAGAGTGCACAAGCAAACAAGCTAACGATGACTTAATTTGTTCGTTCAAATGATAAATCAGGCTTGTCTAAAAGGGCTTTTGATTTTAAGTTTTAAGTTTAACTTTTTTTTGTATTGTTTTCTTATAGTATGATTCCAGTATGAATCCTATTTTTCCTCTATATTTTCTTTCGCTATTTGTGTTATTGTATCTATTTTTATATCTGATCAAATCTTGCTTATTAGGAAAAACAAAGTAAGGAAACTATTGCATCCTGTCTATGCTGTTTAATATGTCCCATCCAAACCGGTTGCGCTGAAGAACAAATGCAAATGCACACCAAATGGTGGGTTAATAGAGATGAGCGAGCACACTCGTCCGAGCTTGATGCTCGTTCGAGCATTAGGGTACTTGAGATGCTCATTATATGAGACGAACACCACACGGTACTCAGGTCAATTGCATTTCCTTCCCCGTATGTTTAGCGCCATTTTCTAGCCAATAAACATGCAGGGAAGGCATTACCACTTCCTGCTGTGACGTGCCAGCCCTATCCCACCCCACAGTAGTGAGTGGCTGGGCCAATCAGGTGACCGTCGAGTACTTAAACTGGTCCTGCCCGCGGCTCGCCTCAGACGCATGCTGGCAGAGGTTAGGGAAAGTGCTGCTGCTTATACAGGGATAGTGTTAGTATAGGATCCTGTCTTCAAGAACCCCAACAGTCCTTCTTAGGGCTACTCTTTAGTGTGCATTACTGTTGTGGCTGGCTGGGAGCAGTAGTGCACCATTTTTTCTTTAAGCATTTCGGGCTGTGCAGGCCATTTTAGCTATAGCATTCTCAGTCTGCAGTGTATTGCGCAGAGTTTAGGGACAGAGCTGTCTATATAGGGAAAGTTATACAGTCCTGATCCTCTGTGCAAGAACCCCAACACTCCTTCTTAGCGCCACATCTCACCGTGTGCTTTACAGTTGTGGCTGGCTGGGAGCAATAGTGCACCAACTTTTGTATTACGCATCTAGGCCTGTTACCAGCCTGTCAGTAAAAGCGTTCTCAGGCTACAGTGCCGTACAACCAGCTCTCACCGTAAAACTGGATTCTAAAATTTCCTAGCCTACTGCAAAGTAGTTCAGTTATACTGTTCTGTGTGTGCAGTGCATAAAGCAGAGTTTAGGGACACAGCCACTTCTATAGGGAACGTTTTACAGTCCTGATCCTCCGTACAAGAACCCCATCACTCTTTCTTAGGGCTACATCTCAGGCCTCGGTCAGACGGGCGTTTTTTCTTGCGATTTGCACATGCGCATGCGTCCGGCGATTTTATAGAACCATTGCTTTGCAATGGTATCGGACACATGAGCGCTTTTTATGCGCTCGTCCAATTAATTATAGAACAGAAATCGCAGATCGCACCTATCTGCGATCTGCAATTCGTGTTCTTGTCTATATGCGCTCAATGGGGCCGGCAGCAGCAGCGCCGACCCCATTAAGAATATATACTAGACAAATCATTCTCCTCTGCCACAGCTGTTACAGCTGTGGCAGAGAAGAATGATGTTTGCCCATTGAGTTCAATGGAGCCGGCAATACAGCCGGCTCCATTGAAAGCAATGGGCTGTCGGCGAGCGTGGGAAGAATTTTCGGGAAGGGCTTAAATATATAAGCCCTTCCCTGAAATTCATCCAAAACTGTGTAAAAAGTAAAAAAAAATATATACTCACCTGGTCCCGGCAGACGGAGTTCAGCCGCGGCCGGCCGGCAGTTCTCCTGAACTGCTGTGAGTAATATTCAGCAGCCGGGGATTTAAAATCCCCGCCTGCTGAATGAGCTGCCTCTGATTGGTCACAGCCCTCACCAATCAGAGGCAGCTCTCACTCACCCATTCATGAATTCATGAATGGGTGAGTGAGTGCTGCCTCTGATTGGTCCCTGCGCTGAGCCAATCAGAGGCAGCACTCACTCACCCATTCATGAATTTATGAATGGGTGAGTGAGAGCTGCCTCTGATTGGTGAGGGCTGTGACCAATCAGAGGCAGCTCATTCAGCAGGCGGGGATTTTAAATCCTCGGCTGCTGAATACTACTCACAGCAGTTCAGGAGAACTGCCGGCCGGCCGCGGCTGAACTCCATCTGCTGGGACAAGGTGAGTATATATATTTTTTTACTTTTTACACAGTTTTGGATGATTTTATTTTTGATTATATTTTTAAGCCCTTCCCGAAAATTCATCATGAGATCTCCTGCAGCCCATTGCTTTCAATGGAGTCGGCTGTATTACCGGCTTCATTGAATTCAATGCGCTGGACAGCGCTGCACTGCTCCGGTGCGTTTCTAATGAAACACGGCTAGGAGCAAATTTTTCGGGCGATTTTTCGGCCCCGGTCACGCGATTTGCGGATGCGCATCCGTCCTGCGATCCGCAAATCGCGGCAAAAAATGCCCGTGTGACCGAGAGCAGTAGTGCACCAACTTTTGTATTACGCTTCTAGGCCTCTTCCCATCCTTTCAGTAACGAGCTCAATGAGCTCTCACCATGAAACTGCACTCTAAAATTTCCTAGCCTACTGCAAAGTAGTTCAGTTATACCATTCTGTGTCTGCAGTGCATTAGACAGAGGTCTCACCGTGAAACAGTATTCTAATATTTCCTGGGCCCCTGCAAACTATTTCAGTTATACCGTTCTATGTCTGCAGTGCATTAGAAAGAGGTCTGACTGCGAAACAGTACTCTAATTAATTTCCTGGGCCACTGCAAAATATTTTAGCTCTGCCACTGTGCAGAGCGTCTCACAATACCCCTTCCTTGGGGGGGTTGAGATAGCCGTAGTTACCAGCACTATCCACTGGCTTTAGAGTCTTCCCCCATGCAATACAGCCTCTCTTATCTACAAGTCTCTGTGAGCAGTAAATAACCCCTAGGTATCAGCGCAAGACAGCGGGTTAATTTTTTTCAAGTCACAGCATAGAGCCTCCGCTATCTACAAGTCTCAATGTGAGTGAATTAGCCACAGTTATCAGCGCTGTACAGTAGGATAATTTATTTGAGCCCTGCTCTATTCTTAATCCGCCATGACGAGGAGTAGGGGTAAGGGTTGAGGACGTGGGTGCGGACACGGGTGTCCAAGTGAGGGTCCGGGCACAGGCCAAGTTCCTGGGCAGGGAGAATCACAGCCGGCTGCTGAGGTATTAGGAGAGAGGCAAGTTTCTAGGCTCCCCAGCTTCATATCACAATTTACGGGTCCGCGTGGTAGACCTTTATTACAAATAGAGTAGTATGAGCAGGTCCTGTCATGGATGGCAGAAAACGCGTCCAGCAATGTATCAACCACCCAGTCTTCTACGCAGTCCATTACTCCCGGCCTAGGGATTGCAACTCTGAATCCTCTGGCTGCTCCTCCTTCCTCCCAGCCTCCTCACTCCATGAAAATGACATATTCTAAGCAGGCAGACTCCCAAGAACTGTTGTCAGGTCCCTGCCATAACTGGGAAAAAACTGTTCCTCTCTCACCTGAGGAGTTTGTTGTGACCGATGCCCAACCTTTGCAAAGTTCCCGGAATCCGGGTGATGAGGCTGGGGACTTGTCTCAAGAGCTTTTTGTGGATGAGGATGATGAGACACAGTTGTCTGTCAGTGAGGTAGTAGTAAGGGCAGTAAGTCCAAGGGAGGAGCGCACAGAGGATTCGGAGGAAGAGCTGCTGGGCAAGGAGGTGACAGACCCCACCTGGTTTGCTAAGCCTACTGAGGACAGTGCTTCAGAGGGGGAGGCAAGTGCAGCAGCAGGACAGGTTGGAAGAGGCAGTGGAGTGGCCAGGGGTAGAGGCAGGGCCAGAGCAAAGAATCCCCCAACTGTTTCCCAAAGCACCCCCTCACGGCAAGCCTCCGTGCAGAGGGCTAAGTGTTCAAAGGTGTGGATGTTTTTTAGTGAGAGCGCGGACGATTGACGAACAGTGGTGTGCAACCTGTGTCGCACCAAGATCAGCCAGGGAGCCACCACTACCAGCCTCACCACCACCAGCATGTGCAGGCATATGATGGCCAAACACTCCGTAAGGTGGGACGAAGGCCATTCACTGCCTCCGGGTCACACCACTGCCTCTTCCCCTGTACCACAACCTGGCACACAGATCCAATCCCCCTCCCAGGACACAGGCACGAGCGCCTCCCAGCCTGCACCCACACCCTCACCTCCACCGTCCTCTACTCCATCCAGCAATGTCTCTCAGCGCAGCGTTCAGCTGTCGCTAACACAAGCGTTGGATTGAAAGTGCAAATACGCCGCCACGCACCCGCATGCACAAGCTTTAAACGGGTACATTACCAAATTAATCAGCCTGGAGATGCTGCCGTACAAACTTGTGGAAACGGAGGCTTTCAAAAACATGATGGCTGCGGCGGTCACACGCTACTTGGTCCCCAGTCGCCACAGACACGTGGACAAGTATTGGCGGCAGGGCCACTATATCTCCCTGACGGCCCATTGGGTGAACTTAGTGGATGCTGGGACCGAGTCAGAGCCTGGGACCGCTCATGCACTACCTACACCCAGAATAGCGGGGCCTACCTCGGTGCTGGTATCTGCAGCGTTTTATGCCACCTCCTCTAAACCTTCCCCCTCCTCCTCCTCCGGCACATCTACCTCTCAATTAAGAAGTGTGAGCACGTTGCCAGCAGTCGGTAGTGCGCAGCAACACAGCGGTGAGCAAGCATCAGCAAGCCATGCTGAAACTAATCAGCTTAGATGACAAGAGGCACACGGCCCCGAGCTGTTGCAGGGTCTGACAGAGCAGACCAACCTCTGGCTTTCGCCGCTGACCCTCAAACCGGGCATGGTCGTGTGTGACAACGGCCATAACCTGGTGGCGGCTCTGCAGCTCGGCAGCCTAACACACGTGCTATGCCTGGCTCATGTCTTCAATCTGGTGGTTCAGCGGTTTCTAAAAAACTACCCCCACTTGTCTGACCTGCTCGGCAAGGTGCTCTGCGTCTGCGCACATTTCCGCAAGTCCACCATGGACGCTGCCACCCTGAGGACACTGCAACATTGGTTTCAGCTGCCAAAACACCAACTGTTGTGCGAAGTGCCCACATGTTGGAATTCTACGCTGCACATGTTGGCCAGGCTGTACGAGCAGCATAGAGCAATAGTGGAATACCAGCTGCAACATGGACAAAGAAGTGGTAGTCCGCCTCCGCAATTCTTTACTAAGGGGTGGGCATGGATGGCAGATATCTGTCAGGTCCTCGGAAATTTTGAGGAGTCTACCCAGATGGTGAGCACCGATGCAGGGGTTCGCCTATACTCTTGCTACATAAATGTTGCTGGGGTCCGCCGATACTCATGCTACAGAAATGTTACAGGGGTTCACTTATACTCTTGCTGCAGAAATGTTACAGGGGTCCGTCTATACTCTGGCTACAGAAATGTTACTGGGGATCGCCTATACACTTTCTACTGAAAGGTTTGAGGGGTCCGCCTATACTCTTGCTACAGAAATGTTACAGGGGTCCGCCTATACTCTTGCTACAGAAATGTTACAGGGGTCCGCCTATACTTTTGCTACAGACATGTTACAGGGGTCCACCTATAGTCTTGCTACATAAATGTTACAGGGGTCTGCCTATACTTTTGCTACAGACATGTTACAGGGGTCCACCTATACTCTTGCTACATAAATGTGATTGGGGTCCGCCTATACTCTTGCTACATAAATGTAACAGGGGTCCGCCTATACTCTTGCTACATAAATGTGATTGGGGTCCACCTATACTCTTGCTACAGAAATGTTATTGGGGTCCGCCTATACACTTGGTACTGAAAGGTTTGAGGGGTTCGCCTATACTCTTGCTACAGAAATGTTACATAGGTCCGCCTATACTGTGGGTGCACAAAGGTTTCCCATTGTGGTGTTCAGCTGCCTGATACATACACAGAATGAAGTGTGGTGGGACACATGCGTTTACCATATCTATTTAACTCACGGCACCTTGGGTCACACAAGGTGGAGGCTGTGACCGAGCCTGACCCAGGGCCCGCTCACATACTTCCCTCACAGAGTTCTGCAGGTCCTACCTCGGTCATGGTTTCTCGGCCTTATTATGCCACCTCCTCCTCCTGCTTGGGGTCTTGGGATCAGCAACATGTATTTCCTCTCGTGTTACCACAGTTATCTGAGACACTGGTTTGAGCCAAACAAAAGGAGCGTTACTGCATTAATGAGACATTCACAGCTGCACTAGCATTCGAGTCTGCTTGAGGCCCACAATTACTGAGGGTGTGGGCAGAGGCCAAGGTCCTAGGGGAAAATAATCAACTGCGCCAGGTATGGCCTGTGGAGCTTCTTTGTGGTTCATCCAGTCTTTGGAGCAATGAAAGCAACCGTTACTGATTTAAAGAGACATTCACAGCTGCACTAGCATCCGATTCCACTTTATTCCCACGATCACTGAGGGTGTGAGCCAAGTCCAAGGTCCTTGGCGGGGTGAAATTGCCTTGTTTGGGCACTCTGATTTCTTTATGTGTAATACCGTCTTTGAGTTTCATGGGCTCGTCTATGCTGTGGGTGCACAAAACCTTCCCATTGCGTTGTTTTACCTGTCTGGCAGAAATGCACTGACTGACTTGGCTAGGGTGCAGACGGCTTTCCAATTGCAGTGTTTTACCTATCTGGCACAAATACACTGAATGACTAGGGCAGAAGTGTTGGCCGAGGTCCTGGGCGGGGTGAAACTCTGCCATGTTTGTGCATTCTA
Organism: Eleutherodactylus coqui; assembly: GCF_035609145.1. Lineage (NCBI taxonomy): Eukaryota > Metazoa > Chordata > Amphibia > Anura > Eleutherodactylidae > Eleutherodactylus > Eleutherodactylus coqui. Next base: position 123,362,761 of record NC_089840.1, on the reverse strand, counting down.
ATTCTTCATGTGTAATACTTTCCTTGGGTTCCAGGGGCTCACCTATGCTGTGGGTGGAGAAAGAATTCCCATTGCGTTGTTTTACCTGGCATGAATACACTGACTGACCAGGGCAAAAATGTGGGCCGAGGCCCTTGGCGGGATGAAACTCTGCCATGATTGGGCACTCTGATTTCCTCATGTGTAATACCATGTTTGAATTCCTTGGGCTCGCCTATGCTGTGGGTGCACAAAGACCTCCCATGGCGGTGTTTTACCTGTCTGGCACAAATATACTGACTAACTAGGGCAGAAATGTAGGCCAAGGCTAAGGTCCTTGGCGGCGTGAAGCTCTGCCATTTTTGGGCACTTTGATTTCTTCCTGTGTAATACCATCTTTGTGCACCGACAGCATAGGCGAGCCCAAGGAACTCAAAGACTTCCTATTGCGGTGTTGAGGTATCTGACACCTACACGGAATGAATTGTGTGGGGACACATGGATTTCCCATTGCTATGTAACTCGTGGCACCTTGGGTCACACAAGGTGGAGGCTGGGACCGAGCCTGACCCTGGGCCCACTCACTTGCTTCTGACACAGAGTATTGCTGCATTGTGGAAATGTGTAGAAGTGCTGGCACCTGAGTCTCCTTTATGCCCACATTTGCGGCTCCTGACAATTTTGTGACGGACGTAGCAACCCTCTGCAGTGTGTGCCTCTGGTTCCGCCTCATCCAGTATGCACTTATAAATGGACATGAGGGTGGTGTGGCTATGAAGCGAGTGGGTGGCATGAGGCCAGCTGAACGCTGCGCAGGAAAATTTTGTGTGCGCTGTGTACGCAGGGTCATACGGAGGGTTGAACAGCAATGCCAGCATGTAACCCGAGAAAAGAGGCAGTGGTGTCACCCGCAGGCAGTGATTGTCCTTGGTTGCAGGTAGTGTGGTGCTTAGCTAAGATGTGCCAGCGCTTGTGCCTTGCTAATGAGGGTTTGTCCCAAGTACATTGTTAGGGGGGTGACCGCCAGGCTCTTGCCTCCATTTTGGCTTAGTAGTGGGACCTGGGAGCCTCAGATGCAGCCATGCATGCTGCCCCTGCCCTTCCTTATCTGTTTCTGTGGTGTTTCCATGACTTTCTGATGTTTTCTGGTGTTTCACAAGTGATCACCTATGCGGAGCATTGGTCCCATACAAAAATGCTCGAGTCCCCCATTGACTTCAATGGGGTTCCTTACTCGAAACGAGCTCTCAAGCATTACGAAAAGTTTGACTCGAGTACCGAGCACTAAAAGCATTTTGGTGCTCGCTCATCTTTAGTGGTTAATAATACAGGCAACCGCAAGAAGGAAAATACTGTCCCTAAATAACCTGTCCCAGGGAAGGGACCTGCCTATATGAAGGTAACCTGCTCTGAGAAGGGCTAATCTGACCACGTACCTAGGCCAATAGCTAACCCTAAGTGGAATAAGAAAAAACACCGCAAACAAGATGTAAAAGATAATAACCGCTGTACTTAGCTTTGAGAAGACTCATGCAAACAGGACTTCCAGCTCAAAGCTCTGACTTCTCTCACAGTCAGAGAAAGACTGTAAATTAAACTGTTCTGGGCTAAGCACCAGGCCAAGCTAAATAGTCCTGACAAATTAGCCACAGGAGAGGCCAAGCACGTGTCACCTAATACCACTCCCACCAGAGCCAGAAGGGAAACATATACAAAACTTGAACCGGATTAGTTAGAAGGGAATCAATTCCAGAACCGCTGCAACAGGAACATTCACATCTGCAACCTCAGATAAAGACTTTATTTTTTTTTCATTTTTGCTTCTACCTCAAACACAGTAACTTTGTACATTTGCATGAACAATTAGTCTCTTAACCCCTGAAGGACATGGCCTATTTTGGGCTTAAGGACGCACACATTTTTGCCAGATTTTCATCTCCATTTTTCAAAAGCCATAACTTTTTTATTTTTCCGTCGACACGGATGTATAAGGGCTTGTTTTTTTGTGTGGCGAACTGTAATTTTTATCGGTGCTATTTTTGGGTACATAGACTATATTGTAAAACATTTTTTTTTTTTTTTTATGACCACAGGGAGAAAAAACGCATCCATTCTGCCATAGATTTTTTTTTTTAAGCGTTAATCATGCAGCATAAATAAAGCAGTACATTTTTTTCTGCATGGAGGTATGATTACAACGATACAAAAATTCAATTTTTTTTAGGTTTTTCCAATTTTCTGCAATAAAAACTAGAGATTAGCGAGCATGCTCGTCCGAGCTTGATGCTTGTTCGAGCATTAGGCTACTCGATGTACTCGTTACTCGAGCCGAGCACCATGTGGTGCTCGAGAAAATTTAATTTCCCTTCCCCGCATGTTTAGCACCATTTTCAGCCAATAAACATGCAGGGAAGGCTTTACCACTTCCTGCTGTGACGTGCCAACCCTGTGCACATCCATAATAGTGATTGGCTGGGCTGATCAGGTGACCTCCGAGTATAAACACCCTGGTCACCTGAGGCTCGCCTCACACGCATGCTGCATGAGCAGAGGGATAGAGCTGCTGCTATAGGGAAAGCATTAATGTAGGGAATAGGTTGCGGTTAGGCAGGGATCCTTGCTTCAAAAACCCAACAGTCCTTTCTAGGACTATTATTACTCTCATTGTGGGCATCAGCATTTTGGCTGGCTGGGACCAGTAGTGTGCACAAATTTTTTCTCAAGCACCACGGCTGTATACTGCACACTGTTACCGGTTTTATGCAGTATACTGCTAGTGGTGTACACGGAGTAGATAGGAAGTAACAACGCCTATCATTTTTCATTTTTTTTTTTTTGTCTGCTGAAAGCGTATGCTATATACCCGTGTTTGGGTGCTGCCAATCTACGCTATCTAACAACAGTATACACACTTTAAATTATTTATGGGCCTGCTGGTAGTGTACAGTATATAACCGCATCTGCCTGCGGTCAATCTCTGCAATCTAGCAACAGTATACACTGGTTCAAATTATTTTGGGCCTGCTGTTAGTGTACAGTATATAACAGCGTCTGCCTGCGGTCAATCTCCACAATCTAACATCAGTATACACTGTTTGTTGTGTCTATTTTGGCCTATAAGCTTACGCAAAAAAACTTGCATAGCATTTAGTCCACTTGCATTATCCAACACGATGAAGACTAGGGATAAGTGTCTAGGTCGAGGACGTGGATGTTCGAATGAGGGTGTGGGCAGAAGCCGAGGTCCTGGGCGGGGTGAAACAGTGCCTGCTGCTGAGGGATTAGTAGAGCGTCATGTATCTCTGCTCCCCAGCTTCATCTCACATTTTGCAGGTCCGTGTGGTAGACCATTATTGAAAGCACAACAGTGCGATCAGGTGCTGACATGGATAGCGGATAACGTGTCCAGTACTTTATCCAACACCTCGTCTTCCTCCGGCTGCTCCTCCTTCCTCCCAGCCTGGTTACTCCAGGAAAAGCAGAGATTCAGAACAGGCATACTCCGAAGAACTGTTCTCGGGTCCCTGACTGAGTTGGAAAAAAACGTTCATCAGCCACATGAGGAGTTTGTCGTAACCGATAAGACTCAGGGTGATGAGGCTAGGGACTTCCAAGTACTGTCTCAAGAGCTATTTGTGGATGATGATGATGAGACACAGTTGTCTGTCAGTGAGGTTGTTGTTAGGGCAGTAAGTCTGAGGGAGGAGCAGACTGAGGATTCAGAGCAAGAGCTGGTGTATGATGAGGTGATTGACCCCACCTGGGTTGCTTAGCCTACTGAAGACAGGGCTTCAGAGGGGGAGGCAAGTGCAGCAGCAGAACAGGTTGGGAGATGCAGTGGGGTAGCCAGGTGGAGAAGCAGGACCACAGGAAATAATCCCCCAACTGTTCCCCACAGCACCTTCTCGCAGCAAGCTCCCATGCAGAGCGTTAGGTGTTCGAAGATTTTTCAATGAGAGCGCAGACGACTGATGAACAGTGGTGTGCAACCTGTGCTGCACCAGGATTAGCAGGGGAGCCACCAGTACCAGCCTCACCACCACCAGCATGCGCAGGCATATGATGTCTAAGCACCCCACGAGGTGGGATGAAAGCCATTCACTGCCTGCTCCCTCTGTGAACCCTTTTAAATGCCTCAATCTACATAGATAGTGGCAGGGAAGGGGTTAACAGCTGGGGGCCGCATCACCGATATTAGTGACAGCTGGCTCCCGCTGACAGATAGCGCAACATCTCTTATGATCCTGCGCTATCCCTATGACGTAAGGGTACGTCCAGTTGCAGGAAGTACTCCGCAGCCATGATGTACCCTTATGTCATATGGAGGGAAGGGGTTAATAAAAAGTATGCATAAAGAAAAGTGAACATTAAAGACTGGATGAGACAGTCTTAAAGGAGTTCTCTCATCTCTGATATTTATGGCATATCCACGGGATATGCCATAAATATCTGAAAGATGTAGGTTCCACTTCTGGGACCTGAAACTTTCTTGAATTTATTCAAGGAAAGACAAAAATAACAATATAATGACATAGTCCAATTAGTGATAAAGCCGACAAATTTACTTCCTTGCCCCATCTGGCGATCCAACAAATCCCTGCATCAAGAATTTAAACTTTACCAGTTATTGTGTTTTTCAAATAGGCTATTTAAGTGAGTATATGACTTTATGACCTTCAGGAACTTTTTTCACTGCATTTGCAAAACTTTATAGAAACACAAAATTAGCTCCTATAAACTCAAAAAGTCATTATAATCTTAGAAAACTACAAAGCAGAGTGAAGCTGAGACTGCGTGCAGGAAAATATAAACTTTCCAGCTACTTCCACTGCTGTTTGTGCACAAAAAGATGAAATGATCACAAGGTGGAAGTAAGTTATAAGAACCGTTTTTTTCATGTGGCATGTTTGTAAGAGCAAATGTTCCTATACGTATATCAATAAAAACTCAATCAAGGTGAGAGCGGCTGTATATCTACTATAAAGTCCTTTCAGTCGGAATGAGCGATAACTTGTTGTTCTGCTGCTAAACGAAAGCAGAAATGAATAAGCCTGGGGAAAGAGAGAAATCTCTGCTCTGTGTGCTACACATGTACCTAAGTGAAGGAACAAATCAGAAAAGAGAGGAATCATATTTAATTCCTCCTATCGTAGTCTGGGGATCTATCATTCATTTGCTATACATCATCCTTCTCCTGAGGAAGTGCTACAAGGATGCAGTGCTGAGAAAAGCAATAGGCTGCCAGTCTGTCTATACCACACTTCGCAGTATAATGCTGCTGGCAGGAAACGGATGCCTTTGATTCATCTTGGGATATATATCCACCAAAGGCAGCTAAAGAGAATATTAGAGAGGCTTTTCTGGCTTTTTTTGTAATCAATTTTCCACAGCAGAGAGGCTCTTGGACCAGACTGAAAGCAGCGTGTTTTAATCAGGAGTAGCTCTCTGAAATGAAACACAATTTCATTTTCTTCTACAGCTAAGGGTTAAATACAGAGGATGGAAATTACAAATTTAGAATTGAAGGTTCTCCCCCACTGGTTGAAAAAGTATATTGTAACCAACAGAAAGTTTACAAGGAAATTCTGCTATATAATTACAAGATACTGTATCAACAAAGTTTTATTTTGACACATTGGTCAGATCTCTCTTCCTGAAAGTAAGGCCAGCTTTCAATGGGTTTGTTCACAGTTCCGTATTTTGTGTGCACATTTCAAAGAGAAATAGAACATGTTTGGATGTTTCTGCGTATTTGTGCACCAAAACTCTTCAAAGAAGCCAATGAGGGCACACAAGGAGATGTGTGAAACACCTTGTAATTGTGCAGGAAAAAGAACACATCTGGAACTCATAAAGACTAACCAGCCATTTCAATCAGGGGGAATACATAGGCTGATAGTTGCCCGAGTGATCACTCAAAAGAGTAGTTATGGGTGACTGTCGACCCCTGTAAAAACCCAACACCCTCAGAAGAAGTGAGTGTAAATCACTCACTTGTCGAATTCACTTGGTTTTTAGTTGGCCCGCCTATGAACAACTGCCTGTGTACTCTGAATAGAGGAAGGTGGCCAGAAGAGACATCCAATGCACTTCACCCCCATTCACCGAACGACTATTGAGACTGAAGCATTTCTGCTTCACCATGTTCTTCCACTTAAAGAACTTGGAAACCCTCTGATTGAAGCAATGTGTGGGCCACCACATGCTGCTCTATCTGACCTTCTTTGGCTAGCTTCTTGTCACTTGGTAACTATAGAAGCATCTTTTTGTGGCGCTTTATCTTCCAGAGTCTTCATCCCAAGCAGTGCAGTATCACACTACTCAACCATAACCAATTGAGTATCACTATTAACATTAATGAACTCATCAGTCATGACTGTTAGGCTCTGTAACATTACTACCTGAACAGCGTTAGACATGTCACTCATATCTCATTAACTGCATCATAACACAACCATCATTTGCAGCACTCTCTTTCTGGTAGCGTTTGCAACTATGTTTGTACTTTGATTCTTGACTGTAAAGAATATAACAGTCTGTTTTGGCAAATCGGCTTTTCCTGGGGCACTTAACATACCATTGGTAGATTTCTCAGAACAAGCTTTTCTTCTTCACACTCATACGCCATCTCCTTCTTCACAGGAAGATTTCCCTCGGCTATTTGCAATTTCACCTACAGGTTCATTTCATTTTTGTTGTGTTTGTCTTTTGGCATGTTCTACAAAGCCAAGTTCCTCCTGTGATATGGATCACCTCTGTTTCCAGTTTCTGCTAGAGTTGAGCGAACATACTCTGTCAAGCTTGATGCTTGTTCGAGTATTAGCGTACTTGATGGTGCTCGTTACTCGAGCGAGCAACAAACCAAGTTCGACCCCACCCCAGTTTTTGGCTCCTTCCCGCTGTGACGTGCCTGTTTTGGCCCCTCCCCGCCGCAGCGCGTGTCAATGGCAATCTTTTGTCGAGAAACAGGGAGAGAGAGAGAGAGAGTAGACTACATTCAGGTCAAACATTTGGTACAAACTTAGGCTGAGCTCACATGGCCGTAAGTGTAAAACGCAGTGGGGCTCCCGCACCAGTTTACAGCTATGAACCCAGCCATGACCCTGCACACCATCACGTAGGGTGGCAAAATTGTACTGAGCATGACCGCATACTCATGCAAGCGTTCATGCGCAGTGCACCTGTTTGGTTTGGGGTTTTTTTTGTTTACATGCCACGCGCTATCGCTTAGCGGTGACTCATATACCGGCAATACATAAGTAATGTAATTACATACGGGCGCATGTATATACCTGATGATAGAGAACAATGGGCACTATTTTGTGTATATGGCAAAATAGAGTATGCTGCATTCTATTTTGTGCTTGTGGATTATGCAATTCCAGTACGCTAATTCCATAACTGCGTAAGGAAATGTAATTGATCGCCTGCAAGCTAGCACATATCACAAGGGTGTGAAGAGACTATGTAAGATGTTCGGCCTTAGTGAAACCGCCCTTAATTGCAGTAAATCAACAGCAATCATAACACAATTTTCACATTGTTGTTACTCTTCATGGTGCACATGAATATATGCAAGTCCCTGACAGTCTGGTCGAAAAATAACATAGACTTTAACCCTGTCTATCATACAGACCTTGTGTCTCAAACACATAGCATAAAGACCATACCCATCCAGGGTATCAATCTAGGGGGTCATCGACCCATTTCAGGTTCCTGGCTTTCTCAGCCAACATCAAGCTTTCAGCAGTGGACCTCTTAGGGCCCTCTCCCAGGGACCTAGTGTCTCAGCATGGATTCTGAGCTCAAAAACTCATGAGCTTTTCTGTACTGCAGCCACAGCTACTCAAATATTGGGTAATTAACTAGGAAAACACCCCTTCTGTGCTGGAGATCCCAAAACCTGATCTGAATCCCCCTGAAGGCCATTTCTGGTACTGTATTCCTAGATTATATATGCTATTATATTATATTATTATAGGTGTTGTTATAGCCATATAGTGGCTTGATGGCTCATAGCCAAGCAACTTAGAAAGTCCTCTTTTAGCTCTAATGTGGCTGGGTTTTACAGACAGTACTAAATCAATCAGCAATTAGAATAACAGGATATGTTTGTCCTGAAAAAAGGGAGAGGGTGTTCAGAATTTCTCAGAACTCAAATGGACACAAAAAAACACTGATGCAAAAACAATTCTGAGAATCATACAAAAGGTCATACTTGCTTACCTGAATGCTTTAAGACACAGGGAAAATGGAACCTTTCTATTAAAGAAAAGAATAGCAGGTGACCATACTTGTTTCAATGGTATATAGATATATACAGGGGAGGTAAAAAAAAATCACATACCAACATGACCGTTTTTTTGGTAAGTTTTGCAGTAAGTGGTAAGGCTTATTAATACAGTAGGAGCCGAGGGTGTCTCCACCATTGTGGTACACTTGTGGGGTGCAGGACAACCTGCAGGATCGAATTGTGGCATCACTGATTGGCTGTAAGCCTGCACAGTGCACTATACGTACCTATGTGGTTGTCACCCTTAAGAAGCCATATTTGTGTGCAAGTTTAACACTACATAGCCCCCAGCCCCAATGTATGGAGGTGTGAGGGGCTGTTCATCAGTATTTTGCACCTGGTCAGCTCCTCCATATGTATTTTGCCTGGTCTGCATGCTGTTGGGAAGCAGTGTTTTCACCTCCCCTATATATATCTATATACCATCGAATCAGTAAGAATGGTCACCTGCTATGTTTTTCTTACCTAAATGATTTACATAATATGTGCCTATGCTAAGACATGTTCTAAATTGCTATATATGAATAACTGTAATATAGATATATGTTAGCTATTTTGACTTCTTTTCTGGAGTAATAAAAGCCTTGACACACATCTAACTCCATTTTCTACTTATTCTCATGACCTTTTTTACTTATTTATCTTTTTGCTACCTGTAGGTACAGCAGACAATTGGTTGCTACTGAAAACCACATCAATTTAACAGGAAACACCACTCTCTGAATTGCTTTCAACCATAGCAGTTCATCACATGTGATTATCTCGCTATTCTTATCCACTACCTCTAGGGGCCTATTTAAGATAATTCCCTTATGTGTAGCAGCGAGTTCACAGTCTACATTCACCTGTGCAGACTGTGTGACACTATCATGGATTATAGGTATGTTATGCACAAAACACAACATGACATTATCCTTATCTCTTGCATATTAAAACAGACAAATGATCACTCCTGAAAGCAGCCATATACATACAGATACAGGAGGGCAGACATGTTCACTACCTCAGCATGCAAACAGACAAATGCCAAATGAGGGAGCCAAATACACTTGTGGAGGACACCAATGGAACAGCCACTCACACAGCCTCCTAATATAGAGGGGGTGGCTGCCTAGTGTATACTCCTACACAGATTAGTAAATGCAGTGTGTCAGGCCTTCTGGTACATGTGGAAGGTTGTGTGAGTGGCTGTCAGATCGGTGTCCTTCACAGGTGTAATTTGCTGCCTCATTTGGCATTTGGCTGCCTGCATGCTGAGGTGGTGCACATGTCTCTCCTCCTTTATCTGTAAGTATATGGTTGTTTTCCGATACCGTTTATCTCTTGCATATTGTGTATTATTTTCATCAGAAACTACTTCATGCAACACATTTTTAAGATTTAATCCATCAGACTTTCAAAGTTCATGCTGAACAACCTTAATATATATTAGAATGGTCTCACAATTTTCAGGACTCTTCTCCTAACAATGCAGCCTCTATAGATGCCATTTAGACCCATCTTGATTTCAATTCAATCATAGTGTGAGACTTCACCCAGTATCAACTCACGGACTTTCTCGTGCAACTTTGCTGGTGTTTCCTTCTGTACAGCAAACTCTGCAGCTGTAGTGTATGGAAGTTGCTGTGCATAAGTTTCTAGATGTTTCTGAATGGTCTATGCTCGTCTTGTGCTTATGTGTTGTCAAGTGTCTTCCATGTGAGTGAATATGATGTGCATTGCATAGCTGCAGCACTGAATGGGTTACTGTCTGGGCTATGTCTGGAAATGTATTTTTTGTATGTCATGGGACCTTGTTTTATATATGTGGTTGCAAGATGCATGCGTGAGTCTTTTGGCTTTTAGCTGTCTGTCTTCTCTGGGCCTTCCTGTCTGTCCTACTGTGGAGTGTGTCTGCACATGGACACCTTTAGTCTGTGTGCAGGAAAGATGGGTTTCTTCTTCCCAAGCCAAAGAATTAAGGAGTGAGAGAGAGAAACCACAAGGATTGCGAGCCCCCACCATGCAGCGCTGCATGTATGTTCAGGCTCTATGCGTGTGTACCGGTAGAAAGTTGGTGAGTGTTAGTAGAAGGGTGTCCGGGAACAGAGATCCACAGATATCGGAGCCTGTGAAAGTCCCTCTGTCCTTCTGTGTTTCCTCCTTGTCACACCTCGTGTCCTCCTGCACCAGTGTCTTGCCGGTGGATGTAAAAACAGTTTTGAACTGTTTCTGGGTTATGTTACAAGTAAAGGGCTTCACCAACCATTCCCAGTTCTGCCTTTATAAAGTCAACTCTCCGTGTGTGGACTCTTTATTACATCATCTAGAATTCCGAAGGATGGAATGGTGGTGTCATATGTGACAAAAGAACTCAAGGCAAACCACTGCTGGGTTACCAAATATAATAGCCTGCCCTCAGCTCCTTGGATGTGTCCCTGGTTACCCTCCAGGTGGGAGACGGTAGAGCCCCGTGAGAAGACCCAAACTCTACCCCACATCTCCTAGGCTGGGGCCCGTTTCTCGGATGCTGCACAGGGTTTTTTTTTCGTCTTCCACAACTGCCAGAATTAAGGAAAGCCTCTTACCAGTATGAACACTATTTTTCAATTCTTTACATTCGATAAGTTCATGCTGTCCAGGTACATAATCAGTCACATAAGTAGAACAATCTAACCAGTTTCTGGAACCATTTCAATGGACAGCAATATATCAGGAAGCATGCTCAACACCTCCTGGTTAGGATGAAAGTTCACCAGTTGTGGGATTCCACCCACCACCAATTCATCATTTCTCATTTCAATTCCTTCAGCCTCCTGACCAGAGGACAATCAGATGCACATTCATCTGTTTTTCTATTTTTTCTCCATCTGCTTCTAGGAGGATGTTTTTAACAATGTTATTATAAAAGTTTTTTTCTAACTTTATATGAGTGCTAAATGAAATCTTGTGTCTTGGAATTGGACCCATCCAAGGCTCAAGCGGCTTCCTTCCATGCACCATGCTACTTTGATTCCAGGACAGTGTCTAGTGTGGGAGAGCTGGTGACATAGCTCTTTCTGCTGTTTATTAGTGACAGCCACTTGCTATTAAGATTGGTTACCCTTACCAACTACATCATTCAGCTTTCGCAAACTTGGCTCTTAAAGCCCAGTCATTTTGTCCATGCTGTTCGTATTTTTTCAGTGTGTTCACCATGCAGATTAATAACATGCTAACCTTTTTATTTGGATCGATCTAAATGCGTCAGTATCAATTTATTACATAGTAAGGGGGATTAAGGTTTTTTTTACATTATTATTAAACATTTTTTCACTTTCATTTTTGTTCACTAAGGGACTTGAACGTCATTATAAATGATCGTTCCTATACATTCTTTCCGTATTGTGATGTATTACTGATATACCCTTCTGGTAGAGTTTAATAGTACATGGCAGACCCACATTTTTGTGCCGTAGCAACCCATAGGCACTCCATAATCTCATTAGCTCCTCCCTCTGTCAAATTCATAGATTTTTCAATCACTATAGATTGCAGCATTTCAGCGTTTAAACAGACAGGGTCAGAGTTAACTTTGATCCTGGTCATTATCGCTAAAGCCAAGTTTTTATTAGACAGCTGAGCTCCCACTCCCGACACAGCACTTACATCCTATGCTCCCAATACAGTGCTAAAAAAAGATGCATACATAGGAAAAAAGCCCATTAGTCACCACTGAAAAAAAGTATATTGGTGATCAATAATGCATTAAAGGTACGCTGAAAGAAAAAAACTGCATACCATATAATGCCTTGTGGAGCGCCAGGAGGTTGCATGCAAGGCATAGAGATTCAAAGAGCACTCCAAAAAATTTCTTGCGTCATGCACGATCCACTCAGGTCGAAAACTAGTTAGAATACTGTTTATAAATTTTGCATTGAATGTTCTTGTAATATTTATGCCTAATTATCTGTAGTGAGGGTTCACACTGGAGCTTTACTTTAACACTACGTTTTATGTAAGTACATAGCATGGATGTGTACTTTTTTCTGGCTACAACATAACATTTTGACTTTCCCAGAAGATTCTATTTCTAGTTTACATTGTTCACACTTCTGTACTCCCCAGATGCTTCCTTATCTTTTATTCAGTTTTTTTTTTTTTTGCTACCAGCTTAATGTTTACTGGTAGTTGTTTGCATTTTAATGCATAGGTTTACAACGGTAGGAAATATTTCAAATACTACAATATCTTGCCCAAGGCCCTTAAACCTGTTCAGATGTAAGTTGAAGTTGTCATTGAACTTATTCCTTGGCGCATTGTGATAACTGCCTGATTTCAAATAACTCAATGGATTTACTTACAGTCTTATAGAGAAACACAAATAACACATCATGATATCATGAGGACTTGCATCAAGTGACATGACCAACTCTAACACATTGACATATGTACAAGCATTACATTAGTATTTGCTCGTTTACATGTAACAATTATTGTTAAGATTTTAATCTATAAATGGTAGACATATGCTAACACCGTTGTTTTGGTGCTAATCCATTTCCCGCTTCTTTTTTTTATTTATGGCTTTGGTTCTTATCACATTTTTTAGTGTGAAAAATTTAGAGGTCATTTCTAAAAAAGATGTAAGTGGGCCTCACTGACAGATCTTTTCCTGAGACCAAGCCTGCAGTGTCTATATGGAGTGATATATATAAAAAAAATCTTGTTATTTGTATAGCGCCAACTGATTACGTAGCGCTTTCAGGTAATTTTTTATTTATTACCCCCCACCAAGCTGGGTGCTCATTTTACTGACCTCAGAAGGATGAATTGACCTTGAGCCAGCTACCTGAACCATTCAGGGATTGAACTTGCAACCTTCAGGTCGTGAGTGAGAGCTTACACTCTGCGCAACATGAGTATGAGCTACTTTTTTATCAGAATTTTTTATTCAAGTTTTTACAATCCGATTTTATAATCAGGTTTAACATTGATGCAGAATGCAGATGCATAAGTATATAAACCCGTTATATATAGGCCGGCTGCACGTGAACGGATCCACAGCAAATACTATTAGGACCATGCTATTAAGAAAGCGCTTCTTCCTGCACACTCGCCGAATCGAATTGCGATTTCCGTGAGAGGAAGAAAAATTGCAGCATGCCCTTTTTTAATGTGGATTCCGCACAGACAGCTTCCATTAAAGTCAATGAAAGCCGTCCGACCTGTGGCCCTTCCACAATTGACACTTTGGAAAGGTTGCGGGTTCCGTGTCATCGATTAGCGACGGTGCCGGAAAAATAAACATTTTAAAAAAATCTGTACTGCGCATGTCCGATGGTGGCTCGCTGCAGCCATCCGCAGTACAGTTAAATAAGTAAAGTGACAGGTATGCATTGATGCTGGCTGCGGTCAGGACCGCATTTCACTGTGAGCTCCCGCTTGCATAATCTGACCTGTTCATGTGCAGCAGGCCATAAAGTCATGTTTCAAGTATAGCTCAGTATTTTTATATTCTTCGTGTATTACTAACAATAAACTTTGGTAGGTAAGGAAAGGTAGTAACCTGGGATAAGAGAGGTGAAAAAGTAGTACATGAGTGCCAGTATAGATAGGTCAGAATTTTTTACCTTTTTGCGAGTTTAAGGTCTAAAGTCTTGGGATTAAAAGTAATTTCAGCAACTTTAGGTCTGTAGCAGCCCAATACTAGGTCTCATCGCTGTTCACTGGTGCTTTGGGGACTTTGCCACCCCCAAATCTATCCTATACAGGGAATCTTTGGAGCCAAGGACGCAAGCATAAGTGTAAGGCAGAGAACCTATTTTGCTTGAAGAAAACAACGTGTTCCAGAAAGCAATGGTTGGAGATTAAATCAGTCAGAGACTGTATAGATGAAGAGGCAGTGGATCTCCAGTTCCTAGGAATTAAAAGTATGGCTGATTGGAAAATATAGCACATTAGTCTTCTTTTGCTAGTGGGGAACCCACCAATGCCTTTTGCAAGTACAGCTAGCCGTGGATTAATTGTAATAAATATGTTAGTTAATTCAGACACCAGCCTGAAAATGGCAGACCACCACTGATTGACCTCTCCATATTGAATAGATGTATTTCCTTAAATAATTCTGCCTCTATACATATAAATAGATTTTGTAGTCTTAGGTCATGATTTAGGTGGATCAAAGAGAAAAGCATGCAATTGTTGGTGGATTCTTTGATACCGTTGTGGGTGCATAATAAAATAACTTCTAATTCTAAGAAATGTGAAGAATTCAGACTCAGGGATGTCATATTTCTGCAACAGATCTGCATAAGGTTTTATTTCTTCCTGATGGACCAGATCAGCAATACGAAGAACCCCATTTTTAACCCAAAGCTGCATCTTGATACCTGAGATAAACAATTCTGGTGCCAACGGGAAACAGACAAGGAAAAGGGTTTCAAAATGTTTATTGCAGGATTAAGGATTGCAGTAAAAGAAGCCATGCTGTGAATCAGGCTCTTATTGAGGGGAATATTGGTATGGGTAATTTAGGATTGACTTGGAATCCCAGTAGGTTAGAACGAAAGGAGACCTTACCTACCAAATCTTGTTTTATGGCGGGCCAGCTTACCACTTGAGGTGAATTCCACGATTTTCTAAGGTGATGCTGGAGAAACATATTGATATGCGGTAAGGTTAGGAATCCCCAATCCTCTTGGGACTTATGTTTTTGCATGCAAGAAGCTGCTATCCTAGGACATTTGTCTCTCCAAGCAAAGCTCTTTAATTGGCTTTGAAATTTCTATAGAAGAGACTTGGGTATTAGGATAGGGAGCGTATAGAAGAAATATAACATTTTTGGGAAGATATTCATTTTATATAGGACTATACGCCCCATCCAGGAGGGTTCCATCCTAGAGAACAATATTAAATCTTCTTTAATGGAAAAAAGGAAGTAGATATAAAAAAGTCCTGCACTCACAGATTTTTATAATTTCTTCCTTTTTTCCATTTAATGCATCGGGGGATTCCTCCTTGAGAGGCCCACCTTAATTCCTGCAGCTCTCCACTGACACAGTGGATGCCTTCTGCACAGGACATACAAATTGCAACCTATTTAGAGGACCAGAGGTGAGGCACCTGGAGACCCATAGGGTTCAGGTGTCTACACCATGTGAGCCAGAATCTTTTAATCTCTGAGGCGCTATCCCACCTTACAGCATACATTTTCTTTAATGGTATTTAACAATTGGGGAAAGTTTTCCTCCAGTAATCCAGCCATGGGGGAAGCAAAGGTTAATACCCAAGTATGAGATACTCCTCTCTACCCATTGAAAGGGGAACTCAGCTTGTATGGCTTCTCTAAGTCTTTCTTGATAAAGCAGCCTAATATTTGTAATTTATTAACATTAATTTGAGAATTTGAAAGGTGGCTCTCAAAGATGGAAGAGGCTCAGTCATGGTAATAATGATGTTGTCAGCGAAAAGGCCTATTTTGTGTTGTCTATGGTCGACTGAAATACTCTGAAAATTGGGGTTGGAGTGAATAGCCTCAGCTAATAGTTCCATTGTTAATCCAGGTATAGAGGCAGGTAAAATTTGTTTATGTCTGCTTCTGAGGGGTTTCTAATAGAAGGGTCACTCCATGAATTATATAAGCTTCTATAGTGTGTACTAAACTCATCAGCTATTTCCTGAGGGTGCGTAATTGTGTGCCGTTGCTTCTTTGCCAAAATAAAGGGGATTTTGTGCTTTGTTCTAGTTTGCTTGATTCTACGAGCCATATATTTACTGGCCTTATTATATGATGTGTAGTACATCAAACTCAGGGAGGTGAGATTCTTCTCATATTCTGCGATTAGGCGGGATCTTTGTTGTTGTCTCAGGCCGCACAACTTCACATGTAATTGTTGTGAGCTGTCTGCTTGTATCTGAACCTCTAGTAAATGTATTTGTTGGAGCAAATTAAATACGAGTTTATGCTTTTGTTTTTTTGTATTGGGAGCTGAGTTGTATCGTGATACTTCTAATGTATGCTTTATGTGCATTCCAAATAGTATAAACTGAGGTATCTGCAGCATTGTTAAAGGAGAGGTGCTCTTTTAAATGTGTCTCTATATTGCCCTTAAATGAGGAGAGATCCATTAAAGGGGTTTTGTTATTAAAAAACAAAAAATCAATACTTACCTATTCCTCCCCAGGCAGTCTACCTACTGCACCCTCTATTCACCGATCTTCTCCTGGCTCCTGCAGTCCACTGGGTCAGCTCACCAGAAGTCGTCCAGATCTTCTTCTTCTGTTATGCTGCGTCTTTCTTCTTCTGTCTGTCTCGTGGCATCAGTATAGGAACTCTTGAGATGACACTGCGCACATGCACAGTCTCGGTATTAGCCCAACATAGCATCCGGCGCTTCCTGCTAGGCAGTGAACGCTACTTCACTAGTGCAGCTAATGGACTTTGTCACCGGAAGATGAAGAATCAGCTGTCTGGAGGTGAGGTGACCCAGGGGGACTGCGGGAGACAGGAGAAAATCGGCGGGGAGAAGATGTGGTAAGTAGACTGCCTGGGGAGGAAAAGGTAAGCATTGATTTTTTTTTTAATGACAGAATCCCTTTAAGTAGGTATTATTTTTCCAAGAACTAGCTGAAGTGGTATATGGAGTCAGCTGCACAGGAACATAATCTGACCATGATATGGAGCCTATCTCTGCTAATTTTACTATTTATAAGGCCCATCTATCTAAGATGAACAGATCAATTCTAGAGAATGTTTTATGTTTGTTTGACTAGAAAGAGTACTCTTTTGAGGCCACGTTGAAGCATCTGAATGCATCAAAGCGATCCTCCTTCTGCATCCAGGGTAGCAAGGTTAGGACATTGCGAAGTGCTTTTCTTGAGATATCTAGAGTTTTGTCTGGGATCAAATTAAAGTCTCTGCATAAATTCAGGACTCCTTGGTGGACTTGCCTAATTTTTCTCAATATTCTGTTCAGGGAGCATATTTGGGAGGAGTTTGAGAGGTATACGTTGGCTAAAGTTACTACATTGGAATTTAGCTTGCAAATCAGGATGATATATCTGCCCTTGGTGTCCTTTAAGCAGTCGAACAGGTGAAAGGTTATTGTGTCCAAAGCCCCCACCGTTTTTGTAGCTGCATTGGCGATAAATATGTTAAAGATTCATTTTTGTGAGAACTTAGGAAGGTTGGAGAGGGAGAAGTGTGTCTCTTGTAGATATATAATATTGGCATGGAAGGCCAAGGCATTTTTCCAGCTCAATATTCTTTTAAAGGGGCTGTACAGACTATTAGAGCTAAGTGATAAGATCTTGAGAGACATTCTGATATAGGGATAGATGATTCATAAAGAGCAACAATATTATGTTTCTCATGACAGGACAAAAATCTAGACCTGCTCAGGAGAGAAAATGGCACTCATGAAAAGATTAGGGTAGGTTAAATCTGCTGGGGAAAGTAAGAACAACAGCGTAAACTGACATTTCGTAACATGGTATTCGATTAAAGGGTAAGCAGTCAATAAGCAGTGTTTATGCTGCAAAAAGGTGGGAACAAAGTTTGCCCCGAACTTGAGATCATCCTGCTATACAATAGGAAAAAAAGGACCTTAGGGTGACCCTTTTACTTCACTTGGTGATTCAGACATTTGTGAGATGGTGAAAGGAGGGCCGGTCTGTCGTTGAGAGGGAGGTGTCATCGGCAGTAAATTCCACAATTTTAAAAGAGAAACACCTTCTTCTGGCTGATTTATTATGTGAGTTTTCTTGTCCTCCGAGACCAGTAATTTAGTTGGTAATCCCCATCTGTAGGCAATCTTATAGTTGTGAAGCAAAGTTGTAATAGGAAGGAACTTCTTTCTCGTTTCAATAATCATTTCGATGATGAGAGATCCATAAATAGGAGTATTCCACTATAAGTATCTGGAAATGGAAACGATTTCCTTGCAGCTTGCATCAATTTATCTTTAACGTGGTAAAAAGGAACTCTCGCAATGACGTCCCTTGGGGTTTCTTCAGGTACACCCTTGGATTTAGGAAATCTATGGGCTTTGTCTAATAGAAGATCTTGTGGCTGGCATGTAGAGAGTATTGACTTTATTAGGCCTTGTAGATAGTTGAAAAGCTCTGAATTCTGGATTTTTCTTAATGTATTATTATTTTGCCTGTTACAATCCCCTATATCTGCAATTTTTAACCTTAGAGCTTCTACTTCATTTTCTAGTGCATAATGCGTGTCTACTACCTTGTTATGGGTCTGCATTAATTCTTCCATTTCAGACTCCACGTGACCCACTCTCCCTCCCAATTCACCTATGGTAGAGTTGATTTTTGCAGTAAAAATGGCTAAATCTTGTTGTAATGACCCTCTGAGGGCTAGCATCATCTACTTTACAAACACTTCATAATAAGCCTTTGAAGTGCTAGGCATATTTTAATAGGATCACAGTCCTGTATGGAAATCATGCTACCTGTGTTCTGTGCTTCTTTCCTTCTGGTTCTCTGTTTTCCGAGCTGAAGGTAGGAGAGATCTGTGCTGTGTAGCTGGAGTCATGTTGAGTCAAGAGCTCCTGGAGGAAAAGGGTCATGGTGCTTGGAAGCCCTGCAGGAAGAGTTAATGACAAGTACTCTGATCCCTTATCTGGGGACTGAGCAGTGGTTGAGTGATACTGGAATGGCAGGCTTTCTCCTGTCTGTGGAGGAGGGCTGCTGGCACCCTGTTGGAGTCTATGAACTATGTCCAGCATTCCTCTTTGAAGAGGCGTCCAACATGTGTCCTGCACAATCTTCCCCTGAGCCACACTAAGAGCTACAGGAAGGGGACAACATGATAAGTTTCTTTGGAGCTCACTTGGCTACTCTCTTCTTCATCATTTCAGGGATCACCCGAGGTCTATTCTTAAATTTGCAAAGGTATGCAGGGTCACTGCAGAGGTGCTTTAGTGTCACTTGGAGGATGTCTCAGGGAGCTCAGAAAGACATGTCCTTTCTTGAGTTTGTGCAGGCTCCACCCCCAAAACAGTGTAAAAATTGTAATAAAACCCTATTTACAAAATTATTGTCAGGCCAAAATGCATCTATTTAAGTGGGTGAAAAAGTTCCTCCTGCCTCTTAAAGTGCCAATAGCCTTTCAAAACAGATTCATATGCCAATATTTCAGTCTCTGTAGACCTGTATATGGTAAAAATGATCCAATCTGCTTCACCCATTTTTAAACTTAATACACTTGTTTCATTTTTAACTGAACACACGCCAATATCAATTCCCTTGTTCATAATTTTGGTGGTAGTATATGATCAAACTCAAATAAAAGCGAACACAAAAAAATATTTACTATGGTTGATGTAAGTATTATTGTTTCAAAGGAAATACAAACTTAGCATATTGTCAAATTTATACATTCATTTTATGCCATAAATCCTTTTTTTCATTAATTGTATTCTGATCAGACCTGCCTGTAAAAGTTCAAAGACATTTTGAAATATGTTTGAGGTGATCTCCAGTGTTAATCAGGTTATATTGCAATATGATTCTAAAGGCCCTCCTGGGAGGCAGCTTACTCTTCAAAGACGACTGCGTAGATTACCTTTGACCCAAGCTTCTGCTCTAGATCATCACTCTTTTGGTGTTTTGTGATGTTTCAAGCTAGATTGTCTTTTTTCCCTTCATACATTATGCTACAAAGTCCTGTACAATTATTCTTTTATTACAATATCTGCTATCAATTCATATCATAACTGTCATTTGACCCTGCTGCTGCCAGAAGGATTTGCTGTGGATTAGAGCACAGCAGGAAAGCTTGCACTGTTCTTTTGCTTTTTTTCTTAACTCTTTTGTTTTAAAAAAGGACCTGTTAAGTTGTGCTAATTCTAGAATACATAGTATGCTTCTTCAACCGGAGACCTGGTCACCATGGTGTCACCTTCCACTTGCAGACCACAAAATACTGGATTATTAAAGGGATTTTGCACTTTCTGCTATAGAGCTCCCCCAATTTATTAGCTATAAAGTGACAGGGACCCTGGCAGCAGTGTTTTACTTCCCTGCAACACCACCAAAGGGAAATTAAGTATTTACACTTCCCGTTCAAAATGGCACATCTTACTCCAGTAAAAATAAGATAATGAAGTTTATTAACTGTCAGTCTTGATAAATTTACCCTCATATTGTTTAACCCCTTAATGACATGGCCTATTTTGGGCTTAAGGACGCAACGATTTTTGGCGGATTTTTCCTCTCCATCTTTCAAAAGCCATAACTTTTTTATTTTTCTGTCGACGCGGCCGTATAAGGGCTTGTTTTTTGCGTAGTGTGCTGTAGTTTTTATCGGTGCCACTTTTGGGTACACAGACTATATTGTAAAACTTTTATTTTTTTTTATTATAACAGGGAGAGAAAACGCATCAATTCCGCCATAGATTTTTTTTTTCTTACAGCGTTAATCATGCAGCATAAATGACAAAATACATTTTTTCTGCGGGTCGATCGATTGCAACGATACCAAAATTCTTATGTTTTTTTTAGGTTTTTCCACTTTTTTGCAATAAAACCCGCTTTTTTGGAAATCTTTTTTTTTCTCTATCGCTGCATTCAAAGTCCTGTAACTTTTTTATTTTTCTATGTACGGAGCTCTCTGAGGGCTTATTTTTTGCGAGACGAGCTGAAGTTTTTATTGATACCATTTTGGGGAATATATGTCTTTTTTGATCCCTTTTATTGCATTTTTTGGGAGGCAAAATGCTGTTTTTTAGTGGGTTTTTCTACGCTTTTTGCCATACAAAATAAACATTATGTTCAACTTTTTGTACACATCGTTACAGAGGCGTTAATACCAAATAAGTGCCATTTTAATTTTTTTTACCTTTTTTTTACCTTTTTTTTTACCTTTTTCTTTTTTTTTACATTTTTATTTTCTTTCTTTTACACTATTTGAGTCCCTCTGAGGGACTTGCAGCACAGCACTTATGAACGCTGTGATAAGGCATGGCAGGGCTACTGCCCTGCCATGCCTTATCGCTTATACAGCGATCATAGGCATTGTCACTACAGGACGCCAGTGTCTAGAGTTCTGTTGCCATGGCGACAGGCCGGGCTCTCGCGATAACATTGCGAGAGCCGGCTGGAGACACAGAGGGAGCGTGCTCCCTCTGTGAACTCTTTCCCTGCCGCGATCTACTTAGATCGCGGCAGGGAAGGGGTTAACAGCGGGGGGCACATTTCCGATCACTGACAGCCGACTCCCGCTGCAAAATAGCACGAGATCAGTCATGATCTCGCGCTATCCCGATGACGTAAGGGTATGTCATTTTGCAAGAAGTACCAGCCTGCCATGACGTACCCTTACGTCATAGGGCGGGAAGGGGTTAAAAGTGCAGTAACATTTCAGACAACTTAAGCTCAGCTACCAGCTTGTGTTAGTCTAATAATTTCCGTAACATACTTGCATTAAATATTTTGTTGCTTTACCACAGTAAATCAAGTGTGAACTGTCTGCCACTAGGGGTCTCCCTTCTAGCTTCTCTGCAATCCACTCTCTGCTGTTAGGTACAGACTTCCCATAGTAGCAAAGACACAGGGATGTTTCTATAGCAACAGGGGCTTTATTTACAGGTGGCTCCTATGCACTCTTAGTGGGTTTACTAACCATTTGGCCAGATTGTCTCTAAATGCCTGATTATCCTGGAAAAGCAGAGGGGTGATAATCCAGATACTCCCTTCCTACTGATTAGACTAGAGACAGGGCAATATAGCATGGCAAGTAAGGACAAGGAAGTCAAGACAGTGAACTAATGGCAGAAAGCTAGGCTTGCTACACACCCCTTTCGTAAAAGTGGATTGCAAACAGCAGAACAACAGAAAAATTGAGAAGACCACCTGAAAATCAGAATTTACAGACCTGAAGCATGGTGTAAACAGCAGTAAATGAGAAGGTAAGGACAACCTGGTGTATTTTAGAAAACTAGTTGAAGACTAAATGTTGAGTTAATGTTTTTCAGGACCTTGGACAGCAACAATTACTTGAAACTTAGCACAACTTAAAGGGGTTGTCTTTATTTTGTTGACTTGCTTTCACCAATACCAGTCCAATGCTGCCCCACTACTGTGTTTATGAAGTATTATTTCTATATACTAACAATATTCTTATCTTTAGCATGTCTACACAGCTTACATCAGGTACAGTCTGTACTAGTTTGACTACCAGAAAAAAAAATCCAGTCTCAGGGCTCATTCACACAGCTGTATGCATACAATGATGCAAGTTTCCTGCAGCATTGTATGCATTACAGCCCATATGCTTTGCTAGCAGAGAGTGTGATTGGTACTGCGTATGCCCGGCAATCTGATGACACAGGCATGCGCAGTGTGATTTTTTTTTTTTGTTTCAAATTCATCGCTCTGCTCAGACCAGGGATGTGTATCAAAACGCTCCACCTTCTCAATGCATGCATATGGACAGAGTTTCATACGTAGCACACTCTAGGGCTGCATTTGATACGCAGAAAAATAGAGCATGCTGCAATTTATTTGTCTTGCGTATCGTTACCCAGTACCCACATTCAGGTGTGAATGGAAAAATGAAAGTCCATAGACTATCATTGCCTCCACTCACCGTGTGTTATGCATGGGAAATATGTGTGCGTAGAACGCAATGACAATACGCTTGTGTGAATGAGCCCTTCTGAGAAAGCACCAGAGAATATAAATTATCATAAGAATCACATTTCAGCCATTGCATAGTATTAATACATGCTTATTAGTACAATATTTATCTGTTACTAGAATAATTGTAGTCTTGGTTAAATTCAAATAGAAAATCACCATCTTGCATTAACTGTTCAGCTGAAATTTGTAGCCTGTTTTGTATTCCAGGCAGATTTCTTTTCTGATTGCAGCCTGTAGTCGCGGACCCCTGGAGATATCATACCTGTTACAGAAATACTACTTTGTATTTCAGGCATCTGGAGCACACAAGTTCCTTAGTAGATGTCAGTGTCAAGGTTAGGTGTCCCTAAAATACCCATTCAGGTTGTTACTTTTGTTAAAGTGCAACTATCTTTTCCTATATCACCACACAATATTCTACTTTTGTAACTTACTGCTAAATTTTCATTATTATATCTCTCAAACTGAGTTACAGTATAATACCTGTATAACTCACGATGGAGCATAAAAGTCAATATTCTTTTCTTCTTGGGAAATACTGCTTTTTTAACCACATTTCTAGCTGTTCATCAATTTAATTGCTGTTGCATATATACCACCAAGATAATCAGCAGCACTGTTCAAAGATTTCAGCACTCATAGGCCCCTAATCTTTACACAATGGCCAATTTCATAGGTAGTCAATTAACAGTGTGTATTTAAAGTGTGAAAAGAACATACAAAGGCAATTGAGTTTTGAGTTGATCCAAGGACCACGGTGATGAAATCTACAATGCTAATCCCTGAGCCACCATGTTATTGAATAATCTATTGTATCAAAAATACTTAAACAGAAGTCACAACTGCTCTAAGCATATTTGTAGTTTACAAAGTTGATTATTGCTTTCTTCAGCCATTCTATTAAACTGTGAACAAACATTATAAAGATGGATTATGTTAAAAGTTATACAGTTTGGTTTATGCAGAAAAAAAACCCCAGCAACTGAGCACCTTTCTATCCTGTTTGATACATCGTCTCCATACACTATCCTTCAATAGATTTTTCCTATCTTTTAAAAGTGTAATGGTTGGTGGCTGTGGCCAGTGGCTCCTCCTCCATCAGCTGGTCATGGTCCCCAACCTTCATTTCCTGTTATAAAGTATGGCTTAAATTATCACATCTGCCACTGCCACCCCCTAGGGTACGCGTGCACACTCAGCCTCTCCATTAAAGTCCACTGCACCATCCAGGTTTCCCATCCTCAGCCAATCTTGACAGCTCCTTGTTTTGTTTAAGAAAATAGGACTAAAAACTGGCAGTGGAAAAGGCGCAACACTCCAGGTTAAAGCAAGTAGGAAGTGACCAAAGGTGGGGAAAACTTCTCCTTTTATTTAATAAAGTACATGATCAGCTTATGTAAACACGTTTTGGGGATAACCTCTTCATCACTTCAGCTGGTGTTTTAAAACATACAAGCAATTGGTGGGTCCCAAAAGGGTTAATAATTAGAGATGAGCGAACACGTTCGGCCCCGCCCCTTTTTCGCCCGAACACCGAACTTTGCGAACACTTCAGTGTTCGGGCGAAAAAAGTTCGGGGGCCGCCGTGGCAGCGCGGGGGGGGTGCGGCGGGGAGTGGGGGGGAGAGGGAGAGAGAGAGGGCTCCCCCCTGTTCCCCGCTACTGCCGCCCGCGCCGCCGCGCATCTCCCCGCCCCCCGGCGGCACCCGGACCTTTACGCGCGAACACTGCAGTGTTCGGCAAAGCCGGTGTCCGGGTGCGGATGTGTCCGTAACGGACATGTTCGCTCATCTCTATTAATAATTAGATTCTGTTTGCCTATGTAGTGAGGGTCAGCCAGGGCAGGAGCAGGAGAGGTTTAAAACACCAGCTGAACTGATGACACCTTTGGTCACTTCCTACTTGCTTTAACCTGGCGTGTTGCACCTCCTCCACTGCCAGTTTTTAGTCCTATGTTCATAATCTGTCACACCCACCCAGGTGGTGCATCATCTGGTCAGGCAGCACTTCCAAAATTGAAGTTACCACTCCACTCTCTTCACCACGTATGTAGTATCATTGTTCACAACAAACACGACTGTACGGGTTTTACTCGAACCCTCTCTTTCCTCCTCATCCACACCCTGTTTATTTGAGGCACCCTCCCTCACTAGAGGGTACCTGAATGATAGGTTATGTTTGTTTCTACAAAGGTATTTCTAATTTTTTCCTTAATTCTGGTTCTGACCTATGACTAATTCACCCAGCTTTCCCCTCTTCAGTTCTGACCTTGACTTGTACTTTAACTACAATACATATGTTTGCTGCTTGCCCTGTCACTCTGTCTTGCAGTTATTCAAGATCCCGGTTCTGACTCTGATCTGAATATTGACTTTGTGCTTGTCTGTTCCTCTGATACTGTGCTACGGTTCTTCTGAGCAGTTTGAGTCAGTTGCCACTAAACTTAAACTACTCTTTAAGTAGTTTAGGAGTCCCTGCAGCTAAAGATCATATACCAATTGGAGGTGTTAAAGGGTGAAAACAAGGGGCCCCTTAGGTGCTGTACCCAAGTGTAGCCCAAAGCCAAATAGGTCAGCTGTACAGTGGGTTCACACCCGCTGTTTGACACCATATAATGATATTCAAATATTCTGTTGACCTGTCACTAGTAGGAGATTTAATGATGTCTTCTTTTGTGATTTCAAAATGTCTTCTTAATACAGTAAGGTTGGCAGGCTTTGACTACACAAGTGGAAGGCATATCAAATATCCTGTTAAAATTCTTATGCCACATGCAATTGTTATCAGGAAAACTATAGGAAAATATAGTCTTGTGGAAACTTGCTATTGAAGGGCTGGCAGTGCACATTCATACACATGCGTCTCCAGAACTTCTGATCCCAGCTGCTAGAATGAAGACAATGGTGACTTTCCATGCAGCTGACTAATGATTTGAATATATCTCAAACTATTAAAAGTAGATGAGAGGCAACTAGCCTGAACTGTGGTCTTTTGAAATAATTTGACGCAATAGATCATGTTTACCTCTAAGGCTGGCCATACACATTTAATAACATCTGGCCATCGACTATCTCTCTCATCCCCCCACTCCCTATACACAGGTATACTTGGATTAGCAAAGGATGCACGTGTACTACATAGGGAGAAGGAGCTGAGCCCCTGCCAGACATCTCTGACAGCATCTTACGTCCCTGAGAACAAAGGGATCAGGCAAGTTGAAGTCCAACTGTGCTATCATTATCCTGTCTGGGGCAGGCGGGAGGCCCCACACACGTTAAATGATTGTCTAGTTAGCCAAGATCAGCAGTTTGACTAATACATAGTTGTGTCCTTCCTTACTTTTTCTTTTGACACAAAATATCCCAAGATTTGTGGCTTGAGATGACCAGCTTTTCAAATGAACATGATTTTGTAATACTCTTTCATGAGATGTCAATCCTATATGAGTTTATGTGTGGCTACTCAGTGCCATTCAAGGGTTTCGCAAGCATGTTGCAATATTGTATTTAATTTACTTCGTAAAAAATTGTATTTCTAAGGGGTGTGGCCAACCTAAATATGACTTTTATGTGATATTATATTTCAGGACCTTGAAGTATTACTATATAAATCTTATTATGAATAATTAATTACCATATTATGATGAGCGTTATAAGTATGATCATGGGATTATCTTTCTTGTTATATTCTGCATACACACTTGATCTGTACAATTCCATTGAAAAACAAACTGAAATCTTTTAGGGTAGAAAAAAACTAAAATAATGTGGTTGCACAAATATACACCTCCTATAATTAATACTTTGTTGATGATGTACCCTTTAACTTTATGACAGCATTCATTTTTTTTGGGGGGGTAGGTGTCTATCAGCATGGCACATCTTGACTTGGCAAACTTTGTCTACTCTTGCAAGCGAAAGGACTCCAAATCTGTCAGATTGTGAGGGCAATTTGTGTGTAGTGCCCTCTCCAGGCCTACCAACAAATTTTCAATGGGATTCAGGTCTGGGCTTTAACTGGGACATTCCAAAACTTCTTCTGGTAAAGCCATTCTTTTGTTGATTTGTAGGTTTGCTCCCTCTTCATATTCAGCTTTCTAGCAGAGGCCTAAAGCATTTATGCCAAAATGGACTGGTATTTGGAACTGTTGATAAGTCCCTCCACTTTCACAAAAGCCCCAGTTCCAGCAGCAGAAAAACAGCTCCAAAGCACAATGCTGCCTCCAGCATACTTCACCGTAGGTATGGTGTTCTTTTAGTGATGCACAGTGTTGGCTTTGCAAGAAAACATACCTTTTGGAGTTATGGCCAAAAAGTTCAACCTTGGTCTCATCAGACCATAATGCATTCCCCCACATCCTTTTAGAAGACTTGATGTAGGTTTTGTCAAAACATAGCTAGGCTTGAAGAGCCCACAGCCCAGACACACAAAGAATGTGGTTGTCACATGCACTTCACAACTACTACTTGCCAGAAATTCCAGCAGCTCCTTTAATGTTGGAGCAGCCTCCCGGAACACTTTCCTTCTGGTTTTATTTATTAATTTTTGAGGGACATCCAGTGTTTGGTTATGTAACTGTTGTGCTAAATTTAATCCACATCTTGATGACCGTCTTCACCATGTTCCATTGTATATGTAATGCATTGAAAAATTTTTGGTACCCTTCTTCTGACTGATACATTTCAACAAAAAATGGCATTTTAATAGGGACTTTTTATATCCATGGTATAAGCAAGAACACTTCTGTGCATATGTCATTTACATTGTGCATTAACCCTACTGTATAAATCTTAATGTACTGACTGTATACTGTTTTCTTTATGCTGAACAATTACATTTTATAGAAATATATGTGTTCTGGAAAGATCTATCATCAGTTATTGCTGTCTATATCATCTAACCTTAACATTCCTTTCCTGCTATGGCTTTCTTCTGACAGGCCGATGCACATTCACTTGTCTTGCATTGATCTGCAGTGTTTGCTGGAAGGAGAACGCAATTTAACTTAATAGCCTTCTATTTCACTTAGGTTTAATATTGGGTAGCCTAAGTTACGGAATTTAATCAAAGTAATCCAATTGTCTTCATCAGGAAGATGTGGATTTTGGTTCATACTGAGCTGAGATAATATACAATAGCAAGATCAAGAACAGCTTTACTAGTAAGAAGAGTCATTTTGATTATGAAGTTTATTCATTGCTCTCATGGGAAACTTTGGCAGACACATGAAATTATACTCACTCTCTAACCCACATTATAAGTGTTCTTATGTTTTCCTCCAATGCATCCTGTAACTTGCTATTAAGAAAAGAATAGTTCATCGCCTCTCTGTTATCTTGATTGTAGAAATCACTGTCTACAGGCGGTAGTCAGATGTGGTCAGATCATATTCATTGTTTATAATGATCCTAAGTGCTCCCTATTCAAAAACAATACTGTTTAATGTTTCTGTAAAATGCTCTTTTTAGCCAGAAAAAAACTTGTTGGAAAGTTCTTGCATCTTATAGTCCGAAGTCAGGTGGTCCTGGCAGCTACAGACCCACTTGCTCACCTCTTTAATGATTGTACACGATGCTCATAAAGCGCTCTGTCAAATTATTCGGAGAACTGTGCAAGCATGTAACGCTAGCAGCTCTTTGCCTCCTCCCTGACATCAGTGCTCTTTGACATTGTGCTGCATGGTTGGGGTCAACAAGCTGATGTTGTGGCAATATGTGCAGTGAGATTTCTCACCACAACTCTCTTCTGGCTACGCAGGGTGTTATAATGCTTGAGGGGCTACAATGTAATGCCATGTCTTTTGACCAGCATATTCATTTGCTTTACAGTATTTTATGGAACAGATGCCCATGACATTGCTGTGAATTTGAGTCTAAGAAATATTGCTGCCTGAACCTGTGACATACTGATCCTGAGATGCTTTTTCTTTAGAACATTTTTTTCTTTTATACAGGACACCTCAGGAATAATTCAAGATTTTACAAGCATATAAGAAACTTTTCGAGAGATTGAAATACAAGTTACCTGGTAGATACAAGATATTGTCTAAGATATATCCTGAGAAATTTCTCTTATTAATACTGTAACATCAACACTATATTAAACAACATATAAACAGTAAAAAAAACTAAATTTTCTCTCTATACAACTATTTGGTGTATTTTGAAAGCCAAATATTTTACATTTCCTGATATTTTGGCAGATTATTAGCTCGAGTTGCCATCAATTTTTCCATCGATGCATGTGAGGTCAGTAAATTGCAGATGTCTTCTATTTTCGGGGGCTGCACCTTTTCCCATTGTTTGGCTATTAGAAAGGACGTAGACATAAAAATATGACCTGTCATCCTTCTAAGTGGACCATGTATCCCTTCCATATATAAAAGGAGGATGGCGCTCTCAGGTTGTTTGGTGATATTGAGATTTAAAATATTTTGGATCGTAAGAAATATATCTTTCCAATAAGTGGTTAAAAGTGGTCATATTGGTATGGATCAATTCAGCCAGAGGTTCAATAGCCATAGTGAAAAGCAAGGGGGACAGCGGACAACCCGGTCTTACCTCGTTGGAGATATTAAAAGGCTTCAAAAGTGTTCCTTCAACCAGGACTCTAGCTGTAAGAGAAGAATAAAGTGCTTTAATTTTATTAATCGTGATATTTCCCAGGCCGAACTTTTTAAGGGCCAAGAAAGCAAAGTCCCAATGGACCCTATCAAAGGCCTTTTCAGTGTCTAATGTTAGGAACACAGTAGGGATACGGGATTGTTCTGATATGTGGATCAAGTTTACAACTTTGCATGTACTGTCTTGGAATTGTCTTCCCTTTGCACACTCTACCTGGTCAGAGTGAATAGCTTTGGGGAGAATAGTTAGTAGGCGATTAGCTATTATTTAGCATTTGAGTTTAACTAAGAGATTGGGCCAAAATTACTCAGGGTAGTAGGCTCTTTTCCTGGTTTTGGTAGGGTCACTACAGAGGCTTGCAGGCACTCTTCTGGAAGGGACCCTTCATCTGCAGATAAATTTAATGTTTCTAGTAAAAATGGAGACGTGCGCTGTGAAAGTTTTAAAATATTCATTTGCTAACCCATCAGATCCAGGGGCCTTTAGGGGCTTCAAAGATTTTATTACTGAATCCAGCTCTAATAAGGAGAAAGGGCCCTCCAGTAACTTATTATCTTCTTTAAATATAGTCTGTAAAGGAATCTGTTGAAAGAAATCTTCCAAGTTTTCTGGTGTAGGGTGTGTGATATTAGAGTCGTTTTCTAGATTACAAGCTCTAAAGGTGTCCTCGATTTGGTCAGGGTGTGTAATCTTAAAGACTTGTCCCCTGGGGTCCCATAAATAAGAAATACTAGCTTTGGAGTCTCTCATCTTAAGCTGTTAAGAGAGATTGGCGCAGTTTTTCTCTAAATTGAAAAAGTTGTGTATGGGTGTGATTTGGGAAAGATTTCCGCAAGTTGTTCTCTGCCGTTTGGATTTTGTTTATGAGAGGCTTGGAATTTTGGGAAGCCCGTACGTCTAAAGCCAAGGAGATGTCCCAAGTTTTGAAGACCTCTTCTCCTGATTCTAAATTCTGAATATGTGTTTTGCCATCTATATTTATTATTAATTTTATGGGAAACCCCCACTTGTAAGCGATGCCAGCTTGTCTAAGGGC
This sequence comes from Eleutherodactylus coqui, assembly GCF_035609145.1. Taxonomy (NCBI): domain Eukaryota; kingdom Metazoa; phylum Chordata; class Amphibia; order Anura; family Eleutherodactylidae; genus Eleutherodactylus; species Eleutherodactylus coqui. The sequence continues at coordinate 123,332,212 of NC_089840.1, read as the reverse complement.
CATTGTTACAAGTAAGAGTGATCTTCTGGCCTGCATTGTTGACTGAGAGAGCTCCAAGAACAACTTAATATCCAACAAGGGGGCCGGGAGTTGGGTCATCCTTTGTGTTGTTGATATTAAAGCCTCCTTAAGATGGTAAAAGGGGATACAGGCAATAGTGTCTTAAGGCATTGCTTCCGATAAAAATCTAGGTTTTGGGAGTCTATGAATTCTGTCGATAACAAGGTCTCCTGGGGATGTCGGGGGGAGAATCTTTAGAATAAGACGTTTGGTATAGTCTTTTAAATTTTCTGGAGAAACAGACTCAGGGATTCCCCGACGTTTGACATTGTTTTGTCTACTTAGATCCTCAATAAAGTTTCACCTCTAGTTTCACCTTTAACCCCTTGAGTGGCAGGTTTCCTACCACCCTGTCGTGCCCACCAGGGCAGGTTTTTTAAAATGGTCTAATCATTGAATTTCAACTAGTTTTGCAGTTGCGTCTCAAGAGCCATAACTTTTTCATTTTTCCATTGACATGGCCATATGAGGGCTTGTTTTTTGCGGGACAAGTTGTGATTTTTCAAACAGGGGGGAGGAAAAAAAGAAATGGGGAAAAAAGAAAAAAAGGGGCCATGTCATTAAGGGGTTAAATAATGTATTAACTTCCTTCTCTGGGTCATTACGACGCACACGGATACCACATGTGTGATTGTATTTTTGATTTTTTACAAAGTAAAGGGAGACAAGTGTTTTTTTTATTTTTTTTATAATTCTTTTACTTTTATTTATTTTTTTTTTTATTAAATTTTTTTTTTTTGTCCCTTTAGGGGACTTCCACAGGGACCCATCAGGACCCCTGATCACATTCCGGGGGTCCGATGGTGACAGCCCTTTACATGCTGCAGTGACAGCCCTTTACATGCTGCAGTCACATAGACTGCAGCATGTAAAGGGTTAACACAGCAGAGATCAGAGGTTTTCTCTGATCTCTGCTGTAAGAGCTAGTACCTAGCTGTCCTCTGACAGCTAACAACCTGCTCTCCCTGCCACAGAGACCATCGGCTTGCTTCTGACAAGCCGATGGTCTCTATGGCAACTTGTAAACAAAGCAGGACATTGCCGACATGTCGGCAATATCTTCTGCTGGTTTTTCAAAGCCCTTGCTTTGTTCTCTGTGGGACTGTGCAGGCAGAGCACACTGTCACAGCTTGTGGCATTGTGCTCTGCAGCTCCCATAGTGATACATAGCCCGGAAATCTTCCGGGCTATGTTGCTATGAGCAGTGGAGCTCGTCCCCGGAAATTTTCCGGGCGTGCCACTCAAGGGGTTAATTGCTTTACCTCATCATCTGAAGAATAACAGGTATCAATTAGATCATTATGGAATTTGGTAAGTTCTTGCATTTTATTCTCAGTATGGTCAACTCTCTCTCCCAGTGCTTGGACAGATTTAATAAGAGAACACATGTTTTTCATTTCTGCATGAATAGAGTCACTCAGGGAGAGGATGATGTTTTTAATAAAATTCTCGGATGCTAGTTGGTCAGAAGATGGGGAATTTGCAAAATGTTCTTTAGACCTCTGAGCCTCTGAAGCAAGCATAAAATTATCTTGAGAGGCACTGTGTCTCTCTGATGATGGCACAGATTTTGATCTATTGCCAGGAGTAGTTATCTTGGAGGTGCTGCCAGGAGGGGTTATCTTGATGTGCTTTGCAGACTTCATTAAGTGGGGAGATTTATTTGTCTGTGTAACATACAGTGTGTCCAATTCTTCCCCCTCTCGCCTTTCATCTGCACTTGGAGGTGATGAAGCCCCTCCAGAGGTAACATCAGGCATTGGCGTAGTATCCTTTATGTCTGCAGTGTCAGCAGGCAGAGCCACAGCCGCCACTACACCGGACACTGATGGTCCCGGTAAGGAGCGCCTGCTATCTGGGGATCCCGATCTCTCTCCCAATCCTACACTTCTCTAAGGTATTTTGCGGTCAAAAGAGCCTCTCCAGAGGCACTGTCCGATGTCCCTCCCCCTTTCCTCCGCACTATCGGGTGACTTTGGGAGAGCCGCAGTAGCTGCTGCGTAAAGTGAAAGTCCTGCTGCTGCCGGCCAGTTGTCGACGAAGATCCCACTGCCGCCTCCCTTTCTGCTTTTCCTCTCCTCTCCCCTTTGTGACAGAGGTGGGAAAGAAGTCCCCCTAACTTTTAAGGACTCACCCATCCTTTGGACATTCCTGGAGGCAGCATTGGGATGGGACTGCATGGTGCCGTTCTTATTGTTCTCTCTTCTCTCCGCTCCAGGTTTCTGTGTGGAGACCGGTGCTGTCTTGGAGGGGATATCTTTTTGTGAGATAGCATCATGCATCTAGTAAAATACTATGGAAGAAAGGTGGCCTGAGATAAGCCAGTAACTTTGTATTATCAAAGCAACTTTGAGTCCGAATTTTCCTTGACATTTCCACTAAAACTGTAGAATATGCAGACAGTACAGCTTGCTGCACAAGTGATAGTATGGGTTCATCAATTCATGCTGTGTGTACCAAATTCTGACCCTCCTATCAGCAAGTTACACTAGAAGTCCTGTATTTAGCTGTAATTACTTGATTGTGCACCACCTGTTTTTCTGAATGATTCTTTACATCCTCTTCTGACCCCTTTTGTCAGAACAGGATGTAAAGAATGTTGTTTACATCCACCGGATCCCCTTTGGGTGAATGTTCCTCCTCAATCAAATCATTCTCTATAAATTCTTGACACTATTACATGAGAGAACCCAACATGGTTGTGAATTTCTGAAATACTGGCTAGTCTACCACAGATAACCACGCCTGATTCGCCGATGTTCAGATCACTTGATTTTGTTATTCAGATGTGGATTCACGCTGAAATTGATCCACTAAAAATGAGCTCACTTGATTTTATGCTGCACTCCATGGTCACAATTTAACTTCCATACCAGCATGCTCCAATCCTAAAAGAACAGTTGTCTGTATAAAAGTAGCCATTCATTGTAAATCAATCCTAATTATATGCAGAATCCTGGAGAGCTATAGATGCATTGTTATCATATGGGAAAAGACACAAAAGAAGCTGCAGACTGTGACCTAAGATATATTGTATCCTAAGTAACTGGTGACAAATCCAACTGTATCATCACTGCCCCTCTCTGTAGTTGCTGAAGTTTGTACAATGTCTGTGACATTCATGTTCTTACATACACACACCATCCTACTACAGGGAGAGGCAATGACAATTGTTTGTCAATAGCCAGACATCATCTACAGGAAATAAGCAGTTCATAGCAGTGTTAATGTTAACAACAGAATGTACAAAGCTAAGCATAGCTTGATTTGTCATCAGTTGTCACATTTCTGGATTGTTGTATTTTAATGGTCTATGCATATTCTGCCTGACATTAAGTTATTCAGAAACATACAAGAGATTCAGTGTTTCAAGAGTTGGTATAGGAAGGAGGGGTTTGGGTTCCTGGAGAACTGGGCCAACTTTGCTGTTGGGTACAGGTTCTATTGTAGGAATTGGTGCATCACCAATGGTGACCCAATCAGAGTATGTACTATTAATAACCATTCTCTGCTTTCTGTCATTGAGCCAGTTACTTAGCCACTTACACACATTGTCACCAGACCAAGCATTCTCATTTTATATACCAGCCTTTAAGGCGGCACAGTATCAAATGCTTTCGAAAAGTCCAGATACACAAAATCCAGTGACTCTTTCCGGTCCAGTCTAGAATTTACCCCCTCATAGAAGCTGATCAGATTGGTTTAATAGGAGCAAACTCTCATAAACCCATGCTGACACGGTGTTATACAGCTATTCTCCTTGAGGTACTTCAGGATAGCATCTCTTAGAAACCCTTCCAACATTTTACGGGGAATCTCTGAGCTGGTCTTTCCTAAAGTTTAGTATTTTTGTAGCTCCCCTATAAAACCCTTTCTTGAAAGACAACTGAAAAATTATTATATTATCATCACTGTTTCCCTGTTATTCTGTCAGGTCTTTTGCTTAATTTTAAGCCCAAAATGGCCATCTCTCCAGTTGGGTCCTGAATAGAGATGAGCGAACGCGTTCGTCCGAGCTTGATATTCGTGCGAATATAAGGGTGTTCGGGATGTTCGTTATTCGTAACGAACACCATGCGGTGTTCTGGTTACTTTCACTTCCTTCCCTGAGACGTTAGCGCGCTTTTCTGGCCAATTGAAAGACAGGGAAGGCATTACAACTTCCCCCTGCAACGTTTAAGCCCTATACCACCCCCCTGCTGTGAGTGGCTGGCGAGATCAGGTGTTCGCCTAATATAAAAGTCGGCCCCTCCCGCGGCTCGCCTCAGATGCGGTGTGAGTTAGATGAGGGACAGTGCTGTTTATACCGGAGCTGCTGTAGGGAAAGAATTGGTAGTTAGTGTAGGCTTCAAGACCCCCCAAAGGTCCTTATTAGGGCCACTGATAGCTGTGTGTTGGCTGCTGTTAGCAGTGGGATTTTTTTTTTTCTCAAAATCGCCTCTGCAGACCGTTGCACCTGGCATTAGGGACAGAAGTGCTGCATAGGCAGGGAGAGTGTTAGGAGTGAGTGTAGCCTTCAAGAACCTCAACGGTCCTTTCTAGGGCCATATTTATCCGTGTGCAGTACTGTCCAGGCTGCTGTTAGCTGTGCTGCATTTTTTTTGGGCTTCTCAAAATCGCCTCTGCAGAGCATTCCACCCTCCATTGATACTGCAGGGAAAGAATTGTATAGGCAGGGCCACAACACAGTTATTATTCATAGAATATACGCAGTGCTGCCTTTTGGTGGGAAAAAACTGAAAACAAATCTATTTGTCCAGCCTCTGTCCGTCCTTACGGGCGGTGGAGACGTGTGAGCTGCGTGAAGAACAGTGCTAAATCATACGCACCCAGCTACGCTTTACTGCTGGCTTCGCCATTTGCTTTCCTTAATTGGGAAAAAAAATACCTGCTCTGCCAGAGTTATAATAACTCTGCTACCCTCACGTTCTGTGACACATAAGCAGGGACACAGCACAGTTATTAAACTTCTCATGTTCATAGAATATACGCAGTGCTGCCTTTTGGTGGGAAAAAACTGAAAACAAATCTATTTGTCCAGCCTCTGTCCGTCTTTACGGGCGGTGGAGACGTGTGAGCTGCGTGAAGAACAGTGCTAAATCATACGCACCCAGCTACGCTTTACTGCTGGCTTCGCCATTTGCTTTCCTTAATTGGGAAAAAAAATACCTGCTCTGCCAGAGTTATAATAACTCTGCTACCCTCACGTTCTGTGACACATAAGCAGGGACACAGCACAGTTATTAAACTTCTCATGTTCATAGAATATACGCAGTGCTGCCTTTTGGTGGGAAAAAACTGAAAACAAATCTATTTGTCCAGCCTCTGTCCGTCCTTACGGGCGGTGGAGACGTGTGAGCTGCGTGAAGAACAGTGCTAAATCATACGCACCCAGCTACGCTTTACTGCTGGCTTCGCCATTTGCTTTCCTTAATTGGGAAAAAAAATACCTGCTCTGCCAGAGTTATAATAACTCTGCTACCCTCACGTTCTGTGACACATAAGCAGGGACACAGCACAGTTATTAAACTTCTCATGTTCATAGAATATACGCAGTGCTGCCTTTTGGTGGGAAAAAACTGAAAACAAATCTATTTGTCCAGCCTCTGTCCGTCCTTACGGGCGGTGGAGACGTGTGAGCTGCGTGAAGAACAGTGCTAAATCATACGCACCCAGCTACGCTTTACTGCTGGCTTCGCCATTTGCTTTCCTTAATTGGGAAAAAAAATACCTGCTCTGCCAGAGTTATAATAACTCTGCTACCCTCACGTTCTGTGACACATAAGCAGGGACACAGCACAGTTATTAAACTTAGATAATTCATTCACTAGAGGCAGTGGGGCCTTTCGTTTTCCAAAAAGGGCAAAAATTATATTTGGCCTGCAGTCTTGCGCCAATTTATTTCCTGCCTGTGAAATCAAATCACTGGTAATACAGCATGCTGAGGGGTAGGGGTAGGCCTAGAGGACGTGGACGCGGCCGAGGACGCGGAGGGCCAAGTCAGGGTGTGGGCACAGGCCAAGCTCCTGATCCAGGTGTGTCGCAGCCGACTGCTGCGCGATTAGGAGAGAGGCACGTTTCTGGCGTCCCCACATTCATCGCCCAATTAATGGGTCCACGCGGGAGACGGTTATTAGAAAATGAGCAGTGTGAGCAGGTCCTGTCCTGGATGGCAGAAAGTGCTTCGAGCAACCTATCGTCTACCCGCAGTTCTGCGCCGTCCACTGCTGCCAATCCGAATCCTCTGTCTGCTGCTCCTCCTTCCTCCCAGCCTCCTCACTCCACTACAATAACACCTGCTCAGGAGCGGGAGCACTCCCAGGAACTGTTCTCGGGCCCCTGCTTAGATTGGGCAGCAGCGGTTCCTCTCCCACCAGAGGAGTTTATCGTCACTGCTGCCCAACCATTCGAAAGTTCCCGGGGTCCGGGGGAAGAGGCTGGGGACTTCCGCCAACTGTCTCAACAACTTTCTGTGGGTGAGGAGGACGATGACGATCAGACACAGTTGTCTTGCAGTGAGGTAGTAGTAAGGGCAGTAAGTCCCAGGGAGCAGCGCACAGAGGATTCGGAGGAAGAGCAGCAGGACGATGAGGTGACTGACCCCACCTGGTGTGCAACGCTTACTCAGGAGGACAGGTCTTCAGAGGGGGAGTCAAGGGCATCAGCAGGGCAGGTTGCAAGAGGCAGTGCAGTGGCCAGGGGTAGAGGCAGGGCCAGACCGAATAATCCACCAAGTGTTTCCCAAAGCGCCCCCTCGCGCCATGCCACCCTGCGGAGGCCGAGGTGCTCTAAGGTCTGGCAGTTTTTCACAGAGACGCCTGACGACCGACGAACAGTGGTGTGCAACCTTTGTCGCGCAAAGCTCAGCCGGGGAGCCAACACCAACAGCCTCACCACCACCACCATGCGCAGACATATGATGGCCAAGCACCCCGCAAGGTGGGACAAAGGCCGTTCACCGCCTCCGGTTTGCACCCCTGCCTCTCCCCCTGTGCCCCAACCTGCCACTGAGATGCAACCCCCCTCTCAGGACACAGGCACTACCGCCTCATGGCCTGCACCCACACCCTCATCTCCGCTGTCCTCGGCCCCATCCAGCAGTGTAGTTCAGCGCACCGTTCAGCCGTCGCTTGCGCAAGTGTTCGAGCGCAAGCGCAAGTACGCCGCCACGCACCCGCACGCTCAAACGTTAACCGTCCGCATCGCAAAATTCATCAGCCTTGAGATGCTGCCGTATAGGGTTGTGGAAACGGAGTCCTTCAAAAGTATCATGGAGGCGGCGGCCCCGCGCTACTCAGTTCCCAGTCGCCACTACTTTTCCCGATGTGCCGTCCCAGCCCTGCACGACCACGTCTCCCGCAACATTGTGCGCGCCCTCACCAACGCGGTTACTGCCACGGTCCACTTAACTACGGACACGTGGACAAGCACAGGCGGGCAGGGCCACTACATCTCCCTGACGGCACATTGGGTGAATTTAGTGGAGGCTGGGACAGAGTCAGAGCCTGGGACCGCTCACGTCCTACCCACCCCCAGAATTGCGGGCCCCAGCTCGGTGCTGGTATCTGCGGAGGTGTATGCTTCCTCCACTAAAGCACCCTCCTCCTCCTCCTCTGTCTCACAATCAAGATGTGTTAGCAGCAGCATGTCGCCAGCAGTCGGTGTCGCGCGGTGTGGCAGCACAGCGGTGGGCAAGCGTCAGCAGGCCGTGCTGAAACTACTCAGCTTAGGCGATAAGAGGCACACGGCCCACGAACTGCTGCAGGGTCTGACACAGCAGACCGACCGCTGGCTTGCGCCGCTGAGCCTCCAACCGGGCATGGTCGTGTGTGACAACGGCCGTAACCTGGTGGCGGCTCTGCAGCTCGGCAGCCTCACGCACGTGCCATGCCTGGCCCACGTCTTTAATTTGGTGGTTCAGCGCTTTCTGAAAAGCTACCCACGCTTGTCAGACCTGCTCGTAAAGGCGCGCCGGCTCTGCGCACATTTCCGCAAGTCCCACACGGACGCTGCCACCCTGCGCACCCTGCAACATCACTTTAAGCTGCCAGTGCACCGACTGCTGTGCGACGTGCCCACACGGTGGAACTCTACGCTCCACATGTTGGCCAGGCTCTATGAACAATGGAGAGCTATAGTCGAATACCAACTCCAACATGGGCGGCGCAGTGGGAGTCAGCCTCCTCAATTCCTTTCAGAAGAGTGGGCCTGGTTGGCAGACATCTGCCATGTCCTTGGTAATTTTGAGGAGTCTACCCAGGTGGTGAGCGGCGATGCTACAATCATTAGCGTCACCATTCCTCTGCTATGCATCTTGAGAAATTCCCTGCAAACCATAAAGGCAGCTGCTTTGCGCTCGGAAACGGGGGCGGGGGAAGACAGTATGCCGCTGGATAGTCAGGGCACCCTCCTGTCTATTTCTCAGCGCGTACAGGAGGAGGAGGAGGAGCATGAGGAGGATGAGGAGGAGGGGGAAGAGACAGCTTGGGCCGCTGCTGACGGTACACCGGCTGATTGCCTGTCATCCTTTCAGCGTGTATGGCCTGAGGAGGAGGAGGAGGAGGAGGAGGATCCTGAAAGTGATCTTCCTAGTGAGGACAGCCATGTGTTGCGTACTGGTACCCTGGCACACATGGCTGACTTCATGTTAGGATGCCTTTCTCGTGACCCTCGCGTTGCACGCATTCTGGCCACGACGGATTACTGGGTGTACACACTGCTCGATCCACGGTATAAGGAGAACCTGCCCACTCTGATTCCCGAAGAGGAAAGGGGTTCGAGAGTGTTGCTATACCACAGGACCCTTGCGGACAAGCTGATGGTAAAATTCCCAGCCGACAGCGCTAGTGGCAGAAGGCGCAGTACCGAGGGCAAGGTAGCAGGGGATGTGCGTAGATCGAGCAGCATGTACATCCCAGGCAGTGCAACAGTCTTTAAGGGCCTGGCCAGCTTTATGGCTCCCCACCAAGACTGTGTCACCGCTCCCCAGTCACGGCTGAGTCGGCGGGAGCACTGTAAAAGGATGGTGAGGGAGTACGTAGCGGATCGCACGACCATCCTTGGTGACGCCTCTGCCCCCTACAACTACTGGGTGTCGAAGCTGGACACGTGGCCTGAACTCGCGCTGTATGCCCTGGAGGTGCTTGCTTGTCCTGCGGCTAGCGTCTTGTCGGAAAGGGTGTTTAGTGCGGCTGGGGGAATCATCACAGATAAGCGTAGCCGCTTGTCAACCGACAGTGCCGACAGGCTAACACTCATCAAGATGAACAAAGGCTGGATTTCCCCAGACTTCTGTTCTCCACCAGCGGACAGCAGCGATACGTAAGCAATACGTAGGCTGCACCCGCGGATGGAAGCTACGTTCTCTCTCACCATCCAAAACGGGGACATTTCTGCTTCATCAATCTGTGTCTAATATTCCTCCTCCTCCTCCTCCTGCTCCTCCTCCTGAAACCTCACGTAATCACGCTGAACAGGCAATTTTTCTTAGGGCCACAAGGCTCAGTCAAATAATTTTTCAGAACAATTTTTAAAAGTTTCAATGCGCTTAAAAGCATTGGAACTTTAACTTGAACCAATTTTTCGTTACACTGGGCTGCCTCCAGGCCTAGTTACCACTTAAGCCACATTAACCAAAGCGATTAATGTGTTTCACCTGCCCTCTTGGCTGGCCATGGCCAATTTTTGGGATGTACATTAGTACTGTTGATACAGCAATTTTTGTGGGCCCTCGCCTACAGTGTAATCAAATTAATTTTTAGCCCACCTGCATTACAGCTGACGTAACCTCAGCTGTGTTGGGCAATGCAATGGGATATTTTTGTGTACCGCCGGTGGGTTCCAGGGAGCCACCCATGCTGTAGGTGCACACGGAGTTTTTAATACATCTGTACACTTCTAAAGAACCCCAGTCTGACTGGGGCATGCAGTGTGGGCCGAAGCCCACCTGTATTACGCACAACATTACTACCTCAGCTGTGTTGGGCAATGCAATGGGATATTTCTATGTACCGCCGGTGGCTTCCTGGCACCCACCCAGGCAGTGGGTCCACAGGGAATTATAAATGCATCTGTTTCCACTTATAAAGAAACCCAGTCTGACTGGGGCATGCAGTGTGGGCCGAAACCCACCTGCATTAACCCTTTCCAGTCCACTGTGTGACCTGTGAAGACATTAGGGTTTAAGGCTGTACAGCTCCGTTGTTGGTAGACGTCCGTCGGGGTTCTCTTACTGTATATTGCCAGCCTCTCTGCTGTCGGAGCCTATCCTACGTGTCAGCTCATGCAGTACTGGCTTTAGCCAGCATATAGCGCCGTTGTATAACGGCAGAAAAAGAGTAAGCCCCCTAGGAAAACCATATACAAATTGGATTGGAAAGGGTTAAGCACAACATTACTACCTCAGCTGTGTTGGGCAATGCAATGGGATATTTCTATGTACCGCCGGTGGCTTCCTGGCACCCACCCATGCTGTAGGTGCACACGGAGTTTTTACTACATCTGTACACTTATAAAGAACCCCAGTCAGACTGGGGCATGCAGTGTGGGCCGAAGCCCACCTGCATTAAGCACGACATTACTACCTCAGCTGTGTTGGGCAATGCAATGGGATATTTCTGTGTACCACCGGTGGGTTCCAGGGAGCCACCCATGCTGTGGGTCGACAGGGACTTCACAATAGGGAGTTGTACCTGCCTGTGTCTATGAATTAAAAAGCCCGGTCTGACTGGGGCATGCAGACACCTTGACAGAATGAATAGTGTGTGGCACATAGGTTCCCCATTGCTATGCCCACGTGTGCAGCTCCTGATGGCGGTGGCACAGGATTCTATTTCTCATTGCTTCTGTACAGCATTGTGGGCTATCGCTCCGCCACTTTTAAAGAGGGTCGCTGCCTAGCCGTGCCAACCTCTGCAGTGTGTGCCTGCGGTCCCTCGTCATGGCAGACGCAATTCTAAATAGACATGAGCGTGGTGTGGCATGAGGGCAGCTGAAGGCTGCCCAGGGACACTTTGGTGTGCGCTGTGGGGGGGAGGGGGGGCGGTTGGTCAGCATGTAACCCAGGAGAAGTGTCAGTGGAGTGTCATGCAGGCAGTGATTGTGCTTTGTTGGAGGTAGTGTGGTGCTTAGCAAAGGTATGCCATGCTAATGAGCGCTTTTCAGAAGTAAAAGTTGTTGGGAGGGGGGGGGGGCACTCTTGCCGCTATTGTGGCTTAATAGTGGGACCTGTGAACTTAGGATGCAGCCCAACATGTAGCCCCTCGCCTGCCCTATCCGTCACTGTGTCATTCCCATCACTTTCCTGAATTGCCCAGATTTTCACACATGAAAACCTTAGCGAGCATCGGCGAAATACAAAAATGTTCTGGTCGCCCATTGACTTCAATGGGGTTCGTTGTTCGAAACGAACCCTCGAGCATCACGGGAAGTTCGTTACGAATAACGAACACCCGAACATTTTGGTGTTCGCTCATCTCTAGTCCTGAATAAATTGGGTAAAATTAGTTAAAGACAGAAACTCATTACCTTTAACCCCTTAAGTGGCGGCTTTCTTACCACCCTGTCGTGCCCGCAGGGCAGGTGTTTTAAATGGTCTAATCATTTAATTTCAACTAATTTTGCAGTCGCGTTCCAAGAGCCATAACTTTTTCATTGTTCTATTGACACAGCCATATGAGGGCTTGTTTTTTGCGGGGCAATTTGTACTTTTTGATGGCATCATTTTTGCGTATATATAATGTATTACATAACTTTTGTAAAAAAAAATTGTAGGAAGATTGGGGGAAAAAAAGAAATTCTGCTATTAGTTTATACAGCTTTTTTATGTTTTGCTATTTTTGTACATTTAAAACATTTTTTTTTCCTAAGGCTTGCTTTTGTGTCGCCACATTCTAAGAGCTGTATTAATTTTATTTTTCCATTGCCATAGCTCTAGAAGGGCTTGTTTTTTTGCGGAGGAACTCTAATCTTCATTTATCTAACTTTTTGGAATATGTAAAATTTTGTTCGCTTTTTATTCAATTTTTTCTAGTGGCAAGATTAACAAAATCTGTTATTCTGGCATGTTTTTTATTTTTATTTTTCACTGCATTCTCTGAGCAGTATAAGTAATATATTACAGTAATTCTACAGGCCCGTATGATTTTGCCAATACCAAATTGTAATAGTTTTTTTTCTCTTTTTCATGACTTTTTCACCCAAGTTTAAATCACCCTCATTTTGCCATATCTATAATAAAAAAATCTAAATAAAAAAATGCATATTTGCTATCACTGCTTCCGTAAAAGTCCCATGTATTAAATTAGTGCATTTATACTCCACACGGTGAATGTAGTCCGAAAAAAAAGAGCGCCTCAAATGCACTTTTTCAGTCATCCTGTTTCCCAGAAAAAATGCAATAAAAGCGATCAAAAAGTCGTATGTATTCTGGATTGGTACTAACATAAACTACAGGACATCCTGCAAAAAATGAGCCCTTGCTCAAGTACTGAGACGGAAAATTAAAAAAGTTATTGCACACAGAAGATGCAGCAGAAAATAATTTTAAAAAATTAAATGTCTTTGAAAAAAAATCCAAGTAATACAGCAAAAAAAAATCTATACACGTTTGGTATTGCAGCAATCGTACTGACCCCTAGAAAAAAGTATACTCCACTTAGAATTTTCTAAAAGTTTTTCAGTACATTATATGGTACTTTAAATAGCACCATTGAAAAATAAAATTTGTCCCGCAAAAACAAGCCCTTATACAGCTATGTCGATGGATAAATAAAGGAATTATGATTTTTTAAACAGGGGGAGGGAAAAAATGGGGAAAAAAGGGGGCTGTGTCATTAAGGGGTTAAATAATGTACTAACTTCCTTCTCTGGGTTATTGCGACGCAGGGATACCACATGTGTAATTTTATTTTTTATTTTTTACAAAGTAAAGGGAGACAAGTGTTTTTGTTTTTATTTTTTAAATAATTTTTTAACTTTTTTTTAAATTTTGTCCCTTTAGGGGACTTCCTCAGAGACCCATCAGGACCACCTGATCACATTCTGGGGTCTGATGGTAACAGCTCTTCACATGTTGCAGTCACATAGACTGGAGCATGTAAAGGGTTAACACGGCAAAGATCAGAGGTTTTGTCTGATCTCTGGTGTAAGAGCTGGTGCCTGGCTGTCCTCTGACAGCCAAGCACCAGCTCTCCCTGCTACAGAGACCATCGGCTTTTCAGAAACATGTCTCTATGGCAACCTGTAAACAAAGCAGGACTTTGAATTTAGAAGCGGGAGATTGCCGGCAGATCAGCAATACCTTCCTGCTTCTGTTTTTCAAAGTCCTGCAATGATCTATGAGGGCCTGTGCAGGCAGAGCACAATGCCACAGCTTATGGCATTGTGCCCTGGAGCTCCCATAGTGATACATAGCCCGGAAATTTTCTGGGCTATATCACTATTTGCAGTGGAGCTTGTCCCGGAAAATTTCCGGGCGTGCAACTCAAGGGGTTAAAGGTTGATTTACACACAACGATTATCGCTCAAAATTCGTCCAAACAATGGCTTTTGAGAGATAACTATTGCATGTAAATGTGAGCCCATTGTGCACTTACCATGCAATTTTCGTTCATCACCGAGTTGAGGTCGGCATGAAATCCGTCATCATTGATAACAGGGACAGCATGCTGGGTACCCTACGGGCAGCACTAATAGCATTGTATGCAGCTGGAAGCCTGTGGCAGAACAAAGCAGATGTATTTAGAGATCAGACTACATGCTGTTCTCTAAATACATGCAAATTAAGCTAGTAAGATACTAATGGCCCAGTCACAGCTTCCATAAAGCCAGGTCTCAGTTATATCCACTATATTGTAGTTTTCCTCAAACATTATTATTTCCTGTTTATCAACTTTATTGGTGAGACTTCTAGCATCCCAGCATCGCGATACTGTTTAGAAGATTTTGATTATTTTTTATTTTACGTGTTTCCCTATTAACTTTTCTTCCAGTTCTAACTGTACAAACCCCTCCCACCGCTCCACCCCTATTTTCAATACTTAGTCCCACGTCACTGTCTACACTACCTTCTTCTCTATCTCTCTGGTTGTCCTCACCAACCCCCAGTCCCTAGTTTAAACACTCAAACCTTCTAGCCATCTTCTTCCCCAGCACAGTTGCAACCACTCCATTGACATGCAGCCCATCCTTATGGTAGAACCTCTAGCCAACAGCAAAGTTGGCCCATTTCTCCAGGAACCCAAACCCCTTCTTCTTACGCCAACTCTTGAGACACTTGTTTGTCTCCCTAATTTCCCGCTGCCTTTCTGGTGTAGCACGAGGTACAGGTAGTATTTCAGAAAATACTACTTTGTAGGTCCTTTCCCTAAGCGTAGATCCTAGTTCCCTGAAGTTGTTTTAAAGAAACTTCTACCTACCTCTTACTTTGTCATTGGTGCCAATATGTATCATGACTGCTGGATCCTCACCAGTCCCTCACAGTAATCTGTTAACCCAATGTGCGATGTGCAGAGCACCAGGAAGACAACACACCATTTGACAATACCGGTCAAGCTGCTCATTTAGATCCAGGATCTGGGATTGTTTAAAGGAAATCTTTAAAAGTTTTCTGTACATTCAATTCTGTAAAATATTTGCATGTACCTTCAATGTGTGAACTAGAAAAATGACTTGCCAATACCAAATCCAATCTACTGTACCATCTCTACTAATGGTTTAAACTATTTGTTTCCCACTGGATTTTGCATGTATCAACTAAAATAATGAAATAGAAATCAACATCTGACAAAATAATCAGGCTTACATAGCTGTTAGGCCTCATGTCCATGGGATAAAATCCGCAGCGTTTTTCCCGCACGCGCATCCGCGCCCCATAGGGATGCATTGGACACACGCAGGTAGTTAAATACCTGCGGAAGTTATTTTTCCCTTATGGCGCGGATCCGCGTACAGGAAAAAAAACGCCATATGCTCCATTTTCGTGCGGGTCTCCCGGGGGACGGCTCCCACAGGCTTCTATTGAAGCCTATGGAAGCTGTCCAGATCTGCGGAACACCCATACCAACTTACCTGTCCGGACGCTGCGGATCTTCCCTCTGTCGCGTCCAGATCTTCTTTCTTCGGCCCGGCGGATGTGCCCGGCGTGCCGAGTACATCCCCCGGGCCGAAGAAAGAAGATCCGGCCGCGACGGAGGGAAGATTCGCAGCGTTCAGACAGGTGAGTTTATTCTTATTTTCAGTCTCATGTCCCCCGGGAAAGGAGGGAGCTGCTGCGGGATTCTGTGGGCCTGAATTTCCCTGTGGTCATGAGGCCTTAAGCAGAGTATACAAACGAGTCTCCCATTCTGAACTATTGAAGATTTACTGTTGAAAAAATGAGATGGGGGGGCGGAGCCTGGCCGCAGAGCAACATGGCTGCTTGAGACCGGAGCTCCCTCAGCACAGCGCTCCCCGAGGTTTTCTCGCTTCATCCACAGCCGCAGAAATGAGAAGGATCGCGAGGGACAAAGGAGGAGAACAACCTTGCACCCCCAAATCATCCAAAAATCAGACAGGCATGCAGCGCTACCTGAAGGAGCGAGGCTCCCGCTCTCCACATCTGTCCTCCAAGATGGCACCTGCTCAGGGACCTGCTGCAGCTCACAGTAAGGAGGGGGAGGGGGACCTTTCCTCAGACGAGGATGACTCTGAGAGTGTGTCCCGAGGATTTATGAGGGAGTTAATATCTAATGCCCTTAACCCTATCATGGCTGATCTCACAGAAATAAAAGAAGATATCAAACAGATGGGCCGCAGGGTAGAAGATTTAGAGACTGCCTCAGCCTCCTATACCTCCCATGCTTTAGCCACTGCCAATATACTAAAAGAATATCATGACTGTCTGAACCGTGCACTTATCCTCCAGGAGGACCTGGAAAACCGCAACAGGAGATCCAATCTACGATTCAAGGGACTCCCTGAGACCTGGGCCACTGAGTCTCTGCACAAGGTGACCTCAGAAATTTTTGTACAGCTCCTTGGTGCAGACAGAGCAGCCTCAATAACCATTGAACGGGTGCACAGGGCTCTCAGACCCCCCCCCCCCCCCCCTGCAGATCCTCCCCGGGATGTAGTCTGCAAACTGCTGTCTTTCCAGGACACTTCTGCCGTACTAAAAGCTGCAAGACTCAGCAAAGGGGTTAGGTACGGGGATTCCCCTATTCAGATTTACCAAGACCTTTCCCCGGCCACCCTAGCAAAATGCCGCATCCTCTGCCCCCTCCTGGAGGCTCTAAGAGCGAGGGACATACGTTATGCCTGGCTGTTTCCCTTTGGCAATAGCATATTTTATAAAAGCCACAGACTCATTGTCCGCTCCCCAGAGGATCTTAGCAGCTGCTGGGAGCACCTGGAGATGGACCCTATAGAATTGCCTTGTTGGCTACCTCTCCCTGAGTTTCCAAGCCTGCCTAAGCTTTCTCCACCTGAATCATGGCAGGTGGCTGGTAATTCTAAGTCCCCCAAAGGAAAAAGAAAGAAGATGAAGGAACCTCCAACCATTCAGGATACCTGAGCAAGAAGGCGCACCTTCTTCTTTCCTTTGTCTGATGTTGCACTCAGCTGGACTGCCCTCAAGGACCTAGTTTTCAGGACTGTTCGAAGCAACGTATCTGTCTGCTTTCACCCCTTTGACCAGGCCCTATGGGGTCTCGGTACCCATCAAGTGGTCCAGAGAAGATAGGCATTGCCCTCTCTACTCATCAGCCCAGCTGACTTGTGCATTGCTGTTGCATTGTTTAACTTTGGTCTCCTCCCTCTCCTTTTCCTTTCTCTTCTTTAAGAAGGTTTCCTCTTTCCGCGACTGTTACATCTGTTCATTCAATGTTAAATGACCCAGTGAGCGCCTGTCTGACCAGGCTGATTTCATAGTTGTCTGTCCTTTGATTTTAAAGCACAGACAACTCGCTCCCACTTAGACCCTAGTCCACACCCACCTGGACTGGGTGTCACTAATTTACTATCTGTTCACGTGATTGTAATTTTTGTCTGTCCGTCTCCTACTCCTACCACCCATCCACCCCTATACCCCAACCCCCCCTCCCTCTCTTTTCCTTAACACCCCTCCTGCTCTCCGAGTCCACTCCCTTTAGCCTCTGTCCGCATTTTGGCTAAAGTAGAGGTAAATCAAGCTCTGTACGACATAGTTTGTCAAGTGGGTAACTCTTCTTCCTCTTCTTCCCTTCAAGCAGGAGAAATACTTGTCTGCTCTGTCCTGGCAACATGAAGGACCTCCTTTGCGTCACAACACTTAAAGTCAATGGCTTGAATTCCCCAGCTAAGAGGCACCACATAGCATTGCTGTTAAAGAGATACGGTTCCGGAGTCGTGTTCCTGCAGGAGACTTACTTCAGGGGAGACAGATGCCTGGCCCTACTGGGTAAGCAGTATCCACTCACCTTCCACAACTCTCACCCATCATCCGCCTCAAAAGGGGTCTCCACCTTGCTACACAAATCACTCAATTTCACTTGCGAGGCTCGCCACTCGGATAAGGAAGGTAGGGTTCTCTTCCTGAGAGGACTGCTTAACAATACCAAAATAACCCTTGCAAACTTATATACTCCAAATACCTACCAGGTAGCTTGGCTGACTAAACACTTAGAGACACTTAAACACTTCGCTAATGGCCTGATTATTCTCGGCGGCGACCTAAATCTCACTCTCTGTCCCCTGCTAGACTCCTCGGTAGGGAAATCGCACATATCCCAGAGGAAACTGAGCAAACTCATTCGTTCCCTCTCCGAGTTGGATCTGGTAGACAGCTGGAGATCTCTGAACCCGACTTCTAGGGATTACACCTTCCTATCGCGGGTCCACTTCTCCTGCCAACGCCTTGATTATGTATTTGTGTCCTCCCCCCTCCTCCAACACGTAGAAAAGATCTCAATCGACCCTATAGTAATTTCGGACCACGCTCCGGTCCATCTGGACCTACACCTTCCGAACCTCCTCCCTCGTGAATGGCACTGGAGACTCAACCCCTCCCTTCTGGACTCAGAAGAGGAAAGACTGCAGCTTAAGGAAAGGCTAGAAGAATTCTTTCAACTAAATAAGTCAGACGATATCCCTCCCCCTGTAATATGAGAGGCCCATAAGGCCTTTACAAGAGGTCTCTTGATTGCTGCTGGTTCTAGAGCAAAGAAAAAACAGCAAAAAGAAATCGACCACAAACTATCTCAAATCTCCAAACTTGAACGCGTTGTGAAACTTTCCCTGTGTAAGACCTCTTCTGAGGAATTGGCGTCCCTTAGAAGGGAACTCAAACTCATACTTGAATCCAAGTACAACAAAAAACACCTTTACCTCAGACATGTCACCTATGCACAGGGGAACAAGGGTAGTAGATATACGTCTGCACTTATTAAAAAGGCCCGAACTAGAAATTTCATTAAAACTATTAAAACCGCAGAAGGCTATAGAGTTTCATCCACACCCGAAATCGCTAGGGAATTCCAAAGTTTCTACTCCCGCCTTTACAATCTTCGCGATCCCCTCTCCCCCGACACTACTATCAACTTCAAGAAACAAGTTGACTCTTTCTTAAAAAGAACTCGACCTCCCTAAATTAGATGAGGAAGAGGCTACCTCCCTTTTGACTCCCATTACCTCCCAGGAAATTGAAGATCTCATTAGTACTTCTCCTCCGGGCAGAAGCCCAGGCCCAGACGGCTTCCCCCTTATATATTATAAAACATTTAAAACCACTCTTATACCAAAGCTAACTGAGCTCTTTAACTCACTCCTCCAGGGAACTCCCCTCCCAAGACAGGCGCAGGAAGCTCATATTGCTCTTGTCTTTAAGGAAAACAAGGACCCCGAATCCTGCGGGAGCTATCGCCCTATTTCCCTCATTAACTTCGATATGAAGCTCTGGGCCAAGATTCTGACAAAACGACTCGAAAAATTCATCACTAAACTAATCAACCCAGAACAATCGGGCTTCGTTAAGGGAAGGGAGGGCAGAGACGGTTGCCTCAGGCTCCTCCATGCAGCGAAATACTCCCAAACACATAATATACCTCTCGCCTTTGTCGGCACAGATGCCGAAAAGGCGTTTGACCGAGTCAATTGGCTGTACATGGAGCAAGCTCTGAGGCAGTTTAACATCCCGCCGGAATTTGTTTCAGCAATATTTTCCCTATATGCGATGCGCCACGCGCGACTCAAACTTAAAACTCACTTTCCCCCGCATTTAATATAAATAACGGCACGAGGCAGGGGTGCCCCCTATCCCCTACATTATTCATACTGGCACTTGAACCCTTCCTTCAAAAAATCAGACTAGACCCCCTGATACAAGGACTAAGAGTAGGGGGAGAGACCCTCACGGCCACTGCCTATGCAGACGATATTATATTCCTCATTACAAATCCAGAATCTGGCCTCCCCCGTCTCATCTCCCTTCTCGAGAACTTTGGAACCCTTTTCAACTTTAAAATTAACCTGGCCAAGTCGACAGCCTGAAATATTTCAATACCTCTCAATCGCTTTAAGGCCATTAAAAATAGATCCCCACTTGCCTGGACGGACACAAACATGGAATTTCTGGGCATTAAGCTTACAAAAAAAGCCAATGACCTGTACCAGACTAACTTCCCCCCGCTAGTGCCAAAAATTAAAAAATTACTGCGTTCCTATGATCTCCCGTTCATATCTTGGCTAGGAAGAAAAAATATATTAAAATCTTACATTATCCCTATTATCCTATACAAAATAAGACTTCTTCCGATCCACAACCCCTCCAGTTTTTTCAAGGCTCTACGCACAATTTTTTCCAGATACCTATGGTCGGGCAAGAGACCCAGGCTTGCTCACTGTCTACTCATCAAGAGGCGATCTGAAGGTGGAGTGGACCTGCCATGCCCCCGGGAGCTTTATTTGGCTACCCAGCTCAACCACTGGTTAGAGCTGGTCCACCCGATTAATCCAGTCCCTATGATCCAGTCCCTGGCTAAGGGAGCCTACGGTCCCACCTTCTTTGAGGATATGTGGTTCCCACGGGGGAGAGGTAGGGGAAGACAGAGAAGCAACCCCCTTTTAAGAGGTGTAATAGAAACCTGGGCAATGCTAGGGAAGACTCTCGCCCCTGGTCCTTCCCCATTTGCACTCCTGTCAGCATTACATAGATTCATGGGCCTATCGATAGACTCTTGCTCCGCGGGAGTCTGGAAGACCCTAGATGGTAAAAACTTTCAAGATGCTTTGTCCCTAGCAAATGCGGCCCTCCTTTCCTCCCTAGAGGACCTTCTCCCGGGTCGCACGTTCTCGTTCCTCGTCTCTACCCATCTGCTGAAATTCCTAAATGACTTTCTGAAATCACACAAAACCCCCAGACCACTCACCCCATTTGAATCGGTAATTGAGGGGCTTTCCCCCAATTCTAGAAAAATATCTTACATCCGCAAACACTTTATTTCCTCCTCAAAGCCTGCGAAGCCTGCCTTCCTCACCTCGTGGGAGAGAGAACTTCATATAGCATTATCTCCTAGTGAGACTAAGCTCATATTAAAGACTGCGTTTGGCCTCTCTCCTTGCGTCACCTCTCAGGAATCACATTACAAACTTCTAGCAAGGTGGTATAGAACCCCACAATGGCTTTATGACCACAAACTAGCTACATTAGACAGTTGCTGGAGATGCGAGATGGATACTGGTTCATATCTACATATATGGTGGGAATGTCCCCGTATAACTCCCTTTTGGAGAGACGTGGGCGAGATTCTGAAAAAGCTTTCACCTGGTCTGTCGCTCTCCCCTGGGGTGGTTCTCCTGTGGAGACCGACCTCTACCTTTCACCCCATCAAACACAAATTGATCTCTCTGCTATTGGACACTGCCAAGGCCCTAATTCCCTTGCATTGGAAACAAAAAGAGCCTCCCACTGTCGACTTGTGGAGGGATAGAGTTAACCTCCTCGCTAACCTAGAGGAGCTTTCAAGCTGGGCGAATGGGACCCATGATAAATTTATTGAGACATGGGCCCCCTGGCGAGCAGTGGGGTACGTCCGTCCTGGAGTCAACGTGGAGCAGACGACAACCTGAGATCCTTGCACTGACCCTGTACAATGTAAGTACTTTGGGCCTCCACATAATCCCAACTCCCCCCGCCGTCACCCCCCCTCTTAGAGGCTTCTCCTTTCTGGAATTCATCTGCTGACCGCCTTTTCTCTGATACGCTCTATGTTAAACCCCATGGAGCAGACTGAGCTTCTTAACCCAACCCAACCCCTCCCCCCTCTCCCTACTCCCACCCCTTCCTTGCCCCCCCTAGCCCCTGCCCCCGTTTGTTTCCCCCTTTTCTCTTATGTATAAGGGGTCTACGTCTTTGTTTATCTCTCCTTTTGAAAATGTTTTCTTGTGCCCTGGCGCGTCGTTTAAGTTAATTCCCGCATTGGAATTGCGTGCTAGCTCAAGCTTTTATTTGCTTCACTAAGAGCATATATTATGTTTTGACGAGCCGGGTGGATACCGTGCTCAGACCCATTCTGTGTTTGTATGTATGTTTATATGAAAAATTTCAATAAATACTGATTTAAAAAAAAAAAAAAAAAAATGAGATAAAGGTGGCATTAACGCATACATTGTATGCAGTATAGATTTCGAGGTATCTGCTATCTGGTAACAGGCGCTCCAATAGAGTATCTAATGGATATTTGCTAAACTTCACATCATATTAAAGAATATGTTTGAGTTAAAAAGCATTAGAGCCTAGGACACTTACACTATAAACTTTCTTTCATCCTCACAATAACTGAAAGCTGTAGAATTTATGTGAAATCAAGAAAACTTCCAAATATTTTCAATAAAATGTTTACTATTATGTTAATGACTACAGATGGACTGCAGTTCCAGTTGTTTTTTGCACATACATTAAAATGTTATATTTAATATTGCTAATAAAATCTATAGTAATATGTTAATTGTGACTTAAATGCATTAAACAATAACCTTAACCCCTCAGTGACTATCAACATACCTTTTCATGGCTGTCACCATGCAACCTTAAGCTAGGGCAACACCTTTTTATGGCTATCTAGTATAATTGTTCCATAGATGTCCCATACCGGAATCAACACATGCTCATCTCTCTAATGAAAACAGGGTTCCTGTTCTAACAGTTGGGAACAGAGAAACCCCCGAGCCCTGGCGTTTAACGTCTTAGATGTAATAGTCAATGGCAACTGTGGCATTCAATTTGTTTCAGAGCGAGGAGGTTCGTGTGTTATCCATCAGCAACCCCCCTTACAGAATGTGATTGCAAGGTGCCAATGAATTGCCATAATGTCTGGAGACCTAAAAATCATTTTCAAGTGTGCTACGTACAGAATTCTAGTATAAGACTTCCAGGTTTAATACATTGCAATGCAGAAATTATAATACAATGCATTATAAAAGCAATCAAGCAATGTCACAGTAAAATGGATCTAAAAATGTTAAAAAATCATGAAAGTGTTCCATATTCCTTACAAAATACAGCTATTAAATGGCAAAAATAAAAAAATAAAAAACATTTAAACATCATCTCATTTCTGAATACTGGTGATTGCATGCATGCTTTTCTGTCTGAATTCTTTTCCATCTGAGCAGACGCCTGAAGTCTTCTCCATCTGTAAGTGTACAGATGCCTGGTGTGAACTATGTCCTGTTTGATTTATGTCTGAATCCCCTCCATTCTTAGGTATGAGGACACCTGAAATCCCCTCCATCCTTGGGTGGGAGGACGATTGAATTCCTCTCCATCTGTAGGTGTGCTAACTAGAGATAAGCGAGTGTACTCGATCGGGTATCCTGCTCACCCGCAAAGATTCGGGCGCTGGCGAGGGGCAGAGGAGAGTGGGGGGGGACGGAGGGAAGATCTCTCTCTCCCCCCGCTCACTCCCGCAAAACAGCGCTCACCCCCGCCGGCACCCGAATCTTTGCGGACGAGCAGGCAGGTACTCGGTAAGGACGATACTCGCCCGAGTATCTGTCCTTACTGAGTACGCTTGCTCATCTCTAGTGCTAACGCCTGTATCTGAACTACGTCTTGTCTGATCTGTTTCCTGTTCTTAGGGTTTACTTGTGTTTGTTTTTTATATTGCTCTATTTGCTGGAGTTTGTATTATGTGTCATCTAAATCACTGCTACCTGTTTAGGTAGGGTGAGTTTGGCCCTAGGTTCCTGAAGTGGGGCCATCCTTATTGGGATGTTAACTCGGCTTATCAGCAGGTTTCTCCATTGGTGTAGTACATGATCAGATGTTTTCTTTATGTTGGTGTCATAATGTATTTGTGTTGTATACTTGTCTGGTCTAATAAAACTATTATGTTCTTGGTTTATCCGGGTGCTGTCTACTTATGTCCAGATATTTTCTGTTCGGTTAGCGGTTATGTATGTTCCCACAGGCAAGGTGAATAAGCCCTGTGGATGAACATAACAACTTAACATGCTGTTTCTTACTCATCTACCTTCCAAAAAGCATAATGAAAAGCTACATGTACCACAAAATGGTACCAATGAAAATGTGCCTTGCAAAAAGCTAAAACAAGCCTTTAAACAGTCTTTTTGCAGAAAAAAATTAAAATACTAGGGCTCTTGGAAAGCAGCAATGCCAAAACTAAAAAAAAAGCATGACCGAAGCCAGCTTCACGGATAAAAAAACCCACTGCTAGCAGCGTTTATGAGCCCAAAGGGCTTGGTCACACGGGCGCTGCCCGCTATCCTCTGCTACAGCTGTGGCAGAGGAGAACGATGTTCACCCATTGAATTCAATAGAGCCAGCAATACAGCTGGCTCTATTGAAAGCAATGGGCTGCCGGCAAGCGCTGTATTAATTTTCGGGGAAGGGCTTCAAATATAAGCCCTTCCCTTAAAAGAATCCAAAAAAAGTGTAAAAAAATAATATATATATATATATACTCACCTTTTTGCAGCTGCTGGAGATCAGCTGTGTACAGCTGGCTATTCTCCTGAACTGCTTTCTGTAGTATTCAGCAGGTGGGATTTAAAATCCCTGCCTGCTGAATGGGCTGAATGGATGAGTATGTGCTGCCTCTGATTGGCCGAGCACTAGGACCAATCAGATGCAGTTCTCACCTATTGAATGATAGCTGAGAGCTGTGACAGCTGGGGCAGAGGAGAACGATCTTTAGTATATGTTCTCAATGGGGTCGGCGCATATACATGAACAACGATTTGCGTAGAACGCTGTTACATGCGTTCTGCGAATCGTTGTGTCATATAATTTTCGGCACATACGCATAAAAAACGGACATGTGACCGACCCCATTGCAAAACATTGGGTGTATATAGTCGAACATCGCAAGCGCATCTGCAAATCAGTCAAAAAAACGCCGTGTGAGAGAGCCCTAATTCAGTTTTAACATTACTGTACTGACTTGCAGAATAAAGTTAACGTAGTTTGACATAGTTGTAACAACAATGTAAAAAAAACCTTCTAAAAACAATCCCAGATTTGCTGCTTTTTGTTATCTCTGTCTCGCAAAAACAGGAATAAAAACCAATCAAAAAGTCATATACCGTAAAATGGTATCAATGAAAACTGTAAGTTGTCCCATAAAAAAAGAAAAGCTTACATAAAATTCTGTCAATAGGAAAAAAAAGTCACAGGTTTTGGAATACAAAAAAGACAAACTAGCTGTAGTTGTTTAAAAGAGTTATTATTATTATGCAAAAAAAAAAAAATATATATAATGGCTTTTGGCATGCAATAATGAGAAACAAAAAAACAACTATTGATCACCAGAACCTAAAAAATGTCCGGTCACTAATGAGTTAATTATGAAAACTAACAAAGGACACCCAACAACCATTTGCAAGTATATAGTGCAGTGTCATATTCTCGACTTCTACTGTAGATTTTTGGCATTTTGTTCTACGTCCA
Source organism: Eleutherodactylus coqui (assembly GCF_035609145.1). Taxonomy (NCBI): domain Eukaryota; kingdom Metazoa; phylum Chordata; class Amphibia; order Anura; family Eleutherodactylidae; genus Eleutherodactylus; species Eleutherodactylus coqui. The sequence continues at coordinate 123,307,230 of NC_089840.1, read as the reverse complement.
TTTCTGTAACATCAAACTCTTTCCTGATCCATTACCAAAAACACAGAAACAAAACAAAATCAGCTGCTTTGAATGTTTTGCTTTGATTTTTCATTAGCCAGAACGTCTGCCTTCTGCCAGGAGTGGTTTACATCTCTTCCATCAGAGAGGCTCCGAACTTGACCTAATAGGAACTTAAATCCCACTGATCCATTCCTTCCATCTGTTAGTGAAATTGATTCCAATATAGCACAGACACAACCCACTCATACAACTTACGAGAATGAAACTACCTTGATATTATTCCAAAAACTGTAGCTTACATTTAATACTGTATTTTTAAAGGGAAAGTATAAAAAAGAAGATTAATTTTGTTGATAATAAGTGAACGTGGGCAAATATGTGTCATAGTAAAATAATAATTTTTAAGTATACTTTTTTTTATTGAAATATCATATAATCCATTAACAGAATATAAAGAGAAAATAGTAACTACCAGGCAAAAAGGTACAAGGGTAATAATAAATCATATTAACAGCATTAGAAAATACTAATCGTGTAGATAATCGTGTGCATTATATTGTAGCACTGTGTAGGTAGACAGATATCTTAAACCTGTGTAAAAAATATTACAATTTAAATAAAGAATACTTACAGTGAAAATTCAAATTTAAATAAACATTTTTAATCTTAATAGGTCCAAAATTCTCAGCAAATTAATTTCTTAATAGATTTTTTTGGTAATTAAAACTGAGTTTTGCTAATATAGAGATTCACATCCTTTGCATTAAAATCAAATTAAAAGATAAGACTCTGGATGCCTGTAGCCCCCACTAAAGAGAACTTGCAGTATTCTATTTATATATTGAAATTAAAGTGGTTTCTGAGTTCTACAATTTCTGTAAATCCAGCCCCCATGTAGCAAAATAACAAAAAAAGCATATACTGACCTCTTCCCACTTCCGCTGTGTCCTACGGAACTCCTGCAGTTCTGCTCCTTTTGCAAGACATTACAGGTGCTGCAGCCAATAACAAAGCTTAGTGATCAATCGCTGAATTCTGTTATTGGCTGCAGTGCCGCTGGCATCCCGTAAACCAGTTGGGTAGCCTGAAAACATGACGTCAGAGGGGAGACCCAGAGGAGCACTATATTTGTCACCTAAAGCTAGTTCAGAGGAGCAGAAATGCAGATAGAGATCTGCTTGTCCAAGATGAACAACCCCCATTCTAGTAAGGGAAAATACAAGACAATGCACTGTTTAATATTCATTGTATTTACCCCTTCTTCCCTATTGTTCAAGCCTAACTAAGGATATGTTTAATGAAATAATAGGCAATTCGGCAAACTGAGCTACAGACTAGGTACTTTAAAGGATGTGTGGGACAATGGGAGAGTATTACATTTGATGAGGGCATCTTATCACAGCTGGAATGTTCACCATTTCACCATGTTCTATCCAAAAAACTTGTGAATGCAAAAAATTTAAAATGCCTGAAAATTCAAGGTTTATGTACATTTTTCCATTTTATTTTCATAATTGTATTGCACTTATTGCATGCTATTTGTATTTTGCCTTCTTTTTATCCTCTTCTGTGTTGTGGGAATATATATATATATATATATATATATATATATATATATATATATATATATATATATATATATATATATATATATATATATGCGTGTGCTCTCCTGTTAGTATAAGCAGCATGCAAACAGTTAACATATTAATATTTTACACTTGTATTCTGTCTATGCATTGTTCTCAGGGAAAAACTGGCCTCGGAGTGATGTGGGCCCCCTCCATTGATAAGAGAGGCTGCTCACACCCACCTTTGCATTTTTAGGCCAATGATCATATTATGAGTTTTCTTTCTCCTTGTTTCTTAGAAATCATGTGTTTAAATAGTAACACACACCTTAAGGTGTTAACATATGTTAATCATTAGAAATTAAAACCTATTCTGAGTTCTTATGACTTTAAGGTATGTATCTCTACTGTTACGTCATTTTGTGTAACCAATCAGGTGTGAATATGAGTACCTCTCTGTAAACGCCTCTTTTCTAATGCAACGCATTGTCTGTAAAAAGTTGAACACTGGCTTTGATAATCTGTATTATCGTAAAGTTTCTTCCCATGCACGTTTTCTCGGATAACCAATTTGGAACAGACAATGAAGTCAGAGTAATTGATTTGCTTTCCACGACAATTTGGCTGCCCAAAAAGGAACAGGCAGATTGGAATCACGGACTCAAACACCAAGTGCGCAGATTTGCGGACAGGGTCAATTGGGAAAATGCTGCAGCAACAAAGATTAGAACAGATTCTTATTTCTCCCTTTTATACATACCGTCTCTCCTGGTGCCACGTGTTGGGTAAGTCGGTCCACATAAAGGGTTCCACTTTTGTAGTTCTGCTCATCTCCCATAGACAAGAACCCTGTATGTGATTTCACTGTACTGTGCTATTATGTGCTGTTAAATTGCTGTTAGACATAAAATTGTTATTATGGTTGTCAGTAGTGTTACCTTGGTTCCAGGTCTCAATGGAGACTTGAAGGATATTTGAGAAATAGGGACAGTTTGCAGCTTTCATAGCGCATGTATAGATGTCTGATTTCAAGGTTATATTAATTATTCCGAGCATTGGCTTATGTCTGTGCTGAATAGTTGATGGAAAAACTTGCCCATTGGCATTGGTTTTTAGCTGTACAAAATGGATAACACTGATACTAAGAATGATGATGAAGATAGGATGTATACAGCAGGAGGGATAGTATAGTGTGTGGAAGGCAAAAAGCATGTACAGAAAATGAAAAGTCTGATGCAAATTACAGAATGTTGTCCAACTGGCCATTTAAACAAACAGTTTTGGAAAGATGTGTTAGATGGTAATAAAGGGAAACATAGTTGAAATTAAAGCTGATTTTTACATGTATTCTGTGTGTAAGACAAAGAAGGTCAGCCCTTCTTCCTTATCTGAGGACTCTCCCCAGGTGTGTCACAAATGGTGGGTATTGTCCTGCCCCCGATGGATGTGTTGGCATTGTAGCCAACAGAACCCTGCTTGCCATGATATATATCATGTGTTTGATGCTCCTAGACACTGCCCCTCACCAGCACCCAGTCAGGCACCACCCCCTTCATCAACTCTGTCTATGGGGCTGTATCCCTTTGTCTCCAGTCTTGCTCCATTCCATTTCTATGCCCCACCTTGTGAGGCTGCACCATAGCAGCTATGTTAGAATCTCCTGTGTTAACATTCCCGGCCACTGCCCAAGCCGCCATTTTAGCTCAACAGCAGGCCCATAGATGTACTTTTGCCTAGCATCCCAATACTTGCACCGGTGGTAACATAGTAACATAGTAGGTTAGGCTGAATGAAGACAGTGTCCATCTAGTCCAGCCTGTTTCAACCCCCTTGTTGATACAGAGGAAAACGAGAAAAAAAAAGGCAGAAGCGAATTAGCCCATTTGTGGGAAAAATTCCTTCGTTACTCCATAATGGCAGTCAAAATAATCCCTGCATCAACCTTTGATAGTTCCTAACTAGAGATGAGCGAACGTACTCAGTAAGGCCGATTTCGCAATCGAGCACCGCAATTTTTTGAGTACTTCACTACTCGGGTGAAAAGATTCGGGGGGCGCCGTGGGTGAGCGGGGGGTTGCAGAGGGGAGTGGGGGGGACAGGGAGAGAGAGAGCTGCCCCCTGTTCCACGCTGCTACCCCCCGCTCCACCACGCCCCGCCCCCCGGCGACCCCCGAATCTTTTCAGCCGAGTAGTGAAGTACTCGAAAATCGCGGTGCTCGATTGCGAAATCGGCCTTACTGAGTACGTTCGCTCATCTCTATTCCTAACTAAATGTAAGACCCGGAACAACAACTCCGCTGGTCACCTAATGTCTATATCCTGTAATATCATAGTGCTCTAGAAAGACGTCTAGTCCCCTCTTAAACTCCTCTATGGATTTTGCCATCACCACGTCCTCAGGCAGAGAGTTCTATAGTCTCACTGCCCTTACAGTAAAGAACTCCCTTCTATGTTGGTGATGAAACCTGCTTTCTTCTAGATGGAGCGGATACCCTATTGTTACTGTCGCAGTCCTGGGTATAAACAGATCCTTGTATTGTCCCCTCATGTATTTATACATAGTTATTTGATGACCCCTTAGCCATCTTAGTCTCTGGCACTCTCTGGCACTCAGCCCACTGCCTTAGATTCTGCACTTTGGCAGACACTAGATCAGACTCCACGACAACCTGACACTGCCGCCATAGCTGCTGCTTCTGCTGCTGCCACATGCACAACGAAGGCAGTACAACAACAAATGATGAGTGCCTTCTCAGAATTGAGCAGCATTGGATGAATCTGAGAGAAAATGGTTTAATAAGTACTAAATCTATGTTATATGGTTGGTTTTACAAATAGTTAAAAACTTTGTTTCTTTTGGAATGCTTGATTCTTGCAAAAGGTGATAGAGATGTTTCTTTCCCCCCACCCTACTTGGCCTCAGAATTAGAATTTGTTCCTTGTCAGACATTCAGAGAAGGGAGGGGCTGTCCACCCCAGAGATGTGTGTGTTGTGTGAGGCTGATTGTTTTAATGCTTAAACACTAAGGAGTGGAATTGGAATTGAAATTTAAAATTCCCCTGCTGATAAAAGTAGTGTTGCTGTTTGGGATTTTGGTGATCTGGGCAACTTTAACCCTTTCCAATCCACTTTCTGACATCTTCCTACATTCTGGAAATACAGGAGTGGATCTGCAGCATAAACAAACCAGCGATTGCTGCGGGAGTAGAAAAACAGTCCAGTGCACGCCAAACTGGATGTCGGACTCCAGACACCCGTAGAAGATATCAGTATAAACACGATGAGAGGCAGCACATAGGAATGAGTCTCCTTACCAGTCGTTAAATGAAAAAATACATTCTTTAATCGTAGTCCACAAGAAAAGCGATGCCTGAGAAAGACCATAGAAACTTTGGTCGAAACATCGCTTTTCTTGTGGACTACGATTAAAGAATGTATTTTTTCATTTAACAACTGGTAAGGAGACTCATTCCTATGTGCTGCCTCTCATCGTGTTTATACTGATATCTTCCTACATTCTGACTGAAGCTTCTACAGCTCCAATGTCAGAAGACGTCCGGCAGGGCATTCTTACCATCTATTGCTAGACACTCCACTGACGGGGTCTCTCTGGCGCACACACACTGGCTTTAGCCAGCATATGGCACAGTAGCATAACAGCAAAAAGAGAAAGCCTTTTAGGAAACCCTGAATTCAAAATTGGATTGGAAAGTGTTAAGAGTTATTGCCAGTCTGAGAAAACCCCACCTAACTGCTTCATTTCCTGGAATATTGCAAGGAGTTGTGATCTGCAGTCTTACTGGGGAACTATACTCTGCTTGCCTAAATTGAATAGATCTGTGCAGCATATTGAGTTATCTGTGGTGATGGAACTATGCATGTGGAAATGTTGAATAGCAGATCGTGATGAAGAAAAAAATGAATTAAGTGAATTTATGTGTCTTTGTAAAGGTTTGTGCAACTAGAACGTTGAATACTAAAGAAACAAGAATGTGAATGGAAAATATATGATCTAGAATGTAATCTGACCATACGTACTGTGGATCTGATGTTTTTTTGTAAATGTTATTTAAACTTTCATTCCTAATGGCGATACTGACTGAGGTTTGAAAATTTCTCTCCCCTATGTCGACTCTAATGGCTGCTCAGTATGGGATTTGTATTTCATCCTAAAAGCTGGTTCAAGAGAATTGTGGTTTTATGAGAATTATTCAAGTTTCTTTTTTCTCAGATATTGTTGTTATGCTTCACCATACAAAAGCCAAAACCTGCTCCTATCACTTTTATTTTGGTAGAATTTCATCCTCAGTTCTGCTTCCTCTTATGTATGTCTTTGCATGTGTACGTTTCAGTCTTCACTGCAGCTCAGGCATTCTATTTGTGAACTCAGAAGTTCAGGATAATCAATATTAAAGACAGGGCTGCAGTGAATGTATTTGCAGATGACTGTCTGCCTAGTAAACTTTTCCAGTTGACTGGACATTGGAAAATTTTCACACCTTGAAAACTGTGGTCTAGTTTTCCCCAGCCCTGGGGATATCAGACTATTCTAAGCCCTTCAGGCTTTACTGTACAGGAATGAGTGGACACGCTATGGCTATCTTCACACAGACTTGGGCTGGTCAGCAGCGCCCCATGGTATATTATTCAGCATGCCGTGTCTTTGTTGCTTGTGGTGCTCCCTTTTATGTCAGAGCAGTAGCAACATGTCAGGCTGTGTTGGACAACAGTTTTAAGATAGGTTTGAATTTTCCTGTAACAGTATTAGCCCAACATGACGTCACAGCAATATTGACACAGTACGTGACCTTCGCCTGCAGTGCACTCTACACATGCCAGACAATGTGACCGTTCAGCACTACACTACCCTCAATCCAGCTATCATGCTGCTTCTCGAGAAAAGGAGAAGAGGGAGGTAATCATCTGATAGCTTTCCTCCCACATGCTGATACACTTGACTGCACAGCTATTGGTCCAGGAAACAGGGGATTCAGTCATGTTGTTGGTCAGCCATTAGATAACACTGATTTTGAACTCTTTGTGGATGATTCAAGGTATGGTGAAGGAGGCATTTTCTATACAGGTTATGCTGTTGTCTCCTTACATAATGGGGTCAAGGCTGAACTCCTTCCACCTTACATCTCAGCCCAAGAAGCTGAATTGCGAGCTCTGGAAAAAGCATGCAAGCATGCTCAAGGGAAAATAGCTAACATCTACAAGGACTCACACTATAACTTTGGCATTGCTCCTGATGACGGATCCATCTGGGGAGCAAAGTCATTCTTGGCAGCAAATGGAAAACCAATTAAAAACAGTAAAGCTGTACAGGCACTGATGGGAACTCTTTTGATGTCAAAGAAAGTGGCCATAATCAATACAAAAGGCCACTCCAAGGATGACACTGGGCTGATCAAGGTGCAAAGATAGCCACACAGAATCTCAGACTTGATCCTTCAGGGGTAGGGGTGGTACAGGTACTTCTTCCCCAGACACTACCCTAGGTGGAATATGACCTGTTGATGCAATTACAAAATCAGGTAACAAAAAGGAAAAGCAACAATGGGAACACAAAAGAGGGACAGACACCTGGAGGAACATGGATGGCATACAAAAAAATGCCCCCCACAGACCCTCTATTCCATCATAGCTCAGGCATCCCATGGAAATACACACCTGTCAAAAACAACTATGATAGATGTGGTTGCTTGTCACTGGTATGCATCAGAATTTAGCATCCCAGCAGCTAAATACACACAGGGCTGCCTGATTTGTGCACAGAAGAGCATGAATAGGTCTGTAAAGACTCCCATGAAGTGTCCCCTCGTCCTGACTACCCATGCCAGTGTTTTTAAAAAGACTACACCCAACTGCCAAGGGTGTAGTCTGGCCTACCTGGTCACAAACACCACCACCAAGAACTGATTTCTAAGGTAGTATGCAGGTACAGTGTACCAAAGACAATTGAGAGTAACTAACTTCACGGAAGATGTGATGAAGGAAATACTGAAAGCATTGGGAGTAGAACAGACTATTCATGCTGCGTACCATCCACAAAGCAGTGGTAGAGTAGAAAGATTAAATGGTGTCTTAAAAACCGAGATCCAGAAGGCCATGGCAGAGCTCAACAAACAATGGACTGAGTGCCTTCCCTGGTGCTCTTCTCTGTAAGGTACACACCTACAAGAACAGGCCCCAGCCCTCAGCTCCTATGGGAATTTGAATGATAGTCATCCCGTGTAAATGTATGCAATGACTGAAAGACGAAAGAGAGTTGTTCAGTTTCTGTATGCAAAAAACTGAGCAATGAGCTGTTTGGTGTAAACAGTAGTAAATGTTCTCCGGCTTGCTTCACCTCCATGTTGGCAGCGATGTCAGCGGTGCTAGCAATACTTGCTCTTTTGTAACAGCACAGGAGCAAGCATCAATGAGAAGAGCTGTCAGGCATCGTTTTCCCTTACAGCTAGTGCTGTGTAAATTGGACAGAAAGTGTAGACCTTGTGACTATGACCTTAAGTCTTTGGTGGTGTTAACACTTTGATTGCTGGAGAGTGGTATGAGTGTGTGTATGCCGATCCTTAGGCCTTCTCCAGTGGGGATGACAGCAAGAGTTTGTGGTGTATGGGCTGTGTTGGGGTGTGATCTATGCTTAGCTGGCAACCTGAGTAGAAGATGTGCACAAGATTGTGATAGATAAACCCCTGGCAGAAAGGTGAACCCTGAGTCATGTACTGTAAGAGCGCAAATATGGCTGTTTCTATCAATCATGTACATTTCAGCTGTTCAGTATGCCAGTATTTTCTCCACAAATGCTTTGGTTGTTGTTTGGGGCAGCTTTGAAACCCATACATTGCCATAATTTTCAAAATCCCCATGGTAGTCATCTTGTTTAAGGTAATGAACTTTCCATGGCAAGTAATATACATTCAAAGTACTATAGATTGTTTTTTACAACATGTTAGTATTTTATTTAAAATTTCCAGTAGTAATCATTGTATAATTAATCTGAAGTCCAAGGACAGGAGTGGTTTTGTAGGGGATTTAAGGCTCATTTCTTCCCGTTTTCAAAAGTTTCCCCAAAAATAAATAGCTTTAAAAACCCCAATGCTTTTTAATGATACATGGGAAAATTCTTCTCATCAACTAGTGCAAAATGATAAGAGGATTGAGATGTTGTAGTGAATGCTATAAGAGAATTCTTTTAAAAAAAGAACAATGTAAAGAAAAAATATCACAACTTTCCTCCCACTTTTTAAGAGTAAATACAAGTACTAATAAAACTTTGCCAAACAACTGACCTAGAACATGACTGACATCAATCAACAGATGAATTACATATAGATACTCTAACCACCTGTATACTGCACAAAGCGATAGTCACCAGTATCCACATTATATCTTATCCAAAAATATAGATGTTGTACTGAAGTCAGCAATCTATATGACCTGCAAAAGAATATATCTAGCAACCTCACCTTAGAAAGAAAGGAGAGCATTTTCATAACTCAGTGGCAATAAAATTGTCTTCAGACCAACCGTCAAAGGGGAAAGAACAGTACTCAAAAGTTGAGACAGAAGAAGCTGATTGTTTTGTTTTTTTCCTATCTCAAGTGTGATGAAAGGGCAACATTGTGTATATTTGGTGTCCACAGGGCTAAGTTTATTATATTCTGTAAACTGTTTGAACTGGACATGAACTTTTATTGTAGAACAGCTTTGGGGCTGCCAACTCTTGGAGATGAGGGGTTTTCACTTTATACCTATGTGTGTTTTGTGCAAAGGAAGAGCAGATGGTCATCTGTATTCAAAATGAAGATCCCTTTAAAGTGATGGGATCACTGTTTAATATTCAAGGTGTTTGCCCCCTTATTCACTCACTATCCAGTATTGATATAACCAGTATATCCAGTAATAAACAAAGAATTTGCCTAATGAGGTAATGGACAGTACTGAAACCTGAGTCAAGAACTGAAACTATAAAACATATTCTGGACAGTAGGATGGGATCTGAAAAGTGTTCCCTTGAACTCCTAGTTTCAAGGATAAAGAAAAGGTTGTACTGTAAATGTTAGTATGTGAAAAGAAAAAAATAGAGCTCATCCTTTATAGCGGGGATCCCACAGCCAGACGATGATGATAGTCCTGCAGCCTTTTTCAACAGGCTGCAGGATTAGCCAAAACCCATCCAGCTCCTTGACACTTGTTTTATTATGATTAATTTACCCTGAAAATTAAGATGATTTTAGACGTAGAAGCCGACCTGCCTTTTTTTCTACATATGCACACTGTAAATGTTAGCTCTTCTGTGTTTTCCCATTTAATTTCATAACTGTGTTGCTAATATTTATGTCATTTTATTTAGCCTTTTTTAAACTTTTTTGCAGACACTGCAACTATTTGTATTAAAGCTGAAAACTTTAATAAGCTTAGTTGTTGTATTTTATAAACTTATAGCCTTTGATAGTGTTAACCTTTTGATGTCTAGAGAGCAGTGCGGGAGTATACGTGAGGCTCTTTGCTTATTTTCAAAGAGTAGTGGGGGTGTGTATCACAATGTGTCCTACTTGCTGTGACCCCAGTGAACAGTTATCTGTGGCCAAACCATGTAGCAAATGTTCAATTTTTTCATAACGCCAATTGCATGAATGTGCTCCCTATGCTTTTTGTAAGCTGTTTTCCACCCTAATTAATACATGGGGTCCTGAATCAGCAGCAAAGACCAAGTGAAACTTTACATTCATAAGTAAGTAAAATTACTTTATTGACAACTGTTCTTTAGGTCTACATAAACATTAATCCATCTTTATCCATAAATGAATCATTAGTAAAGAAATAATCATAAGCACTGGATATATGAAGCTACATTACTGTTAAAGGGGTTGTCCCGCGGCAGCAAGTGGGTCTATACACTTCTGTATGGCCATAATAATGCACTTTGTAATGTACATTGTGCATTAATTATGAGCCATACAGAAGTTATAAAAAGTTTTATACTTACCTGCTCCGTTGCTGGCGTCCTCGTTCCCATGGAGCCGACTAATTTTCGCCCTCCGATGGCCAAATTAGCCGCGCTTGCGCAGTCCGGGTCTTCTGCAGTCTTCTATGAGGCCGCTCGTGTAGAATGCCGGCTCCGTGTAGCTCCGCCCCGTCACGTGCCGATTCCAGCCAATCAGGAGGCTGGAATCGGCAATGGACCGCACAGAAGCCCTGCGGTCCACGGAGACAGAGGATCCCGGCGGCCATCTTCAGCAGGTAAGTATGAAGACGCCAGACCGCCGGGATTCAGGTAAGCGCTGTGCGGGTTGTTTTTTTAACCCCTGCATCGGGGTTGTCTCGCGCCGAACGGGGGGGGGGGGTAAAAAAAAAAAAAACCCGTTTCGGCGCGGGACAACCCCTTTAATAGTTTACAAGACACATTTCCTCTTTTACTAGTGCATGTTATGAATACACATTCACTCCTACATTGCTAAAACAAACCAGAATCCAATCCATGTGTCAGAAAGCTGCTGGTAATATCTTTCTACCTTGCATTTGTACACATTGAGATTTACAGACTTTGAAGCTAGCTGATCTATCATGTGCTCAGAGCCAATAACACCAGTCTCCAATGCAGTTAGCAGTTTAAAGTGATTTTCAATGGAGTCAAAAGGGAAATAAGTGGAGAGTCTCAAGTTCTCTTTATGTTGGCAATAGTTCACCATATATTCTGCAGTGAGCTATTAACAGCTGAAAGGGGTGTCACTGCAGCTATGGTATTTTCAATTAAATGCAAGGCGTTCAGCAATATCCTATTGAATTATAGTAAATTATAGAGTAAGGCGACTATGCAATACCTTGTTTTTATATTTATCATAAACATTCTGTAAACTTCTAGACTTTCACTGAGTTATCAGATATTTATGACACAAGAAGAAACATTCCAAAAAAGCATAAGACATAACAAAGTACAACTATTGATAAAAAAAACACATGCCCAACTTTTGTAATCCGTGATTGTGAATGATACCCACTTTGTCATTATTTTCTTTAAAACATCATTATAGTGCCTTTTGTTGATTTCATTTTGACATTTTTTTGCAGCATCTTTGGACATAGGCTCAGTTAGAGGAACTCAGTATGAGTTACTTGTTCCACAAAAAGACATCAAACATAGAACTAATGACCTTAGAAGTAAGAAACTACCTGCTGTGATCGGGAAGCACAATGGCCCAATGCTTCTGACAAAATTGCAAAGATGTGACTGAATTGTGCTATTTTTCTGCTCTTCCTTTTCTTTTTTCTTATTTTTTTTGCAGCAGTTTTCCACTATTAGGAAATGTCATGCTTACTGTAGAAGTCATTACCCAAACCGTGTAGGACAACTGAGAGTAAAAGTCCTGGAAATATTACTGAGAACAATAACGGTACTTTTTTCAGTAATTTACACAATAGCTTTTATTGGAAGGTTATATCATTGTGCATTACACTGCTCTATATTTTCAATTATTACCATCGAAGCTGTTGAAAGTATTTCATGCCCAGCTAATCACATGTCAGTGTTTCTTGAAATATTTTGCTGAAGGGAAAAAAAAAAACCTGCAGTTATTCAGTGCAGCTGTTAGCTTCACGCAAGGTACATTCTTCCTGAAAAATAGGAGCACATTTTTGAGTTTACTGGAATATAATCATACACAGCATAAACAAGCATATTTATAGTCTCCCTAGTTATTTTCTGCTGCTGGCTTTGCAGACTTAGTGATTAAAGCACATATACTTAAAATGCCAGCAATAGTCTATGATTGAAAAAATGTTGCAATATATACAGCCTATATGTGATCTGATGTGCTTTACAGAAGAGATAATTATACGAGTATGCAGTTATTTTAGTGGAAATACTCATCACTAATTAAAGAGTTAATTTACTTGTATCAACATGGGCATTGATGAGCGAGGAGCAAAATTGTATATTCCTGAACAATCTCTTTAAATGTATTTGTGAGTGGTTGGAAATAACACGAGTCTCTACAGTATATAAGATATTGCTGATAAGTTTTTGCCTTTTCACATTTCCCTTACTTTTAGACTAATAATGTTTCTATTGCATCAAAGTCTACTATTTTTATTCATCTGACCTAAATTTCATAGGTGTAGCCTAATTAGTGTCATTTTTAGGGGGCAGATCTGAAGTAAATATGATCTCCAAATGTCATGCTAAACTTTAAAATGAAATCTTTTTTGTTTCAAGACAATACTCGCCTCGGCGTTTGAAGATCACTTCAAATATGCAAAAAAAATTAGACTACAACTAATACATTTAGATACACAAGAAAAAAAGTGGGTAATGTGATTAAAGTATTGTTAGAGAATATGTTTAGAATTGTGTAGCAAGGACGACTCCCTTTTTATATTTCTTTAGATGATCGAAATTGTATGTATAGCTTTAAGAAAGCTACAGACAGATATTTCATATAAAGTGATTTTTAGCAAAACTGTACTCCAGCCAACGTCTCTCCCTGTTGAGCTATCTGGCCTTTGGACAGTTTTGCTGCATACTTTAACCTTGTTCCTGGATCCTGCTATCCAGCTTCTCTTCTGGCTCCGCCCTGCCTCTGATTAGTCTGGCTATATAAATTTGGCCCTGATCCCTCCTTCCTTGCATGATTATTTTGCTTATAACTCTGCTGTTTCTTCAAGAACTCCTGATACTGACATCTGCCTTTCCTTCTGATTTCACTACCCGCATCATCCCTCTGCACTGCAAACTGAGACCTCACATTGCTGTCTCCTGGGTCTTCCTTGACTACTCTCCAGACCTGTGGCTATTACACCTGAGACTCCACTTTAGTGCCTGAAATCGCTACACTAGATGACACAGCCAGAAGAAACACCCTTGATAGGAAATAATTAATGTCATAGTGTGTGCTTGAATAGCAAAAATCAGATGACCATGCAGAAACTAATGTTCTACAAAGACATGTTTTTGTAAGTGTACACTTGTTTCTTATTGGCAAGGTGGATAGGCACACCCTTTGATATAAAAGTATAAAGATTTACTATATGATGGACTAAAGGGAAGATCATTCTGATTACACGAAACTGAGTGTGAAGTGTCATGATTTCCAGAGCAGCTGCTATTTTTTATGACAAATTTGACACAAGCAAGACATACCTGTTTCACACAGACTTATTGCAACAATAGTATTATTAGTCTAAAAGTAAGTGAAATAGGAGCTAAAGACTAATCAGCACTCCCTTATATTTGATAGTTTGTTAAATTATCAATATTTCTATCAAAATAACTGCCTACACAGATAATTTAACTTATTTGTACTAATATGACCAATAAATGGTCAATATTTTTTTTAAAAAAGACTGAATTCCAGACAAGCCCTTTAGTATCCAGATGTTTAAAATATTCACTTTTGAAACTTTAAAAAAAATAAATAAATAGGAATTCACTTAAACTTGAATCATTTACAGAAATGATTTTTAAAAAACAATAAAATTGACCATGTAATTGGATAATAAAAGAGAAAGTGTAAGTCTGGGCCTTTATGTATAATATCCATAACAGAAAGCAGATGTACAGCACAGATGCTGGCATGGCTCAGCAGCACCTATAGTAAGCTACTGTCCATATTTCCTATGTCTGTTTACTGAACAGATGGAACTGGTCTGGAGCTTCTGCCGTCTATCTGTGTTGATTTAGTCTCTTATCACTGACAGTTTGACAATTCAGTGCCAGAAGCCAAATATAGGAAAGAGTGGATTAGCAGGCTGCCTATGAAGTTCCTGGGGGTATGCTCAGACCTCTCGCTGCTAGAAATGACAAAAAATTTATTCCAGGATTCATGCTCAAACTATGAATCACATACTCTACTGCCATTTCTACATTTTCAAAAAGTAATAAACAACAGAATGTTTATACTAAGCAACTGCAATGGTGTATTTTTTTCTGCTCTCTTATTTATGGATACATTTGCGCCTGCATGTATACTTTCCTTGGTGAATTTATAATGCTTGAAATGGTATTATGATACATTTTTGAATTTCCAACTTCATTCAGGATATTGTACTCTATACACAAGGCGCATAGTCACAATAATCTAATATACGTAAAAAAATATAGAGATGAAAGCACACAATAAATATACTGACTACTGTATGCAGAATAGAGATGTTCTCTACCACCAAACCATCCTGTGCTTTAATTTTGGATTTCTGTTCCAGTCTTTGCTCTGATCATTACTTTACCTTGAGTTTTTTTTATTTGATTTCTTAAAGATTGCATTAGAAAAGCACTTTTATATGAGTTATTTTCACTACTATTCTATTTTATTTTTGTTGTAATGCAAGTATTGTGACTCATGTGTCTCTTTTGCAGGAATTTGAGTGGGTGGAAAGTTAATATTTAATATTTATTCTGTAGGTCGCTATCAAATATATTAACCTGAAATTTAACAATGGTCTGAATTTATTATTTTACCCAAAGGCTTTTTTTCAAGGAATCCATCAATGAGAGCTGCAGTGCAGCACAGAAAGCAAATTATGGTTTGAAAGTGGTTGCAAACTATTCATACAGATGTCTCAGCTTTTGTAAATTACTTTAAAACCCTCCGATTCTATTTAACTAGTGTTGGAACAAACTGTGTTACAACATCCTCAAGGGTAGGATTTGGACAGTTTTGCTCTTCAGGATAGAGCACATTGCTATCATAATTGCAGAAAAAGGCAATTAACCAAAGAAGACAGACAATTATAACCTTTAGTAGTGTAGGTCTCTATTCCACATAGAAATTTCCAATAAAGCCTTGGTGGCAGTCAGTACAGTTTCCTACACCATCAAAAGGCATCTAAAAACTAGAGGCAACTCTGATGGGATGAGGTCTGGCAGACCAAAGGCAACTACACAATCAGATGCAAAGTTTTGAGAGTCAAAAGTTTGCGTGATCAGTGCATTACAACAAAAAAACTTCAAGTACAGCTTAGTGCAGCAAAAAATAAACAAGTTTTCATTTCAATTGTGAAGTGAAGACTTCTTTCTGAAGGTTTGACAGGTAGAGTATCAGTGAAAAAGCTACTGATAAGATTGTAAAATAAAAAAAAGACTTGCCTGGGCCAAGCAGCATCTCAGTGAACTATTGTGAAGTGGAAGAAGGTCTTACGGACTGCTGAATCAAAATTTGACATCTTTGGTGCATTGCGCAGGATTTTGGTACGCCATCGAATAGGTGACAGAATGGTTCCTATGTTACACCAACTCACCAAGATATGTGATGGTCTGGGGCACTTTTTCTGAATCCAGAGTTGGTAACCTGCAAAAGTGGGCCTAGCACACTAGACAAAAAGGGCTAACAAAGCATTTTGATACACCATATAATACCCTCTGGTGTACGCCTACTTGGTCAGGACTACGTAAGAAGACCAGAAGAATCTGGTAGGCTTTAAAGAATGAAATAGCCTGCACAGTCTCCAGACTTAAACTCCATTGAACTTGTTTGAGATGAACTGGACAGAAGAGTGAAAGCAAAGCAAGTACAGCACATTTGTGGGAAATTCTGCCACAATGTTGGAAATACATTTCAGAACAATATCTGAATGCAATTGTAGAAGGAATCCATAAGATGTACAAAAAGTGCCTCAGGGTATACACTGGGTTTATTAACAATAATTAACATCAAAATTGTCCAAAGGGCAAGAAACACCTCAGTTAACTATCCTCATTAAAATCTATATATCAGAATTACTTCACAAGCTTAAAGGGGTTGTCCTGCGCCAAAACGGGGTTTTTTTTTCCAACCCCCCCCCCCCCGTTCGGCGCGAGACAACCCCGATGCAGGGGTTAAAAAAGAACACCGGACAGCGCTTACCTGAATCCCCGCGCTCCGGTGACTTCTTACTTACCCGGTGAAGATGGCCGCCGGCATCTTCTCCCTCGGTGGACCGCAGGGCTTCTGTGCGGTCCATTGCCGATTCCAGCCTCCTGATTGGCTGGAATCGGCACGTGACGGGGCGGAGCTACACGGAGCCCCATTGAGAAGAGGAGAAGACCCGGACTGCGCAAGCGCGTCTAATTTGGCCATTAGACGGCGAAAATTAGACGGCAACCATGGAGACGAGGACGCCAGCAACGGAGCAGGTAAGTGAAAAATTTCTTATAACTTCTGTATGGCTCATAATTAATGCACAATGTACATTACAAAGTGCATTAATATGGCCATACAGAAGTGTATAGACCCACTTGCTGCCGCGGGACAACCCCTTTAAGCTATATTGAATTGTTGTGCATGAGTAACACTTAAGATTGGAAGATGTGGTACATTATGGAAAACCCTCAGAAATTGCTATATAGAGGTCTTGGCCACCCACAGTGCCATTAGTACATACTGACATTATTTTTAGCCATAGGTATTAGTTGGAGGGTTTGTGCTGACATTTGGAAGAAAAAAAAATATGTATTTGTATAACATGCCTCTCTCCATTTAATTTAATCTAAAAAAAATCATCTATGGATTCCATGCCTTGAAAATTCAATCAGTAACAACAGTACTCCTTAGATGATGAGCATTGTAGAATCGCTTTTTCACAGAAATAAGGCCACAAAAACATTTTTTAAAGGGTGAACCTCTACAAACTGGGCATGCTCTATAAATTGTAGTATCTTGCTGAATTCCAATCCTAGGCAAATTAGTCTAAGTATAAGCTTTTATGTACTGAACATGCACCAGAAAATGAAGTGAAAAAATACTAAGGTCCTGGAAGGGACACACTGAGCATGCATGGAAAGGTCCGAACTGCCATGTGTAGAGATGAGCGAACGTACTCGTTACGAGTACTTACGCACCCGAGCACCGCCATTTTCGAGTACAGCAGTACTCGCGCGTAAAGATTCGGGGGGCGCCGTGGCGGCACGGGGGGTAGCAGTGGGGAGTGGGGGGGGAGAGGGAGAGAGAGAGGGCTCCCCCCTGTTCCCCGCTGCTCCCCCCCGCACCGCCGCGCCTCTCCCCGCCCCCCGGCGCCCCCCGAATCTTTACGCCCGAGTACTGAAGTACTCGAAAATGGCGGTACTCGGGTGCGTAAGTACTCATTACGAGTACGTTCGCTCATCTCTAGCCATGTGCTGATCTGATTACTGAATCACACTTTGGGGTTGGCTGTGTATGAGGGAGGCACGCTGTACGATTGGCTTTAGGACCTGTCCCACATCATTAGCTTTCTCTCCATTGGCCACTCAGCATGCAGTGTCGCTCACTGGTCAGTCAAATGGGAGAATCCCTCTGTCATGCTATGTAACAATTGTTATTTAGGTCATGGGTCCCCAACTCCAGTCCTCGGGGACCACCAACAGGTCATGTTTTCAGGATATCCTATGGTAAACACACCTGTGGGAATGTCTGAGGCGAAGACAATAATTATATCACCTGTGCGATACTGAGGAAATCCTGAAAACATGACCTGTTGGCGGTCCCTGAGGACTGGAGTTGGGGAACACTGATTTAGGTGAGTGTGCCTTTAGTAATCCCAGACTCCTGAGGATGCCACTACATTGGTGAAACATGCTGAGGGGGTGGGGTGTTCGATGTTTCTTTTAGTTCAAACACGTAAATCTGGCGATGATATTTAAGCAGTCATTAGTTTGCGGTAGTGACCTGTGTGATATCACCTATAGCTACTAGCTATTTAAGAGAGCGCTTTAAAGCGCAGTATGCAGCATATTGCAGCAGCATTGAATGATATATATTATAGATTGGCTTAGTGTTGCTATGTTTACTCCGCAGGTGTTTGTATTTTTAATTCCTATACCTCTTAGTATTTTAAATTAGTTCAATAAAAGTTAGATTTTAATGAGGATATTCAACCAGGGTGTTTCTTGCCCTCTGTGCAATTTTGGTGTTAATTATTATAGAAAGAATGAGTTGATTCTGTAAAGCTGTTACATCAGCTAAAGGTGGCTGCTGTGAAGATCAAGAATCAAAATTTTTAGTTTTTTGTATTCATCCCAACTTATTTGTTGTTTCCCTTCATTTTAAAGTACAGTTGAGGCTTTTTCCTAAACTTTTGACCAGTATTGTTTTTCTTAACACATATAAAGGCCATTTACACTGGACGATTATTGTTTATAGTGATGTAAACGCATGCAATGACTGAAGAAGAGTTATTCAATCGTTCAGTTTCTGCATGCAGAAAACTGAACAATGCACTGTTCAGTGTAAGGAGCAGTCATTCAGTTCTGTCTATTTAGAGCCAAAAACAGGATCATGTGTTTTACAAATCCAAGTGTAAAAAATTGCATTTACTCTCAATATTTAGGCAGGTTTCAATACCTGGTTAACCCCTTAATAGTGCAGCCCCTTTTTTTCCTTTTTCGTTTTCTCCTCCCACCTTTAAAAAAATCATAACTCCTTTATTTATCCATTGATGTCACTGTATGAAGGCTTGTTTTTTGCAGGACAAGTTGTAATTTTCAAAGGTGCTATTTAAAGTACCATATAATGTACTGAAAAACTTTTTAAAAATTCTAAGTCTGATTGCTACGATACCAAACTTGTATAGTTTTTTTTTTTTAATATACTATTTTTTTTTTAAAGAATTTTAATTTTTTTCAATTATTTTCTGCGGTCATCTTGTGCGCGCAATAACTTTTTTATTTTTCCATCAACTTAGTTGTGCGAGGGCTCATTTTTTTGTCGGATATTCTGTAATTTCTGTTAATGTCAATTCGGAATACATACAACTTTTTGATTGCTTTTTATTGCGTTTTTTCTGGGAGACAGGGTGACTGAAAAAGTGCATTTCTGGCGTTCATTTATTTTTTTAGACAACATTCACCGTGTGGGGTAAATAATGTGCTACTTTGATAGATTGGAATTTTACGGACACAGCGATACCAAATATGTATTTTTATTTTATGATTTAGATTATTAAATTATAGATATGGCAAAAGGGGGGTGATTTAAAATTTTATTTTATTTTATTTTTTTTACAATTAAAAAAACTTTATTGATCTTTTTTTTACTTTACTTTAGTCCCCCTGGGGGACTCCAAATGTGATGCTTTGATCACTCCCGCAGTATGACCCGACGGGGATGGCTTGATAGACAGTCTCCGAAGGCAACCTTGGGGCCTTTTAGAAGGGCCCCGGGTGCCATGACACCGCACGGCTCTCCCAATCTTACCATGGGGGGGTCATACAGGACCCCAGAACATCGTTCAGGGGAATTAAATACTGCTGTCAGCATTTACAGCAGCATTTAAAGGGTTAATAGCCGCAATTGCCCGTGGGTGTCAGCTGTAATAAACAGTTTACGCCTGTGCTGTTTGAGGAGAGGTCGCCCCGTGAACTCTCTTCATACATACCTCGATGCTCCAGGACGTAAATGTATGTCCTGGAGCAGGAAGGGGTTACATGTATGTACACTCTTCGGTACTGTGTAAATGGCTTTCATTAAAGCAATGTGATATTGGAAAATAATCTATTGCATACGTCAAACTTTTATTTTAAGCATAGTTATTAAGATTCTTTGGGTGATTTTATTATTGATGTCATGATCTACATTTAAAAAAAAATCCTAAAATCCTGCAGTTTTCATACTGACCACTAAGCCTAATAAGAGTCTGATACATCCTGTTCAGTACAAAAGATATAGTCAATCAGCAGCACAAAAAGACATGCACTGTATACGTGTGGGAGTTTACTTGCCGTGCACGCCAAACCGGATCCGGACACAGAGAGATCCCAATTATGTGAAGCATGAAAAAATAAGGTAGGCAGCACAAAATGGTGCTGCCTACCTTATTCTTTCACGTCCTGTTCAGTAGAGAAAATTTTTTAGTACTTGTCTCATTATCATCACAGACAGGATTACAATGAAAGGTAACACCTACATAAAGGCTAAGCTCTATGGATCTTAGTCTTTATGTGATGATTAATTGTAACCGATGATAAAGAGTTGTGTAGCTCTAAAGGTCTATTTTAGAGATGAGCAAGCACCAAAATGCTTGGGTGCTTGGTACTTGAGTCGAACTTTTCGTAATGCTCGAGAACTCGTTTAGAGTAACGAACCCCATTGAAGTCAATGGGGGCTTGAGTATTTTTGTATGGGACCGATGCTCCGCATAGCTGATGACTTGTCAAACACCAGAAAACATCAGAAAGTCATGGAAACGCCACAGAAACAGATAGGGAAGGGCAGGGGCAGCATGCATTGCTGCATCTGAGACTCCCAGGTCTTACTATCAAGCCAAAATGGGGGCAAGGGTCTGGCGGTCACACCCCTAACAATTTATTTGGGATAAACCCTCATTAGCAAGGCACACATGCTGGCACATCTTAGCTAAGCACCAAACTACCTGCAACCAAGGACAATCACTGCCTGCGGGTGACACCGCTGCCTCTTTTCCTGGGTTGCATGCTGGCATTGCTGTCCAACCCTCCGCACAACCCTGCGTCCACAAAGCACACAAAATTTCCCCTGCACAGTGTTCAGCTGGCCTCTTGCCTCACGCTCACTTCATAGCCACACCACTCTCATGTCAATTTATAAGTGCGTGCTGGAAGAGGAGGAATCGGAGACACACACTGCAGAGGTTTGGCAGGGCTAGGCAGCGACCCTCTTTGAAAGTGTGGGCTATAGCCCACAATGCTGTTGAGACTCGATAATAAATTGACGTATGATCATCATTCCAATCCCATGCCACCTCCGACACAAAATTGTCAGGAGCCGCAAACGTGGGCATAAAGGGGACTCAGGTGCCAGCACTTCTACACATCTCCACAATGCAGCAATACTCTGTGTGGGAAGCACGTGAGTGGGCCCAGGGTCAGGCTCGGTCCCAGCCTCCACCTTGTGTGACCCAAGTTGCTGCGAGTTACATAGCAATGGGAAATCTATGTGTCCCCACACAATTCATTCTGTGTAGGTGTCAGATAGCTCAACACCACAATGGGGAGTCTTTGAGTTCCTTAGGCTCACCTATGTTGTCGGTGCACAAAGATGGTATTGCACTGGAAGAAATCAGAGTGCCCAAACATGACAGAGTTTCACCCCGCCAAGGACCTCGGCCTCGGCCCACATTTCTGCCTTAGTCAGTCAGTGTATTTGTGTCAGAGAGGTAAAACACTGCGATGAGAAGTCTTTGTGCACCCACAGCATAGGTGAGCCCCTGGAACCCAAGGAAAGTATAACACATGAAGAAATCAGAGTGCCCAAACATGGCAGAGTTTCACCCCACCAAGAACCTCCGCCTCGGCCCACTTGTCTGCCCAATTCATTCTTTGTATGTGCCAGATACTGTAGCTGAACAATGCAATGAGGAAGCCTTTGTGCAGCCACAGTATAGGCGAGCCCCTGGAACCCAGGGACAAAATTAAACACGAAGAAAAGAGTGCCCAAACATGGCAGAGTTTCACCCCGCCCAGGACCTCAGCCCCCATTTCTGACCAATTCATTCTTTGTTATGTGTCAGATAGCTGAACAATGCAATGGGAAAGCCTTTGTGCACCCACAGCATAGGCAAGCCCATGAAACTCAAAGACAGTATTACATATGAAGAAAAGAGAGTGCCCAAACATGGGAGAGTTTCACCCCACCCAGGACCTCGGCCCACACTTCTGCCCTAGTCATTCAGTGTATTTGTGCAAGATAGGTAAAACACTGCAGTGGGAAAGCCATCTGCACTCCTCGCCAAGTCAGTCAGTGTATTTCTGCCAGACAGGTAAAACAACGCAATGGGAAGTCTTTGTGCACCCACAGCATAGGTGAGCCCATGAAGACGGTATTACACATAAAGAAATCAGAGCACCCAAGCAAGGCAGTTTCCCCCCGCCAAAGACCTCGGCCTCGGCTCACACCCCCAGTAATCGTGTGCATAAAGCGGACTCGAATGCTAGTACAGCTGTGACCATTTCTTTAAAGCGATTACGGTTACTTTCATCGCTCCAAAGACTAGATGAACCACAAAGGAGTTCCACAGGCCATACCTGGCGCAGTTGATTCTTCCCCCCAGGACCTTGGCCTCTGCCCACACCCTCAGTAATTGCGGGGCCTCAAGGGGACTCGGATGCAAGTGCAGCTGTGAACGTCTCATTAATGCAGTAACAATCCTTTTGTTTGGCCCAAACCACTGTCTCAGCTAACTGTGGTAACACAAGAGAAAATACATGTTGCTCAGTGCTGATCCCCAGCATAAAAAGCCCAAGAAACAATGACTGAGGTAGGACCCGCAATACTCTGTGTGGGAAATGCGTGAGCGGGCCCTGGGTCAGGCTCGGTCCCAGCCTCCACCTTGTGTAACCCAAGGTACCGTGAGTTAAATAGCTATAGGAAATCCATGTGTCCCCACACACTTCATTCTGTGTATTTGTCATGCAGCTGAACACCGTAATGGGAAACCTTTGTGCATCCACAGTTTAGGCGGACCCCAGTAACATTTCTGCAGCTAGAGTATAGGCGAAACCCTCAAACCTTTCAGTACAAAGTGTATAGGCGGACCCCAGTAACATTTCTGTAGCAAGAGTATAGGCGGACTCCAGTAACACCATCACGGAGGATGGTGGTACAATCGGTTACGTACTCCCTCACCATCTTTTTACAGTGCTCCCTCTGACTCAGCCTTGACTGGAGAGTGGTGACACAGTCTTGCTGGGGAGCCATAAAGCTGGCAAAGGCCTTTGAGAGTGTTCCCCTGCCTGCGCTGGACATGCTGCCTGATCCCTGCGCCTCCCCTGCTACTTGGCCCTCGAAACTGCGTCTTCTGCCACTAGCGCTGTCAGATGGGAACTTTAGCATCACGTTTTCCCTGTGGTATTGCATCACTTTCATACCCCTTTCCTCTTTGGGAATGAGAGTGGAAAGGTTCTCCTTATACCGTGGGTCTAGAAGGGTGTACACCCAATAATCCGTGTTGGCCAGAATGCGTCTAATGTGAGGGTCACGGGAAAGGCATCCTAACATGAAGTGAGCCATGTGTGCCAGGGTCCCAGTACGCAACACATTGCTGTCCCTGCTAGGAGGATGACTTTCATTATCCTCCTCCTCTTCAGCCCATACTCGCTGAACAGACGAGAGGCAAGCAGCATGGGTACCCTCTGCAGTGTAGCCAGCTGTCTCTTCCCCCTCCTCCTCTTCCTCTTCCTCCCCCTTCCCCTCCTCCTCCTCCTCCAAAACGCGCTGAGATATAGACATGAGGGTGGTCTGGCTATCAAGCAACATACTGTCATCCCCTGTCTCCTGTTCCAACCGCAAAGCGTCGGCCTTTATGCTTTGCAGCGAACTTCTCAGCAGGCAAAGCAGCAGGATGGTAACACTAATGATTGCCGCATCGCAGCTCACCATCTGGGTAGGCTCCTCAAAGTTTCGAAGGACCTGGCAGTAAAGAATTGCGGAGGCTGACTACCAATCCGCCGCCCATGTTGCAGCTGGTTTTCCACTATTGCTCTACGCTGCTCAAACAGCCTGGCCAACGTGTAAAGCATAGAATTCCAGCGTGTGGGCACGTCGCACAGCAATCGGTGCTCTGGCAGCTGAAACCGATGTTGCAGGGTCCGTAGGGTGGCAGCGTCTGTGGTGGACTTGAGGAAATGTGTGCAGACACGGTGCATCTTGCTAAGCAGGTCAGAAAAGTGGGGGTAGTTTTTCAGAAACCGCTGAACCACCAGATTGAAGATGTGGGCCAGGCATGGCATGTGTGTGAGGCTGCCGAGCTGCAGAGCCGCCACCACATTACAGCAATTGTCACACACGACCATGCCCGGTTGGAGGCTCAGCGGCGAAAGCCAGAGGTCGGCCTGCTGTGTCAGACCCTGTAACAGCTTGGGGGCTGTGTGCCTCTTCTCACTTAAGCTGATTAGTTTCAGCACGGCTTGCTGACGCTTGCCTACCGCTGTGCTGCTGCGCTGCGCTACACCGACTGCTGGCGACGTGCTGCCACTTCTTAATTGAGAGGTAGAGGTGGCGGAGAAGGAGGAGGGGGAGGGTTTGGTGGAGGTGGAATAAAACGCCGCAGATACCAGCACCGAGGTAAGGCTCGCTATTCTGGGTGTGGGTATGATGTGAGTGGTCCTAGGCTCTGACGCGGTCCAAGCCTCCACCAAGTTCACCCAATGTGCTGTCAGGGAGATATAGTGGCCCTGCCCGCCAGTACTTGTCCACGTGTCTGTGGTTAAGTGCACCTTCCCAGGAACCACGTTGATGAGGGCACGATTTATGTTGCAGGAGACGTGCTGGTGTAGGGCGGGGACGGCACACCGGGAAAAACAGTGGCGACTGAGAACCGAGTAGTGCGGGACCGCCGCCGCCATCATGTTTTTGAAAGCCTCCGTTTCCACAAGCCTGAACAGCAGTATCTCCAGGCTGAATAATTTGGCAATGTGCATGTGTGTGGGTGGCGGTGTATTTCCGCTTTCGATCCAACGCTTGTGTTAGCGACAGCTGAAATCTGCGCTGAGAGACATTGCTGGATGGAGTGGAAGACCGTGGAGGTGGGAGTGTGAGTGCAGGCCCGGAGGCGCTCGTGCCTGCGTCCTGGGAGAGGGATTGGATCTGTGTGACAGGTTGTGGCACAGGGGAAGAGCGAGTGGTGTGACCTGCAGGCAGTGAATGTCCTTCGTCCCACCTTATGGGGTGCTTGGCCATCATATGCCTGTGCATGCGGGTGGGCTTTAGGCTGGTAGTGGTGGCTCCCCGGCTGATCTTGGTGCGACACAGGTTGTACACCATTGTTCGACGGTCGTCCACGCTCTCACTAAAAAACACCTTTGAACACCTAGCCCTCTGCACGGAGGCTTGCCGCGAGGTGGTGCTTTGGGAAACAGTTGGGGGATTCTTCACTTTGGGCCTGCCTCTACCCCTGGCCACTCCACTTCCTCTTCCAACCTGTCCTGCTGCTGCACTTACCTCCCCCTCTAAAGCCCTGTCCTCAGTAGGCTTAGCAAACCAGGTGGGGTCAGTCACCTCATCGTCCAGTAGCTCTTCCTCCGAATCTTGTGTGCGCTCCTCCCTTGGACTTCCTGCCCTTACTACTACCTCACTGACAGACAACTATGTCTCATCAAACTCATCCACAAAAAGCTTTTGAGACAGTTGCCGGAAGTCCGCAGCCTCATCACCCGGACTCCTGGAACTTTCCAAAGCTTGACATCAGTCACAACAAAGTCCTCAGGTGAGAGAGGAACCGATTTTTCCCACTCATGGCAGGGACCCGAGAACAGTTCCTGGGAGTCTGCCTGCTCAGAATATGTTATTTTCATGGAGTGAGGAGGCTGGGAAGAAGGAGGAGCAGCTAGAGGATTCAGATTTGCAGTCTCTAGGCCGGCAGTAGTGGACAGCGTAGAAGACTGGGTGGTCAATACATTGCTGGATGCGGTTTCTGCCATCCATAACAGGACCTGCTCGCACTGCTCTGTTTGTAATAAAGGCCTACTACACGGACCCTCAAATTGTGATATGAAGCTGGGGAGGCCAGAAACTTGCCTCCCTCCTAATCCCTCAGCAGCCGGCTGTGATTCACCACGCCCAGGAACTCGGCCTGTGTCCACACCCTCATTTGGAAGCCTGCATCCGCGTCCATGTCCTCGACCCTTACCGCTACTCCTCATCATGGCGGATTAAGAATAAAGCAGGGCCCAAATAAATTATCCCACTGTACATTGCTGACAACTGTGGCTAATTCACTGCACACAGAGACTTGTAGATAGTGGAGGCTCTATGCTGTGACTTGAAAAAATTAACCCGCTGTCTTGCGCTGATACCTAGGGGTGATTTACCGCTCACAGAAACTTGTAGATAAGAGAGGATGTGTGGAGTGAGAGAAGACTCTAAAGCCAGTGTATAGTGCTGGTAACTGTGGCTATCTCAACCACACTCAAACAAAGGGTATTGTGAGATGCTTTGCACAGTGGCAGAGCTGAAATACTTTTCAGTGGCCTAGAAAATATTAGATTACTGTTTCACGGTGAGAGCTCACTGTAAGGCACTGCAGGCTGAAAACGCTATATCTGCAAGGCTGGGAACTGGCCTAGATGCGTAATACAAAAGTTGGTTTACTACTGCACACAGCAAGCCACAACTATAATGCACATGGTGAAAGAAGGACCGTTGGAGTTCTTGCACAGAGGATCAGGAGTCCTGTAAAGCTTTCCCTATATAGACAGCTCTGTCCCTAAACTCTGCGTAATGCACTGCAGACTGAGAACGCTATAGCTGAAATGGCCTGCACAGCCCGAGATGCTTAAAAAAAAAATAAAAATGGTGCAGTACTGCTCCAAGCCAGCCACAACTATTATGCACACGATGAGGAGTAGCCCTAAAAAGGACCATTGGGGTTCTTGAAGATAGTATCCTACGCTAACACTATCCCTGTATAAGCAGCAGTACTTTCCCTAACCTCTGCCAGCATGCATCTGAGGCGAGCCGTGGGCGGGACCACTTTAAATACTCGTCGGTCACCTGATCTTGCCAGCCACTCACTACAGTGGGGGGGGAAGGGGGGGCTGCCACATCACAGCAGGAAGTGGTAATGCCTTCCCCGCATGTTTATTGGCTAGAAAATAGCGCTTAACATGCGGGGAAGGAAATGCAATTGACTTGAGTACCGCGTGGTGCTCGTCTCAAGTAACGAGCATCGCGAGTACCCTAATACTCGAACGAGCATCAAGCTAGGACTAGTGTGCTCACTCATCTCTAGTCCATTTGCATGAGACGAATGTTAAGAAACGATGCCCGACACTTGTCCCTGTGTGTCCCTGTGTGTCCTTGCTCCTGTGCTCGGGAGCTAGCAGAACTGTCTCGCTCACTGAGTAGCCAGCAGGGGGGCGGGGCAGTGCAGGAGATTTCTCTCCTCTTGCTCCCCCCCCCCCCCTTCTCCATTGAGATAACACAGCGGCTGTTCACTACTGTTTAAACTGAACGCTGAGCGATGAGCTGATCGTCCATCGTTTATGCAGCATAAAAGATTGTATAATGTAATTTTTATTCAGGAATTATATGTAAAATGAATAAAAATGCTCAAACCCTAAAAAGTGTAAAAGTGTGACATTTTTTCAGTACTTGAGGAGTAGCGCCTTTATCAGTTGGATTTCTTTCTGCTGCAATACCATACCCAGTTTGAGCTCTGGATAAGACTCTATGGTGGACTAACTGAGGCATGCAACTCCCCTTTCTGTTGGGCCCATCACATTTGTGCCTTTGGGGGGTGTGTATTTTGTTGTGCACATTCTGTCACAACTTTACCAGGTGAGAACATTGGCTATTACACTTTACATTGATTTTATTGAACTTATTACACCAGATAGCGCCCCCTTGTTCCTCCCTTCCGTTTTCATTTGTGCTTTTTCCCAAGTTCCTTTGATTTGATCCTACTGCTAGGTCCTATTCTTTTTTTTTGCCTCCACATGACACACATACCCACATGGATTTCTTTTGTGGTAATATTCGGACACTAATGGTGAATGTGGATATAGGACCTATTATGTGGTCAAATCATGCCTCAACATGTTTATTTTTAAAGACAAACTTTGTTTTAACTCATACGTGTCACTGAAGGCCAAATAAATCTCTAATAAGCCAATAACCAGGGAGAAACTCAGGTTAGGACTAATACTATTTTAAAAAGAATGGCCCTACCGTATTCTTCCCATAACTCTATTGGAGGTGCTGGGTGCTTGGCTTGAGAACAATGCTATGCATCAAACTGAAATTTTGAAAACTAAGCAATTTACCCTAGAGACTGTGTTGACCTGGAAATCTTCAGGTCGTATCCTAAGGCAACACTGTCTCATATTAAAGATCTGAATATGCATAAGTTGAAACTGTTAATTTTTTATACACAACAACAGTGCTACAAATAGGGATAATAAATCCCATAGTCTTTTAGCCAGCCAACTTAGAGAGAAGGCAATTTAGCATGCTCCCTATGGCCTTAGGTGAGGTAAAAGTTCCTTTACCTATGACTTGAATAAAATTATTAAATTATTTTATGATTACTATTCTAAGCTGTATTCACTTTTGGATATTATCCCCACTGGTTTGACTAAGAGGGAGAAATTACTTAAAAATTTAATTGGCTCCTGTAATCCTCCTAACCTTTCGTCAGATGCTGCTACTTCCCTTAATATCCTGTTTTCAATAGAGGAATTGGAAGATGTCCCTAAAACCCATATTTATATTTTAAAACCTTTTCCACTCAGTTTGTTCCTTACCTTGTTATGTTATTTAACACATTTCTTGAGGCTGTGCCAATCCATAATTCAATGCTGAACTCTTTAATTACCCTGATATCGAAACCAGATGAGGATTTTTTAGATTGTACTAACTACAGACCAATCACCCTCCTAAATTTAGGTTTAACATTTTCATTGGTTGCACTACCTTATTCATAAAGACCAATTTGGTTTTGACCAATGTAGACAGGGAGGAGTAAACACAAGGAGGACAATCA
Source organism: Eleutherodactylus coqui (assembly GCF_035609145.1). Classification (NCBI taxonomy): domain Eukaryota; kingdom Metazoa; phylum Chordata; class Amphibia; order Anura; family Eleutherodactylidae; genus Eleutherodactylus; species Eleutherodactylus coqui. Next base: position 123,278,244 of record NC_089840.1, on the reverse strand, counting down.
ACAAATGTGAGGAGTTGATACAGATAGTGTGTGTCAGGGCAATCCAGATTTATTCTATGAGGCTTGCTCATGTAAGTGTCTGCGATATCTGAGCGTACAATGTGCAGAAAATGGAACCTATTGTTTTAAATTCGGTTCATACTCACTTTGAATTTGCACACAACAAAAATGCAACATGCTCTATCTTTGTGTGCACTTGAGCACCAAAGGCACCGTAGGAGTCTATGGAGGTGCTCAAATGCACAGCAGATACCCACAAAATTGCGCAGGGAACAACGGGGACTCCTTAAGGTTGTGCAGCCTTTAAAATCATGGCTCGGGTGTTTCGCCCCTCGATGTGAACGGTCCTCAGCAGAGCAAAAAATACAGTAAAAAGCACAGATACTCATGCAATATCGTGGTTTTCATTATGCTAAAAGTCACGCTATTGCGAGCGTTTTGCACTTACACTCATCTAAAAGAGCCCTAACTTCCTATTATGGACCCATCAAAAATCTTATGATTTTTATTATTGTCCATTATGTCTTTCATGCTTTGTATCTGGTGTGTTTGCTCCTAAAAATTCCCTTTAAGTTCTCCTTGCTCAGTCACATTGTTGTTTATATTTTACCCCCTCCTGCTATGTAGTTTTACCATCAGTTTCACTAAAATATAGCTTGAAAGGGGCTTGTGTAAATAGGCAGTCATAGTTATTCACAAAACCCGATCTTTGCTTTCTTTTGAAATGATATGCAGCACTTTTAAAGTTTCCTCCAGTACATGCTATTTCTAGCAAATTAGGCACTTTCTGTATCCCTATAAATACATACCATATGTCTATTCCTACACAATTTGAGAAATTGTGTTGGGTGAGGACCTTGACTAAGGGTCTAAATTCTAATATTTACAATATACTGCAAAACCTACTACCTAACCAGATGGGCCATTCTGTCCTTCCAGGCTTCTGAGGCAAAGTATGGAAGCTTCAAAGTCCTCTATCTGTGCAATTTATAAGGAGAATCAATATAAACGCCTGGTAATTTGGTATTATACCTCAAACCTTTTTTATGTTCTTAATCCCTCTGTTCCGGATGTCTTTCGGAGATATGGATCATTTTAAGAAGTAGACTGCAGATTCCAAAGTAAGGTATCAAAAAAGGATCTGTTTATTCCATAAAAACAGGTGTGATATTTCAGGTGAGCATAGCCTTTTTCAAGCATAGTCAAATACTGTGTATATGCACTCATTTATACACCTGTTGACATCATCGACATGTGCCTCAGTTAATAATATCATGGCAATGGACTTACATTGAACTAAACAAAAATAGGCATAATTGCATGCAGAGGGATGACCTGTAGGGGTGTGCCCGCCCCTTCCCAATGGCCCCACGCTGTTAGTGACCAGGTTCCTATAGATGGTGCATGCACTGTTTTTGCTGCTACTGCAGCTTTCTTGATTTTGTCAGCAAGCAGCCGTCGGGATACAGTAGCACAGACAAGGAGAGCTGCTGCTGCCACAGTGCAACTTTCAGACATCAACTTCCAGACAGACCCCACGGTATCGTGAGTGTGAACTGGGGTGTAAATTTTAGGAGGTTATGGCCATGTAAAAAGAAAAAAAAAACGCAAAGGCATTACCCTCCCTGGCCATGATACTCCTTAAAGTCCAAAACCTTGTAACTTTTTCTATAGCTGACCGACAGAGACCCAACATTCTGTCAATAGAGAAAGCAGAAAGTGTTGACCATAGTGCAGCAGCCTGAGTTAGTATTGCAGGTATCTATTTAATGGGAACAATGCTGTAGTACCAACCTAGGATGGTCCTATAGTCAATGATTTCTGCTTCATCTGTGGATCATAGCAATGATCTATAATGAAATTGCCCTAGAAATACTTCGGGTCATACAAACACAATTCTAATTGCCAAAGGCAAAAAATACCCATAGGTAACATCCCCTAAAATATAATTTAAATACTTTATTATTAAAAAAAGACAAAGACAACATTGAATAAATTTAAAATAAAGCACCAAATGTTGGTAGCAAATGAAATGTGACCAGCAGTCATCAGTTAGTACCATATATGTAATTGTGCACATACCCTATTAAAATCTAATTTATAGTCACCCTGATATGTTTTGCCTTGCTCTATCCTCAGGGGGAATGACAACCTGGGCTATAGGGAACAATGTGGTCATCTGCACTATAATGGGCCTTTTAGAGTGAATGATTTATCATTTGAACGAGCAAATAATGTAAGAGTTTGCACGTTTGCTCGTGCAGCCATTTTATACAGGCAGATATATTGTTTGCTCATATGCTCACTAAGTCGTTCAGTTATTCACATTGGCTGCATAAGTGAATGAGAATAACTTAGGTTGGCTTCCCACAAGCATGTTTTTGTGCGTGCATACGCACAAAAACACGTGTCTGTTACATCCAATGCATTTCCTATGGTGTGTTCACATGTCCGCGCTAGAAAAACGCAAGTGTGCAGGAGCCCTGAGACTGAAAGAGTTCTTCCATGACAAAGGGAAAACAGGACTTTCAAGCACTCAAACAGAGGAGAATCTAGGGGCCAAGAAGAAGTCTGATTGGACACCCCCTCCTGACCGAAACCCCACTTTGGATAAACATATAGACTGCTTTTAAAATGAAGTACAATCTACTATACTGGGCAAGCAGAAAAGAGAAGCATTTGATAACAATATGCAGGCAAGAAGGGCCATCTATGCATTCAAAAACAAGAAGAAGATCACCATTAAGCCTGCAGATAAGGGTGGGGCTATAGTCCTCATGAATACATCAGACTACACGAAAGAAGCAGACAGACAGGTGATGGACACCAGATACTACACCAAACTGGATTAAGACCTGACTCAGAAATATGTGAGGGAATTGAGAAGGGTCACCAGAAGCCTGTCTGTGGGCTCCACAAAACTTTTGGACTTTATACCCCAGGGCTTGAGTATTCTATATGCTTCCCAAACTACACAAAGCTGGCAACCCAGGGAGGCCAATTATCTCAGGCGTAGGAGCCCTCACTGAAACAATCTCAGAATGGGTAGAAGGTGTCCCCAAACCACTGGTGAAAAACACAACCAGCTACTTGCAGGAAACAATGGACCTATTGAACAAACTGTCAATTGTAGAGAGTCACCGAAACAGTATATTCCTTCAACAAATTTATAGAACTAATCACCGAAGAAGAATTAAATAAAACTAATTAAAACTACTAACTTTATTGAAAATTTTTAAAAACCTATTAATCGTCCAAAGTATAAATGTTCAGCAGCACTATATAATAACCACTGATAAAGTGTGGGAGTACTTAGCTTGAGCACACCACATCCAGGATCCAGACATCAAAAGGATCCCCAATAAGAAGTCCAAAAAAGAAGAAGGCAGGCAGCACCAGGGAATCAGCAGACTGACTGAGTAGAAGTTTGCAGAAAATCATATGCTTTATTTCCAAATGTCAGACATATTCACAGACGACTTTTCGACCATCCTTCTATGGTCTTTGTCAAGCTCATACTAACAGACAAATACCCCTTTAATTCTTCATTACCCCTGTATATGATATCACAAAATGGGGGGGGGGGGGGGGAAGTGGTGCATAATGTTAACCCCTCTATGTCCACAGATACAGCCCACTGAGCCAATACGACCCAGAAAAAGGGAATCAAGATGTGCTAGATAGAGAATAAAACACTCCTAATGATTCCCTTAGATGGCATGTAATAGTGGAAAGGACGGGGTTAATTATAAGCAGGACCGCTATAACAGGCACACATATAGTCCTTTTAGGATTCTACATATGTTGCCCCATAGTCCAAACACAGTGCCATCAATATATTGGACAGTGTATATTTTCCTTAAAAAGAAAAAGAGGCTTCAGTGCATAAGGGGTTAGAGTTCCCCTGTGTATCTGAATGTGTATCATCACATACTATCTTAACTCCCTCGTGTGAATATTATCAATCTGTGAGACTGCAAAGAGGCTCTTAGATAGATTTTAAAAAGGGAATAACCTTCCCGATCTGTTAGTCTTACTGAATTAACAACTAGGGGTTGTCTCCACCTGTGGTACAATGGGGCGGAATTCTGGCCACCAATTATCAATAAATTCCCCTCCTCATTTTTGAAAAATATATGTTTCAGTCTGTCGATTAATAGGTTTTTAAGAATTTTCAATAAAGTTAGTAGTTTTAATTAAATTTCTTCTTCGGTGATTAACTGTCAATTGTAGGTCCTCTCCCCGAAGGCGCCATCCTGGCCACTATGAATGTGCAGTCCTTATACTCTAACATACCACACAAAGATGGAATCACAGCCCGATATCGCCTCTGCCCATGTGAAACTTAACTAAGTATATGACTGCTTTTTGAGATTTCTTTTTTGTTTGTTTATATTTTCTTTTTCTGTGATTTTGTAGGTCAGTACTCAAGTTTGTCCCTTGTTTGGACACCATATCATTCAAAAACTGTGATTGGTCATGAGAGAAAAGCATAGTGAAATGTTATTTACAGTCAAATGCATTGATTTGAGGAAAAAAACAGATGTAAGAAGGGAACATTGTCTCCTCACAGCAAACACATTTAACTATCGCCACAAGCACCTGCTTATGTGGTAGGATAATCAGGGTTATTCCCACAGAGGAGGTGGGTATAATTCTACCTTGACGCCACCGGAAGCTAGGGGTTTGAAGGAGGAACACCCCTGTCACACCCCCAGCTCCCGATAAGGTAAAGACAGGAAGGTCCTAGCAGCTGATGGATCCATTTCTGCCATTCCTGCAGACTTAGCAGCATTTACATGTATAATGTAAGCCTAGGAAGAACAGTAACCGTCACGCTAAGCCTGCAGGGTCGGCAAAAATGGATCAATAGAGTGCAGCATCTCACCTCAGCCCTGGACAGCATTTCTGTCATGCGTCACACCCAGCCGCCGCCTCACACCTCCATCCCTGTCGCCGCCTCAGCCCTCCACCTCACACCTCCATCCCTGCTGCTGCTTCAGGCCTCCTTCCCAGCTGGAGGCTGTGAGCTCCGCACTCTGCAGCGTCTCACCTCTGGGCCCCCCCTTTTTTTGCCATGCGTCCCAGCAAGCCGCCGCCGCCGCCTCACGCCTCCGTCCCTGGCGCTGCCTTTATAGTTGGGACATTTTGCCCTGGCACCACAAATCCTTAAAGAGGTTGTCTCGCGAAAGCAAGTGGGGTTAAGTACTTCTGTATGACCATATTAATGCACTTTGTAATATACATCGTGCATTAAATATGAGCCATACAGAAGTTATTCACTTACCTTCCCTGCGCTGGCGTTCCCGTCTCCATGGCTCTGTCTAATTTCAGCGTCTAATCTCCCGATTAGACGAGCTTGCGCAGAAGGGTCTTCTCCCATCTCTTCGGTCCGGCACGAGCGGCATTCTGGCTCCGCCCCCTTCTATGCGTCATCGCGTAGCTCCGCCCCCTTCACATGTGTCGATTCCAGCCAATCAGGAGGCTGGGAGAAGACCCTTCTGTGCAAGCGCGTCTAATCGGGAGATTAGATGCTGAAATTAGACGGAGCCATCGAGACGGGGACGCCAGCGCAGGGAAGGTAAGTGAATAACTTCTGTATGGCTCATATTTAATGCACGATGTATATTACAACGTGCATTAATATGGCCATACAGAAGTACTTAACCCCACTTGCTTTCGCGAGACAACCCCTTTAATATAGATTTACCATTAGACTGTACATTGTTTCTAGTAAGTATATCTCCTTTTAAAATTGGCCAGTTGTCCACGAGGCTATTCATACATATTTTGACACCTGTCTCATTGCAAATAACTGGAAAGCAACCTCTCCACTTTCTGGTCTGGAATTGTACTCAAGAAAAACAGCCACTTCACATGGGCATATGTGTTTCTAGTAGAGATGAGCGAACGTACTCGTCCGAGCTTGATACTCGTTCGAGTATTAGCGTGTTCGAGATGCTCGCTACTCGTGACGAGTACCACGCGATGTTCGGGTTACTTTCACTTTCATCTCTGAGACGTTAGCGCGCTTTTCTGGCCAATAGAAAGACAGGGAAGGCATTACAACTTCCCCCTGCGACGTTCAAGACCTATACCACCGCCCTGCAGTGAGTGACTGGCGAGATCAGGTGTCACCCGAGTATAAAAATCGGCCCCTCCCGCAGCTCGCCACAGATGCGTTCTGACAAACTTTAGGGAAAGTGCTATCTTGGTGGAGCTGCTATAGGGAGAGTGTTAGGAGTATTTTAGGCTTCAAGAACCCCAACGGTCCTTCTTAGGGCCACATCTAACCGTGTGCAGTACTGTGGAGGCTGCTTTTTGCAGTGTTGCACTTTTTTTTTTTTTGTATATCGGCCGTGCAGTGCATTGCGCCCTGCAGTAATACTCCAGGGCCAGAAGCGCTTAGGCAGGGACAGAAGACATATTGATTGAATATAGGCAGTGGGCCTTTGCAAAAACATTAGGGGAAAAAAATCTATTTGGGCTGCCTGTGACTGTCCTCAGTGTTCTGGGTCTCTGCTGGGTGTAGTAGTTCTCCAAATTCATACACAGCCAGCTAAGTGTTACAGCAGGCTTGCGCAAAATTATTTCCTGGCTCTGTCTGGGCTGTTAAATCACCGCTGTATTGCAGTCCACAGTGCAACACTCTGCAGTACTTTGACATACTCCAGGGACAGAAGTGGTGACGCAGAGAGAGAAGAGATATATTGATTGAATATAGGCAGTGGGCCTTTGCAAAAACATTTGGGGAAAAAAATCTATTTGGGCTGCCTGTGAGTGTCCTCAGTGTTCTGGGTCTCTGCTGGGTGTAGTAGTTCTCCAAATTCATACGCAGCCAGCTAAGTGTTACAGCAGGCTTGGGCAAAATTATTTCCTGGCTCTGTCTGGGCTGTTAAATCACCGCTGTATTGCAGTCCACAGTGCAACACTCTGCAGTTCTTTGACATACTCCAGGGACAGAAGTGGTGACGCAGAGAGAGAAGAGATATATTGATTGAATATAAGCAGTGGGCCTTTGCAAAAACATTTGGGGAAAAAAAATCTATTTGGGCTGCCTGTGACTGTCCTCAGTGTTCTGGGTCTCTGCTGGGTGTAGTAGTTCTCCAAATTCATACGCAGCCAGCTAAGTGTTACAGCAGGCTTGCGAAAAATTATTTCCTGGCGTTCCGTAAGCGAAGTCAGCCTCCAACCACAGGCCAATAAGCGGCACATTTAATTACAGCGTTCTGTTTCTGCACTACTGGTAATACACCATGCTGAGGGCTAGGGGTAGGCCTAGAGGACGTGTACGCGGGCGAGGACGCGGAGGCCCAAGTCAGGGTGTGGGCACAGGCCGAGCCAGTGCGGTGGCCAGGGGTAGAGGCAGGGCCAGACCGAATAATCCACCAACTGTTTCCCAAAGCGCCCCCTCGCGCCATGCCACCCTGCAGAGGTCAAGGTGCTCTACGGTGTGGCACATTTTCACAGAGACGCCTGACGACCGACGAACAGTGGTGTGCAACCTTTGTCACGCCAAGATCAGCTGGGGAGGCACCACCACCAGCATGCGCAGGCATATGATGGCCAAGCACCCCACAAGGTGGGACGAAGGCCGTTCACCGCCTCCGGTTTGCACCACTGCCTCTCCCCCTGTGCTCCAACCTGCCACTGAGATCCAACCCCCCTCTGAGGACACAGGCACTACCGTCTCCTGGCCTGCACCCACACCCTCACCTCCGCTGTCCTCGGCCCCATCCAGCAATGTCTCTCAGCGCAGCATCCAAACGTCGCTAGCGCAACTGTTTGAGCGCAAGCGCAAGTACGCCGCCACGCACCCGCACGCTCAAGCGTTAAACGTGCACATAACCAAATTGATCAGCCTGGAGATGCTGTCGTATAGGATTGTGGAAACGGAGGCTTTCAGTAGCATGATGGCGGCGACGGCCCCGCGCTACTCGGTTCCCAGTCGCCACTACTTTTCCCGATGTGCCGTCCCAGCCCTGCACGACCACGTCTCCCGCAACATTGTACGCGCCCTCACCAACGCGGTTACTGCCAAGGTCCACTGCCAAGGTCCTACCCACCCCCAGAATTGCGGGCCCCAGCTCGGTGCTGGTATCTGCGGCAGTGTATGCTTCCTCCACTAAACCACCCTCCTGCTCCTCCTCCTCCTCCAACGCAACCTCTGTCTCGCAGTCAAGGTGTGTCAGCAGCAGCAGCACGTCGCCAGCAGTCGGTGTCGTGCGTCGTGGCAGCACAGCGGTGGGCAAGCGTCAACAGGCCGTGCTGAAACTACTCAGCTTAGGAGATAGGAGGCACACGGCCCACGAACTGCTGCAGGGTCTGACAGAGCAGACTGACCGCTGGCTTGCGCCGCTGAGCCTCCAACCGGGCATGGTCGTGTGTGACAACGGCCGTAACCTGGTGGCGGCTCTGCAGCTCGGCAGCCTCATGCATGTGCCATGCCTGGCCCATGTCTTTAATTTGGTGGTTCAGCGCTTTCTGAAAAGCTACCCACACTTGTCATACCTGCTCGGAAAGGTGCGCCGGGTCAGCGCACATTTCCGCAAGTCCAAGACGGTCGCTGCCACCCTGCGGACCCTGCAACATCGGTTTAATCTGCCAGTGCACCGACTGCTGTGCGACGTGCCCACACAGTGGAACTCTACACTCCACATGTTGGCCAGACTCTATGAGCAGCGTAGAGCTATAGTGGGATACCAACTCCAACATGGGTGGCGTAGTGGGAGTCAGCCTCCTCAATTCTTTACAGAAGAGTGGGCCTGGTTGGCAGCCATCTGCCAGGTCCTTGGAAACTTTGAGGAGTCTACCCAGATGGTGAGCGGCGATGCTGCAATCATTAGCGTCACCATTCCTCTGCTATGCCTCTTGAGAAGTTCCCTGCAAAGCATAAAGGCAGACGCTTTGCACTCGGAAACGGAGGCGGGGGAAGACAGTATGTCGCTGGATAATCAGAGCACCCACATGTCTATATCTTAGCGCGTTGAGGAGGAGGGGGAGGAGCATGAGGAGGAGGGGGAAGAGACAGCTTGGCCCACTGCTGAGGGTACCCATGCTGCTTGCTTGTCATCCTTTCAGCGTGTATGGCCTGAGGAGGAGGAGGAGGATCCTGAAAGTACTCTTCCGAGTGAGGACAGCCATGTGTTGCGTACAGGTACCCTGGCACACATGGCTGACTTCATGTTAGGATGCCTTTCTCGTGACCCTCGCGTTACACGCATTCTGGCCACTACGGATTACTGGGTGTACACACTGCTCGACCCACGGTATAAGGAGAATCTTTCCACTCTCATACCCGAAGAGGAAAGGGGTTTGAGAGTGATGCTATACCACAGGACCCTGGCGGACAAACTGATGGTAACATTCCCATCCGGCAGCGCTAGTGGCAGAAGGTGCAGTTCCGAGGGCCAGGTAGCAGGGGAGGTGCAGAGATCAGGCAGCATGTACAGCGCAGGCAGGGGAACATTCTCCAAGGCCTTTGCCAGCTTTATGGCTCCCCAGCAAGACTGTGTCACCGCTCCCCAGTCAAGGCTGAGTTGGCGGGAGCACTGTAAAAGGATGGTGAGGGAGTACGTAGCCGATCGCACGACCGTCCTCCGTGATGCCTCTGCCCCCTACAACTACTGGGTGTCGAAGCTGGACACGTGGCCGGAACTCGCGCTGTATGCCCTGGAGGTGCTTGCTTGTCCTGTGGCTAGCGTCTTGTCAGAGAGGGTGTTTAGTGTGGCTGGGGGAATCATCACGGATAAGCGTACCTGCCTGTCAACCGACAGTGCCGACAGGCTTACACTCATCAAGATGAACAAAGCCTGGGTTTCCCCAGACTTCTCTTCTCCACCAGCGGACAGCAGCGATACCTAAGCAATACGTAGGCTGCACCCGCGGATAGAAGCATCGTTCTCTATCACCATCAAAAACGGGGACCTTTTTGCTTCATCAATCTGTGTATTCTATTCATCCTCCTCCTCCTGCTCCTCCTCCTGAAACCTCACGTAATCATGCCGAACGGGCAATTTTTCTTAGGCCCACAAGGCTCAGTCATATAATTTTTGTAAACAATTTTTATACGCTTCAATGCTCATTAAAGCGTTGAAACTTGCACCTGAACCAATTTTTATTTTAACTGGGCTGCCTCCAGGCCTAGTTATCAATTAAGCCACATTAACCAAAGCGATTAATGGGTTTCACCTGCCCTCTTGGTTGGGCATGGGCAATTTTTCTGAGGTAGATTAGTACTATTGGTACACCAATTTTTTGGGGCCCTCGCCTACAGTGTAATCCAATTAATTTTTTGCCCACCTGCATTAAAGCTGACATTACATCAGCTGTGCTGGGCACTGCAATGGGATATATTTATGTACCGCCAGTGGCTTCCTGGGACCCACCCATGCTGTCGGTCCACATGGACTTCCCATTAGGGAGATGTACGTGCCTGTGTATACTTATAAAAACTCGAGCCTGACTGGGGCATGCAGTTTGGGCCGAAGCCCACCTGCATTTAATCTGACGTTAGCTTTGCTGTCCAGGGCACTGCAATGGGATACATTTATGTACAGCGGGTGGGTTCCAGGGAGCCACCCATGCTGTGGGTGCACACGGAATTCCCATTGCGGAGTTGTACCTGCCTGTGACTATTTATAAAAAACCGCAGTCTGACTGGGGCATGCAGACACCTTGACAGAATGAATAGTGTGTGGCACATAGGTTCCCCATTGCTATGCCCACGTGTGCAGCTCCTGATGGCGGTGGCACAGGATTATATTTCTCATTGCTTCTGTACAGCATTGTGGGCTATCGTCCTGCCCCTTTTAAAGAGGGTCGCTGCCTAGCCGTGCCAACCCTCTGCAGTGTGTGCCTGCGGTTCCTCCTCATGGCAGACGCACTTATAAATAGACATGAGTGTGGCGTGGCATGAGGGCAGCTGAAGGCTGCGCAGGGACACTTTGGTGTGTGCTGTGGACACTGGGTCATGCGGGGGGGGGGGGGGGGGCAGCATGTAACCCAGGAGAAGTGGCAGCGGAGTTTCATGCAGGCAGTGATTGTGCTTTGTTGGAGGTAGTGTGGTGCTTAGCTAAGGTATGCATTGCTAATGAGGGCTTTTCAGAAGTAAAAATTGTTGAAAGGGGGGGCCACTCTTGCCGCTATTGTGGCTTAATAGTGGGACCTGTGAACTTGAGATGCAGCCCAACATGTAGCCCCTCGCCTGCCCTATCCGTTGCTGTGTCGTTCCCATCACTTTCTTGAATTGCCCAGATCTTCACAAATGGAAACCTTAGCGAGCATCGGTGATATACAAAAATGCTCGGGTCGCCCATTGACTTCAATGGGGTTCGTTATTCGAAACGAACCCTCGAGCATCGCGAAATGTTCGTCCCGAGTAACGAGCACCCGAGCATTTTGGTGCTCGCTCATCTCTAATTGGGAAGCATGCGCAAATACGTACACATATATACCCATATGAAGCCAATCTTTGGGACGCACAGAGTGTGACATTATAAAATACTAGACCGCACTTATACAAGATAAAGCTGAAACTTTCAAAGTTATTTGGTCCCTTTGGAACATATATTGGATCTAAAGAGATTTGTGAATAATTATCTGTTCATAGAATGTCTGAGCAGAAGTATACCAGAAAGTGTTGTACTATGGTCTACCTGTTATATGTTTTCCCTGTAATGATTTGACAAGGGGCACCACGCCCTACTTAGCTGCTTCCCACTTCACTTCTCTCTTTCTTCCTTTCTATACCAAGTCACCTTACTGTCATTTATTACCTGAGCTATTTTTTATGTTTTTTTCATTACTGGACTTTCCAGTTGCAAACAAATTTAGCATGGAGTCACTTTATTTTGCCAATATTTTTGTGCCTTTCCTTTTGACTTATTATATGAAGCATTATTTGTTTATATTATCCAATTTAATTAAAATAAAATACAGTTATATTGTTGGAGGAACAGCACAGTTCCCTCCATGCCAGAATGGTATAATGAGGTGAACATTATAAGCTCCTTCGAGAAGGTCAAAGCCAGACGTGAAGGGGGCTTGGAGAAATTCACAAATCTCTGGAACCCCTGGTTCACTTTTCTACACAGAGTCCCTAGCCCACCACCATAAACCATTGATACCCCCTAACCATTGGATGGTTTTTGCACTTTATTATATTATTGCAATGCATAAATGTTCTATATATTGTATCTTTTTTCCCTTTCTGATGTTGTAGTGTATTTTCAACAGAGCTGCCATTGTTTTTCATATTCCACCAGATTGATTGATTTGCAATGTGATTTAGCACTGATTCACTCCTATTTCTGTTGTAAAACTTTCCCCCACCCTACTAAAATTGAAAAATAAACAATATATATATATATATATTATATATATATATATATATATATATATATATATATATATTAAAGCTATATAAGAAATTGCTTGCCCAACCAGTGTTTTATGCTTGTCACAGTCAACAAGTCCAAAAAGGGGAGCACAAAGGATACTACATTTATCATGCTCTTTGAAATGTATATTTTCTCTCTATATATGTGTTGAATGGTTGAAATCACTGCTGTGCAAAGCACTCTGATCAGATGCCCCCTCCCCTTTCACAATATGCAGGCTTAGAGACAAAGAAAGAGAGAAACTGCAGTTGTACCTTCCTCTTAACTTCTTTCTATTTACTATATTCCTTTATACTTTTTTTATGAACTGAGGTTTTTGATCACTTACAAAGAGCCCGCAGTCAGGTAAAGACAACCATTACAGGCTTATGGAAGGTAAAAGACATACCATTTTTTGCAAAAAAAAAAAGTTTGGTACAAATGTTTCATGTATTGATATGTATTATTTAAAAAAAATTATAGATAGACAACCAAAGAGGACCCAGAAAAAATAGGACTTAACCTCTGCTGCCTCTTTATAATATCTTTGATATATTTGTATATGTACTGTAAATGTTTGAGGGGTTATCCAAGGAGGATTTTTGTTCTCAAACAGGCCTAGAGTGGCGGTATAACATAAAAAGTATACTCACCTCCCTCTTGCTTTTGTCCTCCTGGGTACTGGCACATCTTGTCTCCACCGGAACTATGGGTGGAGACATGGGGAACGCCCACAGCTTCTGATTGGCTACATTGACGTACTTAGAAGACTACCTTGCCGGCGGTAGAAGACAGGGGAGAGAGTGGGGATGGACAGCTTGACGGCGGCTCAGACGTGTTGTTGGATGGGGAAACACATAGCAGGCCATGCTTCAGTGGCGCTGGCAGACGGAAGGACATATTGCAGTGCTGATGGGAGTCACAGTAGGAGATGGACGGCGACTGCACCTGGAGAGGAGAAGGCAGAGTGTCAAGGACAGTCACAGGATCCAGGAGGGTAGATGATTTTAGACAGTCAGGGATGTGAGAGGGGGGAGACTGCCAGCGCAGGATAGATTGCATGGCAGATTCGATTCCTGCAGGGAGAGTTGCAGCTCTGAACGGACAGCGCCGCAGCTGACAGGGGAGAAGGCACAGTGGTAGAAACAGTGACAGTAGCCGGGAAGGTTCCACTGGCGGAGATGGGAGGGGGGGGGAGACTGGCAGCACCGCAGCCAGGAGGGGAAAGTGACAGCAGAGTTAGGGTTAGAGTCAGGATCGTGGATTAGGGTTAGTGTGTGTGTGTGGGGGGGGAGGCAGCTGGAACCTGTGGGCGTGACATGCTGTGTGCGGGGAGCAGCCAATACACTCTTGGGCCCCTCCTCTATAACACAACCCAACCAACCCATATCGCCAGCCTTTCTTCCGGTGGAGACAAGATGCACCAGTACCAACCCCCTGTGCCTAATCCCCTGCAGGTTTTCACTTCCAGCTACAGAGCTATGTTGTACCAACAATGGAACATGTGACTTCTGCAGATAGTCATTAACAGAAGTGAGACAGTGATTGGCCACAGGCAGTCACATATTCTTGGATCATTGCAGCAGGGAATAAAGACCTGCAGGTGACCAGTCACTGAAAGAATAAGAGCTGCAGGGGAGCGGAGGAAGTATGGCTTTTTAAAAATGCTATTCCAACACTCTGGGCCTGTTTGATTTTTTTTCCTTTATGCATAATGCCTTTAAGAACTTGAAGACATATTTGGGTAATACTACAACAGGTTATTACAAAAGGTATGAAAAATGAGATAAAGCAAGAAAGGTTTTGCAAAGGCAAAATAGTAGTGGTTAATGTTGTGGAATGTATGCAAACAATATTTTTGAAAAACATAAGAATAATTACCCATTCTGAAAGCCATAAAAGCATCAATCACAATAGTTTGGATTACAATCAATGTTATATTGCAATACAACACCACCCAACATTTCAGTTTAAGGGGTTTTCCAATTATTTCTTTCATATAGTTTTGCCCTCCCCCCCCCCCCCCCCCCCATTTGGCGGTCCGGACCACAGCATCAGACAAGTTTTGTCACCAAGTTAGAAAGACCGGTAACATCCTTGGAATCTGTCTTTTGGGCTTATAATGTAATAGCTCTTGGGCAGGTTTACAGGACATCACTCATGATGTTCCTTTCAAGTCTTCTATTGACTGCAGCACTCAAGTGAATAAACAACCCATGTAAGCACTACAGATGATGAAAATAGAAGACCAGAAGACCAGCGCTGGCGGCAGGAGAGAATCGTGGCGGAGGGGAGGTATGTGTTTGTTTTTTTATATGTAGCCCATCTCTCTACTTCCACCAATGCATAGAATACTTTAGAAAACCTTTTAAATGACTTCTTGCCTGCAACTATGGCTATTATGACATGACAGCATCAGTTGCAAGGGAAAATCAGCCCTGATTTAAAAATGCCCTTCTCTTGAAAGTGCTGGTCTGATTGGCTGAGCGCTCAGCCAATCACAGACACCACTCAACCATTCACTGAATGACAGCTGAGCGCTGCCTGTGATTGGTCATAGCACTCAGCCAATCAGAGGCAGCATGCAGCCAGACATTAAATTCAATGCTTCATAGTGTTTATCTCAAAACTGAGAATCCTCAGGTCCCCTGCTGCAATGTTATGAGAGGTAGTATGCCTCATGTGGCACAGAGTGTTAAGGCTGCAGAAATGCAGTCCTAAGCTCTCACTTACGACCTGAAGGTTGCAAGTACAATTACCGCGTGGTTCAGGTAGACTCTGCTTTCCGTCCTTCAGCAGTTGGTGAAATTAGTATGCAGCTTGCTGGAGGGTAATAAATAAATTACCTGAAAAAGCTGCAGAATAAATTGACGCTATACAAAGAAGATATTATGCATTAATTACTGTCCCAATTTCTTAGTCTAAATTTGTTCGCAAATGTTGAATAGTGAATAGGAGCTATCTTATAGATCACATGATATTAATAACAATAATTGACTTGACTCCTTGCTATCAATTGCTCATCTCTCACCTGTCTACAGTTGATTTAAAGTTGCTAATGTTGCATTAGTAGAGCAGCGAAGATACTGTAAATACATATGGGGCCTCATGTGGTGCAGAGTGTTAAGGCAGCAGTATGCAGTCCTAAGCTCTCTCTCATGACCTGAAGGCTGCAAGCTCAATACCCACATGGGTCAGTCCTAAGCTCTCTCTCACGACCTGAAGGCTGCGAGCTCAATACCCACATGGGTCAGGTAACCAGCTCAAGGTTGACTCAGCCCTCTGTCCTTCCAAGGTCAGTAAAATGAGAACCCAGCTTGCTGGGGGGTAATAAATAAATTACCTGAAAGCGCTGCCGAATAAGTTGGCGCTATACAAATAACAAGTCCCTGCATAGACAAGGATATAGCACTGAGGGCATATAAATTGATTACTGTTGTCAACTGTGCACATACTTTTAAGAGGTTATATTTGAAATACATAGCAGTTTACTATTGTACAACAATATTATTTTTGAGTGAGAAAATGTCCTCGTATTTTAGTCATTAGAATTTTCTCTGAAAGTCCAAATGCCCATGGTGTCGAAGGACTTTTGACTGGTAGTGTAAATGAATACATTCTAAAATTATAAGCTGAACATCTCCTTTAAAAGAGTCGTGCCAAGATATAAAGTTATGCCATATTCACCTCTGTGACCCCAATGATCTCAAGAATAGAGGTCCTGAAGATTACTGCATGAATGGAGCAGAGGTTGTGTATGCAAGCCTCCCCTCTATTTAATTCAATGGTGAGACAGAGATTGCCGAACACTTGTACTTAGTAATTTTCAGCTTTTGCATTGAAATGAATAGAGTGGTAGCAAATATGCATGACCTATGTTCCATTCATGCAGGGAACTTTAGAACCTCATTCTCTAGCTCAACAGAGGTCCCAGAGGTGGTGCTGATCATATCCTCTGACTAGAGGATAATGTTATATCTTGATACAATGCCTTTAAGATAGAGATCTGCTGATCAGGACTCAATCTTTTAGCCAAAGTGAATAGTGACAAAAGAGAAAATCTATCACCTATATAAGCTGCATAATGCCTTATTTTTTCAGAACTGTGCTTTCTTATCTTGCATTACTCTACACATTACTCTTATTGCTGGGTGTCTTAATAATCAATTTATTGTCAGGGACTCTTATGAGGAGTGCCCAAAGAAAACAACACTTTCAACTCATAGAACTCAAACTCTGTGATAATGGACCTCGTTATCATTTGTTTTATTTACAAGGACGTGATGATGGCAAAATCAATAGAGGAGTTTAAGGGGGGACTAGACATCTTATTAGAGCACTAAGACATTAAGGTTATAGACATTAAATAGAAGGATTGTTGATCCGAGGATCTTCTGACTGACAGACTTGGAGTCAAGAAGGAACTTTTCACAGAAGAGTGTTGATCCAGGGATTTTTCTGATTGCCATTATGGAATAAGGAAGGATTTTTTCCCCCCAAATTGGATAAATTGGCTTCTACCTCACTGCTTTTTTTGTTTATCAACATAGCGGGGTGGAAACAGGCTGAACTGGATGGACATTTGTCTTTTTTCAGCCAGGCATACTATGTTACAAAGAGTGTATGTTTAAAAGTGCCTGTGCCATAAAAAATGTACGTGGTGATGGCAAAAAAAAAACCTGCTGAACTAGTGGGTAGAAGGAGATGACGTAAGTAAGCGAGATAAATTGGAAAAAGCTGTAAGTCAAAAAATTGAAAGTGCAGATTAATAGATCTACGAATGGCAGCCAAACCCATGGAGCTACTGGTGGAATATTTAGACATATATCACTGCCTTCTAAAACAACTTCATCAGGGTACTACTCTCATCATAATATCCACAGGTACCATGTGCATATGACCTAGTTGAAGGGGTATTCTGCAGATTGCATTAATGGGGGAAAAGATGTGGCTGTTGGCACTATCTGAGGCATTCAGCTGGCACTGTTAATGAGTAAGCAAGTTAGAAGGATCACAGGATCTCATGGCACAGCGTGACATTGCACACAATAGTTCAGCTGCTGCAAGCCAAACACTATCCTCTCATAAAACTCTACAAATTTCTAGTAACTCAAGGACTCAACCTTGCGATCAAGCTTTTGTGTAAATGAACCCTGGCTGTGCTACTATAAAATCTATAACTGGAATAGCTTTATTTGTGAAGGCAGATTGATTCAGCATACAGGTATGATTTCATTTTTGTGTTGTTATTTCTTGTACTTCTGGTTGCTAGGCCCCAGTGAATGATTTATTTCTCTAGACTATCCTTAGTCTACCCTCTATTATATTTGCAAATGTAGTGAAAAAACATTATTTTTATGAAATTAGTAATGAAAAAAACACAAGAACGTTAATTTTAATGTGCATGATTGATGTTTATAACAACATTTTATATCTGTTGGTACAAGGAAATGACAATGAAATATTTTTACTATATTAACTATTTGTGACATTTTTCTTGAATATCCAAATGAAGCATACATTGAGGCTGTATTCACATGGCAGATATTCTCGTACAAGCTTTGTGGTTGTGAAATGCACAACATTTGCATATGATCCGTGAGGGGAGATGAAATTACGTACCTACGGCCCCCAGATTTATCCACAGACCTCACCGTGGTTTCCGCACATGCACTCACCGCCAAAATGGTGGACGTATGTGCAAAAGCCGTGCATTTCAAGGGTAATTCAAAATCTCCCTGCTCTTGGCTATAAAATATTAGGGCCACAATGGGTATGTTTCTGAACACAGGACAAACCATTTTGTGGTAAAAGTCTTCATTCATATGTGTGCTGTACAAAAAAAACTGTTTTTAAAATGATACAATTGCCAAAAAAATGAAAATCGTAATTTTTTTCCTTCTGCTTTGCTCAGATTCATTCAAAAACTGTGGGCTAAAAATATGCAGTACACCCCTAGATGAATTTGTTAAGGGGTCTAGTTTTCAAAATGGTGTAATATGTGGGGGTTCTCCATCGTTTTGCCACCCAAGGGCTCTACAAGTGTGCAATGGGGCCTAAATCACCTTTAGGCCTCGGTCACACGGGCGATTTTTAGCACAATTTGCGCATGCGACCGGCGATTTTATAGAACCATTGCTCTGCAATGGTATCGGACACATGGGCACTTTTTATGCGCTTGTCCGATAAATTATAGAACAGAAATCACAGATCGCGCCTATCTGCAATCTGCGATTCCTTGTGTTCTGTATATACGCTCAATGGGGCTGGCGGCAGCAGCACCGACCCCATTGAGAACATATACTACAGAAATCATTCTCCTCTGCCACAGCTGTAACAGCTGTGGCAGAGAAGAATGATGTTTGCCCATTGAATTTAATGGAGTCGGCTCCATTGAAAGCAATGGGCTGCCGGCGACCCCGGGATGAATTTTCGTGAAGGGCTTAAAAATATAAGCCCTTCCCTGAAAATCATCCAAAAATGTGTAAAAAAAAAATATATATATATATATATATACTCACCTTGTCCGTGCAGCCGAAGTTCAGCCGCGGCCGGCCGACAGTTCTCCTGAACTGCTCTGAGTAGTATTCAGCAGGCGGGGATTTAAAATCCCCACCTGCTGAATGGGCTGCCTCTGATTGGTCACAACCCTCACCACCAGAGGCAGCTCTCACTCACCCATTCATGAATTCATGAATGGGTGAGTGAGTGCTGCCTCTGATTGGCTCAGCGCAGGGACCAATCAGGGTCAGCTATCAGCTGTCATTCCATAGCTGAGAGCTGCCCCTGATTGGTCCCTGCGCTGAGCCAATCAGAGGCAGCACTCACTCACCCATTCATGAATTCATGAATGAGTGAGTGAGAGCTGCCTCTGATTGGTGAGGGCTGTGACCAATCAGAGGCAGCCCATTCAGCAGGCGGGGATTTTAAATTCCCGCCTGCTGAATACTACTCAGAGCAGTTCAGGAGAACTGCCAGCCGGCCGCGGCTGAACTCCGTCTGCGGGGACAAGGTGAGTATATATATTTTTCTTTTACACATTTTTGGATGATTTTCAGGGAAGGGCTTATATTTTTAAGCCCTTCCCAAAAATTCATCCTGCGCTCGCTGGCAGCCTATTGCTTTCAATGGAGCCGGCTTTGTTGCCGGCTCCATTGAATTCAATGGGCTGGACAGCGCTCCTGTGCTCCGGCCCGTTTCAAAGGAAATGCGGCTAGGAGCAGATTTTTCTGGCGATTTTTCGGCCCCGGTCACGCGATTTACGAATGCGCATCCATCATGCGATCCGCAAATCGGGGCAAAAAACGCCCGTCTGACCGAGGCTTTAAGTAAAATGTCTGTTCTGAAAATAGACCCCCATTATTTGCAATGAATTTATATATATGGGCAATTTTTCTCGTGCAGTGATTCTGCAAGACATTAAACTTGCAGCATGTCCTATTTTCAGGTGAGCCTTGCACAAGAATAGTACATGCAAATATGCAGTGTCCCGTACATTGCACAGAACACAGATGCAATGTCCGTGTCCTGTGTGATGCAATTTCCACCCAAGAATCTCGGATTTATCAGTAAATATGGCCAAACAATAATCTTATTTGCATTTTTTCAAGACACCTCCAATCAAAAATGGTTAGCTTTTTCTGCTTCAAAACTATACTTACCAATTTTTATGTACTGCATCTCAGAATGACTGGAGGCCTTTTAGCAAGTGGTTTAAAGGTCTAATTTTTTTACATTTATTGGGCTATCAAAATAATTCTTGCTTTGTTTTTATCATAACATCTACAGCAATTTCATCATACCTTTATTATAATGTTTTCTTTCTTTTTTGCCTTTAACTTTAAGTTGTACATTTTTCAAATTTATAGTTCTTTATTGTTTGAATTTTAATGCTAAAAGAAAGTGTAGAATTGGCTCTTGATTTTGTTTCGGCCATTTGGATACATAATGTTTTGTTTTTTTTTATTGTGGATGGACAGGGTGGCTTTAGTTACAATTAGAGATGAGCGAGCACCAAAATGCTCGGGTGCTCGTTACTCGGGAAGAAATTATCGCGATGCTCGAGGGTTCGTTTCGAGCAACGAACCCCATTGAGGTCAATGGGCGACCCGAGCATTTTTGTATTTCGCTGATGCTCGCTAAGGTTTCCATGTGTGAACATCTGGGCAATTCAAGAAAGTGATGGGAACGACACAGCAACGGATAGGGCAGGCGAGGGGCTACATGTTGGGCTGCATCTCAAGTTCACAGGTCCCACTATTAAGCCACAATACCGGCAAGAGTGGGCCCCCCCCCCCTCCCAACAACTTTTACTTCTGAAAAGCCCTCATTAGCATAGCATACCTTAGCTAAGCACCACACTACCTACAACAAAGCACAATCACTGCCTGCATGACACTCTGCTGCCACTTCTCCTGGGTTACATGCTGCCCAACCCCCCTCCCCCCTGCATGACGCAGTGTCCACAGCGCACACCAAACTGTCCCTGCGCAGCCTTCAGTTGCCCTCATGCCACACCACCCTCATGTCTATTTATAAGTGCGTCTGCCATGAGGAGGAACTGCAGGCACACACTGCAGAGGGTTGGCACGGCTAGGCAGCGACCCTCTTTAAAAGTGGTGGGGCGATAGCCCACAATGCTGTACAGAAGCAATGAGAAATATAATCCTGTGCCACCGCCATCAGGAGCTGCACACGTGGGCATAGCAATGGGGAACCTATGTGCCACACACTATTCATTCTGTCAAGGTGTCTGCATGCCCCAGTCAGACTGGTAATATGTACCTTAACAGTAACCACGTTGGTGGTAATGTGGTGGTGACTGCGGACCTAGTAGCGCGGTTTTATTTTGTTGGTTTTCGGAATGTGGCCAGGATTAAGTTGGCCGTGGCGGGGGATGTTTTTGAGGCACTACGTGTCCTCTCCACGTGTCCGTGGTTATATGCACCTTAACAGTAACCGCGTTGGTGGTAATGTGGTGGTGACTGCGGACCTAGTAGAGCTGTTTTATTTTGTTGGTTTTCGGAATGTGGCCAGGATTAAGTTGGCCGTGGCGGGGGATGTTTTTGAGGCACTACGTGTCCTCTCCACGTGTCCGTGGTTATATGCACCTTAACAGTAACCGCGTTGGTGGTAATGTGGTGGTGACTGCGGACCTAGTAGAGCTGTTTTATTTTGTTGGTTTTCGGAATGTGGCCAGGATTAAGTGGGCCGTGGCGGGGGGATGGTGGGGGGGCTCTCTTGTTGTGTCGGTAAAGGTGAAATTCTTGGACTGCCACTAGACGAACCAATGCAAAGGCATTTGCCAAGAATGTTTTCATTGTTGGAGGAGGAGGGGGATGTTTTTGAGGCACTATGTGTCCTCTCCACGTGTCCGTGGTTATATGCACCTTAACAGTAACCGCGTTGGTGGGAAATGGCCTCGCCGCCATCATGTCTTTGGGAAGCCTCTGTTTCCACACCCCAGAGACATACCATTAGCAGCGGTATAGGCAGAGCCCATAATTCGTAACATTTCAGCCGTAGCATTAGGACAGGCCCCACTAACATATCACTAGCAGCATTATAGGGGGAGCACAGTATTAGTTCCATTTCAGTAATAGTAGCACTCAAGACAGGCCCCAGTAACAATTCCGAAGCAGCAGTATAGTGGGAGCGCAGTCTTCGTTCCATTTCAGTAATAGTAGCACTCAAGACAGGCACCAGTAACAATTCCGAAGCAGCAGTATAGTGGGAGCGCAGTCTTCGTTCCATTTCAGTAATAGTAGCACTCAAGACAGGCCCCAGTAACAATTCCGAAGCAGCAGTATAGGAGGAGCATAGTCTAACGAGCTGCAGCTGAGTCAGACAAAGTGCCACACTTGAAAAAGTCCCCACGGAGGGATGAAACGCGTAATGTGTGAATAAACTTGAACAAGTGCCAATTCTCGGAGCGTGGACCCGTTATTTTTCTTCTTAAACACGGATTCTTTCTGAGCGTCTCTCTGCTAGAGAGACGGAGGATGGACGCAGCTCCCCAGCTGACTGGCCCAGCAGGACGCCTGGGAATTAAAGGCACAGTACTTATAAGACGATCTGGATAAGGGGTGTGAGTGAGGATCCTATTCCACTATATAGGATCTTCACTGTGCACCGGGTGAGTGAGGCTTTATATTATATACATTAATATGATATAAGTCACCGATATCCTCTAGGAGCGCTACCCTGATTTTTTGTATATTATTCTCATTTAAGTAATAGTAGCAGCCTACACAGGCCCCAGGAACAATTCCGAAGCAGCAGTATAGTGGGAGCACAGTCTTAGTTCCATTTCAGTAGCTGCAGTATAGCCAAGGCCCAAGTTACATTTATGTAGCTAAAGTGTAGGCCAACCCCACACACCTTTCTGTACCATGAGTGCAGGCGAAGAACATAGAAATTGCTATGATTACACTGTAGGTGAGGGCCCAAAAAAATTGGTGTACCAACAGTACTAATGTACCTCAGTAAAAATTGGCCATGCCCAACCAAGATGGCAGGTGAAACCCATTAATCGCTTTGGTTAATGTGGCTTAAGTGGTAACTAGGCCTTGAGGCAGCCCAGTTTAACAAAAAATTGTTTCAAGTTAAAGTTCCAACGCTTTTAAGAGCATTGAAACGTATAAAAAATTTTTTAGAAAAATTATATGAGTGAGCCTTGTGGCCCTAAGAAAAATTGCCCGTTCAGCGTGATTACGTGAGGTTTCAGGAGGAGGAGCAGGAGGAGGAGGAGGAATATTATACACAGATTGATAAAGCAGAAATGTCCCCGTTTTGGATGGTGAGAGAGAACGATGCTTCCATCCGCGGGTGCAGCCTACGTATTGCTTAGGTATCGCTGCTGTCCGCTGGTGGAGAAGAGAAGTCTGGGGAAATCCAGGCTTTGTTCATCTTGATGAGTGTTAGCCTGTCGGCACTATCGGTTGACAGGCGGGTACGCTTATCTGTGATGATTCCCCCAGCCGCACTAAACACCCTCTCTGACAAGACGCTAGCCGCAGGACAAGCAAGCACCTCCAGGGCATACAGCGCTAGTTCAGGCCACGTGTCCAGCTTCGACACCCAGTAGTTGTAGGTGGCAGAGGCGTCACGGAGGACGGTCGTGCGATCGGCTATGAACTCCCTCACCATCCTTTTACAGTGCTCCCGCCGACTCAGCCTTGACTGGGGAGCGGTGACACAGTCTTGGTGGGGAGCCATAAAGCTGTCCAGGCCCTTAAAGACTGTTGCACTGCCTGGGCTGTACATGCTGCTCGATCTCCGCACCTCCCCTGCTACCTGGCCCTCGGAACTGCGCCTTCTGCCACTAGCGCTGTCGGATGGGAATTTTACCATCAGCTTGTCCGCCAGGGTCCTGTGGTATAGCAACACTCTCGAACCCCTTTCCTCTTCGGGAATGAGAGTGGGAAGGTTCTCCTTATAGCGTGGGTCGAGCAGTGTGTACACCCAGTAATCCGTAGTGGCCAGAATGCGTGTAACGCGAGGGTCACGAGAAAGGCATCCTAACATGAAGTCAGCCATGTGTGCCAGGGTACCTGTACGCAACACATGGCTGTCTTCACTAGGAAGATCACTTTCAGGATCCTCCCCCTCCTCCTCATCCTCCTCCGGCCATACACGCTGAAAGGATGACAGGCAAGCAGCAGGGGCACCGTCAGCAGTGGGCCAAGCTGTCTCTTCCCCCTCCTCCTCATCCTCCTCATGCTCCTCCTCCTCCTCCTGAATGCGCTGAGATATAGACAGGAGGGTGCTCTGACTATCCAGCGACATACTGTCTTCCCTCGCCTCCGTTTCCGAGCGCAAAGCATCTGTCCTTATGGTTTGCAGGGAACTTCTCAAGATGCATAGCAGAGGAATGGTGACGCTAATGATTGCAGCATCGCCGCTCACCACCTGGGTAGACTGCTCAAAGTTTCCAAGGACCTGGCAGATGTCTGCCAACCAGGCCCACTCTTCAGAAAATAATTGAGGAGGCTGACTCCCACTGCGCCGCCCATGTTGGAGTTGGTATTCCACTATAGCTCTACGCTGCTCATAGAGCCTGGCCAACATGTGGAGCGTAGAGTTCCACCGTGTGGGCACGTCGCACAGCAGTCGGTGCACTGGCAGATTAAAGCGATGTTGCAGGGTGCGCAGGGTGGCAGCGTCCGTGTGGGACTTGCGGAAATGTGCGCAGAGCCGGCGCACCTTTCCGAGCAGGTCTGACCAGCGTGGGTAGCTTTTCAGAAAGCGCTGAACCACCAAATTAAAGACGTGGGCCAGGCATGGCACGTGCGTGAGGCTGCCGAGCTGCAGAGCCGCCACCAGGTTACGGCCGTTGTCACACACGACCATGCCCGGTTGGAGGCTCAGCGGCGCAAGCCAGCGGTCGGTCTGCTCTGTCAGACCCTGCAGCAGTTCGTGGGCCATGTGCCTCTTATCTCCTAAGCTGAGTAGTTTCAGCACGGCCTTCTGACGCTTGCCCACCGCTGTGCTGCCACGCCGCGCGACACCGACTGCTGGCGACGTGCTGCTGCTGCTGACACATCTTGATTGCGAGACAGAGGTTGCGAAGGAGGAGGAGGAGGAGGGTGCTTTAGTGGAGGAAGCATACACCGCCGCAGATACCAGCACCGAGCTGGGGCCCGCAATTCTGGGGGTGGGTAGGACGTGAGCGGTCCCAGGCTCTGACTCTGACCCAGCCTCCACTAAATTCACCCAATGTGCCGTCAGGGAGATGTAGTGGCCCTGGCCGCCTGTGCTTGTCCACGTGTGCGTTGTTAAATGGACCTTGGCAGTAACCGCGTTGGTGAGGGCGCGTACAATGTTGCGGGAGACGTGGTCGTGCAGGGCTGGGACGGCACATCTGGAAAAGTAGTGGCGACTGGGAACTGAGTAGCGCGGGGCCGCCGCCTCCATCATACTTTTGAAGGACTCCATTTCCACAACCCTATACGGCAGCATCTCAAGGCTGATAAATTTGGCTATGTGGACGGTTAACGATTGAGCGTGCTGGTGCGTGGCGGCGTACTTGACTTGCGCTCCAACACTTGCGCAAGCGACGGCTCGACGGTGCGCTGACAGACACTGGTGGATGGGGCCGAGGACAGCGGAGGTGAGGGTGTGGGTGCAGGCCATGAGACGGTAGTGCCTGTGTCCTGAAAGGGGGGTTGTTTCTGAGTGGCAGGTTGGGGCACAGGGGGAGAGGCAGCGGTGCAAACCGGAGGCGGTGAACGGCCTTCGTCCCACCTTGTGGGGTGCTTGGCCATCATATGTCTGCGCATGCTGGTGGTGGTGAGGCTGTTGGTGGTGGCTCCCCGGCTGATCTTGGCGCGACAAAGGTTGCACACCACTGTTCGTCGGTCGTCAGGCGTCTCTGTGAAAAACTGCCAGACCTTAGAGCACCTTGGCCTCTGCAGGGTGGCATGGCGCGAGGGTGCGCTTTGGGAAACACTTGGTGGATTATTCGGTCTGGCCCTGCCTCTACCCCTGGCCACCGCACTGCCTCTTGCAACCTGCCCTGCTGCTGCCCTTGCCTCCCCCTCTGAAGACCTGTCCTGAGTAGGCATTGCAAACCAGGTGGGGTCAGTCACCTCATCGTCCTGCTGCTCTTCCTCCGAATCCTCTGTGTGCTCCTCCCTCGGACTTACTGCCCTCACTACTACCTGACTGCAAGACAGCTGTGTCTCATCGTCATCGTCCTCCTCACCCACAGAAAGGTCTTGAGACAGTTGGTGGAAGTCCCCAGCCTCATCCCCCGGACCCCGGGAACTTTGCAATGGTTGTGCATCAGTGACGATAAACTCCTCTGGTGGGAGAGGAACCACTGCTGCCCAATCTGAGCAGGGGCCCGAGAACAGTTCCTGGGAGTCTTCCTGCTGCTGAGCATGTGTCATTGGAGTGGAGTGAGGAGGCTGGGAGGAAGGAGGAGCAGCAGACAGAGGATTCGGATTTGCAGCAGTGGACAGCGCAGAACTGTGGGTGGACGATAGGTTGCTCGAAGCACTTTCTGCCATCCACGACAGGACCTGCTCACACTGCTCATTTTCTAATAAAGGTCTCCCGCGTGGACCCATGAATTGTGCGATGAATGTCGGGACGCCAGAAACGTGCCTCTCTCCTAATCGCGCAGCAGTCGGCTGCGATACACCTGGATCAGGAGCTTGGCTTGTGCCCACACCCTGACTTGGGCCTCCGCGTCCTCGGCCGCGTCCACGTCCTCTAGGCCTACCCCTACCCCTCAGCATGCTGTATTACCAGTGATTTGATTTCCCAGGCAGGAAAGAAATTGGCGCAAGCCTGCAGGCCAAATATACTTTTTCCCCTTTTTTTTAAAAGGAAAGGCCCACTGCGTCTTTTCAATGAATAATAACTGTGTTGTGCCCCTGCAAATGTGTCACAGAACTTTAGTGTTGCAGAGTTATTAACTATGGCAGAGCAGGTATTTCCCAGGCAGGAAAGAAATTGGCGCAAGCCTGCAGTCAACCGTAGCTGGCTGCGTCTGATTATTTTTACGTTCTCCACGCAGCACACACGTACCCAGAGCCCTTAGGACTGACAGAGGCAGGCCAAATATAATTTTTTCACTTTTTTTAAAAGGAAAGGCCCACTGCGTCTATTCAATGAATAATAACTGTGTTGTGCCCCTGCAAATGTGTCACAGAACTTTAGTGTTGCAGAGTTATTAACTAGAGCAGAGCAAGGAATTTCACAGGCAGAAAAGAAAGTGGCGCAAGCCTGCTGTAAAACGTAGCTGGCTGCGTCTGATTTTTTTACGTTCTCCGCGCAGCACACACGTACCCAGAGCCCTGAGGACTGACAGAGGCAGGCCGAATATACTTTTTTCCCTTTTTTTTTTTAAAGAAAAGGCCCACTGACTATATTCAATCAATAATATATGTATTCTGGCCCTGCCTACACAATTCTGTCCCTGTAGTATCAATGCAGGGTGCAATGCTCTGCATAGCCGATTTTGAGAAAAAAAAAAATATGACAACACAGCTAACAGCAGCCTGCGCAGTACTCCACACGGTTAAATGTGGCCCTAGAAAGGACCGTTGGGGTTCCTGAAGTCTACACTCACTCCTAACACTCTCCCTGCCTAACCACCACTTCTGTCCCTAATGCAGGGTGCAATGCTCTGCACAGCCGATTTTGAGAAAAAAAAATATATCCACTGGTAACAGCAGCCTGCACACAGGTAGATGTGGCCCTAAGAAGGACCGTTGGGGTTCTTGAAGTCTACACTCACTACAAACACTCTCCCTACAGCAGCTCCAGCACCAGCAGCACTGTCCCTCAGCTAACTCACAAGGCATCTGAGGCGAGCCGCGGGAGGGGCCGATTTTTATACTCGGGTGACATCTGATCTCCCCAGCCACTCACAGCAGGGGGGTGGTATAGGGCTTGAACGTCACAGGGGGAAGTTGTAATGCCTTCCCTGTCTTTCAATTGGCCAGAAAAGCGCGCTAACGTCTCAGAGATGAAAGTGAAAGTAACCCGAACATCGCGTGGTGCTCGTTAAGAGTAACGAGCATCCCGGACACCCTAATATTCACATGAATATCAAGCTCGGACGAGTACGTTCGCTCATCTCTAGTTACAATTTAGTTTGATGCAGACAATTTCCATTTTTTTTAATTTTTTGTTCTACTAATTTATATATTTTTTTGTTGTTCTTTTACCTCTTTTGTACATTTTTTGCTAAATCCATAAGAGTCATAGATACAGGTGAAATGCTCTCCTGTGATAACACTTGTTACTGGCAGAGCTGATCTGGGTCTGCTAAGACTAAGCAGCTCTGCCATGCTGGGGGTACCCAGTGGTTATCTGATTTTTGGCTCCAATAGAGACAATGACATTGCCAAAGTTTCTATTCAATACAAAGCTCTCACTGAACACTGGGTGAGCTGCAATAGAGATAACTTAAGGAGTTGGAAACTATCTCTGTCTTCTCCTGAGTGCGGCAACACATGAGCGTAAGCGCAAAAATACTTGCTCCTGTGCAACTTAGTTGCACAGTGAAAGAGTGTTTTTTGCGTCCATGCCTGTACAAATACTGATTGTATTTGCGCCGGAGCTGCTCATTCACATGGACAGGGAAATCACCTTTGTCCTGATTTAAACAGCTAATTAGCCTGACTCTGTGTTTTGTGCATACCTGCATGTATATATGTTCACATTTGCGTAACCCCACAGACGCCTATGTGAACCTTTGGTCCAAATGGACACAAAAATAGAGCATGTCACTTTTTTTTCCACAAGCGAAATGTGCATGCAGAAAGATCTGTGAGAATGAACCCATTGAAATCAATGGGTTCTGTTCACTGCATATTGCATGCACAAAAATTGTGTGGCCGCCCTTGGGATTCCTGGCTGTCTGTGACAGTTAGGGCTGCCTTATACAAACATATGCATGCTACTGGTGTTTTTTACTATACTTTTTGCAAATGCAAGGCATGTTAACCCCTTAGAAATCACCCTATTGCCTTTTTACATCCCAGCTTGCTGGGTTTTAATCCCCACTAACCTAAAAATGTGCTCCCTGTGGGGATTAATACCCTGCAGGCTGCGGACGTAACAGCTCCATGCTGCTGGCTCTCGGAGGTAACCGACAACCTGGAGCTATCATCCCAGGCCCGGGATCCCCCTCCCAGTTGTATGATTCATGAGATTAGATGAAATTACGTACCTAAGGCCCCCAGATTTATCCGCAGGCCTCACTACAGTTTCTGCACATGCTCTCTCCGCCAAAATGGCGGACGTATGTGCGAAAGCTGTGGATTTCCTGGGTAATTCAAAATCTCCCTGCTCCTGGCTACCAAATGTAGCCAAGAGTCTAGAGACTTCACAAGGGGCCGCAGTACATGGTCCCTGGTCACATAATCGCTGTTTTCCAATAGAAAACTGCGATCACGTAAAAGTAAAAAAAATTAAAGTTTCACCTCCCATTATGCATCCGCTCCATGAGGGGAGGTGAAATTACTTGCCTAAGGCCTCCGACAATGTCCCCAGATGCAATCTTTATCCGCAGACATTTCCACAATTTATCCGGAAGATGGCAGACGCAAGTCTCCTTACCTCTGGCTACTAAAGGTAGCTGAGAGCCTGGAGCAGTGACCGAGGGCCACGGTGAGCATACAGACATAATATTAGGTCCAAAACGGGTGTGTTTCTGAACACAGGACAAATAGGGGTATCCATTTTGAGATGAAAGTCTTCATTCATATGTGTGCTGTATAAAAAAAAATGATTTTAAAATGATACAATTGCACAAAAAAATGAAAATCATAATTTTTTCTTTCTGCTTTGCTCAGATGCATTCAAAAACTGTGGTGTAAAAATATGCAGTATACCACTAAATGAATTCATTAAGGAGTCTAGTTTTCAAAATGGGGTCATTTGTGGGGGTCCTCCATCGTTTTTGCCACCCAAGGGCCCAACAAGTGGGCAATAGGGCCTAAAACACCTTCAATGTCTGTTCTGAAAACCACCGTCTGTTTCTTTCAGTTTGGGCCCAATTGTGCATACAAACATAAGATTAGGGCCACAATGGGTATGTTTCTGAACACAGGACAAACAGGGGTATCCATTTTGGGTGCAAATCGTCATTATCATGTGCACTACAGAAAAAGGCCCTTTCTTTTCAATGGCATATTTGAAAAATATGACATTTTATTTTTTCTCCTCCAAATTGCATTAATTCCTGAAAAGGAACTGTGGGGTCAGAATACTCATGACACCACTCAGTGAATACATTACGATGTGCATTTCTTAAAATGGGTCATTTGTCGGGGTATCTATCATTCTGGCACCTATGAGCCTTTGCAATCTTGGCTTGGTGTAGGAAAACAAAATATTTCTTAAAATGTTAATAATCAATGTTAAATTTGTACGTCTCCTAAATGGTTAAAAAAACTTCAGTTTTTTTCAATGTGAATCCAGAATAAAGTAAACAGATGGAAATATATATGTCATCAAAATCTGTACAGTATGTTGGCACACATTTGAGATACTGCAGTTGAAAATGTGAAAAAAATGACAATTTGTAAAAATTTTTCCCAATTTTGTCACTTAATAAATATCCACAAATTCTATCGGTCTATTTTTACCACCTAAATGAAATACAATATGTGTTGAGAAAACAATGTCAGAATCACTTGGAAATGTAAAACCTTTACGGAGTTATTATATGTTAGGGCTTATTTACACAAGCGTATATCGGTTGGGTTTTCACAGCCGGCCGATATACGCTTCCATCTAAGCAGTTCCCCCCTTCCCTTACCCTCACCAGCTCTCTACCTCTCTCCTCCAGTCCGACATTTGCAATAGGAGTGGGCGAGACGGGGCAGAGCTAAGCTACGATCTGTTCTGCCCACTCACATTGTTATCTATGGACAAAGGGCAGGAGCTTAGCTCCGCCCCCAATCCCGTCCACTCCCATTGCAAACAGCTTAGAGGGTAGGAGAGACAGAGAGCCGGTGAGCGGCAGGGAAGGGGGGCACTGTTCAGACTGAAGCGTATATCGGCCGGCTTGTGTAAATAAGCCTCTAAAGTGACACGTCAGATTTCCAAAATTTGGCTTGGTCATTAAGGTGCAAACAGGCTTGGTCACTAAGGGGTTAATTTGCACTTGGCACAAACACACTCCAATCTAAATGGCTAGTTAACCTTATGAATTCCAGATGGGTTCGCTTTTTTTTATAGAATTACATAGTATATGATGCATCTGTGCACGCATTGAACATGCATTTGTGACACCCTACAAATACTTCTATGAAGACCTTAAGTGCGCAAATGTGCAGAGAAATAAAGCAGGTCCTGTTTTTGTGTATGCAAGAGAAATCTGTGCGCAAAAAAAGGAAGTGTCAATTAACACATTGGGTTGTATTCTCTGCGTATATTTTGCATGAACAAGTATGTGCACGTAAATAAATCCTTTGGAACCCTACCTGGGTTAATTAAATCATATTAGAAATGCTTTCTAATTTATATAAATACAGAGTTTACTCTTAATAAAACGTAACCTAACCATATAAGATAACCCCCAAAAAATCTGAAATATAGACATGTAGGCAAAGCTGTTATGACTAAAATGTGTAAATATTCATTACAAATAAAATAGTGCAATGACTGTTCGCTAAGAAGATGTCATTTTCTCTACAGTGCTCTTCAAGAGTCATACATAAAAAGTATCTATGTAGAGTATGATTTCGCTGCACAACATAACCATCTTTTATGACACTGGAATAAGCTTATACCAGTGATTTCTCTACACTTTAAATATTCTGCTCCCAGAGAGGAGACTCCAACAAGAGGCTAACATTTAAAATTCATAAACCTTGTACATATCTGTGCGTTAACTTTCTGAGTTTCACAGCTACACATCTAATTTATACGGTATTAATTACAATGATAGAATTCCTTGGAAATTTAATCTGCTCTTTCAGGCTGCTTTCATGTTTTTATTAAAGCACAAGATTTTGATTTATTTGACAAGAAATGGGCCTGGTAAAATGACACATGATGTTCTAGCTGGACGAGACCAGAATAGTGGGCTAGTTTTGTAAGTGCTAAACCTAATACTCTACATAATATTGGCCAATGATGGAGAAAGCACTATTGGCAACTGTACGTGGAATTAGAAACAGCAACTTATAAGGAACACAGATGACTAAAGATACTAACTGTACACCACACTCACAAAGTATAATTTTTCATGTGTCTTTTTTTGGTCAAATTTATAACTACCATTTATAACATTGGATACCAGCAATTCTGGATAGAGAATACCGACTGTAATGGAGGTCATGGGGTTTTGACAACTATTTTGCAAGAACAACCCTGTTTTCTGACACTGTTACATGTGTGCAGGTCTTATTTACCATGCCTGCACAATTGTGATATATCTAGGGCTGGAGGGAAGGGATATGCACATATGGATGGACACCGTACAACCAAACATAGAACCGAAAGTGCAAGTTACAAAGGGAAAACAGAAATGTAGACTTTACACCAACAACAGGTGGCCAAATACTTGCAAATGTACTAAAACAAGACAGAAACATAAATAAGTACAAGGGATTAGTTAGTATTTTGGCCAAAGTATATAAGCTCACAAGCCTATGTCAAGGGTCTTCATTATCTTGTGAGTCCATAAACTAGGTGTCTGCATACCAACAACTGCAGTCTCAGCTGCTGATTGCTCAATAACTGCTCAGACCCCACTGTCCTCCTCCTGACCATGACAGGCACAAGGGCTCTGTGTACTGTGGTAAACCAACACATTTAAATACACACTGCACATATATATTTATTTATATTGAGGCCTAGACCAATATGCAGCAAATTTTTCATGTAGTTAAATGAGACACCTTGAAAGGTTCTTGATGGGGTTTCAGCTCTCTAAGACCTACATTTTTTACATATTTTTCATAATTTTCCAGTTGGCCATGCATAAAATAAAACAGACAACTGGAAAAAAAGAAAAAAATATATTAACTTAGGGGTTATTAGGTTTTTTCCTTCTCCCTTTTAGAATTTTTTTTACTTGTTTTTGAGTATTTGTGATTAACCTATTTTTATTTATTTATTAGAATATGCTTTAATCTCCTCCTCACTTTGCTTTATGAAACTGTCTCTGCTTTATGACGGATCCCCTTTCTATCGTTCTCTAGTTTAGGTTATTGGTAGAGAGGCGTCCTCTGACAAATAGAACCCTCACATTCTTAAAGGGGTTGTCCCGCGCCGAAACGGGTTTTTTTTTTTTTCAACCCCCCCCCCCCCCGTTCGGCGCGAGACAACCCCGATGCAGGGACGTACAGAAAGCTTACCGGAGCGCTTACCTTAATCCCCGCGCTCCGGTGACTTCTATACTTACCTGTGAAGATGGCCGCCGGAATCCTCTTCTTCCGTGGACCGCAGCTCTTCTGTGCGGTCCATTGCCGATTCCAGCCTCCTGATTGGCTGGAATCGGCACGTGACGGGGCGGAGCTACACGGAGCCGGCATCCTGCACGAAAGGCTCCATAGAAGAGAACAGAAGACCAGGACTGCGCAAGCGCGGTTAATTTGGCCATCGGAGGGCGAAAATTAGTCGGCACCATGGAGACGAGGACGCCAGCAACGGAGCAGGTAAGTTAAAAACTTTTTATAACTTCTGTATGGCTCATAATTAATGCACAATGTATATTACAAAGTGCATTAATATGGCCATACAGAAGTGTATAGACCCACTTGCTGCCGCGGGACACCCCTTTAAGTAATCAAGATAATCCTCATGGCTCATTTACAAAAGGAGGCTATAATTATTGAAAGTAGACACTTAAGCCCGGTGAATTGAACCTGGTAGTGTCTCTTTGTCAGAGCTTGCCATGATTTGTATTTTATTGTTTAAGACTTAACTGTATGTACCGTAAAGCTAATAATATTAAAAAGTAACTTTTATTAGAAATAACTAAAATAAGGAAAAGAGAAAAACAAAACAAACAATTAATAAATCGTATAAGACGATAATGAGAGCATTTGCCACACATAGATGGAGACCAATCGGGTTAGAGTCAACCGGTACCGCTCAGCCCGCAAAGTCAAAGTAAAGCACTAAGACTCGACCTGTGTAGGTTATTGGTCAACAAACGTGACTAAAATAGTCAGTCCTGTTAGTTGTGTGTCATGTATAAAATAGAATTGACACGCAATTAGGCGTTAACCAGCGTTACCCTACGCGTTTCACCCACTTGGTGGGTTCCTCAGGGGTATCAATACGCTATACCAGTAGTGTACTGGGTTGTGGCTAGCACAATTGTTTTGACGAGAATTCAGGGGTGTCTGGAAGAATAGAGCCAGACAACTCAGACTCGAATATACAGCTGTCTGGAAGTGGCTCTAAGACCAGAGCCAGTTATTTGTATGATCGTCTTCACAGACAAACTGTGTCCAAGACATAAGCAAAAAGGAGTAATCTGATCGTGATAGTTATCAGATTACTCTCAGGATATGGTCTAATCTCAAACAGATAAATTAGCCCGGGATAATAAACCTGGGGCTAATATAGCCATTACGAGGTAAGATAACTACCTGGGACACTATGGTGCTGTGCGGGTTATTATAAGTAGATTCTAGCTGCAGTACACTTCTAGATAAAGCAAAACTCTGCATCTAAAGATTTAGGCACAGATATAGCCATAAAGGGTTAAATGGTTTTAAAGATACCCAGATGCTGTGCAGGTTATACTAGGTAGTTTCTATCTGCAGTAGTCTTTTGAATAAACTAAACCCTACATCTAAAGTCCCAGGAAAAATTTAAATCAAAATAAATAAATGAAAAAAAACGGCAGCATGTCAGTCCAGGTGGTGGGCTGACAGCATAATGAGCAAGCAGTCCTCTCTGCTTTATATAGTAATCCCATGATACCGCCCATCAGAGGTGTGTAAAGATCCAACCAATAGGTGATGCGATGGGAGTGGTGTTATGTGGTGGATGTTGCTATAGTTACTGAGACAACACCCAGCTAAGACGCAGCCGTGATCAATAATTAGTATTTTAATATAATAGTATTTTATTGTTTAATTGTTATTTTGATATATTCCAAAATATTGTTTACTGCATTTGTTCCCTAGCGGGATTCTTGTTTTTGTTTCTTTTAGCAAAAAAAAGGGAAAAAGGCATTTGTTAGTTATTTTGAAAACAAGATGTTCAATGCTATCCAGGAGAGCACTCTCTATTTGGAATGTGCTAATGCCAGGAATTTTTCAATAGCTTTCATAGGTCATCATAAATGTGGTCATGCCAGATCTAAACAGCACTGTTAATGTGAGCATCACGGCAATGTATCTAATCTTCTTTTTGACTGCAAGAAAGCAGAATTTCAAAATTATATTGAAAATGCTTATCTTCATGTGTAGTTTGTTTGCAAAAATCAAATAAGGCCCAGTCAAGAATCTGTAATGATCTCAGTTCCAGATAAATGTACCCAGAGAAAGAACCCAGTAGACAATACAGAATATACTCCATTTTCTCAAAACTTTACTTTTTATTTTGGCAGTTTGCTGACCCAAGGGATTTTGTGCAAAGTATTTCTTTAGGTATTGCTTTTCTGGATAATCTGGATAAATTGGTAGAAATGATCCGCAGTGAGATTAGAACAATGACAAAAGTACACAAGATAAATTTTGAATGGCATAGACCAAATTGCCATAGAGTAGAAGTAAATCCTTCCTGATCCCTACTGTCATTCAGACAGATCCCTGTATAAACATTCTATGTTAATACCTGTAATCTTGTGTATTCTCAAGGAAGATGTCTAACCTCTTCTTAAATCTATCAAAACTCTCAGAGATGTAAATGCAATACACTAAGATTCTGTACATTGTAAACTTAAAATTGCAATCTGAGAATTCATTGTTTTAACATGTTTATGTGAAAATACTGGATGATGAGAAATCATTATCTGTACTAATAGCAATTAATAAAATATATATTTTAGAATTCTTAAAAATGTTTAAAAAAACGTACATACATTATTATGCAAGATATGATTAACCAGTCCATCTACTGTGATTGAAAAGGTTAGTGTAACCTGCAAATTAGGTAATGTAAATGGATCAGGAATTAGATTGGAGGTGTTAGATGAACCATGGCAGAGAGAAGCGAGAATGAATATTGGAATATCTCATTACATGGCATCAATGCACTCAACTGAAGATACAATGGGACAATGTATTTATAGATCATAATGAACCAATAACCAGCTGCTTCACTCTGCATGTTTATATATCCATATTTCCTCTTATCCCTTTGTATATTGTTTCCAGTTTATGGTATTATATCAAACACAAAATGAGTGTATACATTTTGCTTAGACTTTATGTTGATACCGAAATATATTGCATATTTTTGTACCACTTCTACAGTAAAATGTACTGTATGGTTTGGATTTGGTGGGTACTCTCAGCAATAAAAGTATGCCGTTTCTATTTTTTAGACGAGATGACATAATTCAAATGTATTGCGATGCTAAAGCTTAAACCTCAGCTATCAGGTTGTTGTATTTAACAAAAAAATATGTTGCTTATGTTTAATGTTGCACATACTGTATAAAAGTATACTTTTAAGTTACATTTTATGTCACTGTCTGTGAAATGTAAGGCATAAAGTATGAACATGTCTGGATGTTAGTGAATAAAGCAAAAATGTTAGAACCAGTGATATACAAGGTGAAAACAGAATCATCTTATAATGCCTGTCCAAAGGAATAGACACAGACAAAATATACAAAATTACCTCCTATATTTTCTCCTAACTTCTCAAAAATCTTAAAACTCACCTGAAACTTAAGGAGAGTTAAATTCTCTCCTTTCATTCTAAGAGTATACAATAATATACTAAGTAATACAAAGACTTGCGCAAATATTTTAAACTAAACATACATGCTTGATTAATTATCCTTAGCTGTATAGTCCATGAATGTAATATCTAACAAGTTTGTAAATTAGGTATGTTTATTGTTTGTTTATGCAGTATATTAAGTGAATCTCTTCTTGCCACTTGGATACTGTCAACATACAGGTATGTTGCTGCTGT
Source organism: Eleutherodactylus coqui (assembly GCF_035609145.1). NCBI lineage: Eukaryota > Metazoa > Chordata > Amphibia > Anura > Eleutherodactylidae > Eleutherodactylus > Eleutherodactylus coqui. The sequence continues at coordinate 123,241,288 of NC_089840.1, read as the reverse complement.
CAGATCATATTATCTATGTTGAATCCTGTTTCTTGCATTCCATGTGTGACAGAGATTGTTGGAGTATGCTGGAATCCTTAAAAACTTTGAAAGAAAAAGATAAATATTAGTATAGTCACCGGGGCATTAATTCTTCAAATATTCAAGGATAGATTCACCGACGAAGAATCTGTTAAAAACATACTAACTTTATTAATAACTTCTTAAAATTAAAAACCAGACAGAACAAAACATATATAATGTATCCTGAGAACCCCCAGGAATGTATCCTCTTGATAATAGAGAGATATTCAGTTCCTCGGCGTCACAGTTTCATTAAACCATCCCTTATATTACCGTTGCTATTCAGTGAGTACTGGCCAATTCAGACCACTTGGGCGATACTTGTAATATGCGTGGAATGTTTGCCACCATTGATTAAGTCAAGGTTATAGAGATGGGTAAGGCACCGCCTTTATTTTTAAATATGTCTCACAACTCCTTTGGTAGGTAATCAGATACTGTGCAGTGTTTTATACTGAAGATTTAACCTCAGCTATGTAGTCAGAAACCCCTGTCATTTTAAGCGTAAGATGAGGACACATATGTTGCGTTCATAGTTGTTTGTTCATCAGGTGACTCATCAATATAGGGGGGTACTGTAGAGGAGATAGAGGAAGATGCGCAATCATTCCTGTGATTTTCAGTATCCAAGGGGTTAAATAGTCCCTTTCAGAGGTTCACATAAAATAGGCAGCAGCAATGTAAATGAATATTGCCAATTTCCACAGTTTAGAACACAATTTGGACTTATTTTAACCCCCTGAAATAAGATAAACCTTGCTTTCAGGGGAAGAGAGGAAAGGGTTAATTTTGAATAAATGAGCTCTTGGGTAAGATATATATCCCCAGCCCACTTGCCCAGTTATAGAAAAAACAGCTGGCAAATGTCCAAAATTATGCCCTCTCCAATTTTGTGCAATTCAGTTCACAAAGGGTTAATTTCAAATAAATGGGCTTTTGGGTAAGAGGCATCCCCAGCTCACTTGTCCAGTTATAAGGAGCAACTGGCAAATGTCCAAAATTAAGCCCTTTACAGTTTAATGCAGTTTAGCGCACAGAGGATTAACCCCGTTAAATAGGATAATTCCTGTGCGCTGCTGATTTCTCCTCCTTGTTTAGGGGTATCACCAGATAGAAAAAACACCCCATAGTTATGTGGGAAAATCCCTATCTCCTCTCACAGCATAAATACTGTGATGTAAGAGTAACTGCTTTGGCACTGATGTAGCCGCCCGACGGATGGTATCGGGCAGCCGATGAAACTACACTGCACTAGCTATCTTCTGTTGGAGATTCTAAGCTCACTACTCTGCGTCATCGACGCGTTTCTGCATTCTTTTAACGAAAAAAATGCTTCATCAGGATGATTTGCAGTTAACAAGAGCAGGGAGCAGCCGTGATGTCTGGCAGCATCCCTAGAGTGAGTGCCACGCGTCCAGTAAGGGAAGCACTTATATGTGACAAGGTCCACCTTTCCTCATTATCTCTCAGCCAATCCCAAATCCAGGGTGGGGTTTTGTCATAATTAGAGATGAGCGAGCACCAAAATGCTCGGGTGCTCGTTACTCGGGACGAAATTATCGCGATGCTCGAGGGTTCGTTTCGAGTAACGAACCCCATTGAAGTCAATGGGCGACCCGAGCATTTTTGTATTTCGCCGATGCTCGCTAAGGTTTTCATGTGTGAAAATCTGGGCAATTCAAGAAAGTGATGGGAACGACACAGCAACGGATAGGGCAGGCGAGGGGCTACATGTTGGGCTGCATCTCAAGTTCACAGGTCCCACTATTAAGCCACAATACCGGCAAGAGTGGGCCCCCCCCCTCCCAACAACTTTTACTTCTGAAAAGCCCTCATTAGCAATGGATACCTTAGCTAAGCACCACACTACCTCCAACAAAGCACAATCACTGCCTGCATGACACTCCGCTGCCACTTCTCCTGGGTTACATGCTGCCCAACCTCCCCTGCACGACCCAGTGTCCACAGCGCACACAAAAGTGTCCCTGCGCAGCCTTCAGCTGCCCTCATGCCACACCACCCTCATGTCTATTTATAAGTGCGTCTGCCATGACGAGGAACCGCAGGCACACACTGCAGAGGGTTGGCACGGCTAGGCAGCGACCCTCTTTAAAAGTGGCGGGGCGATAGCCCACAATGCTGTACAGAAGCAATGAGAAATATAATCCTGTGCCACCGCCATCAGGAGCTGCACACGTGGGCATAGCAATGGGGAACCTATGTGCCACACACTATTCATTCTGTCAAGGTGTCTGCATGCCCCAGTCAGACCGCGGTTTTTAATTCATAGACACAGGCAGGTACAACTCCCTATTGTGAAGTCCCTGTGGACCGACAGCATGGGTGGCTCCCTGGAACCCACCGGCGGTACATAAAAATATCCCATTGCATTGCCCAACACAGCTGAGGTAGTAATGTCGTGCTTAATGCAGGTGGGCTTCGGCCCACACTGCATGCCCCAGTCAGACTGGGGTTCTTTAGAAGTGGAAACAGATGCATTTATAATTCCCTGTGGACCCACAGCATGGGTGGCTCCCTGGAACCCACCGGCGGTACATAAAAATATCCCATTGCATTGCCCAACACAGCTGAGGTAGTAATGTCGTGCTTAATGCAGGTGGGCTTCGGCCCACACTGCATGCCCCAGTCTGACTGGGGTTCTTTAGATGTGGTTTCAGATGCATTTATAATTCTCTGTGGACCCACAGCATGGGTGGGTGCCAGGAAGCCACCGGCGGTACATAAATATATCCCATTGCATTGCCCAACACAGCGGATGTAACGTCAGCTGTAATGCAGGTGGGCTAAAAATTCATTTGATTACACTGTAGGCGAGGGCCCACAAAAATTGCTGTATCAACAGTACTAATGTACATCCAAAAAATTGGCCATGGCCAACCAAGAGGGCAGGTGAAACCCATTAATCTCTTTGGTTAATGTGGCTTAAGTGGTAACTAGGCCTGGAGGCATCCCAGTTTAACGAAAAATTGGTTCAAGTTAAAGTTTCAACGCTTTTAAGAGCATTGAAACGTATAAAAATTGTTTAGAAAAATTGTATGAGTGAGCCTTGTGGCCCTAAGAAAAATTGCCCGTTCGGCGTGATTACGTGAGGTTTCAGGAGGAGGAGCAGGAGGAGGAGGAGGAGGAATATTATACACAGATTGATGAAGCAGAAATGTCCCCATTTTGGATGGTGAGAGAGAACGATGCTTCCATCTGCGGGTGCAGCCTACGTATTGCTTAGGTATCGCTGCTGTACGCTGGTGGAGAAGAGAAGTCTGGGGAAATCCAGGCTTTGTTCATCTTGATGAGTGTAAGCCTGTCGGCACTGTCGGTTGACAGGTGGGTACGCTTATCCGTGATGATTCCCCCAGCCACACTAAACACACTCTCTGACAAGACGCTAGCCGCAGGACAAGCAAGCACCTCCAGGGCATACAGCGCGAGTTCAGGCCACGTGTCCAGCTTCGACACCCAGTAGTTGTAGGTGGCAGAGGCGTCACGGAGGACGGTCGTGCGATCGGCTACGTACTCCCTCACCATCCTTTTACAGTGCTCCCGCCGACTCAGCCTTGACTGGGGAGCGGTGACACAGTCTTGCTGGGGAGCCATAAAGCTGGCAAAGGCCTTGGAGAATGTTCCCCTGCCTGCGCTGTACATGCTGCCTGATCTCTGCGCCTCCCCTGCTACCTGGCCCTCGGAACTGCGCCTTCTGCCACTAGCGCTGTCGGATGGGAAGTTTACCATCAGTTTGTCCACCAGCGCCCTGTGGTATAGCATCATTCTCGAACCCCTTTCCTCTTCGGGAATGAGAGTGCAAAGGCTCTCCTTATACCGTGGATCGAGCAGTGTGTACACCCAGTAATCCGTAGTGGCCAGAATGCGTGTAACGCGAGGGTCACGAGAAAGGCATCCTAACATGAAGTCAGCCATGTGTGCCAGGGTACCTGTACGCAACACATGGCTGTCTTCACTAGGAAGATCACTTTCAGGATCCTCCTCCTCCTCCTCTTCCTCCTCCTCAGGCCATACACGCTGAAAGGATGACAGGCAAGCAGCATGGGTACCGTCAGCAGTGGGCCAAGCTGTCTCTTCCCCCTCCTCCTCATCCTCCTCATGCTCCTCCTCCTCCTCCTGAACGCGCTGAGATATAGACAGGAGGGTGCTCTGACTATCCAGCGACATACTGTCTTCCCCCGGCTCTGTTTCCGAGCGCAAAGCGTCTGCCTTTATGCTTTGCAGGGAACTTCTCAAGATGCATAGCAGAGGAATGGTGACGCTAATGATTGCAGCATCGCCGCTCACCACCTGGGTAGACTCCTCAAATTTTCCAAGGACCTGGCAGATGGCTGCCAACCAGGCCCACTCTTCTGTAAATAATTGAGGAGGCTGACTCCCACTGCGCCGCGCAAGTTGGAGCTGGTATTCCACTATAGCTCTACGCTGCTCATAGAGTCTGGCCAACATGTGGAGCGTAGAGTTCCACTGTGTGGGCACGTCACACAGCAGTCGGTGCACTGGCAGATTAAACCGATGTTGCAGGGTCCGCAGGGTGGCAGCGTGCGTGTGTGATTTGCGGAAATGTGCGCAGATCCGGCGCACCTTTCTGAGCAGGTATGACAAGTGGGGGTAGCTTTTCAGAAAGCGCTGAACCACCAAATTAAACACATGGGCCAGGCATGGCACGTGCGTGAGGCTGCCGAGCTGCAGAGCCGCCACCAGCTTACGGCCGTTGTCACACACGACCATGCCCGGTTGGAGGCTCAGCGGCGCAAGCCAGCGGTCGATCTGCTCTGTCAGACCCTGCAGCAGTTCGTGGGCCATGTGCCTCTTCTCTCCTAAGCTGAGTAGTTTCAGCACGGCCTGCTGACGCTTGCCCACCGCTGTGCTGCCACGCCGCGCGACACCGACTGCTGGCGACGTGCTGCTGCTGCTGACACATCTTGATTGCGAGACAGAGGTTGCGTAGGAGGAGGAGGAGGGTGGTTTAGTGGAGGAAGCATACACCCCCGCAGATACCACCACCGAGCAGGGGCACGCAATTCGGGGGGTGGGTAGGATGGGAGCGGTCCCAGGCTCTGACTCTGTCCCAGCCTCCACTAAATTCACCCAATGTGCCGTCAGGGAGATATATTGGCCCTGCCCGCCTGTGCTTGTCCACGTGTCTGTTGCTAAGTGGACCTTGGCAGTAACCGCGTTGGTGAGGGCGCGTACAATGTTGCGGGAGACGTGGTCGTGCAGGCCTGGGACGGCACATCGGGAAAAGTAGTGGCGACTGGGAACCGAGTAGCGCGGGGCCGCCACCGCCATCATGCTTTTGAAAGCCTCCGTTTCCACAAGCCTATACGGCAGCATCTCTAGGCTGATCAATTTTGCAGTGTGCACGTTTAACGCTTGAGCGTGCGTGTGCGTGGCGTCGTACTTGCGCTTGCGCTCAAACTGTGGCGCTAGCGACGTCTGGACGCTACGCTGAGAGACATTGCTGGATGGGGCCGAGGACAGCGGAGGTGAGGGTGTGGGTGCAGGCCAGGAGACGGTAGTCCCTGTGTCCTCAGAGGGGGGTTGGATCTCAGTGGCAGGTTGGGGCACAGGGGGAGAGGCAGTGGTGCAAACCGGAGGCGGTGAATGGGCATCGTCCCACCTTGAGGGGTGCTTGGCCATCATATGCCTGCGCATGCTGTTGGTGGTGCTTCCCCAGCTGATCTTGGCGTGACAAAGGTTGCACACCACTGTTCGTCGGTCGTCAGGTGTCTCTGTGAAAAACTGCCACACCGTAGAGCACCTTGACCTGTGCAGGGTGGCATGGCGCGAGGGGGCGCTTTGGGAAACAGTTGGTGGATTATTCGGTCTGGCCCTGCCTCTACCCCTGGCCACCGCACTGGCTCGGCCTGTGCCCACACCCTGACTTGGGCCTCCGCGTCCTCGCCCGCGTCCACGTCCTATAGGCCTACCCCTACCCCTCAGCATGGTGTATTACCAGTGATTTGATTTCCCAGGCAGGAAATAAATTGGCCAAGCCTGCTGTTAAACATAGCTGGCTGCATATGAATTTTTTACTATCTCCACCCACCACACACGTACACAGAACGCTGAGGACTGACAGAGGCAGGGCACATAGAATTTTTCCCTTTTTTTAAAAAGAAAAGGCCCACTGACTATATTCAATCAGATAAGAAATCTGTTGCACAGAAATGCAGTTATATGAAGTGCAGTAGAGCGGTGATTTTTCCCAGGAAGGCAGGAAATAAATTGGCGCAAGCCTGCTGTTAAACGTAGCTGGCTGCGTATGATTTGTTTACTATCTCCACCCACCACACACGTACACAGAACGCTGAGGACTGACAGAGGCAGGGCACATAGAATTTTTCCCTTTTTTTAAAAAGAAAAGGCCCACTGACTATATTCAATCAGATAAGAAATCTGTTCCACAGAAATGCAGTTATATGAAGTGCAGCAGAGCGGTGATTTTTCCCAGGAAGGCAGGAAATAAATTGGCGCAAGCCTGCTGTTAAACGTAGCTGGCTGCGTATGATTTGTTTACTATCTCCACCCACCACACACGTACACAGAACGCTGAGGACTGACAGAGGCAGGGCACATAGAATTTTTCCCTTTTTTTAAAAAGAAAAGGCCCACTGACTATATTCAATCAGATAAGAAATCTGTTCCACAGAAATGCAGTTATATGAAGTGCAGCAGAGCGGTGATTTTTCCCAGGAAGGCAGGAAATAAATTGGCGCAAGCCTGCTGTTAAACGTAGCTGGCTGCGTATGATTTGTTTACTATCTCCACCCACCACACATGTACACAGAACGCTGAGGACTGACAGAGGCAGGGCACATAGAATTTTTCCCTTTTTTTAAAAAGAAAAGGCCCACTGACTATATTCAATCAGATAAGAAATCTGTTCCACAGAAATGCAGTTATATGAAGTGCAGCAGAGCGGTGATTTTTCCCAGGAAGGCAGGAAATAAATTGGCGCAAGCCTGCTGTTAAACGTAGCTGGCTGCGTATGAATTTTTTACTATCTCCACCCACCACACATACACAGAACGCTGAGGACTGACAGAGGCAGGGCACATAGAATTTTTCCCTTTTTTTAAAAAGAAAAGGCCCACTGACTATATTCAATCACATAAGAAATCTGTTCCACAGAAATGCAGTTATATGAAGTGCAGCAGAGCGGTGATTTTTCCCAGGAAGGCAGGAAATAAATTGGCGCAAATCTGCTGTTAAACGTAGCTGGCTGCGTATGATTTGTTTACTATCTCCACCCACCACACACGTACACAGAACGCTAAGGACTGACAGAGGCAGGGCACATAGAATTTTTCCCTTTTTTTTAAAAAGAAAAGGCCCACTGACTATATTCAATCAGATAAGAAATCTGTTCCACAGAAATGCAGTTATATGAAGTGCAGCAGAGCGGTGATTTTTCCCAGGAAGGCAGGAAATAAATTGGCGCAAGCCTGCTGTTAAACGTAGCTGGCTGCGTATGATTTGTTTACTATCTCCACCCACCACACACGTACACAGAACGCTGAGGACTGACAGAGGCAGGGCACATAGAATTTTTCCCTTTTTTTAAAAAGAAAAGGCCCACTGACTATATTCAATCAGATAAGAAATCTGTTCCACAGAAATGCAGTTATATGAAGTGCAGCAGAGCGGTGATTTTTCCCAGGAAGGCAGGAAATAAATTGGCGCAAGCCTGCTGTTAAACGTAGCTGGCTGCGTATGAATTTTTTACTATCTCCACCCACCACACATACACAAAACGCTGAGGACTGACAGAGGCAGGGCACATAGAATTTTTCCCTTTTTTTAAAAAGAAAAGGCCCACTGACTATATTCAATCAGATAAGAAATCTGTTCCACAGAAATGCAGTTATATGAAGTGCAGCAGAGCGGTGATTTTTCCCAGGAAGGCAGGAAATAAATTGGCGCAAATCTGCTGTTAAACGTAGCTGGCTGCGTATGATTTGTTTACTATCTCCACCCACCACACACGTACACAGAACGCTAAGGACTGACAGAGGCAGGGCACATAGAATTTTTCCCTTTTTTTTAAAAAGAAAAGGCCCACTGACTATATTCAATCAGATAAGAAATCTGTTCCACAGAAATGCAGTTATATGAAGTGCAGCAGAGCGGTGATTTTTCCCAGGAAGGCAGGAAATAAATTGGCGCAAGCCTGCTGTTAAACGTAGCTGGCTGCGTATGAATTTTTTACTATCTCCACCCACCACACACATACACAGAACGCTGAGGACTGACAGAGGCAGGGCACATAGAATTTTTCCCTTTTTTTAAAAAGAAAAGGCCCACTGACTATATTCAATCAGATAAGAAATCTGTTCCACAGAAATGCAGTTATATGAAGTGCAGCAGAGCGGTGATTTTCCCCAGGAAGGCAGGAAATAAATTGGCGCAAGCCTGCTGTTAAACGTAGCTGGATGCGTATGATTTCTTTACTATCTCCACCCACCACACACGTACACAGAACGCTGAGGACTGACAGAGGCAGGGCACATAGAATTTTTCCCTTTTTTTTAAAAAGAAAAGGCCCACTGACTATATTCAATCAGATAAGAAATCTGTTCCACAGAAATGCAGTTATATGAAGTGCAGCAGAGCGGTGATTTTTCCCAGGAAGGCAGGAAATAAATTGGCGCAAGCCTGCTGTTAAACGTAGCTGGCTGCGTATGAATTTTTTACTATCTCCACCCACCACACACGTACACAGAACGCTGAGGACTGACAGAGGCAGGGCACATAGAATTTTTCCCTTTTTTTAAAAAGAAAAGGCCCACTGACTATATTCAATCAATAATATATGTCTTCTGGCCCTGCCTACACAATTCTCTCCCTGTAGTATTACTGCAGGGCGCAATGCTCTGCACAGCCGATTTTGAAAAAAAATAATATGCAACACTGCTAACAGCAGCCTGCACAGTACTGCACACGGTTAAATGTGGCCCTAAGAAGGACCGTTGGGGTTCTTGAAGCCTACACTCACTCCTAACACTCTCCCTGCCTAACCACCACTTCTGTCCCTGGACTATTACTGCAGGGCGCAATGCTCTGCAGACAGCCGATTTTGAAAAAAAAAAATTGTGCAACACTGCTAACAGCACCCTCCACAGTACTGCACACGGATAGATGTGGCCCTGAGAAGGACCATTGGGGTTCTTGAAGCCTACACTCACTCCTAACACTCTCCCTACAGCAGCACCAGCAGCAGCACTTTCCCTCAGCTAACTCAGTCACAAGGCATCTGAGGCGAGCCGCGGGAGGGGCCGACTTTTATACTCGGGTGACATCTGATCTCCCCAGCCACTCACAGCAGGGGGGTGGTATAGGGCTTGAACGTCACAGGGGGAAGTTGTAATGCCTTCCCTGTCTTTCAATTGGCCAGAAAAGCACGCTAACGTCTCAGAGAGGAAACTGAAAGTAACCGGAACATCGCGTGGTACTCGTTACGAGTAACGAGCATCCCGAACACGCTAATATTCGCCCGAGCATCAAGCTCGGACGAGTACGTTCGCTCATCTCTAGTCATAATCCCTCTGCTCTCACGATATGCACTGCGGAATTGCAGAGCACGATAGTTCAGCACTGGACAGCTCCCGCTGTCGTGATCCCGAGCTGAGCTGTTTCAGTACTGAGTTCAGCACTGGACAGCTCCCAGCACTTAGAGGGGATCCTTTGCTATAGACAGGAGTCTGGAGGCAGGGGATGACAGTTTGTTCTTTCAAAACAGTTAGTCCCAGCATGGTTTGGCTGTGGCCATGTTCTGAGGGGGTTCCTTATCCAAACTGAGGGATCATATTTTGGTTAGTAGTGTTGGAAGCGAAAAAGATGTGTATGTCTCTCCATGTTTGGTTAACAAGAGGGATCTATTCTCCTCACCATAGGCTCCATTTAAAAAGACAGACATTATTAGGGACAGACAATGAATAAATGGGGGAGGAAGGGAAATATTTTTGCGTGTTCCCTAGATGTTTTAGGCTTTGCGCCTATTCTTTTCAATCCATTTTTTCTCTGGTCCCCAAGTTCATAGCTGATAATCGGGCTCATTAGATGAATGGTGTATAGGATATCTGTTCATTTAGGCCCGTGGGAGAGCAGGTTTTGAGCCTATGGATCCACATGCATTCTTTTTGTAGTAGTTTTTTGTCTACGTTGCCCCTCCTTCCATTTTGTCTGATAGCTTCTATGCCCTGAAATTTGAGGACACTGAGGTCATTATTGTGGTAATCCCTTATATGGGTAGCGAGGCTAGTATGTTCGCCCCTCTGTACATTTCCTACAGGACCCAGTATCCTTCTCCTAAATTGCTTGATCGTCTTTCCTATATATTCCAAGGGACATGGACAGATCGCCAGATACACCACCCCTGAGGTCTTACAATTAATAAATTCTCGGATCTCATACGTTCTTCCCGTATTTCGGCTTGTGAATGTTGATCCTCTTTTTAGAAACTCACATGCCTTGCATGAGGGGCAAGTATAGGGGAGGTGGAAGACCCAGGATGAGGGGAAGAGGTAATAGGGGACAACCCAACAGCGGTCATTTTTTAGAGACACCAATCTCTCAGTATCTACTGAGAACAAGACCAGGGGGCCCCAACCAGGCCTAAGAGAGACCTCCCGGATAGGAAATAGGGCCATACCTGAAATCAACAACAGTGATAACAACATGGGCAAACACGATCAACTTGAGATTATTAACCTATCCACAAGACAACTATCAGAGGCAGACACCAATCTACTAAAGAAGGGGCTATCATTCATGCCAACAAACAAGTTCAATTCATTTGACTGGGTTAAAGATGTGGCCCTTTTGTAGTAGATGTGTAATGGCTGGACCTGCTGATTTTAGTCTACCATTTAATATGTATTGGAGCTTCACAACTTTCCATAGATGGCAGATGTTCAAACCACGAGTGCATATGTATGGGTGGATTAAAAGAGAAAGCTGTTGGTCAAAAAAGCATTGGCCAGGAGTTATCTAATGTCTATTGCCAGCTTTAGGTGTTAAGGCCCATTTACACAGGACGGGTTCTGGGCAAGCGATGCCTGATACTCATCCCTGTGTCTCTGCACTCCCGTGCTCCTGCAGGGATCTAGCAGAGCTGGCTGGGTCATGGAGAGGCCAGCAGGGAGGCTTGGCAGTAGAGGAGATTTCTCTCCTCCTGCTCCCCCGCCGCCCTCCATTGAGATAATACAGCGGCCATTCGCTACTGAACGGCCGCCGTTTAAACTGCACGATGAACGATGAGCTTCATCGCTCATCTTTTATGTAGCCTGTATGGAACATGCTCCATAGTGTAGTTCTGCGATGTGAAACTAAACTAAAGCAAAAGAAAATTTGTATGTGGGGCCATTAAAAAAGATGGAAATTCAACAGTCTTCTTATAGAAACTTCCCCCCCCCCCCCCCCTTCCCGAAAGCCAGATGATACTCTGGTAAGAATAACAAAAGAGATAAGAAATCGCTGGTTCTATGTGCACACAAATACAATTAGGTAACTGGCAGAGTTAGTGGCATCGCATTTCCGTCCTAGATCGGCACCTTCATTAAATGGTACAAAGAACAGGACAATTTTAAAAAGCACAAGAAGAGAGAGGGTGACATCATGCGATCATGTGATCAAGTCACATAATCATCAAGGACATTTGAATGGTCACATGACCAATGGGCATTTAAAAATGACATGATACAAACAATACAGAAATAAAATCTAAAGCAAAAAACAAACATGAAGATAGAGACCACTGGGAGAAAACAGAAACTACATCTAAAATGAATTGTTAATTAAACAGGCAACCTTTTAATAGAGCGTGGTCCCGGTAATTTAAACGTGCACCTGGTCAATAAAAGTTTAAAAACAACACAACACATGATTTATGAACATTGTGCTGCAATGAAAATGCATCTAAAGAATGCTAAGAGACAACTGACAGAGACTGACATTTGCACAAATTATGGGATATAAATAAATATGAATATGAATAAATATGAATAGAAATTATACAAATCAAAGCACTCGCTTCTGATAGGAACTAATAGGTTGCTATAGAAGCATTTACATGGAGGTTGTTGACTGCGCAAAACAAAAGATAGGGCTGCGAGTGCAAACTCGCATGTCAGCTCCATGGTTTAGCTTGCATCATAAGCCCTCATCATCTACCTTGAGTGGCACGCTCGGAAATTTTCCAGGACGAGCTCCACTGCCCGTAGTGATATATCCCGGAAGATTTCCGGGCTATGTATCACTATGGGAGCTGCAGAGCACAATGCCACAAGCTGTGGCATTGTGCCCTGCCTGCACAGTCCCACAGAGAACCAGTGCAGGACCTTGAAAAACAGAAGCTGGAAGATATTGCCTATCTGCCAGCAATCTCCCGCTTCTGAATTCAAACCCCTGCACTGGTTTGTTTACAGGTTGCCATAGAGACAATCAGCTTGTCAGAAGCAAGCCGATGGTCTCTGTGGCAGGGAGAGCTGATGCTTGGCTGTCAGAGGCCAGCCAGGCACCAGCTCTTACAGCAGAGATCAGAGAAAACCTCTGATCTCTGCTATGTTAACCCTTTACATGCTGCAGTCTATATGACTGCAGCATGTAAAGAGCTGTCACCATTGGACCCCCGGAATGTGATCAGGGGGTCCAGATGGGTCTCTGTGGAAGTTCCCTAGAGGCACAAAAAAAAAAGTAAAAAAAAAAAAATTATTTAAAAAATAAAATAAATAAAAACAAAAACACTTGTCTCCCTTTACTTTGAAAAAATGAAAAATAAAATTACACATGTGGTATCCCTGCATCGTAATGACCCCGAGGAGGAAGTTGGTACATTATTTAACCCCTTAATGAGACGGCCCCTTTTTTCTTTTTTCCCTCCCCTTGTTTAAAAAATCATAACTCCTTCAATTATTCATCGACGTCGCTGTATGAGGGTTTGTTTTTTGTGGGATGAGTTGTATTTTTCAATGGTCATATTTAAAGTATCATATAATGTACTGAAAAACATTTTCAAAATTTTAAGTGGAGTAAAATAAAAAGAAAAATGACATTCCGCCATCTTTTAGTGCGTTTTATTTCTACGGCACACAAACTGCAACAAAAACGACATGATAACTTTATTGTATGGGTCAGTACGATTACTACGTTACCTAACTTGTATAGTTTTTTTTGCTGTAGTACTTGTATTTTTTTTTCAAAGACATTTAATTTTTTTAAATTATTTTCTGCTGCATTTTCTGCGTGCAATAACTTTTTTATTTTTCTGTCGATGTAGTTGAGCAAGGGCTCATTTTTTGTGAGGTGTACTGTAGTTTAAGTTAGTACTATTTTGGAATACATATGACTTTTTGTTCGCTTTTTATTGCATTTTTTCTGGGAGACAGGGTGACTGAAAAAGTGCATTTGTGGCGTTCTTTATTTTTGTTTTCGGACTATGTTCACCGTGCTAGGTAAATAATGCACTAATTTGATGTATCCGACATTTATAGACGCGGCGATACCAAATACCGTATATACCGGCGTATAAGGCGACAGGGCGTATAAGACGACCCCCCAACTGTCACCTTATACGCCGGTATACAGTGGAGAAAAAAAAAAATTCATTACTCACTTGCCCCGGCGTTCTGTCGCGCTCCGGCAGGATGTCGCTCGCTCCGGCAGGCTGTCGCTCGCTCCTCGTCCCCGACGCAGCATAGCTTTCTGAATGCGGGGCTTGAAATCCCCGCTTCCAGAAAGCTAATACACACGCCGGCAGCCATGACATCATTGAATGGCTGTGATTGGCTAAAGCACACGTGGCTTCAGCCAATCACACTATTCAATGACATCATTGAATGGGTGTGATTGCTAACACGTGCGCCTTCAGCCAATCACAGCCATTCAATGCTGTCATGGCTGCCGGCGTGTGTATTAGCTTTCTGGAAGCGGGGATTTCAAGCCCCGCATTCAGAAAGCTATGCTGCGCCGGGGACGAGGAGCGAGCGACAGCCTGCTGGAGCGAGCGACATCCTGCCGGAGCGAGCGACATCCTGCCGGAGCGCGACAGAACGCCGGGGCAGGTGAGTAATGAATTTTTTTTTTTTACACTTTTTTTTTTTTGTATTACCGGCGCATAAGACGACCCCCGACTGCAGAGCAGATTTTTCGGGGTTCAAAAGTCGTCTTATACGCCGGTATATACGGTATGTATTTTTCTTTTATGATTTAGATTTATTTATTATAGATATTGCAAAAGGAGGGTGATTTAAACTTTTAATCCTTTTTTTTTAAAGTGTAAAAAAAGTCATGAAAAAGAAAAAAATAACTATTACAATTTGGTATTGGCATAATCGTACTGGCCTGTAAAATTACTTTAATACATTATTTATACTGCTCAGAGAATGCAGTGAAAAATAAAAATAAAAAACATGCCAGAATTACAGATTTTGTTAATCTTGCCACTAGAAAAAATGGAATAAAAAGCGATCAAAATTTTACATGTTCCTAAAAATTAGATAAATGAAGACTAAAGTTCCTCCCGCAAAAAACAAGCTCTTTTAGAGCTCCGGCAATGGAAAAATAAAATTAATACAGCTCTTGGAATGTGAAGACACAAAAGCAAACCTTTAAAAAAAAAAAATGTTTTAAATCTACAGTACCAGCACCCGAATCTTTTCTCAGGAGCAGGCAGGTACTCGCTAAGGACAATACTCGCTCTAGTATTTGCCCTTAGCAAGTATTAATATAAATATATATATATATATATATATATATATATATATATATATATATATATATATATATATATATATATATATATATATATATATATATATCAGAAATGTGGAAACACCCATATAAAAGAGAAATGGTTTGGCAGATGATGACCCATATTTTCATACAAGGTACAGGGAAAGGGGGAAACCTGCTAAGCCATGTCACCAAGATGATAGCCATTTTGAATGCCACCATCTTGAAGTCAATTCTAATTTTTCCAATGGAAAACTAGGTATGTGATATATCAAACTGGCAGAGAATTTCACCAGAAAAATAATGTCATTCTTCATTTTCTCATAATGTTATTCATCCTCATATTAACACGATGAGTTTTCTTCATTACAGGCAATGTGAGTGATGGAATTATCTCAAGCGGTTTTACTGACCTTCTGAATCAGTTTTCTGACAGTTTGTGCACTCACTGATTGTCTCCCAGGGTGTTCTTGATTGAAAGCCTCAGCCATCTCACGTGAATGCTTTTTACCAACCATTAGGATGATCTCATTTCTGTCCTGGACTGTTAACAGCATCTTCTGGCACCTGAAAAGACATGCAATTAGTGTTTTCCATACCATATAGCTTAACATAACAACTTTATGAATATCCAACATGGCATCATCCATAACTCAAAAATGGTTGCTGGTATTGAAAACATAACTACATGTATCAATTTCTGATGCAATTCTACAGTTAATTCATGCATTCCATAACCCTTTGGGCACCAACATAGTGGCAAAAAGTTTTTTCCCACCCATGTAAGTGTTCTACCAAGTTTCCTATTTGCATCTGCTTTATTCTGGATGGCCCTGACTTTTGAGTCATCAAATGATAGGCAAAAACAGCACACAGGCAAATAAATCTAAGATGCTAGTTTGTATATGTTGACTTTACAATCCATGCATATCAAAGGTGAAGCCTTAAATAACAGTTTATTGGTAGATCAGAAAGAAGTTAAGGAAAGACAAAATACTACAGTATAGTTTTCAGATGTTATACCTTTTAACGTATATCATGCTAGTGGTTATTGACAAGAGGAAAATAATCCCTTAATACTGAAGTGCAGAAACAGCCATTTATCCTCCCCATGGGCTCCTGAAATCCGTGCTACATGCTTTGGTCCCAGTAAAGTGGCCACAAGAACATTTTAAAGGTCAGAAGGCTAAACCGCAAAAATGAAACCTAAGAAATGATAGTGTTAAAAAAGGAATTCTAAAAATTAAGAAAAAATAGAGAACTTTGCATTACATAACATTGCAGATGTGCTCTTTACTAATCCGTTCTTAATAGTAAACAACTGATAACATTATTAATGTTTTATATGTTCTTTACTTGTAAGTATGGTCATTAAAAATATAGTAAGAACACACTATAAAGTTGACTTTTTCAACATGTAAATATATCGATATCAGAATGTATACTAAGTAAAAGTTGATATAATGTAACAAAAATACTGACAATGATCCATATGGTACATAGATATGTTGTTTCCTTCAAATGATTTAAAATTTAAATCAGTAAAGGAGAGTAGATCTTGGAGGACCCTGTCATATTAAAACCTCCACTACACAGCTTAGTTTGCTCTTAAAAAAGACAAAAAGACAACAAATGGACCTTAATACACGATCCCAGAGATTCCAGTAAATATAGCACAGAATGGCTGAAAAAGCAATGCTGGGTTTTTGAATAACCAAGTGAATTCCCATATCTAAATACCGTTGAGATGTTATGGGGGTGAGAATTAAAAATTTTCTGTGCATACAAGAAACCCCTCAAACATTACACAGTTAAAACATCTCCATGGAGGAGTGAGAATCAACATGCGGTAGACAGTTATAATAAACTCAATCTCTGGTAGATACCGTATCTCTGGGAGATACGTCTCAAAGGTTTTGTCACACTTTTCACAAAAATATATAAATACTACGTGTGAATACACCCTACAGGTTGTGAAGCACTGGCTCCACCTCTTACCAAAATCACTTTGAGGTTTCATTTTAATGTTTTACATACAAAAAGCAGAACATTTAGAAAACCAAAAGCACATTTCTAGTGATAAGAACAAAAGAAAATTCTGGGTATATGTCATGTGTCATTGCTACAGTGGGAACAAAGCATAGGGTTCTACAGTGCTCCAAGCTGTGTTCAGCACAAACACAGAGCCTAAGTGCTGCAGTCAATATATAGACCCAATTATGGGTATATTTTGACACTGTAAAATGTTCCTTAGTTGACTTCTTCAGCAGTTTTAAAGGTAGAAAAAAAGAGACGGCTGACAGCTACTATCACTATAGAGAAGTATTAAGCATGACTCTTAATTTGTAATTTTTTATCGCAAAAAGACATATATTTAAGTTCAGTCTTTAAAAGGTTAAAGTGTGTCCTTGTGGTCGTACTATCAAGACTTTACAGGGCTACTATAGTTATTTATTAGAGATAAGCGAGCACCAAAATGCTCGGGTGCTCGTTACTCGGGACGAAATTTTCGCGATGCTCGAGGGTTCATTTCGAATAACGAACCCCATTGAAGTCAATGGGCGACCCGAGCATTTTTGTATATCGCTGATGCTCGCTAAGGTTTCCATTTGTGAAAATCTGGGCAATTCAAGAAAGTGATGGGAACGACACAGCAATGGATAGGGCAGGCGAGGGGCTACATGTTGGGCTGCATCTCAAGTTCCCAGGTCCCACTATTAAGCCACAATAGTGGCAAGAGTGGCCCCCCCCCCCAACAATTTTTACTTCTGAAAAGCCCTCATTAGCAAAGCATACCTTAGCTAAGCACCACACTACCTCCAACAAAGCACAATCACTGCCTGCATGACACTCCTCTGCCACTTCTCCTGGGTTACATGCTGCCCAACCCCCCCCCCCGCACGACCCAGTGTCCACAGCGCACACAAAAGTGTCCCTGCGCAGTCTTCAGCTGCCCTCATGCCACACCACCCTCATGTCTATTTATAAGTGCGTCTGCCATGAGGAGGAACCGCAGGCACACACTGCAGAGGGTTGGCATGGTTAGGCATCGACCCTCTTTAAAAGGGGCGGGGCGATAGCCCACAATGCTGTACAGAAGCAATGAGAAATATAATCCTGTGCCACCACCATCAGGAGCTGCACACGTGGGCATAGCAATGGGGAACCTATGTGCCACACACTATTCATTCTGTCAAGGTGTCTGCATGCCCCAGTCAGACCGCGTTTTTTTATAAATAGTCACAGGCAGGTACAACTCCGCAATGGGAATTCCGTGTGCACCCACAACATGGGTGGCTCCCTGGAACCCACCGGCTGTACATAAATGTATCCCATTGCAGTGCCCTGGACAGCAGAGCTAACGTCAGATTAAATGCAGGTGGGCTGTGGCCCACACTGCATGCCCCAACCTGACCAGGGTTTTTAATTCATAGACACAGGCAGGTACAACTGCCTATTGTGAAGTCCCTGTGGACCGACAGCATGGGTGGGTGCCAGGAAGCCACCGGCGGTACATAAATATATCCCATTGCATTGCCCATCACAGCTGAGGTAATGTTATGTTTAATGCAGGTGGGCTTCGGCTCACAATGCATGCCCCAGTCAGACTGGGGTTCTTTAGAAGTGGACACATGCAGTTACAACTCCGTGTGGACCAACAGCATTGGTAGCTCCCTGGAACCAACCGGCAGCACATAAATATATCCCATTACATTGCCCATCATAGCTGAGGTAATGTCATGTTTAATGCAGGTGGGCTTCGGCTCACACTGCATGCCCCAGTCAGACTGGGGTTCTTTAGAAGTGGACACATGCAGTTACAACTCCGTGTGGACCAACAGCATGGGTGGCTCCCTGAA
Source organism: Eleutherodactylus coqui (assembly GCF_035609145.1). Lineage (NCBI taxonomy): Eukaryota > Metazoa > Chordata > Amphibia > Anura > Eleutherodactylidae > Eleutherodactylus > Eleutherodactylus coqui. Next base: position 123,222,611 of record NC_089840.1, on the reverse strand, counting down.
CCCACCGACGGTACATAAATATATCCCATTGCAGTGCCCAGCACAGCTGAGGTAATGTCATGTTTAATGCAGGTGGGCTTCGGCCCACACTGCATGCCCCAGTTAGACTGGGGTTCTTTAGAAGTGGACACATGCAGTTACAACTCCGTGTGGACCGACAACATGGGTGGGTGCCAGGAAGCCACCGACAGTACATAAATATATCCCATTGCAGTGCCCAGCACAGCTGAGGTAACGTCAGCTTTAATGCAGATGGGCTAAAAATTACTAGCATTACAATGTAGGCAAGGGCCCAAAAAAATTGGTGTACCAACAGTACAAATGTACTTCAGAAAAATTGCCCATGCTTAACCGAGAGGGCAGGTGAAACCCATTAATCGCTTTGGTTAATGTGGCCTAATTTGTAACTAGGCCAGGAGGCAGCCCAGTTAAAATAAAAATTGGTCCAGGTGCAAGTTTCAACGCTTTATTGAATTGAGAATTGAAACGTATAAACATTGTTTACAAAAGTTATATGACTGAGCCTTGTGGGCCTAAGAAAAATTGCCCGTTCGGCGTCATTACGTGGGGTTTCAGGAGGAGGAGCAGGAGGAGGAGGATGAATATAATACACAGATTGATGAAGCTAAAAGGTCCCCGTTTTTTATGGTGATAGAGAACGATGCTTCCATCCGCGGGTGCAGCCTACGTATTGTTTAGGTATCGCTGCTGTCCGCTGGTGGAGAAGAGAAGTCTGGGGAAATCCAGGCATTGTTCATCTTGATGAGTATAAGCCTGTCGGCACTGTCGGTTGACAGGCGGGTACGCTTATCTGTGATGATTCCCCCAGCCGCACTAAGCACCCTCTCTGACAAGACGCTAGCCGCAGGACAAGCAAGCACCTCCAGGGCATACAGCGCGAGTTCAGGCCACGTGTCCAGCTTCGACACCCAGTAGTTGTAGGGGGCAGAGGCGTCACGGAGGACTGTCATGAGATCGGCTACGTACTCCCTCACCATCCTTTTACAGTGCTCCCGCCGACTCAGCCTTGACTGGGGAGCGGTGACACAGTCTTGCTGGGAAGCCAGAAAGCTGTCAAAGGCCTTAGAGAGTGTTCCCCTGCCTGTGCTGTACATGCTGCCTGATCTCCGTGCCTCCCCTGCTACCTGGCCCTCGGAACTGCGCCTTTTGCCACTAGCACTGTCGGATGGGAATTTTACCATCAGCTTGTCCGCCAGGGTCCTGTGGTATAGCATCACTCTCGAACCCCTTTCCTCTTCGGGTATGAGAGTGGAAAGGTTCTCCTTGTACCGTGGATCGAGCAGTGTGCACACCCAGTAATCCGTAGTGGCCAGAATGCGTGTAACGCGAGGGTCACGAGAAAGGCATCCTAACATGAAGTCAGCCATGTGTGCCAGGGTACCTGTACGCAACACATGACTGTCCTCACTAGGAAGATCACTTTCAGGATCCTCCTCCTCCTCCTCAGGCCATACACGCTGAAAGGATGACAGGCAAGTAGCATGGGTACCCTCAGCAGTGTGCCAAGCTGTTTCTTCCCCCTCCTCCTCATCCTCCTCATGCTCCTCCTCCTCCTCCTCAATGCGCTAAGATATAGACATGAGGGTGCTCTGACTATCCAGCGACATACTGTCTTCCCCCAGCTCTGTTTCCGAGCGCAAAGCGTCTGCCTTTATGCTTTGCAGGGAACTTCTCAAGAGGCATAGCAGAGGAATGGTGACGCTAATGGTTGCAGCATCGCCGCTCACCATCTGGGTAGACTCCTCAAAGTTTCCAAGGACCTGGCAGATGTCTGCCAACCAGGCCCACTCTTCTGTAAAGAATTGAGGAGGCTGACTTCCACTGCGCTGCCCATGTTGGAGTTGGTATTCCACTATAGCTCTACGCTGCTCATAGAGCCTGGCCAACATGTGGAGCGTAGAGTTCCACCGTGTGGGCACGTCGCACAGCAGTCGGTGCACTGGCAGATGAAACCGATGTTGCAGGGTGCACAGGGTGGCAGCGTCCGTGTGGGACTTGCGGAAATGTGCGCAGAGCCGGCGCACCTTTCCGAGCAGGTCTGACAAGCGTGGGTAGCTTTTCAGAAAGCGCTGAACCACCAAATTAATGCCGTGGGCCAGGCATGGCACGTGCGTGAGGCTGCCGAGCTGCAGAGCCGCCACCAGGTTACGGCCGTTGTCACACACGACCATGCCTGGTTGGAGGCTCAGCGGCGCAAGCCAGCGGTCGGTCTGCTCTGTCAGACCCTGCAGCAGTTCGTGGGCTATGTGCCTCTTATCTCCTAAGCTGAGTAGTTTCAGCATGGCCTGCTGACGCTTGCCCACGCTGCCGTCCCGCGCGACACCGACTGCTGGCAACGTGCTGCTGCTGACACATCTTGATTGCGAGACAGAGGTTGCGTAGGAGGAGGAGGAGGAGGAGGAGGAGGGTGGTTTAGTGGAGGAAGCATACACCGCCGCAGATACCACCACCGAGCTGGGGCCCGCAATTCTGGGGGTGGGTAGGACGTGAGCGGTCCCAGGCTCTGACTCTGTCCCAGCCTCCACCAAATTCACCCAATGTGCCGTCAGGGAGATATAGTGGCCCTGCCCACCTGTGCTTGTCCACGTGTCCGTTGTTAAGTGGACCTTGGCAGTAACCGCATTGGTGAGGGCACGTACAATGTTGCGGGAGACGTGGTCGTGCAGAGCTGGGACAGCACATCGGGAAAAGTAGTGGCGACTGGGAACTGAGTAGCGCGGGGTCGCCGCCGCCATCATACCTTTGAAAGCTTCCGTTTCCACAACCCTATACGGCAGCATCTCCAGGCTGATAAATTTGGCTATGTGCATGTTTAACGCTTGAGCGTGCGGGTGCGTGGCGGCGTACTTGCGCTTGTGCTCCAACACTTGCGCTAGCGACGGCTGGACGGTGCGCTGACAGACATTGGTGGATGGGGCCGAGGACAGCGGAGGTGAGGGTGTGGGTGCAGGCCATGAGACGGTAGTGCCTGTGTCCTGAGAGGGGGGTTGGATCTCAGTGGCAGGTTGGGGCACAGGGGGAGAGGCAGCGGTGCAAACCGGAGGCGGTGAACGGCCTTCGTCCCACCTTGTGGGGTGCTTGGCCATCATATGTCTGCGCATGCTGGTGGTGGTGAGGCTGGTGGTGGTGGCTCCCCGGCTGATCTTGGCGCTACAAAGGTTGCACACCACTGTTCGTCGGTCGCCTGCACTCTCAGTGAAAAACTGCCAGACCTTTGAGCACCTCGGCCTCTGCAGGGTGGCATGGCGCGAGGGGGCGCTTTGGGAAACAGTTGGTGGATTATTCGGTCTGGCCCTGCCTCTACCCCTGGCCACCGCACTGCCTCTTCCAACCTGCCCTGCTGCTGCACTTGCCTCCCCCTCTGAAGACCTGTCCTCAGTAGGCGTAGCAAACCAGGTGGGGTCAGTCACCTCATCGTCCTGCTGCTCTTCCTCCGAATCCTCTGTGCACTCCTCCCTCGGACTTACTCCAATTACTATCACCTGAGTGATAGACAACTGTGTCTCATCGTCATCGTCCTCCTCACCCACTGAAAGCTCTTGAGACAGTTGCCGGAAGTCCCCAGCCTCATCCCCCGGACGCCGGGAACTTTCCAAAGGTTGGGCATCGGTCACGACAAACTCCTCCAGTGGGAGAGGATTCGGAACCATTGCTGCCCATTCTGGGCAGGGGCCCGAGAACAGTTCCTGGGAGTCTGCCTGCTCCTCAGAATGTGTCATTGTAATGGAGTGAGGAGGCTGGGAGGAAGGAGGAGCAGCAGCCAGAGGATTCAGAGTTGCAGCAGTGGACGGCGCAGAACTCTGGGTGGTCGATAGATTGCTGGATGCACTTTCTGCCATCCACGACAGGACCTGCTCACACTGCTCATTTTCTAATAAAGGTCTACCGCGTGGACCCATTAATTGTGAGATGAATGTGGGGACGCCAGAAATGTGCCTCTCTCCTAATCCCGCAGCAGTCGGTTGCAATACACCTGGATCAGGAGCTCGGCCTGTGCCCACACCCTGACTTGGGCCTCCGCGTCCTCGCCCGCGTCCATGTCCTCTAGGCCTACCCCTACCCCTCAGCATGCTGTATTACCAGTAGTGCAGAAACAGAACGCTGTAATTAAATGTGCCGCTTATTGGCCTGTGGTTGGAGGCTGACTTCGCTTACGGAATGCACAGCAGAGCCAGGAAAGAATTTTGCGCAAGCCTGCTGTAACACTTAGCTGGCTGCGTATGAATTAGGACAACTACCCCCAGCAGAGACGCAGTACACTGAGGACGATCACAGGCAGCGCAAATAGATTTTTTTTCTCAAATTTTTTTGAAAAAGCCCACTGCCTATATAGACTGTATATGTCTTTCACTGTTCCTGCCTCACCACTACTGGCCCTGGACTATGTAAAATTACTGCAGACTGTTTCACTCTGGACAGAATGACAGCGGTGATGTAAGAGGCAACGCAGAGCCAGGAAAGAATTTTGTGCAAGCCTGCTGTAACACTTAGCTGGCTGCGTATGAATTAGGACAACTACCCCCAGCAGAGACGCAGTACACTGAGGACGGTCACAGGCAGCCCAAATAGATTTTTTTTCCAAATTTTTTTGGAAAAGCCCACTGCCTATATAGACTGTATATGTCTTTTACTGTCCCTGCCTCACCACTACTGGCCCTGGACTATGTAAAATTACTGCAGGACCCAATGCTCTGGACGCAATGCTCTGCACGGCCGATATACAAAAAAAAAAAAAGGGCAACACTGCAAAAAGCAGCCTCAACAGTACTGCACATGGTCAGATGTGGCCCTAAGAAGGACCGTTGGGGTTCTTGAAGCCTAAAATCAATCCTAACACTCTCCCTATAGCAGCTCCGGCATCAGCAGCACTTTCCCTGATCTCTGTCAGAATGCATCTGTGGCGAGCCGCGGGAGGGGCCGATTTATATACTCGGGTGATACCTGATCTCGCCAGCCACTCACTGCAGGGGGGTGGTATAGGGCTTGAACGTCGCAGGGGGAAGTTGTAATGCCTTACCTGTCTTTCTATTGGCCAGAAAAGCGCGCTAACGTCTCAGAGATGAAAGTGAAAGTAACTCGAACATCGCGTGGTGCTCGGCTCTAGTAACGAGCATCTCGAACACGCTAATACTCGAACGAGTATCAAGCTCAGACGAGTACGTTCGCTCATCTCTATTATTTATCCCAAAAATATTTAATAAGCATATTTCATTTGTATATATTACAGTTGGCAAAAAGTGTCTTAGGCAAATAAAATACAAAATATAATCCTATATGTGAACGCTTTTATGCACAGCAACAGGTGCCTTCTTCAAGCATAGGTTTCAACAGGTGGATATTCCATATACAGTATACATAAAATGATCAATCTTACAAGTTTATGGGTGACTGATGCTGTTGTGGCATTCCTCCTGGTGGTGACTTTTCTGTGTCATCAGCATGTTGCAGTGTGGTGATGTCATGGAATACCAGCATCATCATGTGTGCTCCGCATAAGCGCTCCACAGCCACGTCATTGCACCAGCACACATGATGGCACTGGTATGTCATGACATCACCACACTGCAACATGCTGATGACACAGTTGGCACATGCACACAGCTGGAGTTTTTTCAATAAGTTCTGCATGCACATTCTACCAAAGAGATGAATGTGTTCCGTGCTCACAGAGCCAGCTGAAAAGAGTCATGCTGTGTGTGGCACCAACTTCAATACAGGAATGGGGCACCTGCTGGTGATGAAACACAGATCCCCAGACCCCCGTTCCCTCACCTTTGATCCTGTAAGGTACTTTATGGGGCTCAAAGATGATGGCAGCTTCCCTTTCAAGATTTATATTTGAGCCTTATAAGGTTAATGCAGACTAAAATTTAGATCCGCGATTGGCTCAATTTTCTTAAAAGTTAAAAATTACAGAATTTTTTCAATTTCCTTTTTCTTTAGTCTGTATTCTTCATATTAATTACAATGTCCCAATATATTGAATTGTAAATGAAATATACAAAACATTTAGACTTAAGACCTTAAATCATCATGATTTATTAATTAAAGGAAGGAAAGGTCTAATGGAGACCTCGGTAGAAAGAAGAGCAAAAAAGAATCATGTACCTGTATCTACTGTGATACATTGGAAACATCATTCATAAATAATTGCTAAGCTTGTGAATCTGGATTGGTTTGCAGGCAATTCAGTTTGATTATTATGTTAAATAATTGAAGCAAAAATGATTAATGCTCTACTTGCCAATGGGGCTTGCAATGCATTGTTCAGTGTCCAACTATACAACTAGTTAACCTTCACAATACATTAACAGTTAGTCTCTGTGTTAATTATGTCACATATGGAATGTTCTAGGCTGTGCATATGTAAATGTAACAAATAAATACAATCTACACATTTTATTTAAGGCTAATATGCTTTAATTCATTGATGCCTTCGTCTTTTCTCATTTAGATTTGAAGCCGTATTAAGTATCTAATGAAAGCAATGAATCACACTGAGAATATTTTTTTCATCCCTACAGGGGAGAAATTCACCAAAATCCTCTTCAGAGTGCTGTAATTTTGTTCTATATGAGTACATTTAAAGTAAAAATATCTTTCAGCAGCAGCTGACACAATTCTATGGAAATATACAGATCATGTGAACAAAGACTTGACAAGAATCTGTGTTATTATTTACCTGTTGCTGCATGCAAATTAAAGTATTGTCATGTTGTGCTGACTTATTAACCCTTTCCAATCCACTGTCTGAAGTCATAATGATTTAAGGCTGTACAGATCCAATGTTAGAAGACGCCCGTCGGGGTTCTCTTACTGTATATTGCCAGCCTCTCTGCTGTCGGAGCCTATCCAATATGTCACCTCATGCAGTACTGGCTTTAGCCAGCATATAGCGCCGTTGTATAACGGCAGAAAAAGAGTAAGCCCCCCTAGGAAAACTGGGATACAAATTGGATTGGAAAGGGTTAATGATATTGCAGCTTATTAGAATAATGCACATTGAGATAACCTTTACTCTTTGGAATTGTTCAACACATACTGCAAAAGAAAACTATGCATAGAAGATACCCAAAAATAAAATCTTAGTTAGGCTGGCTGCACACGAGCCCGCAGCAGAATCCGACCCTGTGCTTAGCCGGTATCAATGCGTAACTGTTTTTCTTTTTTTGTACTGCACGGCGAGCCATTGGACATCCGCAGTACAGATTTTTTTTTTTATTTCATTGTGGAAGGTCCGCCGGGTTGGACAGCTTCCATTGACTTCAATGGAAGCCAACCATGCGGAATCTACACTGAAATAGAGCATTCTTCGGTTTCTTCTTCACAAGCGGAAAATCGCAATTAATTTCCGCATGTGGACAGGAAAAAACACTTTTCCATAGCATGTTATGGGTGGCATTTGCTGCGGTATCCGAAGGCAGATGCCCGCTACGGATTCCACAAAGCAAATCCGCCCGTGTGCAGCCGGCCTAACTTCCCTTAAAGACCAGAGATTTTTCATTTTCATTTTTTCGTTCCTGCCTTCCAAGAGTCATACCTTTTTCATTGACATAACTGTATGATGGCTTGTTTTTCTACAGGACATGTTTTTAAATTAACATTTTAATGTACCATCTAATGTCCTGAAAATTTTTTAAATATGTTTAAAAAAAACACATTTGCATATTTTTAAAGGAGATGTCCCGCGCCGAAACGGGTTTTTTTTTTTTTCAACCCCCCCCCCGTTCGGCGCGAGACAACCCCGATGCAGGGGTTAAAAAAACCACCCGCACAGCGCTTACCTGAATCCCGGCGGTCCGGCGTCTTCATACTCACCTGCTGAAGATGGCCGCCGGGATCCTCTATCTTCGTGGACCGCAGCTCTTCTGTGCGGTCCACTGCCGATTCCAGCCTCCTGATTGGCTGGAATCGGCACGTGACGGGGCGGAGCTACACGGAGCCGCTCTCTGGCACGAGCGGCTCCATAGAAGACTGCTGAAGACCCGGACTGCGCAAGCGCGGCTAATTTGGCCATCGGAGGCCAAAAATTAGTCGGCACCATGGAGACGAGGACGCTAGCAACGGAGCAGGTAAGTAAAAAACTTTTTATAACTTCTGTATGGCTCATAATTAATGCACAATGTATATTACAAAGTGCATTATTATGGCCATACAGAAGTGTATAGACCCACTTGCTGCCTCGGGACATCTCCTTTAAGGGTTAATTTTTTAGTATTCGGGGAGGGGGGGTAAAAATTACATGTGCACTTTATTCTGTGAGTTAGTATGAGTATAGCTATACCAAATGCATACAGATTTTTATGTTTAACTACTTCTTCAAAAATCAAAAATTTTAAATCTAAAACATTTTTTTAATTGCTGTCACCCTTTTCTGAAAGCCATAACTTTATTTTTCCATCGATTCAGCTTTCTGGAGGTTTGTTTTTTGAGAAGCAATTGTTACTTTTTATTGGCACTGTGGTACCCTGAAACATACATTTAGTTCCCCAGACCTCTATACAATGTGTTATATGTTTGAAATGTTGATGAAAGAGCTTTAACACAGTTTTTATAATGCTTTGATATTGTTTATAATGTGTTATACCACTGTGTGTTGTATTACAGGGGATGGCTGGTTCTCTTAAAATATTCTATAGCAGCAAGAGGGTTAAGGCTGGATTCTCACGGAATATAAATCCTGTGGAAATTTTGCAGCTTGGCACCAAAAAAACGCAAGATTTCCGCAGGAGAGCTGCAGCTTCAAAAACTGTGGCATTTCGCCGCGGGTTTTGGAGCAGTTCGGCCGCCAGCATTACGCTGCAGCTTTCTCTCCCCATAAAGAGGAGTGAGGCCACAATGAAAAAAAAAAAAGGATTGACATGCCACGCAATTGAAATCCTCGCCGTATTTCCATTTGCGCCGCCCCGTGTGAACGAGATTTTTGCAAAATCTCATCCACATGGCTGTCTAATCCTGGGATTAGGAGTCGCCGGCGGTAATTCCCTGGCGATTCCATTCCATGTAAACCCAGCCTAACTGTTCAGGCAATATTCCTAGACTTATGCTAATTTATTTGGAGGGACAAAGGTTATAAACGTTAGCCACAAGTTTAGTTCAGTGAAGTTAGGGTCCGTTTAGATGAACGAACAATATCAGAGTTAGCTCGTTCACTCGAGCAGCCTGTTTATGCAAGCAGATTAATCGCTGGCTTGTTTAAAGGAAAACTCATTCAGTCATTCACATGTGTGGCATAAGTGAATGAGAATGTCTGAACGAGCGCTATTTAAACTTGTGCAAAATTGTTTCCTGGCTCTGCGTTGCCCGTTACATCACCGCCGTCATCCCGTCCAGAGGGAAACAGTCAGCAGTAATTTTACATAGTATAGGGCCAGTACTGGTGAGGCAGGGACAGTGGGAAAAGTGAAAGAGATATACTGTCTATATAGGCAGTGGGCTTTTTCAAACAAATTTGGGAAAAATACTATCTTTGGGCTGCCAGTGACCGTCTTGAGTGTACTGCGTCTCTGCTGGGGGTAGTAGTGCTAATTATTACGCAGCTAAGTGTTACAGGGGCATGCAGTGTGGGCCGAAGCCCACCTGCATTAAACCTGACGTTACCTCAGCTGTGATGGGCACTGCAATGGGATATATTTATGTACCGCTGATGGGTTCCAGGGAGCCACCCATGCTGTGGGTCCACAGGGACTTCACATTAGGGATTTGTACCTGCCAGTGTCTATGTATTAAAAACCCCGGTCAGACTGGGGCATGCAGTGTGGGCCGAAGACCACCTGCATTTAATCGGACGTTACCTTAGCTATGATGAGCAATGCAATGGGATATATTTATGTACCGCCGGTGGCTTCCTGGGACCCACCCATGCTGTCGGTCCACACGGAGTTGTAACTCCATGTGTCCACTTCTAAAGAACCCCAGTCTGACTGGGGCATGCAGTGTAGGCCGAAGCCCACCTGCATTAAACCTGTCGTTACCTCAGCTGTGCTGGGCACTGCAATGGGATACATTTATGTACAGCCGGTGGGTTCCAGGGAGCCACCCATGCTGTGGGTGCACACGGAATTCCCATTGCGGAGTTGTACCTGCCTGTGACTATTTATAAAAAACCCCGGTCTGACTGGGGCATGCAGACACCTTGACAGAATGAATAGTGTGTGGCACAAGGGTTCTCCATTGCTATGCCCACGTTTGCAGCTCCTGATGGAGGTGGCACAGGATTGGATTTCTCATTGCTTCATGTACAGCATTATGGGCTATCGCCCCGCCCCTTTTAAAGAGGGTCGCTGCCTAGCCGTGCCAACCCTCTGCAGTGTGTGACTGCGGTTCCTCCTCATGGCAGACGCACTTATAAATAGACATGAGGGTGGTGTGGCTATGAGGCCAGCGTGTGGCATGAGGGCAGCTGAAGGCTGTGCAGGGACACTTTGGTGTGCGCTGTGGACACTGGGTCGTGCGCGGGGGGGGGGATTGGGCAGCATGTAACCCAGGAGAAGTGGCAACGGAATGTCATGCAGGCAGTGATTGTGCTTTGTTGGAGGTAGTGTGGTGCTTAGCTAAGGTATGCCTTGCTAATGAGGGTTTTTCAGAAGTAAAAATTGTTGGGAGGGGGGGGGGTCCCACTCTTGCCGCTATTGTGGCTTAATAGTGGGACCTGGGAACTTGAGATGCAGCCCAACATGTAGCCCCTCGCCTGCCCTATCCGTTGCTGTGTCGTTCCCATCACTTTCTTGAATTGCCCAGATTTTCACAAATGAAAACCTTAGCGAGCATCGGCGATATACAAAAATGCTCGGGTCGCCCATTGACTTCAATGGGGTTCGTTACTCGAAACGAACCCTCAAGCATCGTGAAAATTTCATCTCGAGTAACGAGCACCCGAGCATTTTGGTGCTCGCTCATCTCTATAAGTGAACAATCCACTGATGATTTTTATGGCTGCACAAAATAAAAGATGAGCAAAAAGTGAGCGATTGTTCATCGTTTGGTTGTTGGCATGCATTTAGACTGAATTATTGTTCACTTTTGCTAATTTGATCAATAATTATTCAGTCTAAAAGGGCCTTTAACCCCTTAAGGACATGGCCTATTATGGCGTTGAGGACCAAACGATTCTTGGTATTTTTTCATCTCCATTTTTCAACAGCCATAACTTTTTTATTTTACCATCAATGCGGCCGTATAAGGGCTTATTTTTTGCGTGGCGAACTGTAGTTTTTATTGATACCATTTTTGAGTACATAGAGTACATTGTAAAACTTTTATTATTTTTTTTTTATGATCGTGGGGAGAGAAAATGCATAAATTCTGCCATAGATTTTTTATTTATTTTGTTAAAGCGTTAATTATGCAGGATAAATGACACACTACATTTTTTTTCTGCGGGACGGTACGGTTACAATGATACCAAAATTCTTATATTTTTGGGGGGGTTTTCCACAATAAAAACCCTTTTTTTTTAATTATTATTTTTTTCTAAACTCACTGCATTCAAAGTCCTATAACTCTTTTATTTTTCCATGGACGGAGTTCTATGAGGGCTTATTTTTTGCGAGACGAGCTGCAGTTTTTATTGGTACCATTTTGGGATACATACTTTTTTTTATCACCTTTATTGCATTTTTTAGGCTTTTTGCCGTGCAGGATAAAAAGCATGTTCAATTTTTTGTACGCATCGTTACGGACGCATCTATACCAAATATGTGTTTTTTTTTTCTTTATGCTAATATAAGAAAAAGCATAAAGAAAAGTTTTTTTTTAATCTTTTTTTTACATTTTTATTTGTTGTACTTTATTTTGCTCTTATATTTACACAATCTGTGTACCTCTGAGGGACTTACAGTGCAGCACTAATTATCGCTACGATAAGGCATGGCAGGACTTCTCTCCTGCCATGCCTTATCGCTTACTATAGCGATCTTAGGCAATGGCAATACAGGACGCCGGTATCTGGCGTCCTGTTGCCATAGCAACCAGCCGGGCTCTCGCAATGTTACCGCGAGAGCTGGCTGGAGTCACAGAAGGAGCGCGCTAGGGAAGGGGTTAACGGCAGGTGGGCGCATCTCTGATGCCCCCTGTTGTTGCTGCGGCAGGCCGGCTACTAGTGATAGCCGACTCCTGCTGTGAGATAGCGCGAGTTCTGCTATGATCTCGCGCTATTCCTATGACGTAAGGGTACGTCATTTTGCGGGAAGTACCCCTTACGTCATGGGGAGGGAAGGGTTTAAGCAGTACCTCACAGGAGGAGAAGCAGTTTACTTACAGTAGGAGTTATGCACTTAATTCACAACAGCAGAGTTACTTCACAGAAAAAAATGCCTCGTAAATTAAGGATGGCCTCTAAGGGGCTTATTAGATCATTACCAAATTGACTGTCAATTACTTATCTAAGGAAATCGTTATGTTCATGTGGGCTTATAAGCACCGGGCCCATATGAATGTGTCCCTGAGGGGTAGGAAACACAAGGAACTACCACAGATATACACCTCTACCTATCATCTCTTAGGGTTAGTGACACAGACCTACCTGAGCGGGAACATCGCCCCTATAAAGGGCGGCCCAGCGGTCTTTGGATCTCGGCCCTTGCTGCTCATAGGAACCATGCCACCAGAACAGGATACATAAACATGCCACCATGACAGGGACAACTGGACAGAGTAAGCTGACCCACAGAGCCAGAATCACACCATATCGGAGCCAAAATGCAAACACTAATAGCAGATGTTAAGCTATAAATGCAGGACTGTCCACACCTGATGTCTGGCCACCTGTACAGACACTGGACAAGACACTGTTTACACATCTAACACATATACCCGTTCACACCACAAACAGAGACAGAATAAGCACTGAACAGGACTGTCCACCCCTGATGTCAGGCCACCTGTACAGACACCGGGCAAGACACTGTTTACACACCTAACACATATACAGATATGCAAGACTACAAACCCTAAAGAGAAGGGATACCGGCTTCCTCTTACAGAGGGGATTGTGAATATATATGCAGCAGACCAGTGGGGATTGGCTGGCAGGAGGAACTTCACACCCAGCCAGCTTAATTAGCCAACACCTGTGAAGGTGTGCTCCTGGAACCCTGTAGTACAACAGATCTCAGCAGCACAATCTGACAGAAATATTTCACAGGCAAAAACTGAATTAAATCCAGTACATAGAGCAATCAGCAGATATGATGCAGAGCTGGACACTAAACTAACATAAAGGGCACGAAAAATGATATATAACGTTAAGGGATAAAACCCTTTCCCTGAATAGGGCAACTCCCTTTGACCACATATCCACATAGAAAGTAAAGAGTCGAAGAGCTGACTCACTTCTAACTTGTAGACTCAGAAGAAACTGCTGAGTGAAGGACCTGTAGACTGCATTGTCCTCACAGGTCCTTTCCCCCTTCTACAAACAGAGCTGCATTGATAATACAAGGGATGTTGCAGGGCTGTTATTATCAGTGCAGTACCACATTTAGGATATGATGTGATGCTGCAGTCACTGGGAACAATTACAGATGATTGATTTACTGTACAAAAGTGCTGGGCAGCTGCAGCATCTTGAAGTACTAAACTGGTGCCCCCTCAGTCTTGAATCCACCCAGGGCACATGCCCCATCTGCCCAAAGGCATCAAAAGGACATTGACCCTACAAGATTTGTTTAAGACTGTTTGCTTCAGAAACATGCTGAAAATCCTACAGGTTGACAATGAATAAAATTGTATGCAGCTGACCAGACATTCAGATGAAGCAATGTTATTTCCTTAATTCTAACAGGAGTAGACAGTCAGATTTCCTATAATAGAGGCATGTTGCTTTCAGTGGTCCTTAGGAAGTCATCTGACTCTTGCAATTGTGAGCACCTATCCCTTGCTTTAAATATATAGGATTTTGGTTCAAATTTTTTATCTCTATTGCGTGTGTTGCATACGGGACTGTGGCCAGGGAGAATATTAGGTGTTATCAGTTAGACACTAAAAATATATTGAAAGACACTAGACAAGGATTTTGTTCATACTCACCATGGAGTCCCTGGCAATTATTATTAACTAGAAACAAAGATATCTGCAGCACACAACAGATACAACCAAAACAGGCTAAAAATGGGATATACCCCCTGCATATTCCAGGAATCTACTGGAAAACATTTCACAGTCCATACATTAATGTCAGCATCCATAAGGTGTCCAAGCACCTTAGTCCTCCATTATAAAAGATAGCAATAATTCAACACCGCATGAATCTTTGTTAAGCAATTTAAAAAAGTGTAATGCAGGATATATATATATATATATATATATATATATATATAAATGGAAGAACCATAGTGGAACGTGAAGACCAGCACTTAACTTTTCCTTGATTCCTTCTTTTTTAAAAGTTTAACAACATGTAAACAACAATACTAGTGCTTAAATATACTTTACCTACATGTTTCAGGCACATAGGCCAAAGCATATTGCACTTCTAGTACTACTGTTTGTATGTCGCTCATATGCTTCTAACCTTTTAATAAAGAATAAATCAAGGAAATGTTTAGTGCGGTTTTCACATCGCACTTTGAATGTTTTTCAAGGCTTCAGAAGTTTAACCATGAACCGTGCAGGATTTAGGAGGTGAGTTGATTTTGTACTCTGTTTGAAGAAGTTTGGAGAACCATACACCAGTCACATCCTTTATCCCCACCCCTAATCATATGTTTAATTAGTTCAAAATGATAAACATCAATCAGTGTCAATATTACAATAATGATCCAAGGTTTAGCATGTTTGTCACCTAGCAGCCATGGTTGTGGGTATTATTGTATCTTGACGCCACTAGAAGCTAGGGGCTGACCTGGCTTTGCTGGGGTTTATGCCCCCTGGCAAGCCCATAGCTTCCGATTGGCTGGTACAGCGGAAGGGAGCCGAGGTGCTAAAAGCAGGGAACACTGACAGCGGGGCTAGGTCACAGGGACAGCTTTGCGCTCCCCCGTTCCCACTTATTGCGCTGGCTCAACTTTCCTCGGCTTAGCTCCCTGATCCGGTGCTGTAGTTTGCGCTGCTCACCCCTAACCCCCCACCTCGCCTGTGCTTCACACTTCGGCGCTGTAGTTACAGCCGTGGCTCAGCTCCCTCTGCCTCCGTTGTGGCACTGTGTTGTGGTGTGTCACCACCTCTAGGCTCCGCTCCTTGCTCCGGCGCTGTGTTGCGGTGCGTCACCGCCTCTGCTCTGTTGCGATGTCTCACCGCCTTCGGTCTCCACTCCCCGTTCCCGTGCCTCAGGTGCCCCCGCCTGCACTCTGCAGTCTGATGCTGCAATGTTCATGGCTCAGCCCCCCCCCCCCCACCGCCGCGAATCCCAGCTCCTGTGCTGTACTGGGAAGCCTCACAGAAGTCCGCAGCAGCAGCAACCGACGGAGCCACAGTACCACACATCAACTGAGCTGCAGCCTGGTGAGTAACAAAGCTGGAGGGGGATGGCACAGCTCATTGGCTGACAGCCAATCTGGAGGTAGGGGTGTGACAGGGCCATCCCTTTATCTAAGCCCTGTCACACCCCTACCTTCCGGTGGCATCAAGATACAATGATAGCAGGGTTGTGTTCCTCTCTAACTGCTTCTTCTTTGTCTTCATTCTCTCCTTGATTTGGTTTCAAAAACTGCATAAAAAAGTGAGCAAAGCATGATTTAATGTGAGGTTTACATTTGTGTCTATGTGTCTCTGATGTAGACCTGGAATAAAAAACCTAACAGCTGAACATGTGATCAGTGTTTTTGGCGGGATAACCTTTTTAAAATAACAAAGTAAGTTTGTATATAGAGTCAAACTGAGTAAATTTGCAATAGTTAATTACAATCATGTTCATTATTTTTTTTTTCCTTTCTTTCAAAATGTCCCTTGAATAAAATGTTTTAGTCCCACTAGCTGCCATGGTGTCTTAATATTCAGTGCTGCTTCTTGCTGAATACTTTATTTCCACAATGCTTGCCAGGACTCATGACAAAGCTGAAGCATACAATGAGTACGTTTACATTGCTGTTAGGCTGTTATCCTCAATCTTGGCTCTGTCTATTGCTTACTGAGCTGACTGAGAAGGAGGGCACCAGGAAAGAGCATTATGACTGGTAAAAGGCCTTGTGCTTTCACAAGTGAAAAACAAGGCTTTCTAGAGTTTAAGGGCATGCAGTTCTGTGCTTAATGCACTGGCACAAGTCACTGTTTCAAACTGTAGGCTGAAGAAAGAGAAGATGAGGGAAAACAAAATACAAACAATAAAGGTAGATAGGCAACTGGGATGCAGAAATAAGTGGTGTTAGCAAGATGAGGGTTATAAGTAACAAATCAACTTACCATATATTGAAGATGAGTAGGGATGAGCAAAGCTTTGAAAAATTTAGTTTGGTCCAAATTAGTTTAAATTTAACCAGAAGTTCATAAAACCCCCTAAAACAAGTACTGGAAACTTTCTAAGAGCCATAAAGTGATGGTTTAATGGCTGTAGCTCAGTGCTGCTGACTTACAATACTGGAGTCCTAGGTTCAAATCTAGCCCATGACAGCATCTGCAGCATCTATGTTGTTGTTGTTCTTACTCAGATTTGAATCTAGGACTCCAGCACTAACCTCTGAGCAACCGACCTCTTCTACTTTCTTCCCCTTCCTCACTCAAGACAAGGAGTAGAACACCAAGAAGAAACACAGGGAGACCCTAAACACTTCATGGTCAGATTTGAGACTAGGACCTCATCACTGCAAAGCAACAGTCTTAACCACTGAACCATTAAACAACCTCTTCTTCATCTGGAGAATGAAGAAAAAATAGCAGAAACTAACCACCTGAGGTTTAGGTTCTTGCTGAACCGAAGGTTTAGAAAAGTTCAAACTGAATTGAGGTTCTATGACGAGTAACAACAAAATGATTATCTGGACGAGCTTAATGCAATGAGCATGTTCTGGGCCCCTTTGTGTGCCCATGTGCGACATTCTAAAAGGGTATGCCCATCTCAGACCTACATGGCATATCCACAGGAAATGCCATAAAAGTCTGATAGATGCAGAATTTAGCTGCCACAGCTCTCAGTCCTGCTGAATGTATTGGTTGGGGGTGGTCAGGGATTATCGAAACAGCAAAGTGGGCTGCACTGTTTCTATAACCCCCCAAAAAGTAAATAAGATATACACCAAGCTATTCTGTTTCTATAGTTTCCAACTTAAAGAAACAGTTTAATTCCCTGTGCTTAGCTGTTACTCTCATTTACTTCTAAGGGAGATATGGAAACAGCGAAAGAGACCACTTCACTGTTTCTGCAATTCTCAACCCAACTTGGCAATGACATTCAGCCTGGACAGCATCAACTAGAGATGCAATAGGTGCACGTCCCAGAGCTAAAACTCAAATATATCAGATTGTTTATGACATAGCATGTAGATATGTCATTAAAAGTCTTATACAGCAATATCCTTTAAGCTTGTCTGTTGTCGGTTTCTTCTTAGTGCAACAAATATTAGAATATTATTTAAATCACTGCATGTAATAAGAAATGGAAACCTGCTCCTAATTCAAATGGTCTTACAACATGAAATAGGAACTCTCTGCAAGCTGTTTGCACAAGTAAGGAATGTTTCCAGTGCAGACAACCCAAGGGAAATAGGTATGGTTGGAAATTAAAAGTGTTATCTTTGTTTGAGGTTGATTTATATACGGTATTGATACCAAGCTTCTATAGCTGTTGATTATTCCCTATTAACAATTGTCAACCAGGTTACTTGACTTGTACCACTTGTAAGAGACATTCAGATGAATGTATGAATTCCTTAAACAGTAGAAACTTGTGAATGATCTTTTCTTAGCAACTACAGAATGGTTTTACACTTTTTAGAGAGACTAGGGACACCAGTCAAGTAAGGTAGTGGACACAAGATCAATGTCTGTTTTGTCAATACACGTGTAATATATGCTGAGCTTCAGATGAACAGAGAGACTTGAGATTCACTGTGCTGCTCCACACTACCTGACATTTCACAACATGCTACTGAGCAAGGCGCTCTGTATCTGAAGCCTCAATTCATAATTCATGGTATTGGTGCTGAGATTTCTTCCTTTATGACAGATGAAAAGAAACATTTGACAAATTTAGCAAATAAATAGTGATTGCACAAAAAAAGAAAAGAATTCTTTATTTCCTGTTAATATCGTATTTCCTTTATACTTTTTAACACTTCACTTGATGGCAGCATAAATTACAGATCTTGTCTATACTGTATTTGATGTTTGCATTCCATATACAATTTGGACCTATTGAGGAAAGGACTCGATAAGACAGGTAAAGGTGTCCAGTTATAACAGGCACCGAGACATTAGATTAGAAATCATTTAAGTCCAGTAAGATGCAAGGTGGCTCCAACTGAATTGAGATCTGAGGAATTTGGAGGCCAATGCAACACCTCAAATTCTTTGTCATGCTCTACAAACCATTTCGGAATGCTTTTTGTAGTGTAGTAGGGTACATCATCCTGTTCAAAGAGGCCATGGCCATTAAAGGATGCTCTTGCAATAAAGGGATGTACTTAGTTTAAAACAATATTTAGGTAGGTGGCATGTGCTGAAGTAAAACCCATATGAATACCAGCACTCAAGATTTTCCAGCAAAATATTACCCAGATATTCAAATTGCCTAGACCCCCTTAGCTTTTTCCCATAATGCAGCCTGCTACTATCTCTTTCCCAGGTAAGTGATGTAAATGCTCTTGGCCATTCATATGATGTAAAAAAAACATAATTAATTAGAGCAGGCCATCTTCTTCTGTTACTCCATGGTCCAGTTACAGTGCCGACATTCCCATTTTGGCACTTTTGATGGCAGAAAGGAGTCAACTTGGACATTCTGATTGTTCTGTGGCTACTCAGCTTTATACACAGTAAGCTGTGATGCACATCATGCTCTGACACCTTTCTACTATAGCTTGCATTAACTGCATTAAACTTGCGTTTAACTTGCATTAAATTAACAATTTCTGCTAATGTAGCTCTTCTGTGGGACTGGAACAAACAGTCTAGCTTTCACTCCCCATATGCATAAATTAGCCTTGATGTAGCAATTTCAAGCACTAGGGTGGAGCCTCAGGTGTAGTAGTCACAGATCTGGAAAGTAATCAGGGAAGAGCCAGGAGTCAGCAATGGGAGGTCTCAGTTTACATTACAAAAGGATGAGGTGGGTAGCATAGTCAGAAGGGAAGCCAGAAGTCGTTATCAGGAGGTCTTGTAGTAATAGTAGAGGAGCAGGCAGAAGTGGAGCTTGACCAAATGCTGTGGAGAATAATCATGCAAAGAAAGGAAGGATCAGAGCCAGGTTTATACAGCAAGCCTAATCAGAGACAGAGGCAAGGTCAGGACCAGGATGCAGGAACTGGATAACCGGGATCATGGAACAAGGCTGAGAGTCATGCAAGGGAACTGTCCACTGGCTGGATAGCTCAACAGGGAAAGCTGCCTTTGGAGCACTGGAGGTCCTGGGTTTGTTTCCTGACAATGGATTGCCTATGACCCTGTTGAATGTTCACCAGTTGTCTTGCCTTGGACCACGTTTGGTAGGTACTAACCATTGCATATCATGAATACACACAAGAGCTGTCATTTTAGAGATGCTCTGACCCAGTTGTCTGGCCATAACAATGCGGTCTTTGTCCTCTTAGCTATCTATTTGTCTGTCTGACTGGTTGTCTATCTAAGTGATCCATTATGAACTTCCTTTGGTTTGAAGATAAATTGTCCTATTAATGCTAGATGGATTTTACTGTACAGAATACAATTTTATTAACAGTTGGGGGTATAGTGTATTTGTGAAAATAAAATAAAATTACTCTTGATTTAATAGTAACCACATTTTGGGTGAGTGACAAAAAAAAAACAAGAATGTCAATCATTTCTGTCAACACTCGTGAAGTGACAGAATGTTAAATCTGTCATATTTAATAAATGCACATATTAATATCATTTGCAGCATTTTTAGAAATTGTATACCAGAAAAAGTCTAATATAAGGCTTTTAAGTAAACTTTCACTATAGAAATATAGCATTATAAGTAAATGCAATGTCAAAAGTGTAGATTGCTTTACACTTAATTAGGAGCATATCCTGAAAATGTATCCTTACAGATACTTACCAATGGATGTCATTGACCCACTTTGTGATGACCTACTTCTATGAAATCCTAGTTACCCCACTCCTCATTTATCACTGACTGTTGATATATCATTGAAAGGATGATCACATATGGTTTATCATTATTCTCTGTCATCAGATACAGTGTAACTGGTTTCCTTTATACTATTACTCTATGCTAGTTAAATTTAATCCCAGTGATTGTATTGATAATCTGCTACAATCAGACAGAGGTATACAGGGTAATAATGTATACGCACTTCAGCATAAAAATATCTGCATAAAAGCTTTGTTGCTAGATATATATATGGACATCAATGAATAACTGTAAGGCCTCATTCACTTGGGCGATTCGTTTCTACACCGGCCGCATCATGGACGAAAACCGCATTAATGAAGACAAGCCATGATCGAGTCCTAAGATTAATTAGCATTTTCTCATCCATTCACACACTGCAGCGAGGAATTCGGTCGGCAGAAATCCTCAGAATGACTTCTAATGCTTAAATAGAGCCTGCTGTCTTCTTTTCCGAGCGCCGGATACAGGTAAACTCCCTCCTTCTAACTTTTTTTTCAGCTACCATAGAAGTCTATGGGAGCAGAGGCGTAACTTAAAGCTCCCGGGCCCCAATGCAAAACCTGTAACAGGGCCCCCAACTATAATGCTTTATTCATAGTACTGGGCTCCTTATAAGGGGAATAGAGGCCTCATGGGCCCACTAAGGCTCCTAGGCCCAGATGCAACCGCATCCCCTGCATCCTCTATAGTTACGCCCCTGTATGGGAGCTTCCAGTGTTTTTCATCAAAAGACAGGTCAAGACCTATCTTTTGACACAGCGTGAAAATTCACTAGCGAAAATAGTCACCGATTTCACGTTTTGATGGTGCCCGAAAATCGCCCTTGTGAATGAATGCATTGGAATCTAATGCTTCAGATGGTCGTGATTTTTGGCCCACATTTTATCACTGCTAAATACCCGTGTAAAAGCGCTCGTGTGAGTAAAGCCTCAGGCCTAGTCACAAGGGCGTTTTTTCCCGCGATTTGCGGATCGCATGATGGATGCGCATCCGCAAATCACGTGACCGGGGCCGAAAAATCGCCCCCAAAAAACTGCTCTTAGCCGCATTTCATTAGAAACGGGCCGGAGCTGTCCAGCGCATTGAATTCAATGGAGCCGGCAATACAGCCGGCTCCATTGAAAGCAATGGGCTGCAGGCGATCTCACGATGAATTTTCGGAAAGGGCTTAAAAATATAAGCCCTTCCCTGAAATTCATCCAGAAATGTGTAAAAACAAACAAAAAAATATATACTCACCTGGTCCCGGCAGACGGAGTTCAGCCGCTGCCGGCCGGCAGTTCTCCTGAACTTCTCTGAGTAGTATTCAGCAGCCGGGGATTTAAAATCCCCGCCTGCTGAATGAGCTGCCTCTGATTGGTCACAGCCTCACCAATCAGAGGCAGCTCTCACTTACGCATTCATGAATTCATTGATATCAATAGGCAAACATCATTCTTCTCTGAGAAGAGAACAGGAATCGCAGATCGCAGATAGGTGCGATCTGCGATTTCTGTTCTACAATTTATCGGACGAGCGCATAAAAATCGCTCATGTGTCCGATACCATTGCAAAGCAATGGTTTTATAAAATCGCCGGACGCATGCGCATGTGCAAATCGTGCGAAAAAACGCCCGTCTGACCGAGGCCTAAGGGTATATTCTCAGGGGCAAGTTTCACATGCAAGTTCCGTCTGATAGCGATATGGGCAGAAGTTATGTGTGTTAATAACACATTGATTTCAATGTGTATATTCACATCAGCAAATTTTCATTTGCAGTGATACTGCAAGATTGAAAATTCACTGTATGTCCTATTTTTGGAATGAGTAAGGAATCACCCATTATTTCCTATGGGATCTTTTAAAAAATGCACATGACAATAGCAAGTACATAGATGCAAGGTGATACATTTTTTAAAGCAAAATTGCATCGTACTTGCACCCAGAATCGCAATTTTACAAGCACACTATTGTTCCGAGCTCCTCAGACTGATATTGCGCTCGCCTGTGTGAATGCACCCTAATTAATGTTTGTCTTCTACAATCACATTACATGTTCAAAGTGCTCGCCATTAATATTCAGACATTCTTAGATTCCCAATACCACTTCAAAATGGCCTTGCATTGCTCAGTAGTCAACCTTGCCTCCATCGCTTTTTTTTTTACCCTGGTGGACCCGTTGTGGCTTTAGCAATCATGTGACTGCTGGCATCTTTTGAGACATTATATTACATACTACTACCATAATTACCCTACATTCACATAATAACTACCTGTACAAAACACTTTTTCGAATGTCTCATCCATCTGGTACCCACTATCATGCCTTGTTCGAACTCTGATTCATGTTGCCTTGCCATCTTGCCATGAGCACACTGGTCAGTATTCAACCTTAGGCCTTATTCACACAAGCGTTTTTACACTGCTATTTAGCTGCGTTTATACGTCGGCCGAAAATCACAACTATCTGAAACATTGGTCTCCAATGTATTTGTTCAGATGACTAATATTTAGCCATGTAAAAATGTTGCGCCAAAAAAGTAAGACATACACAACCAAAAACGGCGACCGAATTTATACGATACCGGAATATAAAGTCCTTACCCTATCTTTCGACCAATGTCTGCTGGCGGCTCCCATACACTCCTATGGGAGCTGCAAAAAAAGGGAGGAGGAAGAAGTTTAGCAGCGTCCAATGCAGGAAAAGCTAACAGGTGCCTCCATTTAGGCATTAGAAGTCATTCCGAGGATGTATGCCGATTGAGGGATTTCCAGCCTGGGGCATATTTTTTCGCTAATATGTCACAACTGGCCATGTGAATGGACAAGAAAATGCTAATTAAGCTCAGGACTTGATTGCGGTTTTTCTTCCTTCATGCGATTTTCAGCCACGATGAGGCCAGCGTGAAAACCCATACACTCATATGACGGAGGCCTTATTCACAAGGTATGCAGGTGTGGGTGTTCCCAAGCCATCACCTAAGATAACGCCATTTGATAATCAATTAAGATACTGCTATCCCATGACTTTGGGCATGTCAGTGTATATTCATATCCAGCATTTTGTTTGCTTTGAAATCTCTTTGGCAGTGATAAATTTGGAATGTATTGCCAATCACAAATATGAAACAAACTAAACTAGTTTACAGCACCAGATTCGATTTCAGAGGCACAAACACCAGGGAGGCAATAGTAATTTTCTGGTGCAGCTGAATACTACAATGTTTAGTATACATATTATACAATAAATGCAATATTCTGTCCAGGTAAGCACCATTTCTATAGTATATGCATATTATTGGAGAACCCAGGATTTTATGGAAAGTGTTAAAAGAGTTTAACTTTATTGCTTCCTAATATATGCTGTTATTCAGGTAGTACAGCATTTAGAGAGAAATGCAAGTCACCTAATTACTGAGAACATAATATATGTTTATGGTGTCCTTGTTTCTGCTGTGCATTCAGTGGATACTAATTTATTTCCACTACTGGGCATTCTTTAGATAACATTGTCTGCAGTGGCAGTAAAAGAGTGTTGACAATTACATTTTAAGAGGAGGGAAAGAAGCTTTGCATTACATTAGAAAAGTGTGGAAAACTACCCAGGGGCCTGGATGGGATATGTCTAGCACAAAATGTGTTACCCTTACACTTTCACATATGCTTGGATTAGGAAAAATAATTATTATTTGAATCAATACTCATACAGAAGCCGAGGTAAAGCAATTGTGTTATTGACTGCCACAGGTGTCCCTTTAAATGACTCTCTGTAAAATGCTGACTGACTACCACAGTTTGAAGGTTAAATCTTCTTTACTATCACAATAAAGAGATAAAGCTAATAGCATTGTAATACGGATGTTGAAGTACTGTATATTTACTTGCAGTAATAAATCATGGGTCTAGTATTTGAAAGGCCCACTGTGGTGAAAAAAAGGCATTCATGTAGCTAATACCCAGGATACATAAGACAGCTAGTATTGTGTTGTGGAGTTATACCTTTCTATCTGAAAATGTCTGAAGTCCTCCTCTTCAGTTGGGTCATGTGATCTCAATGTGGCTACCTGAGAATGACTTGTTTCCTTGTTGATGGCATATATCTTGTTCTTCTCTTTGAGCTGACGTTTTAGGACCTGTCTTACCCTTTGGTGGAAGTTGGATATTGCGATTTTTCTTGCCTCTTCATGAGGTTGTGGGATACCAAGGTACTTGAAGCTGATCTCTATGCCTGCTGTGTGGCTTGCTGGCAATTATACCCTGTCAGTTTTAAGTATGAGAGGGACACAATATGAGAGTCATACCGACTTGTACATCTTCTGGATTAACAAGGTCAACGTCAGACGTTGAAGATGCAGGACAGTATGATGTTATGTGGGCCACTAGAACACACCATACACAGACAAGAAAAAAAAAACACTGAACTGATAGAATGTTATTACAACAGTAGACCCAATGAGGGGGGATACATAATATGTATGAGGTTTTATATATATATATATATATATATATATATATATATATATATATATATGAACTGTTATTACTCTTTTAGTTCAGGTCACTCTCATATTCTTTGCAGTAGGAATGTGGAGGTCTTGTGCAAGGACCCCTATTGAAGAGGTAGGTAATTGTAAGGACTGAATATGGATACAGGTTCAAGAGTAGAACTACTATCAGCCACCTCCTCTACTTGGATGACATCAAGATGTATGCTAATAGTGAATAAAACATCAACTCACTGATAAACCTGACACGAATTTAAAGTGAGGACACTAGGATGTCATTCAGACTGGAGAAGTGTGGCCGGATGGTAGAAAAGAGAGGCAAGATAGTTCATACTGATGGGGTGGAATTGCCAGCAGGGCACATAGCAGACATACAGACCAGCTATAAGTGCCTTGGTATCCTACAACCTCATGAGAACCATGATGAAGAGGAAAGGAAAATCGCAACATCCAAGTACCACTAAAGGGTAAGACAGGTCCTAAAGAGCCAACTCTAAGAGAAGAACAAGAATCATGTTATTAAGATGCATGTCCTGCTAGACATCAGATACCCTGCTGTTATAGTGAGAAGACATGTGCGGATGTGAAGATCCACAAGCTCCTAACAATGCATGGAGTATTCCACTCCAAGTCCAACAGCCAGAAACTGTGCATCAAACTGAAATTGGTTCAAAGTCACAATCCTAAATGAAAGACAATAAAACTCAGAGCATCCAGGAGTACATCAATGAGATGGCATCCAAAGATGAACTGCTGAGAGAATGCCCAAGGCTGCAGCAGAAATAGAAGGAAGAAATGCCATGGCAAGATAACCCCTTGCATGAGATGTACAATCAACAGATAGTTGAAGTGGCTGACATTGTGAAATCCTACCAGTGGCTTGAGAAGGCTGGACTCAAAGACAGCACTGAGGCACTGATCATAGCAGCACAAAAACAGGCACTAAACACTAGATCAATAGAAGCAGGGACATACCACACTAGACAAGGACCCAAAGTGCGGACTGTGCAGTAAGGACCAAAGAGACAAATCATTGCATAGTGGCAGGATGCAAGATACATGCAGGAACAGCATACACTGGATAGCATAGTCAAGTACCAGGAATTATGTACAGAAACATCTGCACTGCATATACACTTAAACTGTGGTGATGGTTTTGATGGTTTGGGGGAATAATCAGGGCTAGGATCCTGTGGGTCTTCCAGATATGTACAGACAAACAGGTAATGGTCAACCAACCAGACATTGTGATAGTTGGCAAGGACCAGAAGACAGTGGTGGTGATAGATGTAGCAGTACCAAGTGACGGTAACATCAAGAAGAAGGAATATGTGAAGCTGAAAAAGTATGTTGAGATTTCTCCCTGCTCACTTTCTCTAATATATGCTAACACTCCCATGATGCATCAGTACAGCATCACTTGAACAGCTACAGCTTGTGCAATCTATGCTGCAGGGAAAGCCATCCGTATTCTATAATCATCTAAATAAACTACAGACAATAATTATACATGCAGGATGATAAGTGTCTGTGTCCCCCTCTAAAGAATTTATGTGGTAGGGTCCATCACAGAAGTTATATTGTATGGAAAACTAATTAATTTGAGAATACATAAACCCAAGTAAATCTGAGCTAGTCAGAATTGAGATAATGTTATCACCTGAGGGGAAGGAGGCTAGGAGTATCAGATAGAATGGAACAACTAACCAAGGTAATACTAGCCAACTTATATACGCATACTGGGGGACTAGTTACATAATGAATGATAAAAAAATCACTGGAGTAGCCCTTTAAGAAGGACTATAATGTTAAGTGGGGTGACCCTACAATCATCAGATATAATCACATAAGTGGGGTGACCCTACAATCATCAGAATGAAGGGGCAATAATGCATGTGGCAACCTTTTTATTTTTATCCAGGCAGAGCCGTTTGTAGCATGGCTTAATTCAAAATAATAGGGCCAAATTGCAGTAGCAAGCATAGTCACATGTGTAAAATAAAGCAAGGAGCATGGTGGTGATATTGGGGATTTCAGCCATCAATGCTCTAAATGCTCTAATGAGATGAGTAACTGCATTCTCGTCTGAGCTGGCTTGGGAGGGGGGGGGGGGCGCTGGGGGTGAGTAGGGGGCGGCGTGGGGTAGCGGGGGGGGGGGGGGGAGAGAGAGAGATCTCTCACTCTCTCCCCCGCTCCCACCTGCTACCCTCTGGCTGCCCTCCTGAGCCTCGGAAAAGAATGCAGTTACTTGAGAAGAGCGATGCTCGCTCGAATAACTGCATTATCCGAGCGTGCTCGCTCATCTCTTGCTCTAAACCAGAAAAAGTGTTATTCCCTAACAGTCAGACCCAATCTTCATTTTAAATTCTCTTAGCCAAGCAGCACAGGCAGCAAAAAATATCTAGTTATAAAGGACATGGGCAATGTATGGTGACTAAATTACGACTTCACCAAACTTGAAGACTACATTTTTAATATACCATTTTTGAATTATTCTTTCACAGAATGCTGAAATATTACATTGTCCAAAATGCAATGAATACTACATTTTTCAGGAAATATTCCTATAGCACATTTCCCATATAATTCACAGAATCGATTATACATTGTTCATGCCATTATGACAGCAAAAAAATGAATCCTATTTTAAATCTTCTTTTGATTGTCTAGCTATGGGAAAACTGACTTATTATTTTTTAATAATTGTCTGATGTTTTAGAATAATGATATTCTAGGAAGAACGAGAGCAATTAATAAATATGTGAAAACATCAAAACTATTTTTCAGGTGTATAGAAAGCTGCTGCCATCGGACAGATAATCTAACAGTTCGGTTTGAAACTGGGAAATTCTTAATGTATCATGTCACCAACATTACAGTCATCAATGTGACCTTTTTACAAGGTGCCTTGTTGCCTGGAGATAATAATAATTTGTAATATTAACTCAGTTATATTGTGCTGTCAGAATACAAAGGGATCTTCGTCATAGAATAAAAAGCAGTTTTATTTCATGCACAGAGAAATAAAATGAATTTTCTAAGGTTAGGTAACTGGCTTTAGGCTTTAAATGTATGTCATTGTCTCAAAGGAAGAATAATACTTATAATGTCAGCAAACTAAAGCTTTCTTAACTCCTACCTAACCACTCTTTATGGTACATGTGGGACAACTGAACTAACTCCTACTAGGCATCGTTTTAAAGCTAAAGGTTTTCTAAAAGTTTTAAAAAAATAAAGTAAGTGGCAAATAAAGGAGTAAAAGGAAGAAAAAAAAGTCAGACCCACCATTTCAAGGCTCCTTCTAGTCCAGTTTTGCCACCCTGGTACATGTGGGTCTGATCCCAGAAACATCAGACATAAATATTAGGAAAACAATTCTAAACCATTATTAGAGTAATTTTCCATATAGTGGAATTTTTCCTTCATAAATTTCTTCCTTTCTATTGAAAAAAGTGAAATTTCCTACAAAGGCTGCCACAAATCTGCCATATATAGAGTATTCTGAAGATTTCAAAATATGCAGCATGCCTTAAAATGTTTCTGAGCTTAGCCTTAATGGGGTTATCCAGAGAAATATACAGTACCTTCGTGGCTGATGTAGAGAAGGGGACGGGCTTAGTTATTGGAATGAGCCTCTCAACCAGCCCCCTACAATGATATTACTATCATGGGACATGGGTTGAGGAAGATCTGGATTTTCAATCACCGCTGGACCCAAAATGGATTTGAGTAAGTATATTTCACTGGATTAATTAGTGCCGTTCTGTGCATATGAACCTGAATGTCCATCAGAATAAATACAAAATCATTAAAAACATTTTATTGTATGATGCAAGCATTTCATTTTCAATTTTTCATTTGTCTAGTTGGAGAAATTGCTTTATAAGAATGCTAGAATAAAGATAGGACAGTGCCTCAAAGGGAATAATCGTCTAAGTATAAGGAACAAACAAAGGACTTACCTGATGCAAGCAGGAAGGCTCCCAAAGAGGACCAACCGTCAGCTGGGGATCATGGCAGGCTTTGAAATGTAGATTCCTATGTCCAAAAGGGCTTCAATGGTCTCAGAGAGCAGAAGGAGATAACCCACAATCGAAAATAGAATGGGTGAAGAGGATATCAACAATAAACAAAAATACAAAAAAAAATACTCTCAGCGTTCATAAGGATTTTCAATATTGAAAAGACTTACATCGAGAGGAAGGGGTTAGTCATAATGAAAAAACCCTTTCTTAAGGTCCATTGGGAAAAAAATGCCCAATGGTTCTGAGTGGATGTCGCTTTAGAGACCTGGCTTTAATCTTCGAATGATACAATGTAGTACATATAACATGTTTCAGCACTACAAGGCGCCCTTTTCAAGAACGCCACATTTTCATACAATGGTTATGACCAGAATACCCCAAAAGAATAGTGGATTGTCCAATTACTTGGTCAACATATCCAGCCACAGTCTGCTGCATCTCCCTATCTGTAAAGCATGGGAAAATTATGAATAATTAAATAATAATATTCAAAGCTAAAGAAAGAGCCAAAATAAATGCTTTTTGCAAAAGCCGTAATAATTTTAGACAAAAAAGTAAACAGTATAAATAATTATGCGCAAGTTCTATGTGAATCATGTTTAGAATAGAAAATGACTATCGGCTACAATACATTGTTACTGTAATCATGTGATGAAACCCACTAATGCCAGCAGGTATATAAAAGATTTAGCAGCCATTTATTTCCCAAGTGATCAAGA
This sequence comes from Eleutherodactylus coqui, assembly GCF_035609145.1. Taxonomy (NCBI): domain Eukaryota; kingdom Metazoa; phylum Chordata; class Amphibia; order Anura; family Eleutherodactylidae; genus Eleutherodactylus; species Eleutherodactylus coqui. Next base: position 123,193,134 of record NC_089840.1, on the reverse strand, counting down.
AAACACCAACAATAATCCTGGAAAGTATTGTACAAACTCGTTATTTGAGCGGTAACAGAGAAGGCTGCATCACTGGTGAATCATCATGTACTTTACGTGATGCAAATGCTGAAGGATAAAAACAAAGACATATACAGATATTAAAATCTCTTAATGAATCCTTTTTATTTTTTCATATTAAACTGCATTTTTAAACTAAAAGTAATATTTTGCTTTACTTCTAATATGCCCTTGACACCTCTGTCTTCAATATCCCCTTAGGGCAAAACACAACACAGCCTATAATAGTTTACATCACAATGCGAAGGTTATGCACCTCTAAGGTAAGAGCTCAGAGGTTCTCACATGTTTAGAACACTAATTTTTCTTCTCTATTGTTCAGATGGATAGCATACAGGCTGAATAACAAATGGAAAGTGTAATCAGTTCATGGGAAGGCAACTTTAGTGCAAGCAGAATGCTTCTTGCTTATTATCCTAGTCATGCAGTCTTCTCTGACAAATAATGAGTTATATTTAATCTTCACACTTGGCTTTTCTGTTGGGGTTTGAAATATGCTAGTTTCTTTTTTAGACTTTTTCTTTTTTTCATGTTATGGTGTTACTGATATGTATCTTTTGTGCTTTTTCTTTTTTTTTTTTTTTGTTTGTGTTTGTATTTTTGCTCTTTCGTACATTCATTTACCTGGCATTTTTGAAGCTCTGTTCAAAATTCTATAGAGAAGAATGCCTGAAGAAAATAATATACCTGGGACATTGTTTTTGTTCCAATAGTTTTCATTTAAAGTTTTCATTTTTAAAACAAGATACAACATGTTGCATAATAGATTATCCAGTACGGAATCTAAAACCAGTATACATGCCAAAAAAAAGAAACATTTGAGAAGTTTTGTACAGTTTTTGACTTGTAATAATAGGTAGAAAAACAAGCTAAGAAAATAAGAAGGCAATATAATGCATTAACTAATAGTCCAGGTAAAAAAGTGACAAGCAAATATATAGAATTAGGCATGAAACCAGGTAAGTAAAAATGTAGCAATTAAGGCCGCCTGCAGACAGGCGGGTCAGATCCGGCGGCGAGAATTCTCGACCCGACCCGAGCGCCTGCAGGGAGGAGCGCGTACTCACCCGCGCCCGGCGGCCCCGGCTCTTTCATGTGCCGGCTGACGGGCAGCCGGCGCATGCGCAGACCGGAGCCGGCGGTCGGGTAAGTGCGAGCCCCGCACAAAAATAGGACATGCCGCGGTTTGTTTGCCGCGCGACATTTCGTGCGGCCAAACAGCGTCCGTCTGCAGAGGAGTGCGTATTGTAATGCACTCCTATGCAGGCTTTCAGTGGCGGAAATCCGGTGGGAAATACCGCCGCGGGATTTCTGCCCGTGTGCAGTCGGCCTAAGGCTCCTAGCATTTCTATGTTTCGGGGTGTTATGAGAATGTGACAGAGAGCAGGAAATTCTACAGTCAATTTGTGGCAAAGTGGTTGGAAAAAGTCCAGTTCTTCCCAATGTTTCAAAATTTCAGGAATGAAAAGGTGTTGTATGCTACCAATATTTTGTATGTATATGTCTGGTTAAGTAACGAGACTACCTCTGCTAGGAGGCTTGGAGAGTCAGCGATTTTTCAATGCCTCACAATGACTAAATTTATTAGAGCAAATATTTTGGATGCTAGGATTCTAAACCTCGATGGACTTACATGAAAACCAATGTTCATTAATGCCATAAATGGGAATTTCTGGATTGTTTGACAAAACAGAGAGGATAGCAGCTGAAATACATGATTCCAGTATTGTTGGAGGAATGGACAGCTCTATAATATATGTAGCATTGTTCCTTTGTTGCCACAATTCCTCCAGAAATTAACCAAGCAATTGGGGAACATTTGAGCTAAATGTATTGGTGTGTAATACCATCCTAAAGTAATCTTCATTATTATTTCAACGTGAGTGCCACATTTAAGGGTGTTATGTGTCAAGGCCAGGGCTTGTCTCCATTCCTTATCATTGAATTGTTGAACTAACTCGTTTTCCCACTCTTTCAGTGGGTATGTTTTTTGGTAAGCAAGCTCGACAGTGCATCACAATATATATATATATATATATATATATATATATATTTAAAAATATATATATATATATGTTTTAAACCTTTAATATCTTTAGTACCCGTGAGTAGTGAAGGTTTATGTATCTTTAAAAAATGTTATATTTGTAAATATTTATAATAATCTCTGAAAAGTAAAGGGTAATAAGATCTTAGCTGTTCATAAGGAGTAATAGAGTTTTCTTGTATCAAATGTGCAAGCGTTGTAATTCCCATCAAATGCCATTTTGAAATATTTAAGTAAGGCATAGCATAATGAAGTACCTCCAGGGATATATAGGTAGAAGGATTGCACAGTTAATATTTGCAGATGACACAAAACTATGTAAAGAAAATAGCACAGTAGAAGATAGGATGTGGTTGCAAATAGATTTGAATAAATTGGGAGCTTGGGCAGAAAAGTGGCAAATTAGGTTTAACACGATAAATGTAAGGTTCTGCACATGGGCAGGAAATACATGTCACCATTACACACTAAGGCCTTAGTCACACGGGCATTTTTTGCCGCGATTTGCAGATCGCACGACGGATGCGCATCCGCAAATCGCGTGACTGTTCCTAGCCGCGTTTCAACAGAAACGGGCCGGAGCTGTCCAGCGCATTGAATTCAATGGAGCCGGCAATACAGCCGGCTCCATTGAAAGCAATGTGCTGCGGGCGATCTCAATGGTCCCTGCGCTGAGCCAATCAGAGGCAGCTCTCACTCACACCCATTCATGACTTCATGAATGGGTGTGAGTGAGAGCTGCCTCTGATTAGTCAGGCTGTGACCAATCAGAGGCAGCTCATCCAGCAGGCGGGGATTTTAATTCCCCGGCTGCTAAATACTACAGAGAGCAGTTCAATGAACTGCCGGCCGGCCGCGCTGAACTCCGTCAGCCGGGACAAGGTGAGTCTATATATATATTTTTTTTTTTTACACATTTCTGGATGAATTGCAGGGAAGGGCTTATATATTTAAGCCCTTCCTGAAAATTCATCCCGCGATCGCCGGCAGCCCATTGCTTTCAATGGAGCTGGCTGTATTGCCGGCTCCATTGAATTCAATGGGCAAACATCGTTCTTCTCTGCCACAGCGGTTACAGCTGTGGCAGAGAAGAATGATTTGTCTAGTATATGCTCTCAATGGGGTCGGCGCTGCTGCCGCCGGCCACATTGAGCGCATATAGAGAAGAGAACAGGAATCACAGATCGCAGATAGGTGCGATCTGCGATTTCTGTTTTATAATTTATAAGACGAGCGATAAAAAGCGCTCATGTGTCCGATACCATTGCAAAGCAATGGTTTTATAAAATCGCCGGACACATGCACATGCGCAAATCGCGCGAAAAAACGCCTGTCTGACTAAGGCCTCACTGGGTAACCACTGGGTAACACTGACAGGGAAAAGGATTTGGGGATTTTAGTTAACTGAAAGCTTAACTGGAGCAACCAGTGTCAGGCAGCTGCTGCCAAGGCAAATAGGATCATGGGGGCATCAAAAGAGGTCTAGGGACACATGACGAGAACATTATTCTTCTTCTTTACAAGTCACTGGTCAGACCACACATGGAATATTGTGTACAGTTTTGGGCACCGGTACTCAAGAAGGACATATTGGAGCTTGAGTGAGTACAAAGATGGGCAACTAAAGTAATAAATGAAATGGGTGAACTATAATACCCAGAGAGGTTATCAAAATTGGAGTTATTTAGTTTAGAAAAAAGATGGCTGAGGGGTGACCTAATAACAATATATACATATATCAGGGGACAATACAGAGATCTCTCCCATGATCTGTTTATACCAAGAAACGTGACTGTAACAATGGAGCGCCCTCTACGTCTAGAGGAAAAAAGGTTTCTGCACTGACGCAGCAGGGGGTTCTTTACTGTAAGAGCAATGAGATTATGCAACTCTCTGCCTGAGGATATGGTGATGGCAAACTCAATAAAAATGTTTAAGATGGGCCTGGATGCCTTTCTTCATAGTTACAATATTACATGTTATAATCACTAACTAATTAAAAGAGGTTGGTGATCCATAGATTATTCTGATTGCCAGATTGGAGTCAAGAAGGCTTTTTTCACTTAAATGGGGAAAATTAGCTTATACTTACTTTGGTTTTCTTAGTCTTCCTCTAGATCAACATTGGGGGGAAATAGGCTGAACTGGATGGGTATATGTCTTTTTTCAGCCTAAAATACTATGCTACTATGTTGATGAACATACTTGCCTGGTGCCATTAGAGATATTTAATTTATCTGACAAAGCCCTATTTGTAAAGACTCATGCTGAAGGGTTTGAATATAATGCAGACACAGCTTTTAAGAAATAGCCATCAAAAGCCATTTTGTCTAGAGCTGCAAAGGCGTAGTCCAATTTATGAGATCAAACACTTTTTTAGCATCCAGGGCAAGGGAAGCTTAGGTTTTTTGTTGACTCAACATAATGTGCCAGATTTAAGACTCTTATAGTATTATTAAACCCACTTTAATCAGGTCTGGTAAAATAGATGCCAATCTGGAAGCTAACAGTTTTTTTGCATCGATTTTAATGTCAGTGTTTAGTAACGATATGGGTCGTTTTGGGGGACTTCTAGTTGTGTAATTTCTTACCGGCACTGGAGAGGAACTGCAGGAGTAACAGCCGTGCAGGGAACTAGAGAGCAGTCAGATGGAAGCCAGGAGTCGGTAAAGGGAAGTCTTGGTTGCAGTACAAAGGATGAGGTGGGTAACGAAGTCAGGAGGAAAAGCCAGGAGTCGGTATTGACAAGTCTTGTAGCAATAGCAGGCAAATAGAAGCTGGATCAAACGCTCTGGAGCAGAATAATCTCACACTGAGGGAGTGGCAGGGCCAAGCTTATATAGGAAGTGCAATCAAAGACAGAGGTAGGGTCAGGACCAGGAGGCAGCAGCTAGAGAACTGGGATCAGGGAACAAGACTGAGATATACAGGAGAACTTGTTCAGCAAGCTGGATAACTCACTGGGGAGAGCTACTGGTTGGAATACAGGAGGTAGTCGGTTTGAACCCTGACAAGTTATTTGCCTGTGACAATTAATGCTTGGTTTTCTTTGTTAAAGAGCCTTCTCTTAACACTAACTGAAAGGTTTTGCATATATAGGGGAACAAAACATCGCAAAAAAGTTTACAGTAATCGTTTGTAATTCCGTCTGGACCTGACAGGGTAATTTGCTGGAAGGTAAATCTATTGGCTGTGTCTTTGGGGTTTGTGATCTTTTCTATATTGTTTTCACCTAACAGACATGAAATCCACGATTTAGAGTGTTGGGCTTTAAGACGAGAGGCTAGCAGTTTTTCCAGATTTGTTATTTTGGGAATATTTTTTTCATTTCTTATCATAATTTTGAAGCAAATGACCTTGAAGTTTTCTGGCAACATTTAAAATGTCCTGCCACCTCTTGGAGAGTTGGTTTTAATTTGTTTTGTAATTCAAAGTCTTAATTGCCCATTTAGACGCAATGATTGTTGTTTAAACGAACGATCGAATGATTCAACAACTTTTTTACTTTCCAATAATGAGTGTTTACATGTAAAGATAATCATTTAAAATTCTCGACATTTTCATTGCAGATTGCCTATCAAGTTATGCCTGTGGTGTGGTTTGCAAGATTGTCAGTCAGATTGCGGTATGATGTAATACTATGGCATTACATCATACTACAGGAGTGATCAATCCATCATAAATGTTTGTCCCCTATGGGGATTAAAAAAAATTGTAAAAATTATTTTAAAAAACTTGAATCACACTCGCATGCACATTGCACGTCATGCAATGTGTTTTCTGCCCATTGTGAAAACAATAGGCAAGGTGTTCTGAGGGAACGTCCAAAGATAGGACATGCTGCGATTTTTACCTGCACTGTGAGGCAGGGGAAAAAAATGCTCATCTATATGACCCCGCTTAAAAGAAACGGGTTTAAATTAGTGCGAGATTTGTGTGTAGCGCAATGCACAAATCTCGTGCAATTTTCTCGGCATGCGAAAGCGACCGAAATAGAATGGAGGCGGGCGGGCTGAAGACGCTCCCTGTGTAATACCACTGCAAGACTTTTCCCCTGCTGAATGCTAGTTGAGTATTGAGAAAGTGAGTAGGAATAAATTTCAGTGTCAAGATAGTGCCTGATAAGCATCGGACAGGAGGCTGCACTGGATGGTAGAGGGTGTAATATACAGAGGAGACCTCTGGAGTGTGACAGGCAATTAGGTAAGGGAGACAGGGATGAAAAAATGTGTCTTCATAGTTGCTTTTTAAGCCTATATTTTTTTGTTTCTCCTAACCTTGATTAAAGGGTGCATTGCTAGTCTATATCATGAAATATTTTACAAATGCCTCTGAATTCTTTATTGTCTCACAACTTCTTATGACCTCATAAAATCGAATAGACATTAAATAGACTGTAGCTGAGCCGTATTCACTATAAGAAATGGACATAGTATTAAAGGGGTTGTCCTGCGCCGAAATCAAAATTTTTTTTTCAACAGACCCCACCTTAGCAGACAGTTAAAAAGAATGCATTTGTTATTTTTTTTTTTTTTTTTAAATTTGCTTACCTGCATCCCCGTTCTGCAGCTTTGAAGATTCTTCTTTTCTTCTTTCAAAGATGGCGCCGCTGGTCTTCTCCCACGGTGCACCGCGGGTCTTCTCCCATGGTGCACCGTGGATTTTCTTCTCCAGTCTTGCGTTCCACTGCCGATTACAGCCACTTCATTGGCTGATTGGCACCACGTGACGGAGGCGGAGCTACGATGACGCAGAGAAGAGGGAGGAGCCAGGACGCAGGTCATGAGCCTGGAGGGAGACAGAAGAGGATTCCTCTGTGAGCAAGCGCAACTGTTCGTGCGACCAGAGAAGAGGCTTCATCGTCGCCATGAAGACGGGGACGCCAGCGCCGGAGGGGGTAAGTGTATAACTTCTGTATGGCCAATATTTAATGCACGATGTAGATTACAAAGTGCATTAATTTGGCCATACAGAAGTGCATAACCCCACTTGCTGTCGCAGGACAATCCCTTTAACTAGACACGGGAAAGATAGGGCAGGACATATCTTCAAGCAATTTTTTTAAAACTCATGTGCTATGCCACATACTTTGAATGGTCAGAGAGGGAAAAAAAAAACCTTGTTCATGTGCAACTAAGCTTCAAACCAGAGAGCGTAGTAGTGCATATGGCTGTCTGAAACTGCCCTTATTCTTTTCAAACGCATTAAGGTTTATAGGGTAATAAAAGAACATCTATTTTCAAGTTCAGGACTGTTCCTGGTATTGCCACTCAGCTCTCTTCAATTGAAAAAGGCTCAACTGCAGTTCCAAACGCAACCTACAGAGTAGCACTATTTCACACGGGCTACAAAATCCTCGCTACAAAACATCTCATGTGAAAGAACCCATTGGAAACCACAGGCATTTGTGCAAATACGTGTAAGCCGCCGACCGGGGTGGGCTTTCCAAAATACAGCGAAGTCCTGAACAAAAGACGCGACTCAAAACCAATCCGTAGCAAGGAGATTTTACTTAATTTAGCAGAACCCTTAACCAACCCGAACTCCCCCAGAAAGTTACATACACTCAGCGGGGAAGCTGAGACTCTTGTGCCATGCAGCGCTGTGCTCTATAATGTGCGCCTTCAATATCCTCCAAGCTTTTGCCTAGCCGCAGGCCGTCTCTAACCAGCCGCTATTACCTTCTATCACCCTGGAAGTAGGAACAATCAGTGAGGATGCTAGGGAAGCACCGGCGGCACAGCACAAGAGCTTACAATCTTATCAACACACCCGTATTCCCCCTTACACAACACCACTCAACAGATATAACAATATATATAGCTCACAAGTCAAGGCAAAGTACAGTTGCGTAACGTGTGACTTGTAGATATCCTTAGACAGCTCTACGAGTATAGAGTTCTCTGTGTGTTAGGACTATGTCGGACAGCTCAGTCCCCAGCAGTGCGGCCGGCGGCCATCAGTATGCCTAACTAAACTAGCTATCTGCCGGCCTTGTTATTAGTCTCAGTCAGATTGGCGGTGCGTGCACGGTTACACCAGAGGCCTTAGTTCTCTGGCTGACCCGGGTCTGGTGGGTACCTTTAGACTTTGTCCGGAACGAAGGAATAGGATTTCATCCAAGAACCATATGAACTCACTGACGCCGCTACTTCTGAGCCCGGTCTGTAATGACCATCTTCTCCGTTAAGATGGTAGTCTGACAAACTCTGGAACAGTCTCTAATGCAGCTCCCCTCACGGTAGCTCCGGTCCTCGTTGGGGTCCTTTTTTCGGTGGATCGCAGTGTCTGTCTCGCTAGCTGCAGTCCTCACCAGCTCATCTCATCCCGCTCACACGCATCTAACCGCTTTTCTCTCCTGCTCTCTATGGTCATGATGCACTTCTTTTTTCTCTGTCCCAGTCCAGAGCACAGTGACCTCTTGTGGTCAAAAAACAAAATGACAGTTACAACAGAAACGGACATTCCCAGCAGGAGGACTGTTTCACCATCTTACATGCCACCCCACTAGATGTTGCCGTCCCCGGCAACCTCCCCCACTCAAACTCATCCTGCGCGTAGCGCTGTGGGGGTACACCAGCGGTGGACCTGGCTGTCCTGCGCAGAGTCATAGGACCAGGGACAGTTGGCACACTCGGTGGATGTGGTTCTGCTGGCTGGGCATCTCTCTCCCTGGGTGGCGAGCTTGTCACGACCGGGGACTCCGACATGGCCGGGACAGGAACTACCCACCATTCATCATCTACCAGGGGTTCCCCAATACTAGGGGTAGGGATAAGCATCTCCTTATCAGCCGCAGGTTGCTGAAAGTGACATTGTCTCAACATGTTACGGTGGAGGTTCCTTGAGGGTCCCCCAGTCCCCTCGGGCTCAACCTCATACACGGGGATATCAGGATCTACCTTCTGCTTCACTATGTATGGAACCGCCTCCCACCGCCCATCCAATTTTCCGGTTAGCCTCTTGGCTCTGACTATCACACGATCACCTGGAGCATACTCGTCCATCTGCACTGGCCCCGGGTTGGGGTGCACCACTTGTCTCAGGCGCTCACCCACAACCTTATGTATTGCTCTCAGTCGGCGACGATGGTCTTGCACCCAGGCGGTGGTGCTCCTTGGCGGAGGCTGCCTCGGATCCGGCATGTGGAGATCCTCAATCTCCTGGCCTGCTCTCCCAAACATAAGCATGTGTGGAGAGTAACCAGTGGTATTGTGAACCCTATTGTTGTAGGCCCACATCAGCTCAGGTAAGTACTCTGGCCACTGGGCTTTTTGACTTTCCTCTAGAGTCCGCAGCATCTGTATCAAGGTGCGGTTGAACCGCTCACACGCCCCATTCCCTTGTGGATGGTACGGAGTCGTGCGGGAACGTTCGATACCATAGAGCTGATACAGCTCCCTCATCAAAGCACCCTGGAAACATGCCCCCTGATCTGAATGAATTCTCCGCGGACACCCAAACACTTGTATAAAGTGTTTACAGACTGCCTCAGCAGCCGATTCAGCCGTCTGATCTCTGGTGGGCACGGCCACTGCATATTTTGTAAAGTGGTCCGTCATGACCAAACAGTAGGGGCGTCCTGAGGTAGAGTACCCGATCTGTACATAATCAATCAATAAGATTTCCAGGGGGGCGGAAGTCCGGATAGTTTGCACAGGGGCCCGTTGCTCGGGGCTTTTACTCAGCCCGCAGGACCGACATTTCAGACATGCCTCGGTCACCATTTCTCCCAAATCCGGGCAATATACGAAGCGCTGGAGCCATTGGTACGTCTTCGCGCTCCCGAAATGAGCCCCCCTCTCATGGGCTTCTTGAGCGGCAGCTGGTCCCAGTGACATAGGGATGACAACCTGTTGCCGGTGCTGCAGCTCTGACTGTACGTATATGGTCCGGCACAGGAGCCCCTGGTTAATACTCAGCTTATCCCATTGTCTCAGCAACTTCTGACCTTCCTGCGTCAGACTGGCCCGCTCGTCCGGGCGAGGCCAAACCTTAGTTCGGACCCACTCTCTCACTTTCCATAGGTCCGAGCAGCTACTTTGGACTCGTTCCCAATCTCCCAATGTCTTCCCCAACACCATCGGCATCCCTGAAGCCACCCCACTTGAATGTGTCAGATTCTGGAACGGTGGTACTCTGCCGAGGTGTGGAATTTCAGTGTCTTCTAAATCCTCTTCTCCCCTCTTGGTCGGCGACCCCACTGGAACTCGGGAGAGGGCATCAGCGTTGCCGTTCTCCCTCCCTGACCGGAACTGGATGCGGTATCGATACTTGGAAAGGCGGGCCATCCATCGCTGCTCAAGGGCGCCTAGCTTAGCGTTCTCCAAGTGCGCTAGCGGGTTATTGTCCGTCATCACAGTCACTTCTGCACCCGTCAGATACTCTGCAAACTTCTCAGTCATGGCCCAGACCAGCGCCAAAAGCTCCAACCTAAAGGAGCTATAGTTGTCAGGGTTGCGCTCCGACTCCCTTAACGACCTACTGCCATAGGCAATGACCCTCTCACGCCCGTCTTGAACTTGAGATAACACAGCTCCAAGACCATGTAAACTTCCATCCGTGTACAGCAAGAACGGGCTATCAAACTGTGCATAGGCCAGGATTGGGGCGCTGGTCAGAGTTCTTTTCAATGCCTCGAAGGCTTCTTGCTGTCGTAGCCCCCACTCAATGGGGCGATTCCTGGGCCCTCCAGTTGTGCCTCTCAGCAGCTCGTTTAGTGGACCGGCCAGATGAGAGAACTTGGGTATAAATCTCCTGTAATAACCGGCCAGGCCTAGAAACGCTTGTACTTCCCGTAGGGTTCTTGGCTGGGGCCACTTTTGCACGGCCACCACCTTGCTAGGGGCCGGTTGTACCCCTTCTGGAGTGACCACATGTCCCAGGAACTCTATGCGCTGTTGTAGCAGTTGACACTTTTTGGGCTTGATTTTCAGACCATGATCTTGTAGTCGTCCCAGGACCTGCCGCAGTTTTTTAAGATGATCTTCGAATGAAGTCCCAAACACCACAATGTCATCCAGATATATCAATACTGATTCAAAGTTTAGGTCACCCAGACAGTGCTCCATCAACCGCTGAAACGTCCCTGGAGCGTTGGTCAGTCCGAACGGCATCCTATTGAACTCATATAGTCCCATGGGCAAGATAAAGGCTGTCTTTGCCTTGTCTTTTTCAGCTACTGGCACTTGCCAATATCCACTAGCCAGGTCGAGCGTGGAAAAGTACTTAGCTCGACCCAAGGAGGATAGTGACTCTTCGATCCGTGGAAGAGGATAAGCATCCCGGATGGTTTGGGCATTCAATTTCCGATAATCTACACAGAACCGAAGACTTCCGTCTTTCTTTCGCACCAGGACCACAGGAGCAGCCCACGGGCTTTTACTTTCCTGTATCACCTGGTTTTCCAGCATGCTGGCCACTATATTTTTCACCTCTTGATACATCTTGGGTGGGATTTGCCTGTACCGTTCTCGAACTGGCGCAGCGTCGCGGGTAGGGATTTCATGCTCGATAGCGGTGGCACACCCGAAGTCTTCATCATGCCTTGAGAACGCTTCCTGGTACTCCCATAGCGTGTCTTCCAGAAGCTTTTGTTGCCCCGGGGTCAGAGAGCGGGGGTCCACTCCCATCAGAGACATGATCACTCGACCGTTCCACTCAGCTGTTGGGGCCTGTTCTTGCTGGACCTTCACCGCAAAGGTCCAAGCCGACCTCCCATCTGGCTGTAGCGTGAAGCTCCTCCGGTGAATGACACCGCCCTCGGGCACATGAACTTCAGCCAGCAGGGTATTCCCAGGAACAATCGACTCACTGTCCCAGACATTGAGGCAGCGTATAGGCACGCACCCATCTTTCACGGTGACGAGTGCTCGGGCTACCAGCGGGCAGTTCTGCATTTCTCCCCGTGGAGCAGGCTCGATCAGGACCTCCAGTCCATTCAGTGGCCGTCCAGCTCCCACTGGAAGCATCAAAATTTTCTCCTGGCGTGGTGGAATCTTCACTGGAGTTCTCAGCGGTACTCTCACATGCCCAATAGGACACCCTGACATGAGGCTCTTCTGTAAACTGCAGCTCCTCACCATCTGCTGTAGGACCTTTTGAGTTGGCCGGTGCGTGGTGGTCCGCTGCCAGTATCTAGGCCCTTCCTTGGCATAGAGGTGATGATCGAGGTCTCTCAGCACGTTCATGCCCAGCGTTACATCGAGTCCCTTTCGGGACGGATGATCTACCAGCACGATCCCCTTTTTGCCAATGTCCTGCCCAAACAGCCGGACTCGCATCCAGACGATCCCTTGTACATCCATTGCACCATTATTGGCAGCTGTCAACCGGATGACACTTCCATCTTCCGGTTCCATCATATGCCCGAAGTGTCTCTCGAAAAACTCCAACGGCATCAGGGTGCATTCCGATCCGGTATCCACTAGGCAGTGTACCTTTTGGCCCTCCAGCTCAGCTTCCATAATGGGACTGCTAGCATAGAGATCGCGTTCATTGCGTAGTGGGCTTAGCTCTGAGGGAACTGCCGCAGGATGCCCTGTTACTGCGGCAGTCGGAAGTTTAAAGCCAGCTCAGGTTCCGTCTGTTGGTGGCACTCTCGAGCGATATGGCCATACCGTCGGCAGCTCCAGCAAAGAGGTCCCCTTGATCCCCGCACCCCGGATGGGTCTGGATTAATGGATCCTCGCCCCCGGAACACTCTCTCTGGAGGTGGGCAGGACGATGGGGTCAATCCCGGGACCCTGGATGAGTCCGCCTTCATCTGGGACACTTCCAGGCGGAGTTCTCTCATTTCTGCTCGTAGGGCCTGGACCACATCCTTCAAGGACTCGGAGTCTTCAAGACCTCCCCGGGCCCCTGTCACTTGGGTGCTACTCACTGCCTGCACACTCACAGCCGTGGGCTCTTCTTCTCTCTCTACAGCAGCCCGGTAAACGTTATAAAATGTCAGGTCAGCATCTGCCCGGGTCATCTCTTGCAGTTTATCCTGTAAAAATCTATTGGATAGTCCTAGAATAAATTGGTCTCGTAGTAGCCGGTCCACTTCCTTGAAAGCTCCCATGGCCCCTGAATCCCGTCGTTGCACTTCATTCAACACTTCCTGTAGGGCGTTAGAGTATTGTATTAACGTTTCACCCTCTCGCTGGGACCGGTTGAAGAAGCTGCTGCGCAACTGTGCTACCCTGGTTCGCCCTCCCTGTGCCCCCTCCAGCAGGGAGAATATTTTCTCCAAAGTGTCTCTTTCTGACTCGGGCCGTACCATCACGGTTCGTCTAGCGTCGCCTTCCAGGGCCCCCAATGCTATCTCTGCACGCAGCGCAGGTATCAAATTACTCAATTTAACTATACTTTGTACCCTTTCGGTCCAGTCCTGCAACCCCATATTTTTACCGTTAAACTTTGGCAAGTGCTGCATTAGTGCTCCAGCCGATAAGTACCCTACTTGGGCTGGCGTGACAGGTACTGGGGCTAGGAATTCTTGTTGCGCAGGGGCACCCTGGGCCGCTGGCGCTAGGGGAATGTTTCCCGCCACGTCTCCGTCCATGACGATCGCTGTATCCTGCCGAATACGCCAAGTGTAAGCCGCCGACCGGGGTGGGCTTTCCAAAATACAGCGAAGTCCTGAACAAAAGACGCGACTCAAAACCAATCCGTAGCAAGGAGATTTTACTTAATTTAGCAGAACCCTTAACCAACCCGAACTCCCCCAGAAAGTTACATACACTCAGCGGGGAAGCTGAGACTCTTGTGCCATGCAGCGCTGTGCTCTATAATGTGCGCCTTCAATATCCTCCAAGCTTTTGCCTAGCCGCAGGCCGTCTCTAACCAGCCGCTATTACCTTCTATCACCCTGGAAGTAGGAACAATCAGTGAGGATGCTAGGGAAGCACCGGCGGCACAGCACAAGAGCTTACAATCTTATCAACACACCCGTATTCCCCCTTACACAACACCACTCAACAGATATAACAATATATATAGCTCACAAGTCAAGGCAAAGTACAGTTGCGTAACGTGTGACTTGTAGATATCCTTAGACAGCTCTACGAGTATAGAGTTCTCTGTGTGTTAGGACTATGTCGGACAGCTCAGTCCCCAGCAGTGCGGCCGGCGGCCATCAGTATGCCTAACTAAACTAGCTATCTGCCGGCCTTGTTATTAGTCTCAGTCAGATTGGCGGTGCGTGCACGGTTACACCAGAGGCCTTAGTTCTCTGGCTGACCCGGGTCTGGTGGGTACCTTTAGACTTTGTCCGGAACGAAGGAATAGGATTTCATCCAAGAACCATATGAACTCACTGACGCCGCTACTTCTGAGCCCGGTCTGTAATGACCATCTTCTCCGTTAAGATGGTAGTCTGACAAACTCTGGAACAGTCTCTAATGCAGCTCCCCTCACGGTAGCTCCGGTCCTCGTTGGGGTCCTTTTTTCGGTGGATCGCAGTGTCTGTCTCGCTAGCTGCAGTCCTCACCAGCTCATCTCATCCCGCTCACACGCATCTAACCGCTTTTCTCTCCTGCTCTCTATGGTCATGATGCACTTCTTTTTTCTCTGTCCCAGTCCAGAGCACAGTGACCTCTTGTGGTCAAAAAACAAAATGACAGTTACAACAGAAACGGACATTCCCAGCAGGAGGACTGTTTCACCATCTTACATACGCACGCCACAGTGCAGTGTATTTGCACATGAATAAGCTTTGGGGAAGTCCACAATCAGGGTTTTGCATGTGCGTCTACGCGTATTACTGTGATTTCTGCATGCACAAGGCCAGTCCACACGCGCATGACACACTCTTTCTATGGAATTGAATGGCTATTAACTCCTTGAGTGGCACACCTGGAAAATTTCCGGGACGAGCTCCACTGTTCACTCCGACATAGCCCAGAAGATTTCTGGGCTACGTATCACTATGGGAGCTGCAGAGCACAATGCCTCAAGCTGTGACAGTGTGCTCTGCCTGCATAGTCCCACAGAGAACAAAGCAAGGGCTTTGAAAAACCAGCAGAAGATATTGCCGATATGCCGGCAATCTCCTGCTTTGTTTACAGGTTGCCATAGAGACCATCGGCTTGTCAGAAGCAAGCCGATGGTCTCTGTGGCAGGGAGAGCTTGGTGCTTGGCTGTCAGAGGACAGCTAGGTACCAGCTCTTACAGCAGAGATCAGAGAAAACCTCCGATCTCTGCTGTGTTAACCCTTTACATGCGGCAGTCTATGTGACTGCAGCATGTAAAGGGCTGTCACTGCAGCATGTAAAGGGCTGTCACCATCGGACCCCCGGAATGTGATCAGGAGTCCTGATGGGTCCCTGTGGAAGTCCCCTTAAGGGACAAAAATTTAAAAAAAAGTAAAAAAATTATAAAAAAAATTATAAAAACACTTGTCTCCCTTTACTTTGTAAAAAATCAAAAATACAATCACACATGTGGTATCAATGCGTCGTAATGACCCAGAGAAGGAAGTTAATACATTATTTAACCTCTTAATGACATGGCCCCTTTTTTTCTTTTTTCCCCATTTCTTTTTTTCCTCCCCCCTGTTTAAAAAATCACAACTTGTCCCGCAAAAAACAAGCCCTTATATGGCCATGTCAATGGAAAAATGAAAAAGTTATGGCTCTTGAGACGCAACTGCAAAATTAGTTGAAATTCAATGATTAGACCATTTTAAAAAACCTGCCCTGGTGGGCACGACAGGGTGGTAGAAAACCCGCCACTCAAGGGGTTAAAGCCTAACAAGGGCCAGCTGTCTTCTTTTACTGCATTTTGCGCAGTGTTTCATCCCTTTGCTTGCAAATTTATAGACATTTATGGTAGTCTGGCTGTCCAAAATGCAGAAAGATAGAACAGAAATTATTTTTTGAACGCGCCTATGAGCACGAACCCATTGAAATCAATGTTCTATTCTCTGTGTTTAGCGCATGCAGATTTTGCATGAAAAAAAAAGGGCACACAAACATGGCCATGTGACGTCGCCCTCAGAAACCTCTTTAAAAAATGTCTTGAGACTATATTCTCTAATATTGTATAAATTAATCCCTTGATAAAATGTCATTATTGGAATTGGTCTGAATGAAAATTCTGGATATAATCATTCTAGGGTAAAATAATTTATAATTCCCTACTGTCTTAAATACATGATAGTAGACTACAGGCTCAAAGTAAAATATTTCTGCTGGATTGGTTATGAGATTTACTTCAGATAATTTATTGGATTAATATTACGTTCTACATTATATAACTTATATACTCTTCATTAAATAAATGGATATACAAAATTCAAATCTACTGCTTGTATTTAACTGTTTTAGAACTAACAAACTACTACTGACCATACTGCAAATGCAGTTTCACTGAAAGTGCTCTGTATTGCCATCTAGTGACCATGCAAATCACTGCAACAATTCAATTGTACAGTACTAACACCATAGCATACTTTCTTCTATTTTCAATGCAATGAGGCTGCTGCATGTTTATGCTTATGAGTGTATGTTCACACATGGCAGAATTGTTGCAGATTTACTGCAGCAGTAACAATCCACAGGAAATTTGCACCAAAATCTGTGTCAAAATCCACAAATGAAGCAGTGAAATCTGCTGCGGGTATTAGTGCATATTTGCTGCCGATTTTTTCCATTGAGGAAAATCCTCAGCAAATTTGCGCACGTGAACATATCCTTAGGGGGGCTTCTCACGAGCGTATGAGCAAAATGTACGTGATAGTGCAACATTTTTGCACTACGAATGTCTGGCTATCGTGCGTAAATGAAAAAATCAGCGGACTAGTGCTCCAATCTAAGGGATTCCTTCCAGAAGGTGATTATGGAAAAATACATAAGTGTGTAGAGATGCAAAAGGAGGGACTTACCTGGTGTGGAGCACCTGTCCGACAGGCCTGCACACCATCAGTCTGGGGAGGCTTTGAAATATATCCAGAAGAGCAGAATCCATAGTCCTTAGGCAGAGCGTCTGGGGATAGCCCGCAGATGGAACGACCTTAGTCAGGATCACAGTAAACAAGGTAGAAAAAAATCCCGTACTCCTTCCCAATTCGGATAATGCAAGAAATATAGGTATATTTATGAAAATAACTTACTTCATAGAGGAGCCCTATGGACACACAAGACTTCTCTAAATCCAGGTACGTCCTTAGGCTGGGTTCACACAGGGCGGATTTGCAGCGGTTTTGCCGCAGCAGATCCGCCCGTGGCAAATCCACCTGCGGCCGCTAATCTCGGGATTAGCCAGCCATGTGGATGAGATTTCTCAGAAATCTCGTCCACACGGGATGGCTAATCCGCTGCGGTAAATCCGGTTGAAACCGCGGCTGCGATCGCCGCAGCCGCGGTTTCAAAAGATGCAGCATGTCTATTTACTTTTTTTTTTTTGTTTATTTTTGTCGCGGCCGTGCGCTCCTCTATGGGAGCGCCGGCCGCAATGGAAAAGCAAGCAGCCGGGCAGTTTCAAAGCCGCCGCAGCTTAAACCGTGGCAGTTCTCCCGGCGGAAATCTCGCGTTTTTTGCTGCGGCCAAACCGCGAGATTTCCGACGGGAATCCGCCCTGTGTGAACCCAGCCTTAATGAGCCAGAAAGGGTCCTGGGAGGTTTCAATTTCTTACGATTTATTGGTAAGCAAACAAGCATAAATAAACACAAGCAATGGTAAAGGAGGCCCATGGAGTGCAACGTGTTTCTGAGCTCATCTTGCTCCTTTTTCAAGCACAAAGCTGGTGGTTTAGGCTGCTTGTGATAAGACACAACATTTTTGCACTGCAAATGTCATGCTATCATGCATGTATCTGCTCGTTTTGCTTGATTTTTGCCGCTGATCGGGACCATTCACATGGGAGCAGGACACATCCACGCCTCAAGTTAAAAGGCTTTTCAGCCTAGTTTCCGGTGTGTTGCATGGGTTTCATACCCACTATTGACCCCCATGGACTCCTATGGAATCTTTATTACACTAAAATAGAGAACTCTGTGTTTTCTTTTTTCTTTTTCAAGCATTCAAAAGCGAAGATGAAAATGAACCCATTGAAAACACTGCGTTCTATTCTCTGTGCAATGCTTGCGCAGATTGTGTGCACGCTAATACTCGTGAAGATACACCTGTGTGAAACCGCCCTTAATCCAGAATAACTGTTTGAATAGTAGTTACAACTAAAGATGTCCTGTTTTATAGAAAAACACACAAGAGAAAATATGTGGCACCACACAAAAAAAAATTACACATCTACGTCCAGCTCTCCAAATTGCATTTTTATTCCTTAGGCCGAATGCACATGGCGGGTTGGATTCTGCACGCGGGAACCTGCAGCAAAATCAGACCCTGTGTTGGCCGGTGACCTCCCCCTGCATACCTGTCCGAACTGGTCTTCTGTGTGCTACGACTGTGTCGGGCCAATGCGCCGGCACACATGTGCAGTGCAGTGATTGCCGCACCATCGCACCGGCAATGACATGAATCCGCGGCGATTTTAAAATTGATATATCAGACAGCTTTCATTGACTGCAATGAAAGCCGTCCATGCAAGTCCCGCATGAAAATAGAGCATGCTGCGATTCTTCCTCCGCAAGAGGAAATGGCAAGTAATTTCTGCTCGTGTGTGTGGAAGAATCAGTTTACATTGGGGGGTTATGGATGGACATTGCTGCAGATTCCTTGGCAAAAACCCACCCGTGTGCATTGTGCTCTAGTGGGGCTTCACATGGACGTACAAGCGAGCGCGATATGCAGAGAATTGAACCTATTGATTTCAATTGGTTAGTTCTCATTTATTTTGTGTGCGTGCAAAAAAATAAAACACACTCTATTTTGTTTGCATTTGTGCATCAAAGGGCTTCATAGAAATGGGTGGGGGCTTGCAAATGTAAACGCAATACGCAATGAGATGCGCAAAATACAGCACAAAAAACGCAGGGAAAAGAAGATATCTGGACCTCATTAGGCTAAATCACAGTGGGGCTGTGTCCTGCGCTCCTGTGAACATGCCCTGAGTGCGTAAAATGTACAGTAAAATACGCAAACACACGCGCAAAAACACCTAGTTCATAACTCAAATACATTGCACTGAAGCATGCGCATTTGCACATATACTCGTCTGAAGGAGCCTTTAAGGTCAAAAATTCAAACAAAATATCATCAAAGTTGAACAGATGATTATCACAGCTTTTAACATAAATTCATAAATTCTCATTAGTATTAGGGCGCATTCACATGTGGCAGATTTATAACAGACATTTCTGTGACTGTAAATGCTTTCCATTCATCTGAAGGGGGTTGTTGCAGCATTAAGGACAAGGCTTTCTATAGGATCCATTAAGCTGAAAGGAACAGTCTCAGAAATTTCTCCCCCATGTGAATTCACCAATATAATGTCTGTCCTCTGTTACATACAAATGCTGTAGTTAGGGCTCAACAAGCATATGCACATGCACGCAAAAGAAAGAAATGAGAATGAGCCCATTGGAATTAGTTCTATTCTCAACGTATGGTGTGCTGGATTTTTCCATGAGCAAAAATGCATGCAAGTACGGTATTTTGAAGTAGCCCTTTGGAAAGTGTGTACAGCATAAGGTCCTAAACACACGACTGTGCTTGCGGAGCTTTTACTACATGCGAAAAAAGATAGGACTTGCCCTATCTTTCTTGCACATATGTTTTATATGTGGGACAAAAGATAGGTTCTGCCCTATCTTTCAGGTTTTTTTTCTCTCTCATGAAATAGTGCGGAGTTTGGACAGAAAAAAAAAAAGACTTTTCACTGGTTCATGCGCAAATACGTTCCAAGCATATTTACGCATGCGCCCATATGTTTAAGCCTTCAATAACATAAAGTGCAAAGGCATACAGATACAAATTCATCCAGAGCAACGTTAGCTCCTATTCATAAGCCGGGCACAAATAAATGCAAACAGTTTCAAATGAATGAATAGTGATTTTAAAGCACTGTCCGGCCCTGGACAAACAAAGTTGACTGCAACACTTCTCTCACTACCTGCTGTACATTGTGCATTAGTATGCATCATTACTAGAGATGAGCGAGCATACTCGATAAGGCAAACTACTCAAGCGAGTAGTGCCTTATTCGAGTACCTGCCCGCTCGTCTCTAAAGATTCGGGTGCCGGCAGGGGGCGGGGAGCGGCGGGGGAGAGCGGGAAGGAACGGAGGGGAGATCTCTCTCTCACTCTCTCCCCCCGCTCACCCCTGCTTACCGCCGCAACTCACCTGTCACCCGCGCCAGCAGCCGAATCTTTAGAGACAAGCGGGCAGGTACTCACATAAGGCACTACTCGCTCGAGTAGTTTGCCTTATCGAGTATGCTCGCTCATCTCTAATCATTACTCCTAAGACACTGCACAATGCTTTGATTGGCCAATACAGTCAACATGAGCAGCACTGGCCATTTAGATCGGCATGTAGTGTTTTAAACTACCAATACATACTAATGCACCATGTACAACAGGTAGTCAGAGAAGTGGTGCAGCCATCTTTTTATGTCCAGGGCCGGAGGGTCACTTTTGTAGTGAAATTCCATTTCAGGAATCCTATTTCAATGTTGCTCAATATTCAAAAAAATACATTGACCTATAAGATGTTAGTTTTCGGAATGCTCCATTCTCCAGATATTGCAGTTATTGATTCCGCTGTCCTCCGGTTGTTTACTGCTTATTGTCAAGAAAACAGATCACCTCTTCAATGAAAAGAAATAGCAGAGGAGGCCAGCGCTTCCGCACTTCTTTCATCTAAATCTGATAGCCAGGATTTTGGAAACACATACACACTAGTTTTCGACTCGAGCACGAGCTACCGTTGTACTTTGCTATTTCTTTCCATAGAAGAGGTGGTCTGCAGCAAACAACCAGAGGGCAGAGGAATCAATAGCTACAATATCTGGAGTACGGAGCATTTCGGGAATAAACATCTTATGGGTGAATGTATTTGTTTTGTGCTTTGAACACATTAAAATATGATTCCTGAGATGGGAATACGCCTTTACATCAAAAACATGAACTAAAAGGTAGAAAAAAGCCCAGCAACTGCAGCTATCTGTTCAAATAAAATGGTTTCATAAATATACAGCACATTTTGAAATTAAAATACCACACAAGGCTCCACATACAAAGATATGATCAAGGTTATAATAACACATATAACAAGTCCCACATAGCTATTTTCTCTCTAGTTTCACAGCATTTTAATGCATTCCAGCATGGGTGCTTGTTTTGAAATAGCGGCATAACTTATCCTATTTATCCTGCTTCTACATCTTCCACTATAACCTGAAAACTTGATCACAGTATCCCCCTATCTCAATCCACTTCATAGTTCTACATATATAGATTTTGGTTGGTGGCCGACTCATACAGCTGTACTTATACTACTCTATTTATTTAAAAGTTGGCTGGACAGAAGAAGCACTTCAATCTCTTGTGAAACCCCTATTTTCTCATAGAGCACAATCTCCTGCAAGCAGGACCCTCAGTCCTTTTGTTCAATTTGCTTAATACTGTATGCAATGTCTGATTTTAACTCTCATGGACTCTCTTATATGTAATGTGCTGCAGACTATGTAGCATTTTGTATTGTAACGTGTTTCTGTTTTTTCCCAGTGACGTTAAGGGTCCGCCTATGCAGGATGTTAATTCAGCTGAAAAAAACCCTGAAAAATCCATGGAATGTGGATTTGCTACGGATTTCACCCCATTCATTGAAAGTTGTGAAATCTCCAGTGAAAATCTCCAGCATGAATCAACATACTAAAAATTTTAGAATTCGCACAGTATGTCAAGTTCCACACAGATTCCATACAGATTTCTTCTGCAGAATGTTAAGATCTGTTAAAATATCATGCCCTTTTTTGTTACTGCTACGCATACAATTCCATGGCTTCAAATCCACTGTGTATTTGCTGCATGTACCTATGGGGTAAAAACAAAAACGAAAATGTGTATACTGTAGACAGGGGCATAAATATAGCATGTGCAGAGGGTGTGGCCGCACCTCAGCACCTGAGATTTGGGGGCCCATAAGGTCTTTCTTCCACATATGAAGAAACCAATACTGTAAGTAAAGCATTATTGTTAGGGACACTTTTACAGATTTTGCTTTGGGGTCCAACAGCTTTATGTAATACCGCATATTGTAGATCAGCCCTATTCTCATTTGCACAAGGAAAGACTTGAAGCAATGGGATGAAACTGAAAAGAAGGAGACACAGATTAGATATTAGACAGTGAGGGTGATCAATGAGTGGAACAGGTTACCACAGGAGGTGGTGAGTTCTCTGTCAATGGAAGTCTTCATACAGAGGCTGGACAGACATCTGTCTGGAATGATTTAGTGAATCTTGCATTGAACAGGGGGTTGGACCTGATAACCCTAGCGGTTCTTCCAACTCTACCATTCTATGATTGTAGATGGGACTAAGCGGGATTCACAAAATTAAATATAGGAATGGACTAAGAAAAGAGGAGATGTTGGATTCATTTCTGCTTCTAGTTAGAAATGAAGTTAAAAAGAGCTATGTGTGAGACTAGCCTTAGGAAGAAAATAATTCACAGACTTTTCAGGTTCGGTAAATCTAGACAATACACCAGTCCAACACAGTCATTGTGTAGTAAAAAAAAAACACATTTTACTTAAAAATAAAAGGTTATGCTACTTCTCATATTAACCGAATAAAACATGTTGTAGATCATTTCCTTGACCATTCGAATTGGAAACCATATTGCTATAAAATGCATTAGCTATACAGACTTTATATTTAGAAATAGAATTTATTAAAATCTAATTAATCTCATACACAAACCTACGAATGGGGATACTGTGTTCCGCTGATCTGCTGCATGCATTAATTGCACATCAGATGGTGCCACCCACTAGTGTGAAGACTCCAATTTATGTACAAATCAATTACCCATGCAAATTATCAAAGTCTCAATCATTTCATTACTATAAGGCACTTGGTGGAATGATAAGAAAACAGATTTAAAGGGCAACTGCGTTAACGCAGCAGTCCATGATAGACTCACCTCTCAGTGAGGCTACAGCTGCTCAGAATTTCATGGCAGAAGGATGCCAGCAATTAGTTTACAGCTGAAAAACAGTAATTTAGGTTTGGAAGCACGGATGTTATGAACAGCTAGGAGAATCTTTTTTTTGCAGGAGAAATTAGATTGTTACATGAGTGAGTAATGCACAGCTTTAAAAAATAAATGTTTTAACGATATCGAATTATACTGTATTAGAAGACATATTCATTTACAAAACTGCAGCAAATCATCCATCCATCCATCTCAGAATACTAAACTCAGGGACCACTGCTGAAGTGAGGATATTATATCTCAAAATGAGAATCATTTATGTGTGCTGAAATCTATGAAAAGAGTGCAAATAATGCTGTCTGTGGAGATCATTCCACTTACTATATCTAATATATGCAGATCAAACTGTATGAAAGCATGTCAAGTCTCCTGGGTTTCCCGTAAGTCATCCGGGTTACCCGGTCACCAGCTTTACTCACCCATGTCCTGGCCGCTGTAGCCATATGATATAATAAACTGATTCCTTACCTCCTCTCTATTATTCAATTACAACTTCTATAACGTGTCAGTCATACATATGTCTTCAATATTTTTTCCGATAAGATTGTGTATAGGATTCTCCCATGTTTTATTTTCAGCATTTTTGCTGCCTCTACAAAAAGTATTCGATGTCAGGATCAGTAGATGTGGATCTGCTGTGGCACCCAAGGGTCTTACTTTGTGCCAAATTTAGAGGTAACACCGGCGTAACCCCTGCCTTCACCCTTGCACCCCACCTATCAGGATCTTGGCTTTGCTGTGGGTTCCCCAGGCTGTTACAGTAGAAGAATTCTCAGGTGTGTGGCAGCTGACGCAACTAAGACGCATGTGTGGTACATGCGTAGTCAAAGGACTCAGGAATCGAAGCAGGTACTATATACTTCAACCAATCTTTACCCCAATCTCCTAGATCACTGACTCAATACAAACTATAGTTTCATATGTACCTTATTCCAGACAGTCTGTATTTCTGCCCGACTGTTGGGGTTTGTGTCAGAACATGCTGAGGGTGCAGTGATATATGGAGACTCCAATTGTATATTAGACCCAAGACTGGACAGGTCTATTAGTCCGCTGCTGACTGGGATGCCATCCCCTTCTTTTTACTTATCTTGTGCGTTTCACTCCTCTCTTGCTGGTAGTGGATTAGTAGATGCTCAAAGAGAGCTTTATCCTACTGCTAGGGACTATACTTTTTTCTTAGCAAGGTACCAGTTGTACACAAGGATTAATCACATTTTAGTCTATCCGATATTTCTACCTAAATTGCAATCTATCCCTATTCTTTCTGTCCAATGGTCAAACCACAACCCTGTTTTACTCACCTGCGCCTGTATTATTTTGCGTCCCTGTACGACGAACTAAACACTTAACTACCCACTACTGTCCTTCTCAGTTAGAACTGACCCAAAAAGTGCTTGACTTATGTTTAACTGAGAAAGCGGAGAAGGCTATCTGCTGGTCCCACCAACATCATTATACACAAAATAATAAGAGCAACTCTTGTCTAGTCTGCCATTTGAGGTGTCCTGTTATTTTGCCACTCGCTTGTTACACGTGACAATAATTAGGTTATCTCCAACCCTCAGACTCAAGCGCAGGAGTTTTGTAATCCCCTGTAGCAATTTTCTGCAGAGCAGGTCTCCCCTTACCTGGAGGCAATTCAAGAATTCCTCTCCACTATCTCTTTGACTGCTATACGGTGCACACTGGTAGTCTTATTGGGCTGGGAAATCTTGCAGGACGATCAAACACTGTTAAGCACCGAAAATAAATAAGGAATCGGACCCAGACCGCTTTACATCTCTATACTACAAAAAATACCTTTCTATTTTAAGTAACTTGCTTGTTAAGTTTTTCAATGGCTTGAAGTGGTATACAATAACACCAAGGCTTTTGTTCAATATAGTTGGTTCTCCTTTGACCCTTTTCCTATATTGTGGCACATGCGGCATGGCTGCCCTCTCTCTACCTTGCTCTTTATAGATGCTTTAACCTGTCAATTTCCATTCATCAGGATTCTAATATACAGAGATGCAGATAGCTTCAGTGACTCACAAGATGTGTATTTTCGCTGAAGATATTTTAATGACTCTGACATCGCTGCATACCTCTCTCCCTTGCTTTCTTCATATCCTGTCCTATTTTGGGTTGATCTCTTGCCTAGCAGTTACTTATGCTCAATCATATGCCCTGAATATCACTCTAACTGTAGCAGTAGTTACCTCTCTGAAAACAAGTTTTCCTTTTCAGTGGGCGATGGACCAGATAGAGTTTTTAGATATTCACCTCACCAATAATGTACAAACACTAGCTGCAATTAATTACCCTCCTATGTTATGATCTCTTTGCATCTTACCCTGCCCATCCAGGAGCTTTTTGGATAAATATCACATATCGTGGATGAGTCAAGTACATGCTTTGAAAATGGTATTTTTGCCCAAATTGTTGTATCTTTTTTGAGCACTACCAGTTCCTGTTCTCTGGCACTTCTTCAGGATCATCCAAAAATTGCTTACCAATTATTTCTGGAAGGGCAGTGTCCTCAGAGTTAGCAGCATTGTTGCTTGTAGGCAAAGGTTGCAGGGAGGATTGGGTGTTCTTAACACAGTTAAATATTATCAGCAGCCCAAACAGCTCAGCTTGCCCTTTACTATGCCACTGCAGAACTCGCTTTGTGGCTTTAACTGGAGGCACCAGAGTGCCAATCTATCTCACTGGATGGGCTTCTGTGGCTCCTACTATCCCAGAGGTTATTACTAATCCTGCTTTGCTACACTCCCTCTGAGTGTAGGACTTTGTTAAGCAGGCTTATGTCTACGTTTCTTTCTATTGCCCCTTTGTGTGGTTATGTACATTTTTGTCCTGGACTAGATTCATGTTTTTTCAGCATTGTTGGCAGCAGGACTCACTAAATTGTGCCATTATTTTATTAAAGCTTTCCCTCACCTTAAGGAAAAGTATTATCTGCCCATCCAGGAGCTTTTTCACTATTTAAAAACAAAGCACTTTCTCCTGACCCTTACTAAGCATAGCTCAGCTCCCTATTCACTCAGTCCATTTGAGCTGCATTGCCACTAAGACCTGCACTCTCCAGACTAACTTCTCATATATATTCCTACCTTATTCAAACACGTTCCTGTCGTAATGTGTCACATGTTCATAAATAAGAGGCAAACCTAGGTAAAGGGCTCACCAATGCTGAGTGATTTCAGAAAAGGACCTTATGCTCCTATGGGTTTTTGAACACCTGGATGCTAAAAATTAATGTCAAGTTCCTCATGAGGCGGTACCTCTGTCACCTATAGCTAAAGCGGTTTCGGGTTATTATTCGAATTGCTTTAGGGTATGTCCAGTGCCTGGGAATAGGTATCGTATCTGGTGGCTCTGTCCTAAGGTGTGCCAGCTTTGCACACATGGGCATTTTCTTATCCTTGCCCTTACAGGTTATAACTTATTTAAGGATCGGTGGGAATCTCTACTCTATAAAGAAATCCCTTCTATGTCTTATCATTCCCATGTTTTAATTAAATTTGATTTCTTAGTTGCAAAGGAAACTATAGCAGTCTTCTGGAGAAAACCCATGCTTGATTTCTCTGAAGTCAAACTACATATGGCTCGGTACATGACTAATGAAAACCTGACGGCTATACTGTCAGATGCAGTGGAGAAGCTTCACAATGGGTCACCATGGGTTGAATATACCAGTCATGCACAGACCTCTTAAGTAGCCCACATCTCTCACTCGCCCCTTGTGGAGTCACCCAATATTGTGCTGGCATGAACTTCATGGGCTAGTTCTCAGGCACTCTTCTTCTTTCTATGGTATCTGCCTCTTTTTCTTTCTTTCTTCCTTCCTTCTGCTCTCTTTCTGTAGTTTCCCCCTTTTCCCTTTACTGCAGTGGAGATCAGTCCGCAGTGCGATGAGGCAGTTATTTCTCTCCAGTCACTCAGATGATGCCCATTGCCTGCTGGTGTCTTGTGGATGGGCCCCTTGTTTTTATTTGACCCCCATTTTGTTGGGGATTTTTTTTTTGTTACCTTTTTTCCCTGGGTTCTTTGCAGCCTATAGAGTTGAGTACATTGTGAGGTACTGAGGGGCATGATAGTGGATGGTTGCTACATCGCCCCTAGGTTCTGTTATTATGCCTAGTGGGACTGGAGGAAGTTCATGTCCCGCTGCTTGAGACATGAAAATCCAGGAGGGCAATGTAATCTCCAGCAAGTAGTTGCTGGAGGTTTTCCTTTAAAAGTCTTTGGGCCTGGATTTTTGGAATGGATGTCAGGTTGGTAGTGGGGCCATCTATTCCACTTCCTTCACTTCAGGGTGTGTGCGAGGTCAATCAGCACAGGTGCTGAGGCTGAGCTAGCAGGAGGTGTGCATATAAATAGTATAAATAGCAGTGTGCACTGACACAGGGGGGAATAAGATGGCTGCTGGACCCTGGCAGCCTGTCATACCTGCTAGAGGTAAAAGCCCTGCTGTGTGGTGCACCTGCGGAGCGTGACCTGGTCAGGCAGGGACTGCCTATTGACCTATTGCTGGACTGTTATTTTCTTGCCTGAAGCTAAGGCTGAATTTGTGTTGATTGTTCTGGACTGAAATAAATGCAGGTCACGCCTGATCTTGGACTTTACCAACTTGTTTCCATCTTTGACTGCCGCCAACCCGCACTGTACCGAGCTGTCCTCCCACAACATTTAGACCATGATGGGAACCCCCCCTGCCTTAGTGACTAGCTCCACTCATATGGGGACAGTTCGCTTTGTAACACACCCCACATCTTTTTATTTGTTTAATGTATAGCTGTAAACTATTAATTTACAGCATTTTACCTGTACTTTATGTACTTGAAAAATGTTGTATACTTATAAAACTTTCAAAAACTTATGGCTGTGACTGATGGAATGTGAGGAAGGAAAATATCAAAACTGCTTGGTACTTAAACACTATGGACACCTTTGGAAGTGATTTTTTAAAACGTAAATGCATGTATTTTGGGCTGAAAATCATTTTTGCAATAGAGTTTAATTGAAGTTTTGCATTTCTTGACTTCTGCAGCTTCTATTTAACACAGTGTATAGCAAACTGCAAAAAGCCTTTCATTTGCAGATATGTTAGCTGATTTATGGTCCCAAAGTGATAAAAAGACTTCAGGAGATAGGAGGAACGTTAGCCAATAATATAATTACTCAGGAGAAATTTTGCTCAACTTCTCTATTTATTGTATAACCAGTAGAGATGAGTGAGTACCAAAATGCTCGGGTGCTCGTTACTCGGGACGAAATTATCGCGATGCTCGAGGGTTCATTTCGAATAACGAACCCCATTGAAGTCAATGGGCGACCCGAGCATTTTTGTATATCGCCGATGCTCACTAAGGTTTCCATTTGTGAAAATCTGGGCAATTCAAGAAAGTGATGGGAACGACACAGCAACGGATAGGGCAGGCGAGGGGCTACATGTTGGGCTGCATCTCAAGTTCCCAGGTCCCACTATTAAGCCACAATAGCGGCAAGAGTGGGCCCCCCCCCTCCCAACAATTTTTACTTCTAAAAAGCCCTCATTAGCAATGCATACCTTAGCTAAGCACCACACTACCTCCAACAAAGCACAATCACTGCCTGCATGACACTCCGCTGCCACTTCTCCTGGGTTACATGCTGCCCAGCCCCCCCCCCTGCATGACCCAGTGTCCACAGCGCACACCAAATTATCCCTGCGCAGCCTTCAGCTGCCCTCATGCCACGCCACACTCATGTCTATTTATAAGTGCGTCTGCCATGAGGAGGAACCGCAGGCACACACTGCAGAGGGTTGGCATGGCTAGGCAGCGACCCTCTTTAAAAGGGGCGGGGCGATAGCCCACAATGCTTTACAGAAGCAATGAGAAATATAATCCTGTGCCACCGCCATCAGGAGCTGCACACGTGGGCATAGCAATGGGGAACCTATGTGCCACACACTATTCATTCTGTCAAGGTGTCTGCATGCCCCAGTCAGACCGCGGTTTTTTATAAATAGTCACAGGCAGGTACAACTCCGCAATGGGAATTCCGTGTGCACCCACAGCATGGGTGGCCCCCTGGAACCCACCCGCTGTACATAAATGTATCCCATTGCAGTGCCCTGGACAGCAGAGCTAACGTCAGATTAAATGCAGGTAGGCTTCGGCCCACACTGCATGCCCCAACCTGACCGGGCTTTATAATTCATAGACACAGGCAGGTACAACTCCCTATTGTGAAGTCCCTGTGGACCGACAGCATGGGTGGGTGCCAGGAAGCCACCGGCGGCACATAAATATATCCCATAGCATTGCCCATCACAGCTGAGGTAATGTCATGTTTAATGCAGGTGGGCTTCGGCCCACACTGCATGCCCCAGTCAGACTGGGGTTCTTTAGAAGTGGACACATGTAGTTACAACTCCGTGTGGACCGACAGCATGGGTGGGTGCCAGGAAGCCACCGGCGGTACATAAATAAATCCCATTGCAGTGCCCATCACAGCTGATGTAATGTCATGTTTAATGCAGGTGGGCTTCGGCCCACACTGCATGCCCCAGTCAGACTGGGGTTCTTTAGAAGTGGACACATGTAGTTAAAACTCCGTGTGGACCGACAGCATGGGTGGCTCCCTGGAACCCACCGGCGGTACATAAATATATCCCATTGCAGTGCCCAGCACAGCTGATGTAACGTCAGCTGTAATGCAGGTGGGCAAAAAATTATTTGGATTACACTGTAGGCGAAGGCCCCAAAAAATTGGTGTACCAACAGTACTAATGTACCTCAGAAAAATTGCCCATGCCCAACCAAGAGGGCAGGTGAAACCCATTAATCACTTTGGTTAATGTGGCTTAATTGGTAACTAGGCCTGGAGGCAGCCCAGTTAAAATAAAAATTGGTTCAGGTGCAAGTTTCAACGCTTTAATGAGCATTGAAACGTATAAAAATTGTTTAGAAAAATTATATGACTGAGCCTTGTGGGCCTAAGAAAAATTGCCCGTTCGGCATGATTACGTGAGGTTTCAGGAGGAGGAGCAGGAGGAGGAATATTATACACAGATTGATGAAGCAAAAATGTCCCCGTTTTTGATGGTGATAGAGAACGATGCTTCCATCCGCGGGTGCAGCCTACGTATTGCTTAGGTATCTCTGCTGTCCGCTGGTGAAGAAGAGAAGTCTGGGGAAATCCAGGCTTTGTTCATCTTGATGAGTGTAAGCCTGTCGGCACTGTCGGTTGACAGGCGGGTACGCTTATCCGTGATGATTCCCCCAGCCCCACTAAACACCCTCTCTGACAAGACGCTAGCCGCAGGACAAGCAAGCACCTCCAGGGCATACAGCGCGAGTTCAGGCAACGTGTCCAGCTTCGACACCCAGTAGTTGTAGGGGGCAGAGGCGTCACCGAGGACGGTCGTGCGATCGGCTACGTATTCCCTCACCATCCTTTTACAGTGCTCCCGCCAACTCAGCCTTGACTGGGGAGCGGTGACACAGTCTTGCTGGGGAGCCATAAAGTTGGCAAAGGCCTTGGAGAATGTTCCCCTGCCTGCGCTGTACATGCTGCCTGATCTCTGCGCCTCCCCTGCTACCTGGCCCTCGGAACTGCGCCTTCTGCCACTAGCGCTGTCGGATGGGAAGTTTACCATCAGTTTGTCCACCAGCGCCCTGTGGTATAGCATCACTCTTGAACCCCTTTCCTCTTCAGTAATGAGAGTGGAAAGGTTCTCCTTATACCGTGGGTCGAGCAGTGTGTACACCCAGTAATCCGTAGTGGCCAGAATGCGTGTAACGCGAGGGTCACGAGAAAGGCATCCTAACATGAAGTCAGCCATGTGTGCCAGGGTACCTGACGCAACACATGGCTGTCCTCACTAGGAAGATCACTTTCAGGATCCTCCTCCTCCTCCGGCCATACACGCTGAAAAGATGACAGGCAAGCAGCATGGGTACCCTCAGCAGTGGACCAAGCTGTCTCTTCCCCCTCCTCCTCATGCTCCTCCCCCTCCTCCTCCTCAACGCGCTGAGATATAGACATGAGGGTGCTCTGACTATCCAGCGACATACTGTCTTCCCACGCCTCCGTTTCCGAGTGCAAAGCGTCTGCCTTTATGCTTTGCAGGGAACTTCTCAAGAGGCATAGCAGAGGAATGGTGACGCTAATGATTGCAGCATCCCCGCTCACCATCTGGGTAGACTCCTCAAAGTTTCCAAGGACCTGGCAGATGTCTGCCAACCAGGCCCACTCTTCTGTAAAGAATTGAGGAGGCTGACTCCCACTACGCCGCCCATGTTGGAGTTGGTATTCCAGTATAGCTCTACGCTGCTCATAGAGCCTGGCCAACATGTGGAGCGTAGAGTTCCACCGTGTGGGCACGTCGCACAGCAGTCGGTGCACTGGCAGATTAAACCGATGTTGCAGGGTCCGCAGGGTGGCAGCGTCCGTCTTGGAGTTGCGGAAATGTGTGCTGACCCGGCGCAACTTTCCGAGCAGGTATGACAAGTGTGGGTAGCTTTTCAGAAAGCGCTGAACCACCAAATTAAAGACATGGGCCAGGCATGGCACGTGCGTGAGGCTGCCGAGCCGCAGAGCCGCCACCAGGTTACAGCCGTTGTCACACACGACCATGCCCGGTTGGAGGCTCAGCGACGCAAGCCAGCGGTCGGTCTGCTCTGTCAGACCCTGCAGCAGTTCGTGGGCCGTGTGCCTCTTCTCTCCTAAGCTGAGTAGTTTCAGCACGGCCTGCTGACGCTTGCCCCCCGCTGTGCTGCCACGCCGCGCGACACTGACTGCTGGCGACGTGCTGCTGCTGCTGACACATCTTGATTGCGAGACAGAGGTTACGTTGGAGGAGGAGGGTGGTTTAGTGGAGGAAGCATAAACCGCCGCAGATACCAGCACCGAGCTGGGGCCCGCAATTCTGGGGGTGGGTAGGACGTGAGCGGTCCCAGGCTCTGACTCTGTCCCAGCCTCCACTAAATTCACCCAATGTGCCGTCAGGGAGATATAGTGGCCCTGCCCGCCTGTGCTTGTCCACGTGTCCGTTGTTAAGTGGACCTTGGCAGTAACCGCGTTGGTGAGGGCGCGTACAATGTTGCGGGAGACGTGGTCGTGCAGGGCTGGGACGGCACATCGGGAAAAGTAGTGGCAAGTGGGAACTGAGTAGCACGGGGCTGCCGCCGCCATCATGCTTTTGAAAGCCTCCGTTTCCACAAGCCTATACGGCAGCATCTCCAGGCTGATCAATTTGGCAATGTGCACGTTTAACGCTTGAGCGTGCGGGTGCGTGGCGGTGTACTTGCGCTTGCGCTCAAACAGTGGCACTAGCGACGTCTGGACGCTGCGCTGAGAGACATTGCTGGATGGGGCCGAGGACAGCGGAGGTGAGGGTGTGGGTGCAGGCCAGGAGACGGTAGTGCCTGTGTCCTCAGAGGGGGGTTGGATCTCAGTGGCAGGTTGCGGCACAGGGGAGAGGCAGTGGTGCAAACCGGAGGCGGTGAACGGCCTTCGTCCCACCTTGTGGGGTGCTTGGCCATCATATGCCTGCGCATGCTGGTGGTGGTGGCTCCCCAGCTGATCTTGGCGCGACAAAGGTTGCACACCACTGTTCGTCGGTCGTCAGGCGTCTCTGTGAAAAACTGCCACACCTTTGAGCACCTCGGCCTCTGCAGGGTGGCATGGCGCAAGGGGGCGCTTTGTGAAACAGTTGGTGGATTATTCGGTCTGGCCCTGCCTCTACCCCTGGCCACCGCACTGGCTCGGCCTGTGCCCACACCCTGACTTGGGCCTCCGCGTCCTCGCCCACGTCCACGTCCTCTAGGCCTACCCCTACCCCTCAGCATGCTGTATTACCAGTAGTGCAGAAACAGAACGCTGTAATTAAATGTGCCACTTATTGGCCTGTGGTTGGAGGCTGACTTCGCTTACGGAACGCACAGCAGAGCCAGGAAATTATTTTGTGCAAGCCTGCTGTAACACTTAGCTGGCTACGTATGAATTAGGAGGACAACTACCCCCAGCACAGACCCAGTACACTGAGGACAGTCACAGGCAGCCCAAATAGATTTTTTTTCCCCAAATGTTTTTGGAAAGGCCCACTGCCTATATTCAATAAATATGTCTTCTGTCCCTGCCTCACCACCACTACTGGCCCTGGACTATGTATAATTACTGCAGGGCGCAATGCTCTGCACGGCCGATATACAAAAAAAAATATGTGCAACACTGCAAAAAGCAGCCTCCACACTACTGCACACGGTTAGATGTGGCCCTAAGAAGGACCGTTGGGGTTCTTGAAGCCAAAAATACTCCTAATGCACTCCCTATAGCAGCTCCGGCACCAGCAGCACTGTCCCTGATCTCTGTCAGAATGCATCTGTGGCGAGCCGCGGGAGGTGCCGATTTATATACTCGGGTGACACCTGATCTCGCCAGCCACTCACTGCAGGGGGGTGGTATAGGGCTTGAACGTTGCAGGGGGAAGTTCTAATGCCTTCCCTGTCTTTCTATTGGCCAGAAAAGCGCGCTAACGTCTCAGAGATGAAAGTGAAAGTAACTCGAACATTGCGTTGTGCTCGTTTCGAATAACGAGCATCTCGAACACGCTAATACTCGAACGAGTATCAAGCTCGGACGAGTACGTTCGCTCATCTCTAATAACCAGCATAAACATGTGTTTTGAGGCTATCAAGTTTCTTCCTCAGTATGCAGGGAATGATTCCCCCATCCAGCCCAGGACACACATTGTGGCCTCGGTCACACGGGCGTTTTTTCCCGCGATTTGCGGATCGCATGACGCATGCGCATCCGCAAATCGCGTGACCGGGGCCGAAAAATCGCCCGAAAAATCTGCTCCTAGCCGCGTTTCATTAGAAACGGGCTGGAGCAGTGCAGCGCTGTCCAGCGCATTGAATTCAATGGAGCCGGCAATACAGCCGGCTCCATTGAAAGCAATGGGCTGCGGGCGATCTCAGGATGAATTTTCGGGAAGGGCTTAAAAATATAAGCCCTTCCCTGAAAATCATCCAAAACTGTGTAAAAATAAAAAAATTATATATACTCACCTTGTCCCGGCAGACGGAGTTCAGCCACGGCCGACCGGCAGTTCTCCTGAACTGCTGTGAGTAGTATTCAGCAGCCGGGGATTTAAAATCCCCGCCTGCTGAATGAGCTGCCTCTGATTGGTCACAGCCTCACCAATCAGAGGCAGCTCTCACTTACCCATTCATGAATTCATGAATAGGTGAGTGAGTGCTGCCTCTGATTGGCTGAGCGCAGGGACCAATCAGGGGCAGCTCTCAGCTATTGAATGAGAGCTGCCCCTGATTGGTCCCTGCACTCAGCCAATCAGAGGCAGCACTCACTCACCCATTCATGAATTCATGAATGGGTGAGTGAGAGCTGCCTCTGATTGGTTAGGGCTGTGACCAATCAGAGGCAGCTCATTCAGCAGGCAGGGATTTTAAATCCCCGGCTGCTGAATACTACTCATAGTAGTTCAGGAGAACTGCCGGCCGGCCGCGGCTGAACTCCGTCTGCCGGGACAAGGTGAGTATATATATTTTTTTAACTTTTTACACATTTCTGGATGAATTTCAGGGAAGGGCTTATATTTTTAAGCCCTTCCCGAAAATTCATCGTTCGATCGCCGGCAGCCCATTGCTTCCAATGGAGCCGGCTGTATTGCCGGCTCCATTGAATTCAATGGGCAAGCATCATTCTTCTCTGCCACAGCTGATTTGTCTAGTATATGTTCTCAATGGGGTCGGCGCTGCTGCCACCGGCCCCATTGAGCGCATATAGAGAAGAGAACAGGAATCACAGATAGGTGCGATCTGCGATTTCTGCTCTATAATTTATCGGACGAGCGCATAAAAAGCACTCATGTGTCCGACACCATTGCAAAGCAATGCTTTTATAAAATCGCACATCGCACGCGCATGCGCAGATCGCACGGAAAATCGCCCATGTGACCGAGGCCTGTGAGTGTAATTATGCCCAGTGCCCTCCTGTAGGTGCCCACACTGCCCTCTGCTATTTCAGGATTCTCCAAACAGCCCCCAGGGAAGAGAGTCAAGGCCCTAGAATCATAGAATGGTAGAGTTCTGGAAGGGACCTCCAGGATCATTTGGTCCAAATCCCTGCTCAATGCAGGATCACTAAATCATCTATTTTTCCAGCCTTTGTTTGAACACCCTGATCATCCAGGATGACAGCAATGTGTATAACGCTGATGAAGGGAATGCATTCTCCTTCAAGAAGTTTGTAAAAAACAAAACCAGCGCAGTGCCCATGGGAAGGAACTT
The DNA here is from genome assembly GCF_035609145.1 of Eleutherodactylus coqui. NCBI lineage: Eukaryota > Metazoa > Chordata > Amphibia > Anura > Eleutherodactylidae > Eleutherodactylus > Eleutherodactylus coqui. The sequence goes on along the minus strand of NC_089840.1, from coordinate 123,157,626 downwards.
TTTCGTTTTCTGGTTGTTCCACTTCTCCCATTTTTTCTACTATTGCCTGATCTGAATCATGACCAGATCATAAGTTTTTTTTTTCGTTTTGGAGTTAAAATATTCTGAGTATGGCACAGTATAAATGCTTATAGGTTTTGGCAAATTTAAAAAAGTATCCCTCTTAAAAATGTAACAAAACTTAGCTGTAGTGATGGAGGCATCAATTTGCGAATAAATGAATTGTGTAGTTAATGTACGGATTTTTTTGTTTCCTAATATCTAAGATAATACTTATAAGGTTAAATGTGTGTCACTCTGTTATTTTCATACTAATGTATTGAACTCAGTTCACAATTTCTTAGAATAAATCTACAGTATATGCTGCCAGTCATTCTTTTCCGTTTTACTACAGTATGGGGATTCATTTCCATAGGAAAAGAACTAATTACAATATTGCTAATTACACATTGTATTAGAATATAAAGATATTTCTTTTTGTGGATTTGATTAAGCCTAATGTTTCCATAAAGAGAAAAATGAATAATGTTTCAGATCTAGTTATTAAAAAAATTAAATATTGACAGAGCCCATTTGCACAGAGCAATATAGATTTTAACAGCCCCAGGTCAATGAGTTGAAAATTCATGCCATTATTCTGCTTAATAATTTCATTAAAAATTGCATAATCTCATAAGGTCAACCCCTTTAGAACATTTAATCATTAACTCTCACAGCACACAGAATACTGATGTACCATAGCACTGTCTAGTAGAGATATCTAAATGGTGTGTTTGCTTGCGTTTTTGCCATGGTTGAAAATATATACAATATGGTCACAACAAGTTAAATAATATATGAGTTTCTACAGGACAGTCCTTTATTATTTAATATATATCTTAGCCTGATGTGGTGCGGTTCATTATTAAAACAACTCTGCCTTAATGTGTATGTTTTATATACCAATATGTTCTATGCTTCATACTCACTCATCATTCCCTTAGCATCTACAACAAACTTCATGTCTCACATCATCTGCATCCACATAAGGCCTCGTTCACACAAGCGTGGTTTTAAGGCAATCTAGGTGCGTGAAAATTCGTGCCTATACTGCGCTAAAAATTGAGTAAACGTGCAGCTGCTCTAGGAGGAAAGAGAGAGGAATCCCCACAGGGCTTTGGCATTTCCACATAGCAGGGAGAGAGAGAGAGAGCAGGGCTTGGAGAATTAACCCATAGCCCCTTTCTGTTTCTCCCTACTATGGGTTAATCCACCATAGTTCAGTTCTCTCTCCCTGCTATGGGGGATTAACCTATAGCCCGCTCTGTCTCTCCCTGCTATGGGTTAATCCCCCATAGCCCCTCTCTCCCTGCTATGGGGAATTAACCCATAGCCCCACTCACTCTCCCCCTGCTCTGGGAATCCCCGAGGGATATCCCCATAGCGCAGAGATAATGGGCAGGGCTAGATTGAGGGGACGGGGCTATAGGGCTTCTTACAGGGTTTCACCATAGCAAAGAGACAGGGCATGTCTAGAGGGGCAAGGGCTAAAGGGCGGATCCCTCTAACCTGCCCTCTCCCCCCATGCTCTCGGGGAAGCCCTGTAACCCTGCTCCCCTCGGGGAGAGAGTCCCCTACTGCCCCGCACTGCTGGGGAATAGCCTAGCAGCAGGGCTGGAGGAATTCCCAGCTGCTTACAGCCAGACATTTAAAACTTGCTGCCCATAAGCACATTTTAAATGCCCAGCTGTACATTCCTGTTAGTCCCCACAGGGGTTAAGGGAACCCTCAGGCAGATGAACAGAACCCTCAGGGCTTTCCCTCATTCCCACAGGGACTAACAGGAGCTTACAGCGGGGCATTAAAAATGTGTTTCTGGGCAGCATATTTTAAATGTTTTGCTATAAGCAGCTGGGAATTCCTTCTGTTGGAAGAGATCCTCCTAATGAGATTTGTAATCTCATTTACCTGCGCAGGAGTTTCTATAGACTCCTGCTTCCATAGGAGTCTATGGAAACTCCTGCCCATTGCGCACCAAAAATGGCTCAGGTCCTATCTTTTTTTGCACCATGGACCTTAGATGCGAGCTTTGCAGTCACATGTTCTATTTTTGATTGGTGCAAGTACTTAGCGCATCTAAAATTCCTTCATGTGAATGTCTTTTTTAGGAAACCATTGGTTCTTAGAGAAGCGCTCTTTTCACACACCTTTAATGCACGAAAACAGCGCTCATGTGAGCGAGGCCTGAGTGACACGAAGATACCTTTCTCAATAAAACACACAAGCCTACATCATAATATATATATATATATATATATATATATATATATATATATATACACTTATATACTAGCTGATATACCCGTCTTCGCCCGAGTTAATTTGGAACTGGTGTTTATCTGGTATTCACACGGAAAATCTTCTGAAGTCGTGGTTACTTTAGAAATACCGGAAAAACATATGTTCACCATTTTGCATAGTTCTCTTCTCTGCGTTACCCAGGAAACACCACGGGGAGGTAACCATGCGACGTTTCCTTTATGTAAAATGACATCAGGAAGTGAGAGAATTAGATTCCATAAGAAAAATTTGGACACTAATTCTTTTGCACTTAGAATTGAATAATCGAGTTAGGACCCATTAACTTTTCCTATTTATGACATAATCAATGCTGTTGCCAAATTTCACGTTTCTATGACACCGGAAAGTGAGAAAATTACATTCCGTACGTAAAATTTGGACGATAATTCTTTTGCACATAGAATTAAATAATCGAGTTGGGACCCATTAGCTTTTCCTATTTATGACATAATCAATGCTCGTGCCAAATTTCACGTTTCTATGACACTGGAAAGTGAGAAAATTACATTCCGTACGTAAAATTTGGACGCTAATTCTTTTGCACATAGAATTAAATAATCGAGTTGGGACCCATTAGCTTTTCCTATTTATGACATAATCAATGCTCGTGCCAAATTTCACGTTTCTATGACACTGGAAAGTGAGAAAATTACATTCCGTACATAAAATTTGGACGCTAATTCTTTTGCGCATAGAATTAAATAATCGAGTTGAGACCCATTAGCTTTTCCTATTTATGACATAATCAATGCTCGTGCCAAATTTCACGTTTCTATGAAACCGGAAAGTGAGAAAATTACATTCCGTACGTAAAATTTGGACGCTAATTCTTTTGCGCATAAAATTGAATAATCGAGTTGGGACCCATTAGTTTTTCCTATTTATGACATAATCAATGCTCGTGCCAAATTTCACAATTCTATGACACCGGTAAGTGAGAAAATTACATTCCGTACTAGAGATGAGCGAGCGTACTCGGAAAAGCACTACTCGCTCAAGTAATTTGCTTTATCCGAGTATCGCTGTGCTCGTCCCTGAAGATTCGGGTGCCGGCATGGAGATCTTTCTCTCCCTCTCTCCCGCCCGCTCTCCCCTGCTCCCCGCAGCGACTCACCTGTCAGCCGCAGCGGCACCCGAATCTTCAGGGACGAGCACAGCGATACTCGGATAAAGCAAATTACTCGAGCGAGTAGTGCTTTTCCGAGTACGCTTGCTCATCTCTATTCCGTACGTAAAATTTGGACGCTAATTCTTTTGCACATAGAATTGAATAATCGAATTGGGACCCATTAGCTTTTCCTCACAGATTACAGATGATTGCTGGGGGTCAAAGGAACCTTCTATCAAGTAAGGATTGTCTAAAGAACTTCACAGAGGGGGCAGTTAAAGTCAACTAGGAAAACTAAAGCCCAATTCACAGACGTGACTTACTCTAAAAACATAAATTTTATTAGGTATATCTAAAAAAACATATACAGGGCACTACACAAACGACACACATATACCAGGTACCTCAACCCACTCGTTAATAATAAGTGGTAAAAACCAGTGGGAGCCTGGAAATTTTTGATACTCGATAGATATATAGGATGATTCTTTTAATAACAAAAGAACACTCCACCCGTAATAAACAACGGTAAATTCAGTGTGACAACTTTTGTTTTGAATTGTGTTGTATAAGAGCAAGACAGGATTGCTGTAAATGCTGAACTTTATTTAGACACTGCCCTGGCCGTGTTTGAGTGATCTCCTCATGGTGTCTTTAAAAAAGACCTGGAGTTTTATAGTACTCGGTTGAGGAGCACTTCTTGGCACGCACTATCCCCTAATAATGACTTCTGAGGGGAATTATCCCATAGGGAAAAAGAATATACCGAGGAACCCCAACAGAAGGTGATTGTGTTTGTCAGTTAGTAGGGTTCATTGAGGAAATACTACACTGGTCAAGATAGTTTGAACTAAAGAAATCTCGTTGGACCGGGATTGTGTTCTTTTTCTAGGTGTAATAATATTTCACCGGGAAACAAAGAGTACTTAGAATTGAACCTTCTCCCCTGTAAGCTGGAGAAATGGTATCCAGCTATAGGACAATAGTGTACTTCACGTGTAAGTTGGCATTTGAACCATGGTACACCATTAGTAATCGCTTATAATAATCAGTACTTTGACTCTACACGTTTCACCACTATAAGTTTAGTGGATCATCAGGAGATATAGTACTAAAAAAGTTTTTAAAATTTTGGAGGTAGAAAAAATCATATAGCATCCCAGAAGAGAACAGTAGTCTGAGTAGAGGAAGAGCTCTATCTAAGGTTTATGAAGATACAGTAAAGCTTCTCTACTGGTTGATATTGTAACCGAGATGTCCCAGTTATGCTATGTTATGATAACCGAGGTGTCCCAGTTATGCTAGGGTTCTATACTCTCAGATAGAACGTAAGGGTAGCTCTTTCGGTTGGGAGCCTGCAAGGGATGGAGTTCTATAGTCTTGAGTAGTTTGCGTATTAATGCTTAATTGGAGATAGGTGTATCATGGAGATGACATAGATGTGTGTCTTAATCTCCCAATATGCACCTTAGTACAAAGCAAGAGATTGGAGCAAACCAAACTAAACCATAGGGATAATGGGGAGAAAAAAGTTTAGACCCATAATTCTGTTGTTGAAATGGAATGATAGCCTTATGCACCCAAAGATTACTCCATTCGATTAGAGATCGATAAGGATTCTAGAGTAGTTTGCGTACTAGAACTAAAGTATAGGTCATTAATTCAGAGAGAAGACATACGTATGTGTCTAAATCTCCCGACCTAATTAAATGCACATAGACGCGGTGCATGGATTTAAAGCAGACTGAGCTAAAGGACTAAATTCCAACCCATACTCCTAATTCCCACCAGCAATTTGTAGCGAGCACCCCCAAGAAGGACCCTAGGTATAGAGTTCAAAAATAGAGCATAGCAAAGAGCATGACCTGTCGCCTTGATGGTAGGCTAGTACGCAAACTACTCTAGACTCCTTATCGATCTCTAATCGAATGCGGTAATCTTTGGGTGCATAAGGCTATCATTCCATTTCAACAACAGAATTATGGGTCTAAACTTTTTTCTCCCCATTATCCCTATGGTTTAGTTTGGTTTGCTCCAATCTCTTGCTTTGTACTAAGGTGCATATTGGGAGATTAAGACACACATCTATGTCATCTCCATGATACACCTATCTCCAATTAAGCATTAGTGCGCAAACTACTCAAGACTATAGAACTCCATCCCTTGCAGGCTCCCAACCGAAAGAGCTACCCTTACGTTCTATCTGAGAGTATAGAACCCTAGCATAACTGGGACACCTCGGTTATCATAACATAGCATAACTGGGACATCTCAGTTACAATATCAACCAGTAGAGAAGCTTTACTGTATCTTCATAAACCTTAGATAGAGCTCTTCCTCTACTCAGACTACTGTTCTCTTCTGGGATACTCTATGATTTTTTCTACCTCCAAAATTTTAAAAACTTTTTTAGTACTATATCTCCTGATGATCCACTAAACTTATAGTGGTGAAACGCGTAGAGTCAAAGTACTGATTATTATAAGCGATTACTAATGGAGTACTATGGTTCAAATGCCAACTTACACGTGAAGTACACTATTGTCCTATAGCTGGATACTATTTCTTCAGCTTACAGGGGAGAAGGTACAATTCTAAGTACTCTTTGTTTCCCGGTGAAATATTATTACACCTAGAAAAAGAACACAATCCCGGTCCAACGAGACGTCTTTAGTTCAAACTATCTTGACCAGTGTAGTATTTCCTCAATGAACCCTACTAACTGACAAACACAATCACCTTCTGTTGGGGTTCCTCGGTATATTCTTTTTCCCTATGGCATAATTCCCCTCAGAAGTCATTATTAGGGGATAGTGCGTGCCAAGAAGTGCTCCTCAACCGAGTACTATAAAACTCCAGGCCTTTTTTAAAGACACCATGAGGAGATCACTCAAACACGGCCAGGGCAGTGTCTAAATAAAGTCCAGTATTTACAGCAATCCTGTCTTGCTCTTATACAACACAATTCAAAACAAAAGTTGTCACACTGAATCTACCGTTGTTTGTGGAGTGTTCTTTTGTTATTAAAAGAATCTATATATATAAAGCTGAAAGCCCTCACTGACTCACTGACTCACTGACTGACTGACTGACTGACTGACTGACTGACTGACTCGCCAAAAGTTCTCCAACTTCTCGATGTCGTAGAAACATGAAATTTGGCGCGAGCATAGATTATCTCCAAAATAGGAAAAGAAATTGGGTCCCAACTCGATTATTCAATTCTAGCGCAAAAGAATTGGCGTCGAAATTTAACGTACATAATCTAAATCACTCACTTCCCAATGTCATAGTCGTGGTTACTTTAGAGATACTGAGGAAAAACATATGTTCACCATTTTGCATAGTTCTCTGCGTTACCCAGGAAACACCACGTGGAGGTAACCATGCGACGTTTCCTTCATATAAAATGACATCAGGAAGTGAGAGAATTAGATTACGTATAGAGATGAGCGAACGTACTCATCTGAGCTTGATATTCGTGCGAATATTAGGGTGTTCGGGATGCTCGTTACTCGTAACGAGTACCACGCGGTGTTCCGGTTACTTTCAGTTTCCTCTCTGAGACGTTAGCGTGCTTTTCTGGCCAATTGAAAGACAGGGAAGGCATTACAACTTCCCCCTGTGACGTTCAAGCCCTATACCACCCCCCTGCTGTGAGTGGCTGGAAAGATCAGATGTCACCCGAGTATAAAAATCGGCCCCTCCCGCGGCTCGCCACACATGCCTTGTGACTTAGCTGAGGGAAAGTACTATCGTGCTGGAGCTGCTGTAGGGAGAGCGTTAGGAGTTAGTGTAGGCTTCAAGAACCCCAACGGCCCTTCTTAGGGCCACATCTACTAGTGTGCAGTACTGTGTTAGCACAGTATTTTTTTTTTTTTTTTTCCAAAATTGGATCTGCAGAGCATTGCGCCCTGCAATAGGGACAGAAGTGGGGGTTAGGCAGGGAGAGTGTTAGGAGTTAGTGTAGGCTTCAAGAACCCCAACGGTCCTTTCTAGGGCCACATCTATCCGTGTGCAGTACTGTCCAGGCTGCTGTTAGCAGTGTTGCATATTTTTTTTTTTTTCCTCAAAACCGGCTGTGCAGAGCATTGCACCCGGCATTAATACTACAGGGATAGAATTGTGTAGGCAGGGCCAGAAGACATACATTATTCATTGAATACACGCAGTGTGGGTGTTCCTTGTAAAAAGCAGGGAAAAAATTCTATTTGGCCTGCCTCTGACAGTACTCAGGGCTCTGTGTACGTGTGTGCTGTGCCTTGAACGTTCAGAAAAAATCAGACGCAGTCAGCTACGTTTTACCGCAGGCGTGCGGCAATTTTTTTCCTGCATGGGAAATCCCTGATCTGCTGTAGGTAGCGAATTACTTTGCATCACTGCAGTTCTGGGACAAATTGGCAGGGCCACAACACAGTTATTAAACTTAGTATTCATTGAATACACGCAGTGTGGGTGTTCCTTGTAAAAAGCAGGGAAAAAATTCTATTTGGCCTGCCTCTGACAGTACTCAGGGCTCTGTGTACGTGTGTGCTGTGCGCTGAACGTTCAGAAAAAATCAGACGCAGTCAGCTACGTTTTACCGCAGGCGTGCGGCAATTTTTTTCCTGCATGGGAAATCCCTGATCTGCTGTAGGTAGCGAATTACTTTGCATCACTGCAGTCCTGGGACAAATTGGCAGGGCCACAACACAGTTATTAAACTTAGTATTCATTGAATACACGCCGTGTGGGTGTTCCCTGTAAAAAGCAGGGAAAAAATTCTATTTGGCCTGCCTCTGACAGTACTTAGGGCTCTGTGTACGTGTGTGCTGTGCGCTGAACGTTCAGAAAAAATCAGACGCAGTCAGCTACGTTTTACCGCAGGCGTGCGGCAATTTTTTTCCTGCATGGGAAATCCCTGATCTGCTGTAGGTAGCGAATTACTTTGCATCACTGCAGTTCTGGGACAAATTGGCAGGGCCACAACACAGTTATTAAACTTAGTATTCATTGAATACACGCAGTGTGGGTGTTCCTTGTAAAAAGCAGGGAAAAAATTCTATTTGGCCTGCCTCTGACAGTACTCAGGGCTCTGTGTACGTGTGTGCTGTGCGCTGAATGTTCAGAAAAAATCAGACGCAGTCAGCTACGTTTTACCGCAGGCGTGCGGCAATTTTTTTCCTGCATGGGAAATCCCTGATCTGCTGTAGGTAGCGAATTACTTTGCATCACTGCAGTTCTGGGACAAATTGGCAGGGCCACAACACAGTTATTAAACTTAGTATTCATTGAATAAACGCAGTGTGGGTGTTCCTTGTAAAAAGTAGGGAAAAAATTCTATTTGGCCTGCCTCTGACAGTACTCAGGGCTCTGTGTATGTGTGTGCTGTGCGCTGAACGTTCAGAAAAAATCAGACGCAACCAGCTACGGTTGAGTGCAGCCTTGCGCCAATTTCTTTCCTGCCTGGGAAATACCTGCTCTGCCACAGTTAGTAACTCTGCAACAGTAAAGTTCTGTGACAGTTTTGCAGGGCCGCAACACAGTTATTAAAATTATTATTCAGTGAATAGACGCAGTGGGCCTATCCTTTTAAACAAAAGGGAAAAAAGTATATTTGCCCTGCCTCTGACAGCCGTCAGGGCTCTGGGTACGTGTGTGCTGCGTGGAGAACGTAAAAAAATCAGACGCAACCAGCTACGGTTGAGTGCAGCCTTGCGCCAATTTCTTTCCTGCCTGGGAAATACCTGCTCTGCCACAGTTAGTAACTCTGCAACAGTAAAGTTCTGTGACAGTTTTGCAGGGCCGCAACACAGTTATTAAAATTATTATTCAGTGAATAGACGCAGTGGGCCTATCCTTTTAAACAAAAGGGAAAAAAGTATATTTGCCCTGCCTCTGACAGCCGTCAGGGCTCTGGGTACGTGTGTGCTGCGTGGAGAACGTAAAAAAATCAGACGCAACCAGCTACGGTTGAGTGCAGCCTTGCGCCAATTTCTTTCCTGCCTGGGAAATACCTGCTCTGCCACAGTTAGTAACTCTGCAACAGTAAAGTTCTGTGACAGTTTTGCAGGGCCGCAACACAGTTATTAAAATTATTATTCAGTGAATAGACGCAGTAGGCCTATCCTTTTAAACAAAAGGGAAAAAAGTATATTTGCCCTGCCTCTGACAGCCGTCAGGGCTCTGGATACGTGTGTGCTGCGTGGAGAACGTAAAAAAATCAGACGCAACCAGCTACGGTTGAGTGCAGCCTTGCGCCAATTTCTTTCCTGCCTGGGAAATACCTGCTCTGCCACGGTTAGTAACTCTGCAACAGTAAAGTTCTGTGACACTTTTGCAGGGCCGCAACACAGTTATTAAAATTATTATTCAGTGAATAGACGCAGTGGGCCTATCCTTTTAAACAAAAGGGAAAAAAGTATATTTGCCCTGCCTCTGACAGCCGTCAGGGCTCTGGGTACGTGTGTGCTGCGTGGAGAACGTAAAAAAATCAGACGCAACCAGCTACGGTTGAGTGCAGCCTTGCGCCAATTTCTTTCCTGCCTGGGAAATACCTGCTCTGCCACAGTTAGTAACTCTGCAACAGTAAAGTTCTGTGACAGTTTTGCAGGGCCGCAACACAGTTATTAAAATTATTATTCAGTGAATAGACGCAGTGGGCCTATCCTTTTAAACAAAAGGGAAAAAAGTATATTTGTCCTGCCTCTGACAGCTGTCAGGGCTCTGGGTACGTGTGTGCTGCGTGGAGAACGTAAAAAAATCAGACGCAAACAGCTACGGTTGAGTGCAGCCTTGCGCCAATTTCTTTCCTGCCTGGGAAATACCTGCTCTGCCACAGTTAGTAACTCTGCAACAGTAAAGTTCTGTGACAGTTTTGCAGGGCCGCAACACAGTTATTAAACATTGAATACACGCTGTGTGGCTTGTCCTTTGAAAAACAAGGGAAAAAATTGTGTTTTGGCTGCAGGCTTGCGCCACTTTCTTTCCTGCCTGGGAAATCAAATCACTGGTAATACACCATGCTGAGGGGTAGGGGTAGGCCTATAGGACGTGGACGCGGGCGAGGACGCGGAGGCCCAAGTCAGGGTGTGGGCACAGGCCGAGCCAGTGTGGTGGCCAGGGGTAGAGGCAGGGCCAGACCGAATAATCCACCAACTGTTTCCCAAAGCGCCCCCTCGCGCCATGCCACCCTGCACAGGTCAAGGTGCTCTACGGTGTGGCAGTTTTTCACAGAGACGCCTGACGACCGACGAACAGTGGTGTGCAACCTTTGTCGCGCCAAGATCAGCTGGGGAGGCACCACCAACAGCATGCGCAGGCATATGATGGCCAAGCACCCCACAAGGTGGGACGATGCCCGTTCACCGCCTCCGGTTTGCACCACTGCCTCTCCCCCTGTGCCCCAACCTGCCACTGAGATCCAACCCCCCTCTGAGGACACAGGCACTACCGTCTCCTGGCCTGCACCCACACCCTCACCTCCACTGTCCTCGGCCCCATCCAGCAATGTCTCTCAGCGTAGCGTCCAGACGTCGCTAGCGCCACAGTTTGAGCGCAAGCGCAAGTACGACGCCACGCACCCGCACGCTTAAGCGTTAAACGTGCAGATTGCAAAATTGATCAGCCTAGAGATGCTGCCGTATAGGCTTGTAGAAACGGAGGCTTTCAAAAGCATGATGGCGGCGGCGGCCCCGCGCTACTCGGTTCCCAGTCGCCACTACTTTTCCCAATGTGCCGTCCCAGGCCTGCACGACCACGTCTCCCGCAACATTGTACGCGCCCTCACCAACGCGGTTAATGCCAAGGTCTACTTAACAACTGACACGTGGACAAGCACAGGCGGGCAGGGCCACTATATCTCCCTGACGGCACATTGGGTGAATTTAGTGGAGGCTGGGACAGAGTCAGAGCCTGGGACCGCTCACGTCCTACCCACCCCCAGAATTGCGGGCCACAGCTCGGTGGTGGTATCTGCGGCGGTGTATGCTTCCTCCACTAAAGCACCTTCCTCCTCCTCCTCCTCCAACGCAACCTCTGTCTCGCAATCAAGATGTGTCAGCAGCACGTCGCCAGCAGTCGGTGTAACGCGGCGTGGCAGCACAGCGGTGGGCAAGCGTCAGCAGGCCGTGCTGAAACTACTCAGCTTAGGAGAGAAGAGGCACACGGCCCACGAACTGCTGCAGGGTCTGACAGAGCAGACCGACCGCTGGCTTGCACCGCTGAGCCTCCAACCGGGCATGGTCGTGTGTGACAACGGCCGTAAGCTGGTGGCGGCTCTGCAGCTCGGCAGCCTCACGCACGTGCCATGCCTGGCCCATGTGTTTAATTTGGTGGTTCAGCGCTTTCTGAAAAGCTATCCCCACTTGTCATACCTGCTCGGAAAGGTGCGCCAGCTCTGCGCACATTTCCGCAAATCCCACACGCACGCTGCCACCCTGCGGACACTGCAACATCGGTTTAATCTGCCAGTGCACCGACTGCTGTGCGACGTGCCCACACAGTGGAACTCTACGCTCCACATGTTGGCCAGACTCTATGAGCAGCGTACAGCTATAGTGGAATACCAACTCCAACTTGCGCGGCGCAGTGTGAGTCAGCCTCCTCAATTATTTACAGAAGAGTGGCCCTGGTTGGCAGCCATCTGCCAGGTCCTTGGAAAATTTGAGGAGTCTACCCAGGTGGTGAGCGGCGATGCTGCAATCATTAGCGTCACCATTCCTCTGCTATGCATCTTGAGAAGTTCCCTGCAAAGCATAAAGGCAGACGCTTTGCGCTCGGAAACAGAGCCGGGGGAAGACAGTATGTCGCTGGATAGTCAGAGCACCCTCCTGTCTATATCTCAGCGCGTTCAGGAGGAGGAGGAGGAGCATGAGAAGGATGAGGGGGAAGAGACAGCTTGGCCCACTGCTGACGGTACCCATGCTGCTTGCCTGTCATCATTTCAGCGTGTATGGCCTGAGGAGGAGGAGGATCCTGAAAGTGATCTTCCTAGTGAGGACAGCCATGTGTTGCGTCAGGTACCCTGGCACACATGGCTGACTTCATGTTAGGATGCCTTTCTCGTGACCCTCGCGTTACACGCATTCTGGCCACTACGGATTACTGGGTGTACACACTGCTCGACCCACGGTATAAGGAGAGCCTTTGCACTCTCATTCCCGAAGAGGAAAGGGGTTCGAGAATGATGCTATACCACAGGGCGCTGGTGGACAAACTGATGGTAAACTTCCCATCCGACAGCGCTAGTGGCAGAAGGCGCAGTTCCGAGGGCCAGGTAGCAGGGGAGGCGCAGAGATCAGGCAGCATGTACAGCGCAGGCAGGGGAACATTCTCCAAGGCCTTTGCCAGCTTTATGGCTCCCCAGCAAGACTGTGTCACCGCTCCCCAGTCACGGCTGAGTCGGCGGGAGCACTGTAAAAGGATGGTGAGGGAGTACGTAGCCGATCGCACGACCGTCCTCCGTGACGCCTCTGCCCCCTACAACTACTGGGTGTCGAAGCTGGACACGTGGCCTGAACTCGCGCTGTATGCCCTGGAGGTGCTTGCTTGTCCTGCGGCTAGCGTCTTGTCAGAGAGTGTGTTTAGTGTGGCTGGGGGAATCATCACGGATAAGCGTACCCACCTGTCAACCGACAGTGCCGACAGGCTTACACTCATCAAGATGAACAAAGCCTGGATTTCCCCAGACTTCTCTTCTGCACCAGCGGACAGCAGCGATACCTAAGCAATACGTAGGCTGCACCTGCGGATGGAAGCATCGTTCTCTCTCACCATCCAAAACGGGGACATTTCTGCTTCATCAATCTGTGTATAATATTCCTCCTCCTCCTCCTCCTGCTCCTCCTCCTGAAACCTCACGTAATCACGACGAACGGGCAATTTTTCTTAGGGCCACAAGGCTCACTCATATAATTTTTCTAAACAATTTTTATACGTTTCAATGCTCTTAAAAGCGTTGAAAGTTTAACTTGAACCAATTTTTCGTTAAACTGGGCTGCCTCCAGGCCTAGTTACCACTTAAGCCACATTAACCAAAGCGATTAATAGGTTTCACCTGCCATCTTGGTTGGGCATGGGCAATTTTTCTGAGGTACATTACTACTGTTGGTACACCAATTTTTGTGGGCCCTCGCCTACAGTGTAATCCAATTAATTTTTTGCCCACCTGCATTACAGCTGACGTTACATCAGCTGTGTTGGGCACTGCAATGGGATATATTTATGTACCGCCGGTGGGTTCCAGAGAGCCACCCATGCCGTGGGTCCACACGGAGTTGTAACTACATGTGTCCACTTCTAAAGAGCCCCAGTCTGACTGGGGCATGCAGTGTGGGCCGAAGCCCACTTGCATTAAACATGACATTACCTCAGCTGTGATGGGCAATGCAATGGGATATATTTATGTACCGCCGGTGGCTTCCTGGCACCCACCCATGCTGTGGGTCCACAGGGAATTATAAATGCATCTGTTTCCACTTGTAAAGAACCCCAGTCTGACTGGGGCATGCAGTGTGGGCCGAAGCCCACCTGCATTAAGCACGACATTACTACCTCAGCTGTGTTGGGCACTGCAATGGGATATTTCTATGTACCGCCGGTGGCTTCCTGGCACCCACCCATGCTGTGGGTCCACAGGGAATTATAAATGCATCTGTTTCCACTTGTAAAGAACCCCAGTCTGACTGGGGCATGCAGTGTGGGCCGAAGCCCACCTGCATTAAGCACGACATTACTACCTCAGCTGTGTTGGGCACTGCAATGGGATATTTCTATGTACCGCCGGTGGCTTCCTGGCACCCACCCATGCTGTGGGTCCACAGGGAATTATAAATGCATCTGTTTCCACTTGTAAAGAACCCCAGTCTGACTGGGGCATGCAGTGTGGGCCGAAGCCCACCTGCATTAAGCACGACATTACTACCTCAGCTGTGTTGGGCACTGCAATGGGATATTTCTATGTACCGCCGGTGGCTTCCTGGCACCCACCCATGCTGTGGGTCCACAGGGAATTATAAATGCATCTGTTTCCACTTGTAAAGAACCCCAGTCTGACTGGGGCATGCAGTGTGGGCCGAAGCCCACCTGCATTAAGCACGACATTACTACCTCAGCTGTGTTGGGCACTGCAATGGGATATTTCTATGTACCGCCGGTGGCTTCCTGGCACCCACCCATGCTGTGGGTCCACAGGGAATTATAAATGCATCTGTTTCCACTTGTAAAGAACCCCAGTCTGACTGGGGCATGCAGTGTGGGCCGAAGCCCACCTGCATTAAGCACGACATTACTACCTCAGCTGTGTTGGGCACTGCAATGGGATATTTCTATGTACCGCCGGTGGCTTCCTGGCACCCACCCATGCTGTGGGTCCACAGGGAATTATAAATGCATCTGTTTCCACTTGTAAAGAACCCCAGTCTGACTGGGGCATGCAGTGTGGGCCGAAGCCCACCTGCATTAAGCACGACATTACTACCTCAGCTGTGTTGGGCAATGCAATGGGATATTTTTGTGTATCGCCGGTGGGTTCCAGGGAGCCACCCATGCTGTCGGTCGACAGGGACTTCACAATAGGGAGTTGTACCTGCCTGTGTCTATGAATTAAAAAGCCCGGTCTGACTGGGGCATGCAGAGACACCTTGACAGAATGAATAGTGTGTGGCACATAGGTTCCCCATTGCTATGCCCACGTGTGCAGCTCCTGATGGCAGTGGCACAGGATTCTATTTCTCATTGCTTCTGTACAGCATTGTGGGCTATCGCCCCGCCCCTTTTAAAGAGGGTCGCTGCCTAGCCGTGCCAACCTCTGCAGTGTGTGCCTGCGGTTCCTCCTCATGGCAGACGCACTTCTAAATAGACATGAGGGTGGTGTGGCATTAGGGCAGCTGAAGGCTGCGCAGGGACAGTTTGGTGTGCGCTGTGGACGCAGGGTCGTGCAGGGGGGGGTTGGGCAGCATGTAACCCAGGAGAAGTGGCAGTGGAGTGTCATGCAGGCAGTGATTGTGCTTTGTTGGAGGTAGTGTGGTGCTTAGCTAAGGTATGCCATGCTAATGAGGGCTTTTCAGAAGTAAAAGTTTTTGGGAGGGGGGGGCACCACTCTTGCCGCTATTGTGGCTTAATAGTAGGACCTGTGAACTTGAGATGCAGCCCAACATGTAGCCCCTCGCCAGCCCTATCCGTTGCTGTGTCGTTCCCATCACTTTCTTGAATTGCCCAGATTTTCACACAAGGAAACCTTAGCGAGCATCGGCGAAATACAAAAATGCTCGGGTCGCCCATTGACTTCAATGGGGTTCGTTACTCGAAACGAACCCTCGAGCATCGCGAAAAGTTCGTCCCGAGTAATGAGCACCCGAGCATTTTGGTGCTCGCTCATCTCTAATTACGTACATAAAATTTGGACACTAATTCTTTTGCGCTTAGAATTGAATAATCGAGTTGGGACTAGAGATGAGCGAGCACCAAAATGCTCGGGTGCTCGTTACTCGAGTCGAACTTTCAGTGATGCTCGAGAGTTCGTTTCGAGTAACGAACCCCATTGAAGTCAATGGGTGACTCGAGCATTTTTGTATATCACCGATGCTCGCTAAGGTTTTCATTTGTGAAAATCTGCAAAACACAAGAAAGTGATAGAAACGATCGTTCTCCTCTGCCACAGCTGTAACAGCTGTGGCAGAGAAGAACGATGTTAGCCCATTGAATTCAATGGAGCCGTCAATACAGCCGACTCCATTGAAAGCAATGGGCTGCCGGCGATCGCGGGATGAATTGTCGGAAAGGGGTTAAATATATAAGCCCTTCCCTGCAATTCATCCAGAAATGTGTAAAAATAAAAAATATATATATACTTACCTGGTCCCGGCAGAGCGATGTTAGCCCATTGAATTCAATGGAGCCGTCAATACAGCCGACTCCATTGAAAGCAATGGGCTGCCGGCGATCGCGGGATGAATTGTCGGGAAAGGGTTAAATATATAAGCCCTTCCCTGCAATTCATCCAGAAATGTGTAAAAATAAAAAATATATATATACTCACCTGGTGCCGACAGACGGAGTTCAGCGCGGCAGGCTGCAGTTCTCCTGAACTGCTCTGAACAGCTGTGAGTAGTATTCAGCAGCCGGGGATTTAAAATCCCCGCCTGCTGAATAAGATGCCTCTGATTGGTCACAGCCTGACCAATCAGAGGCCAGCCCTCACTCACACCCATTCATGAATTCATGAATGGGTGAGTGAGGGCTGCCTCTGATTGGCTCAGGGGCAGGAGAGCCAATCAGAGGCAGCCCTCACTCACCCATTCATGAATTCATGAATGGGTGTGAGTGAGGGCTGGCCTCTGATTGGTCAGGCTGTGACCAATCAGAGGCATCTTATTCAGCAGGCGGGGATTTTAAATCCCCGGCTGCTGAATACTACTCACAGCTGTTCAGAGCAGTTCAGGAGAACTGCAGCCTGCCGCGCTGAACTCCGTCTGCCGGCACCAGGTGAGTATATATATATTTTTTATTTTTACACATTTCTGGATGAATTGCAGGGAAGGGCTTATATATTTAACCCTTTCCCGACAATTCATCCCGCGATCGCCGGCAGCCCATTGCTTTCAATGGAGTCGGCTGTATTGCGGCTCCATTGAATTCAATGGGCTAACATCGTTCTGCCGGGACAAGGTAAGTATATATATATTTTTTATTTTTACACATTTCTAGATGAATTGCAGGGAAGGGCTTATATATTTAAGTCCTTCCCGACAATTCATCCCGCGTACGCAGGCAGCCCATTGCTTTCAATGGAGTCGGCTGTATTGCTGGCTCCATTGAATTCAATGGTCAGTGCTCGTTTAATCGAGACGAGTATCGCGTGGTGCTCGTCTCGAGTAACGAGCATCTCGAGCACCCTAATACTCGAATGAGCATCAAGCTCGGACGAGTATGCTCGCTCATCTCTAGTTGGGACCTATTAACTTTTCATATTTATGACACAATCAATGCTTGTGCCAAATTTCATGTTTCTATGACATTGGGAAGTGAGAGATTTGGATTATGTATGTAAAATTTGGACGCTAATTCTTTTGCGCATAGAATTGAATAATGGAGTTGGGACCCATTAGCTTTTCCTATTTATGACATAATCAATGCTCGTGCCAAATTTCCTGTTTCTATGACACCGGAAAGTGAAAAAATTACATTCCGCACGTAAAATTTGGACGCTAATTCTTTTGCGCATAGAATTGAATAATCAAGTTGGGACCCATTAGCTTTTCCTATTTATGACATAATCAATGCTCGTGCCAAATTTCCCGTTTCTATGACACCGGAAAGTGAGAAAATTAGATTCCGTACGTAAAATTTGGACGCTAATTCTTTTGCGCATAGAATTGAATAATGGAGTTGGGACCCATTAGCTTTTACTATTTATGACATAATCAATGCTCGTGCCAAATTTCCTGTTTCTTTGACACCGGAAAGTGAAAAAATTACATTCCGCACGTAAAATTTCGACGCCAAGTCTTTTGCGCTAGAATTGAATAATGGAATTGGGACCTCTTAATTTTTCCTATTTATGACATAATCAATGCTCGTGCCAAATTTCCCGTTTCTGTGACACCGGAAAGTGAGAAAATTAGATTCCGTACGTAAAATTTGGACGCTAATTCTTTTGCGCATATAATTGAATAATCGAGTTGGGACCCATTAGCTTTTCCTACTTATGACATAACCAATGCTCGTGCCAAATTTCCCATTTCTATGACACCGGAAAGTGAGAAAATTACATTCCGCACGTAAAATTTCGACGCCAATTCTTTTGCGCTAGAATTGAATAATCGAGTTGGGACCCATTCGCTTTTACTATTTATGACATAATCAATGCTCGTGCCAAATTTCACGTTTCTATGACACCGGAAAGTGAGAAAATTACATTCCGCACGTAAAATTTGGACGCTAATTCTTTTGCGCATAGAATTGAATAATCGAGTTGGGACCCATTAGCTTTTCCTATTTATGATATAATCAATGCTCGTGCCAAATTTCCCGTTTCTATGACATTGGGAAGTGAGTGATTTAGATTATGTACGTTAAATTTCGACGCCAATTCTTTCGTGCTAGAATTGAATAATCGAGTTGGGACCCAATTTCTTTTCCTATTTTGGAGATAATCTATGCTCGCGCCAAATTTCATGTTTCTACGACATCGAGAAGTTGGAGAACTTTTGGCGAGTCAGTCAGTCAGTCAGTCAGTCAGTCAGTCAGTGAGTCAGTGAGTCAGTGAGGGCTTTCAGCTTTATATATATAGATTCTTTTAATAACAAAAGAACACTCCACAAACAACGGTAGATTCAGTGTGACAACTTTTGTTTTGAATTGTGTTGTATAAGAGCAAGACAGGATTGCTGTAAATACTGGACTTTATTTAGACACTGCCCTGGCCGTGTTTGAGTGATCTCCTCATGGTGTCTTTAAAAAAGGCCTGGAGTTTTATAGTACTCGGTTGAGGAGCACTTCTTGGCACGCACTATCCCCTAATAATGACTTCTGAGGGGATTATGCCATAGGGAAAAAGAATATACCGAGGAACCCCAACAGAAGGTGATTGTGTTTGTCAGTTAGTAGGGTTCATTGAGGAAATACTACACTGGTCAAGATAGTTTGAACTAAAGACGTCTCGTTGGACCGGGATTGTGTTCTTTTTCTAGGTGTAATAATATTTCACCGGGAAACAAAGAGTACTTAGAATTGTACCTTCTCCCCTGTAAGCTGAAGAAATAGTATCCAGCTATAGGACAATAGTGTACTTCACGTGTAAGTTGGCATTTGAACCATAGTACTCCATTAGTAATCGCTTATAATAATCAGTACTTTGACTCTACGCGTTTCACCACTATAAGTTTAGTGGATCATCAGGAGATATAGTACTAAAAAAGTTTTTAAAATTTTGGAGGTAGAAAAAATCATAGAGTATCCCAGAAGAGAACAGTAGTCTGAGTAGAGGAAGAGCTCTATCTAAGGTTTATGAAGATACAGTAAAGCTTCTCTACTGGTTGATATTGTAACTGAGATGTCCCAGTTATGCTATGTTATGATAACCGAGGTGTCCCAGTTATGCTAGGGTTCTATACTCTCAGATAGAACGTAAGAGTAGCTCTTTCGGTTGGGAGCCTGCAAGGGATGGAGTTCTATAGTCTTGAGTAGTTTGCGCACTAATGCTTAATTGGAGATAGGTGTATCATGGAGATGACATAGATGTGTGTCTTAATCTCCCAATATGCACCTTAGTACAAAGCAAGAGATTGGAGCAAACCAAACTAAACCATAGGGATAATGGGGAGAAAAAAGTTTAGACCCATAATTCTGTTGTTGAAATGGAATGATAGCCTTATGCACCCGAAGATTACCGCATTCGATTAGAGATCGATAAGGAGTCTAGAGTAGTTTGCGTACTAGCCTACCATCAAGGCGACAGGTCATGCTCTTTGCTATGCTCTATTTTTGAACTCTATACCTAGGGTCCTTCTTGGGGGTGCTCGCTACAAATTGCTGGTGGGAATTAGGAGTATGGGTTGGAATTTAGTCCTTTAGCTCAGTCTGCTTTAAATCCATGCACCGCGTCTATGTGCATTTAATTAGGTCGGGAGATTTAGACACATACGTATGTCTTCTCTCTGAATTAATGACCTATACTTTAGTTCTAGTACGCAAACTACTCTAGAATCCTTATCGATCTCTAATCGAATGGAGTAATCTTTGGGTGCATAAGGCTATCATTCCATTTCAACAACAGAATTATGGGTCTAAACTTTTTTCTCCCCATTATCCCTATGGTTTAGTTTGGTTTGCTCCAATCTCTTGCTTTGTACTAAGGTGCATATTGGGAGATTAAGACACACATCTATGTCATCTCCATGATACACCTATCTCCAATTAAGCATTAATACGCAAACTACTCAAGACTATAGAACTCCATCCCTTGCAGGCTCCCAACCGAAAGAGCTACCCTTACGTTCTATCTGAGAGTATAGAACCCTAGCATAACTGGGACACCTCGGTTATCATAACATAGCATAACTGGGACATCTCGGTTACAATATCAACCAGTAGAGAAGCTTTACTGTATCTTCATAAACCTTAGATAGAGCTCTTCCTCTACTCAGACTACTGTTCTCTTCTGGGATACTCTATGATTTTTTCTACCTCCAAAATTTTAAAAACTTTTTTAGTACTATATCTCCTGATGATCCACTAAACTTATAGTGGTGAAACGTGTAGAGTCAAAGTACTGATTATTATAAGCGATTACTAATGGTGTACCATGGTTCAAATGCCAACTTACACGTGAAGTACACTATTGTCCTATAGCTGGATACCATTTCTCCAGCTTACAGGGGAGAAGGTTCAATTCTAAGTACTCTTTGTTTCCCGGTGAAATATTATTACACCTAGAAAAAGAACACAATCCCGGTCCAACGAGATTTCTTTAGTTCAAACTATCTTGACCAGTGTAGTATTTCCTCAATGAACCCTACTAACTGACAAACACAATCACCTTCTGTTGGGGTTCCTCGGTATATTCTTTTTCCCTATGGGATAATTCCCCTCAGAAGTCATTATTAGGGGATAGTGCGTGCTAAGAAGTGCTCCTCAACCGAGTACTATAAAACTCCAGGTCTTTTTTAAAGACACCATGAGGAGATCACTCAAACACGGCCAGGGCAGTGTCTAAATAAAGTTCAGCATTTACAGCAATCCTGTCTTGCTCTTATACAACACAATTCAAAACTAAAGTTGTCACACTGAATTTACCGTTGTTTATTACGGGTGGAGTGTTCTTTTGTTATTAAAAGAATCATCCTATATATCTATCGAGTATCAAAAATTTCCAGGCTCCCACTGGTTTTTACCACTTATTATTAACGAGTGGGTTGAGGTACCTGGTATATGTGTGTCGTTTGTGTAGTGCCCTGTATATGTTTTTTTAGATATACCTAATAAAATTTATGTTTTTAGAGTAAGTCACGTCTGTGAATTGGGCTTTAGTTTTCCTAGTTGACTTTAACTGCCCCCTCTGTGAAGTTCTTTAGACAATCCTTACTTGATAGAAGGTTCCTTTGACCCCCAGCAATCATCTGTAATCTGTGAGGAAAATTAGCAGCAATTATTTTGCAGCACCACGATAGGGAAAATAAAGCATTAGCGCTCTTTCATACGTGCGCTGTCTGCCCACATGAGAGGTGCGCACAGAACGCGCTTCTACAGGAGCCGATAGGTTTCTATAGAAGCGCTCACATGGCCGATTGTTAGATGCAGGAATCTGCGCATCTAACAAAGATAGGACATGCGAGTGCAAACTCGCATGTCAGCTTCGAGCTGCATGCAAAGATAGGACCTGTCATAACTTTGATACATGCTTTCCATACACTCCTATAGGAGCTGGAACGCATGCACCTCGCACCTCGGATCGTGTGAACGGGCTACTTCAAGTAGCTTGAATTAGCCCATCCACATGATCTTTAGAGCAGTGTAGCTGCGAGCTTTGCATGCGGCTACACTGTGAAAAAGCCTTTATACAGTTTTTATTCAAATGACTGAGTTGTCTGGTTAATGCAAAATGTGACAGATCTGACAGAGAGATACTTTTTTAACCGCTTTACACTCTGGCCAATACAGGAAGATTTTGAACAGATGACTGTTCTCTAGTAACTGAGAATTCACTAATAAAGGATATGGAAATGAGTTTTGGAAACTGAACTATCCCTTTAGCATGATCGTTTGGTTGTGATGTCCTATTGTTTAGCAGCACATGTTTTTCATAGGGTTAAGAAAAGGTATCCAGATGTAGAACTTATGAAAAAAGGAACCCAAATGTCAGAAAGCTAAAGAAAAGAGAAAAAAGGAGAAAATATAGGGTGAAATCTGAGTGTAGAAGGTTTGGATCAACAATGGACTGGTGCTGGAGTGTGTCTTGGTGGATGCTGCAAATGGATGCTGGAACAATACCATCTTCCTTATTTGCATATTACCCAGAGGAACATGCATGGCCTTATAAGTCTCCTCACTCACCTTCTAGGTGCTCTTCTTAAGGAGAGACAATACCCCCTTCGACTCACTAGTTGGACACTAACGTTCCCAAGTTGGGCTATACTGATAGAAAGAATTCCTTGTAGCGCAGGTCTAGCTGGGTAGACAGGGAATCTTCCTAGGATCCCTCAACTGGTGATAATCAATAGATTAAATGCAAAAATAAGCTTTCATTGAGGCATAGCTCAGGAGTCAGGTTGGACACTAATCATTAAACAAAACAGGGCTTTATCGCAAAGTAGAATAATATGCCAATAAAGCAGAAATTGGTGTCCAAGCTAACTTTTGAGCCATAGCACTGTGAAAGCATTTTTTCCCCCTTTTATCTATAGATGTACATCTGGAACCCTTTTGGCAAATGTCTGCCCCATAGAAGTCTATGGATACTGTACAGTATATATCCAGATTTTTTGCATTCATATACCTCCAACTGTATGGAAAAATGTGGTGTAAATCAAGACTAGACCTTTTTACCCCCGGAAGTGATGCTAAGTGAATGTTTTAATTAGGAGGAATATAAGTTTTCCTAATAAAGAGTCCACTGAATGTATATCAATATATTCTTATATATTAAAAAAAATATATATATATATATATATATATATATATATATATATATATATATATATATATATATATATATATATATATATATATATATATATATATATATATATAATTTCCATTATGGAGTAATAGTTTATAAATGTTTAAATTGGGTTTATCTATCTAAGAGGTAGGTACCAATAAATCATGGTGTTTAATATATGTTTTAATCTTTGCAGTCAGTGTCAGACCTTGCAGCTTTCTATCACTCCTATGTTATTCTTTACAGGGAACATGTAATTAATCTATCCCCTGCTCAGCAAGATAAAATAACGATGATTTATGATTTACACTTTGATCCTAATGTTGTATATTTAGATATCTCATGAAGCATTGCACAGAAGATTAACCCTGTTGTCAACGATATCTTAACATTGTTTACTACGAACATTGATTTTGTAGCTTCTGGCTTCACCTTTTATAACCAAACATGGCCAATATTTATAGATGTTGTTATACTCAAGCTTTTGAGGGCAGTAAAGTGAACAAATATATAATCCAGGACATTTGTGTTGATGCCCCACTATGTGACATACAAAAACCTACAAAATGTAGTCAGTTATTTGCACACGTCAATAATTTTAGTGTTCTATTTTATAGTCTAGATTTTCCCAATATGGTTGATTTATACATTTAAGTTATATGTGCTACTGTAATTATATAGTGAAAGGAAGCTCCAACATCAATCTATCCCAAGGCTTTTACAGAATTAGTACTATTCTCTCATTACAGTTTTTATTGTTTGAGTATGGGAATTCACAGTTTACAAAATCTCCAAATGTTATACACAAAATGGAAAAATGACAGAATATTATTAAATTATTTATTTACTGTCATGTATTATTATTATTTTTTTTTTTGCTAAAAGCTGTGTTGTTTTCATATGCAATATCATAAAATATTGTGTACAGGAATTAATGTGTGAAAACCCACTTGTAGGCGCTTCATTTTTTAGCAACCCCCCCTATTTTGCTTGAATCTTTGGGTAAGGAATTTGTATAATCATGTTCAGATTGCTGTGCTGCATTTCAAGAATTCACTTTATCTGTCTTTATGTGTGCAGTTTTCATATGTGTGTTACAAGAACTCTTTAGTGTACATATGGGTCAGTGTCAAGTCCCTCTTGATAGTTTAGAAGAAAGGTGTAGTCTTTAGGATCCTAACCCCCTTGTTGCACCTGGCTCCCTCTTTTTTTGGAGGGAAGGGGCAAGATTTTGATCACATGAGGTTCCTTGAATGGCAATCTAGGAAAATGGCAAGGCACAGACATGTCAGTCTAAGATTTGGCATGACCCTTTGTCCAGTTTTTTGCACGAAAAAAGGATGGTTGAGGAATAGACATGAGCGAGCTCCAAAATGCTCGTGTGCTCGTTACTCGAGCCAAACTTTCAGTGATGCTCGAGAGTTCGTTTCGAGTAACGAACCCCATTGAAGTCAATGGGCGACTCGAGCATTTTTGTATATGACTGGTGCTCCGCTAAGGTTTTCATTTGTGAAAATCTTAGCAAATCACCAAAGTCATGTAAAAAAAACACAGAAATGGATAGGGCAGGCGAGGAGCAACATGCAGGGCTGCATTTCGGGCTCCGAGGTCTCACTATTAAGCCACAATAGTGGCAAGAGTGAGACCCCCCCCCTGCACTGTCAGCATAAAGATCGTTCTTCTCTGCCACAGCTGTAACAGCTGTGGCAGAGAAGAACGATGTTTGCCCATTGAATTCAATGGAGCCGGCAATACAGCCGGCTCCATTGAAAGCAATGGGCTGCCGGCGAGCGCGGGATGAATTTTCGGGAAGGGCTTAAAAATATAAGCCCTTACCTGAAAATCATCCTAAAATGTGTAAAAAAAAATAGAAACGGGCCGGAGCTGTCCAGCGCATTGAATTCAATGGAGCCGGCAATACAGCCGGCTCCATTGAAAGCAATGCGCTGCGGGCGATTTCACAATGAATTTTTGGGAAGAGCTTAAATATATAAGCCCTTCCATGCAATTCATCCAGAATTGTGTAAAAATAAAAAAAATATATATACTCACCTGGTCCCGGCAGACGGAGTTCAGCCGCGGCCGGCTTCAGTTCTCCTGAACTGCTCTCTGTAGTATTCAGCAGCTAGGGATTTAAAATCCCTGCCTGCTGAATGAGCTGCCTCTGATTGGTCACAGCCTGACCAATCAGAGGCAGCTCTCACTCACACCCATTCATGAATTCATGAATGGGTGAGTGAGTGCTGCCTCTGATTGGCTCAGCGCTGAGCTAATCAGGGGCAGCTCTCAGCTGTCATTCATGAATTCATGAATGGGTGTGAGTGAGAGCTGCCTCTGATTGGTCAGGCTGTGACCAATCAGAGGCAGCTCATTCAGCAGGCGGGGATTTTAAATCCCCGGCTGCTGAATACTACAGAGAGCAGTTCAGTAGAACTGAAGCTGGCCGCAGCTAAACTCCGTCTGCCGGGACCAGGTGAGTATATATATATATTTTTTTTTACACAATTCTGGATGAATTGCAGGGAAGGGCTTATATATTTAAGCCCTTCCCGAAAATTCATCGTGAGATCGCCCGCAGCGCATTGCTTTCAATGGAGCCGGCTGTACTGCCGGCTCCATTGAATTCAATGCGCTGGACAGCTCCGGCCCGTTTCTATTTTTTCTTTTTTTACACATTTTAGGATGATTTTCAGGTAAGGGCTTATATTTTTAAGTCCTTCCCGAAAATTCATCCCGCGCTAGCCGGCAGCCCATTGCTTTCAATTGAGCCAGCTGTATTGCCGGCTCCATTGAATTCAATGGTCAGTGCTCGTTTAATTGAGATGAGTACCGCGTAGTGCTCGTCTCGAGTAACGAGCATCTCGAGCACCCTAATACTCGAACGAGCATTAAGCTCGGACGAGTACGTTCGCTCATCTCTATTGAGGAACCTTTTTCTGTCAAGGAATTTCTTTTAAAGAGTTTTCTTGTGCGTTGTTTGTGTTATGCAACTCATGCTTTTTCTACCAGGGTGAGAGGAAGCAAAATTCTGGGCGCTCCAAGTTAAGGCCCATTTACACGCAAAGATAAGTGCTCAAAATTTGTTCAAAAGATAGGGAGAGTGACAGCTTTAGTGATTGTTTTGCATAAGCTGCTAATGAGCACTAATGCCAATTAGCAGCTTATTACTCTAATTTGCATATAAATGAGCCTCTGGGAACTGTGTGCAGAGAACAGTATCTAGTCTGTTCTCTTCAGACAGCTCCTTTTTTCTGACGATTCTACAATGTAATCAGCACTCCCATGGAGAACACAGCATGCAGTCCCTGCTATCAGCTCTCCAACCAAATGATGGATTTTATGCTCACCTATAAATCATTGTTCAACTGAAAAGTAAACGATGGTAGCATTTATGCGCAACGATTATCACTCAAAAGTCATCGTTTGAGTGAATTTTGAGCGATAATTGTTGCATGTAAATGGGCCTTAAGTTGACATACAATTAGAAAAATTATGTCCCAAATTTATTATGTATTTTTTTAAGCAAATAGTTTATATATAACATTTTATGGTAACGTCTTACTTTTTTTTTTGTTGCTTAGATAGTACCAATTTACCATAAATAAACAATGATTGTTAAAGCACATCATCTCACTTGTGTACCTATATTTAGGAAGGTAGTTCATGTTGCAATCAGATAAAGGCTGTTATCAATAGTGATGAGAGAATGCTTGCATAATTGGTTTGTGTCAGTATTGGGCTGATTTCACGAAAATCATAGTGAATCAGGACGTTCAATTCCAAATCCCATTGAAGTCAATGGGAGTAAAAATGTAGGGCTTACTAATCTTTCCTACAGAAGGTCCCCAATGCAGCCAAAACACCCGAAAGTGCATGAGAATACAGCCACACATCTCGGGAGCAGTGTCCTCTTTCTAAAAAGTGATGCAGTGGTGTATAGGTCAATTGTGGCACAGAGGTATCACTGCAAACAAAAGCAGGCCCACATAAGGTCTTCTTGATCAAAAATTGCACCAAGGAAGACAGCAGGTATGTTGCTTGTTTTAAAAGCAATGTTATAAATTTACAAGGAGAAATTCTGCCTGGTGAAGACAACACTAAAACATGGGCCTGCTCCAAGAAACAACTGAAGAGCTACCAAACATTTAATTGCACATGACAGCAGGTGTACTGCTTTTTGAAAAGCTAAATAATAAAGTTTGCAAAGAACAAATTCTACCAGGTGAACAGAGTAGCCAAGCATGGTCCTTCTCCAAGGAAAATCTGTAGAGCTACTTGTACTTGTACTTTAGAAATTTTTTGTTTTGGGAAAAGATGGAGGATACTTGGCAGAGTCAGGAGATGGAGAGCAGCAACAGTTCCACCACTATCAGTAGCAATAGCCCCGTGAGGGCTGGGTGTGCTCCTTCTGGAAACATGAGAGCCATAACTCTATATTTCCATATTGATATATTTTTAATTTGGGGTAAAGTATAAAGAGGAAACATGGCAGAAGCAGGAGAAGGAGAGCAGCAGTGTGGCCTTTGATATAAATCTATGCTCACTCATATGTAATTGAAAATTGCCAGCATGCTAACTAATCAGTGGAATCTGTCATGGAAGTGCAGAAGTCAGATGAAATCCATGTCTGATTCATTTTTATAAATGTCAGGTGATCGACATTGTCTGTGGCCGGGCGGATGCGTCTGTTATCACACCCCCAGCTGTGCTGAACACTCTTTTTGATAGCACAATAGCAGCAGGGCAGACAGGCACCTCTAAAGCATGTTGTGCAAGCTCTGCCCACCTGTCCAGCTAGGATACCAAGAAGTCAAAGGGGCCAACGCTATATCTGCGTGCATCCACGTTTGAGCTGACATACCCTAGCACCATCATGGATAAGTGCTGCCTGTAACTATCAGTCCTTATTTGTGCTTTTGTTGCAGGTTGCAATGGGCTGGAAAAATACAATGCTACACCTCTATTCTCTTTCCACTGGTGGTGCTGCTTCGGCAGCTTTCTGTTTGCTTGCCATGAACCTCAGAGATAAGATCCATTGCATATGCATCCCCACGAGCATAGGAAAATGCTGTGCTCAAGCTGCTTAACAGTCTGTGCTAACAGTGCCACATTTTGAGTTCCCTCTCCACTGCTAGAATTAGATTTGTCATTTTGGCTTTGTCGTGGGGCTCAAGGAAGGTGGCCTCCCAGTAATGATCTGATGTTTTGATGTGGGCTGTGCGATGGTCATTCTGCAAGCACTGCAGCATAAAAGCACTCATATGCCTCAAAGTGATTAAGGGTAATAGCCCACATTCATCTGGGTCAGGTCTAATAGTGCCCACCAGATGGACTCGTCATCCATATAGATTGGCTGGAGTTAGTGATGGATTGAAGGAACATTGTGTAGCCTCCTCCCCTACCTCGGTGCCTATATTCTACTTCTTCTCCTTTTATTCCTCCTCTATACTTTTGCAATGGGTTGATAAATGTGTTGGAGAACATGCCTAACTTTCTTGCCCAAATTCACCCTCCCTATGGTGTTGGGTAATGGTGGACTGGCCAGACAGTTGGAAGATTGGTATCCCTTCCTCCTCCTCCTGTGCCAAAGACACATAATTGTTCCTAAGGCCCTATAGCATATGTTCCAACAAGCAGATAACAGAGTTGGTCATAACTGATCAGTGTGTCATCACGACTGACTATTTTAGTCGCTTCCTCAAAGCAGGTTAAAACGGCACACGCGTCTTTGATCTGCAGCCACTCCAAAAGTGTCAAGTGACAGATCTCCATACTGCATCTGCTAATAGCATACACCATCTGGTACTCTGTGATCCCTCACTGCTGCAACATATGCAATGTGAAATATTACCATGACAGACAAGAGGCAGCTGGGTGTGAATTCCGAAAATGTGAGCATGGTTTCCTGGCCTTTTAAAGCAAAGGATGTTAACCTGGGTAATTGTTTAGGAACCACTGCACTACACGTTTCATCACGTGGGCGAGCAAGGTACGTGTGTGAGATTACAGGGGCCAAGAGCTGCACAACTTTGACAATCTTCAGATTGTGTGGGGTCAGCCATGTGTCAGCCTGGACCTTTAGAGCTGTTAACAGCTCTTTGTCCGTGTAGCTCTGCTCCTCTAGACAAGTGAGTTTTAAGACAGCGTTTTAGTATTTTGGTGTTTACCATGTGCACCACCTTGTGGAGGTCAGATTTTGTTACATATGGATATCTGTGCCGATATAAAGGGTGTTGAAAGGTGGTACGAAGAGGTGGAGGAAGAGAGTGAGAAGGGAACAGACGAACAGGAAGGTGGTGAGGATGGGATAGACAAGGATAAATATTAGAGATGAGCGAGCACCAAAATGCTCGAGTGCTCATTACTCGAGTCGAACTTTCAGTGATGCTCGAGAGTTTGTTTCGAGTAACGAACCCCATTGAAGTCAATGGGCGACTCGAGCATTTTTGTATATGACTGGTGCTCCGCTAAGGTTTTCATTTGTGAAAATCTTAGCAAATCACCAAAGTCATGTAAAAAACACAGAAATGGATAGGGCAGGCGAGGAGCAACATGCAGGGCTGCATTTCAGGCTCCGAGGTCTCACTATTAAGCCACAATAGTGGCAAGAGTGAGACCCCCCCCCCCCTGCACTGTCAGCATAGCGATCGTTCTCCTCTGCCACAGCTGTAACAGCTGGCTGTGGCAGAGAAGAACGATGTTACCCCATTGAATTCAATGGAGACGGCAATACAGCCGGCTCCATTGAAAGCAATGGGCTGCCGGCGAGCGTGGGATGAATTTTCGGGAAGGGCTTAAAAATATAAGCCCTTACCTGAAAAAGAAAGATTTTAGTGTAAAAAAGAATAAAAATGCAGGCATTCTCTTCAATGGAGCCGCTGGCACACATGAATTCTTTTTCAGGGAAGGGCTTTACATATAAGCCATTCCCTGGAAATGAATTAAAAGTGATTTAAAAAACAAAAAAAATAGATACTCACCTCCCTTCAGCTGCCGGGGCACAGCCGCGTCTTTTCCTGCTGTCCCCTGCACTGTGGTGCTGAACTGCTGTCATGCAGCTGAGAGCTGTGCTGAGCCAATCAGAGGCAGCATTCACTCACCCATTCATGAATTCATGAATGGGTGTGAGTGAGATCTGCCTCTGAGTGGTCAGGCTGTGACCAATCAGAGGCAGCTCATTCAGCAGGCGGGGATTTTAAATCCCCGGCTGCTGAATACTACAGAGAGCAGTTCAGGAGAACTGCCAGCTGGCCGCAGCTGAACTCCGTCTGCCGGGACCAGGTGAGTATATATATATTTTTTTATTTTTACACATTTCAATATGAATTGCAGGGAAGGGCTTATATATTTAAGCCCTTCCCGAAAATACATTGTGCGATCGTCGGCAGCCCATTGCTTTCAATGGAGCCGGCTGTATTGCCAGCTCCATTGAATTCAATGGGCTAACATCGTTCTGCCGGGACAAGGTGAGTATTTTTTTTTTTTTACATTTTAGGATGATTTTCAGGTAAGGGCTTATATTTTTAAGCCCTTCCCGAAAATTCATCCCGCGCCAGCCGGCAGCCCATTGCTTTCAATGGAGCCGGCTGTATTGCCGGCTCCATTGAATTCAATGTTCAGTGCTCATTTAATCGAGACGAGCACTGCGTGGTGTTCGTCTCGAGTAACGAGCATCTCGAGCACCCTAATACTCGAACGAGCATCAAGCTCGGACGAGTATGCTCGCTCATCTCTAATAAATATCCTACAATTCTTGAGAGTAACATGATACATGGACCATCACTTTCAGCTTCATTCCCCAACTGCAGAACATTGACCCAGTGTGCTGTTAAGGGTATGTAATGCCCCTGGCCATGCTTGCGTGTTCACTGACAGCATTCTTCTATGCCAGGGACACATTATTATGGACATGGCGGTGCAGGCCAGGGATGGATTTTCGGACAATGAAATGGTGGCTGGGCATCTGGTACTGTGGGTTAGTAATGAATATTCCATTGCAGAAGATGTCTGTGTCCACTAGCCTGAAGGGCAACATTACAATTGCAAGCAGCTATGCATTGCTTGCATTCAGGCTCTGTGCTCATTGATGGTTGGAAGGTGGTATTTTTTTTTTGCTCCCATAGCTGAGAGATGGAGGGCTGGCTGCTGACCTGGGACATGCTGGCATATAAGGTAGATATCAATGTCAGTGAAGGTGGTGGTGACGGTGGCAGCTCAATTTGTGCTCTCCACTTCCCACTCCTGGCTCTGATTCCCACAGCCTGATCACCAATTGTGGGAAAAAAGGCCTACGATGGCGTGCTGCTGCCCCTACGAAAAACTGCC
Source organism: Eleutherodactylus coqui (assembly GCF_035609145.1). NCBI lineage: Eukaryota > Metazoa > Chordata > Amphibia > Anura > Eleutherodactylidae > Eleutherodactylus > Eleutherodactylus coqui. Next base: position 123,126,214 of record NC_089840.1, on the reverse strand, counting down.
TCTCAGTTCTCAGTGGGTACAGTATCAACAGGGGGGGAGATGGAGAAAGAGGCAGCTCCAGCAGCAGAAGAGAGAGCAAGATGAGGTGGACCCTTTGTCCTCTGGCCCAGTGGAAGTTCATGTGACTGTTCATACACATTATGTTGAGGTTGTTTATGTTGTTGCCTCATTTGAAACACTCACCACATATCTTACAGATGACTACTCTTCTGTAATCATGTGTGGTTTCAAATTATGCCCAGGCTGCAGATGTTCTGTGAGCAAACCTAGCTGTGGGCATGATGTTGCGTCTGTAGTGACTAGTAGTAGCAGATGGTGGTGGAGTTTATGTCACAGTTAGCACAGGAAGCTAGCAACTCTGTTTCCACATCTCCAGTGTACACATTGCCTGTGGAGGGCTGACCGTGTGCACTGACCTATCCTTGTCTTCCTCTTCGGAAGAAATAAGTGGTTAGGCATCAATGCATTTTATGTCTTGGTCTTCTCTCTCTCTGGCTATTTTGACCATTCCATTGACATCCTTGACACTAAATGATCAAGAAGCTTCTCCAACTAATGCATGTTGACTGCTTTGAGGGGTGCAGGGGATTTAACATGGGGTGAAGTAGAGGCGCTCATGGGCAACTGTTGCAGATTGACTGCTGTGTGCTTGTAACTGGGAGGAACAGGAGACAGTGATACTTGCGGCGTGCTACGTCACCCAGCCTACAACCAGTTCTGCAGATGTAATGCACAGGCAGAACCACTTCTAAGGAATTTTGCAGTTTGCATAAAACCACTGCCAGCTACATAAGGTTTGCAAACTTTTGTTAGTGGCTGGACTGTCGACTTTGAACAACTTCTAATGCTGCTGACATGCACTGTGTGTATTTGCTGTTTCCCTGTTTGGTTTTCTTTTGGTTTTTATATTAGCAAAAAAAGAACCAACAACTAAATAAGCCACAGTCCCTGGCAGGCACAATATGTGAAAACAGAAGGCCACATAGTTTAGCTTGTATCTTTGTGAGCTGTCCCTATTTGGCACAACGTTATTAAATTCTCCAAACCCAACTGCTAGCTGCATAAGGTCTACAATAAATTCTTAGTGGCTGGACTGGCGACTTTGAACGACATCTGAGGCCACAAACAGAGAGCTGCAAAATGTAGTTTGTCTGTTTTGCTGCTATATATATTGACAGCAGCAGAAACATACTCTCTCCCAATGTACAGACTATGTTTCATACAGGCATATAAACATGATTCTACAATCTTCTCTACTCCCCCCAATAGAACCCCATTTAAGTTTGCTGTTATACAAGCTTTCACACTCAGCAGCAATGTATCCTCTGTAGAATATCTGTCCCTATTAACAACAGACCACATTTTATATAGGCATATAAATGTGATGCAGCTTCTCTTTCCTGCGTTCAATTGTAATATTGGCGCTGGATACATTGTGACTATGTTATATATGGCTAGGTCGTGGGATGTAGATGTCCACTGAAGCTGCTACCCATATGCAAGATTGAGGATATATTTGGTGACATCAGCAAAACACCATGGCTTTTGATTGGCTGCATGATGACCTATGCAACAGGCATTATGAAAAATTAATATTTTCTATGATTTTTGCTAAAAATTGGTTTGGCTAAAATTTGCGAAAATCAGAACAATTTTATCAACTGGCCAATCAAGATGGGCAACACTACTCATAGGCACAAAATACATTGTTTATATTTTCAGATGTATGGTCAACCTTATAATATGTGGATGCGCCTAGCCTTAACAGTAGCTCTCCATTCCATCATATAGAGAATGGTCCACCTAGAAAATTAAAATGCCCTACAAGGGCATATAGTTCAGGTTATCATCATAATTCATTAGACAACCCCTTTAAAGGGCCACTCCATTGATTTTTATTTTTCCCCAACTATGTAGTTATATCTTCAGTATATATAAGTGAGCTAATGCTACCTTGGTGTTAAGAAAATTGTAGGTCAATATATCAGTTAATTGCTTTTGCTATTAGATTGTAGACTAGAAAGTTATAGCATCCTACTAGTATACGTAGTGAAGGGGTTAATTGTAACCATTTCTATATACCAGTGAGTGGTACTGGGTAAGACAGAAGATAAGATAGTCCTCCAGACCCCCTCCCTTGCATTCCTCCTAATGAAATAATAATGGTTTATTTGTCTGTTATAGTTACACCTTAATTGGTGTGAACTTATGTTAATCATTTCAGTTAAAGCATATCATGTATTCTTAGTAATTTGGAGGTATATACTTTTCCTGTGATGTAATTTATGATATATAAACAACATGCAACTTTGAGTACATTAGAAATCATTTGATACCGCAACAAGGCTGGTGTGATTTGTATTTCTCCTAAGGGCCCATGCTTCTACACGAGATCTGAGATTGTCTTCACTTTGGTAATTCTAACACTTGGTTAGTTATTTTTTTTTATCTGAAGTTTCCGCCTTCCTTTCCCTGTGATGGTTGTATTTAGAGATGAGCGAACGTACTCGTCCGAGCTTGATACTCGTTCGAGTATTAGCGTGTTCGAGATGCTCGTTACTCGTGACGAGTACCACGCGATGTTCGAGTTACTTTCACTTTCATCTCTGAGACGTTAGCGCGCTTTTCTGGCCAATAGAAAGACAGGGAAGGCATTACAACTTCCCCCTGCGATGTTCAAGCCCTATACCACCCCCCTGCAGTGAGTGGCTGGCGAGATCAGGTGTCACCCGAGTATATAAATCGGCCCCTCCCGCGGCTCGCCACAGATGCATTCTGACATAGCTCAGGGAAAGTGCTGCTGGTGCCGAAGCTGCTATAGGGAGAGTGTTAGGAGTATTTTAGGCTTCAAGAACCCCAACGGTCCTTCTTAGGGCCACATCTAACCGTGTGCAGTAGTGTGGAGACTGCTTTTTGCAGTGTTGCACATTTTTTTTTTTTTGTATATCAACCGTGCAGAGCATTGCGCCCTGCAGTAATTATATATAGTCCAGGGCCAGTAGTAGTGGTGAGGCAGGGACAGAAGACATATTTATTGAATATAGGCAGTGGGCCTTTCCAAAAACATTTGGGAAAAAAAAATCTATTTGGGCTGCCTGTGACTGTCCTCAGTGTACTGGGTCTGTGCTGGGGGTAGTTGTCCTCCTAATTCATACGCAGCCAGCTAAGTGTTACAGCAGGCTTGCGCAAAATTATTTCCTGGCTCTGTGTTGGCTGTTACATCACCGCTGTATTCCAGTCCACAGTGCAACAGTCTGCAGTTATTTTACATACTCCAGGGCCAGTAGTGGTGAGGCAGGGACAGAAGACATATTTATTAAATATAGGCAGTGGGCCTTTACAAAAACATTTGGGAAAAAAAATCTATTTGGGCTGCCTGGGACTGTCCTCAGTGTACTGGGTCTGTGCTGGGGGTAGTTGTCCTCCTAATTCATACGCAGCCACCTAAGTGTTACAGCAGGCTTGCGCAAAATTATTTCCTGGCTCTGCTGTGCGTTCCGTAAGCGAAGTCAGCCTCCAACCACAGGCCAATAAGCGGCACATTTAATTACAGCGTTCTGTTTCTGCACTACTGGTAGTACACCATGCTGAGGGGTAGGGGTAGGCCTAGAGGACGTGGACGCGGAGGCCCAAGTCAGGGTGTGGGCACAGGCCGAGCTCCTGATCCAGGTGTATCGCAGCCGACTGCTGCGGGATTAGGAGAGAGGCACGTTTCTGGCGTCCCCACATTCATCTCACAATTAATGGGTCCACGCGGTAGACCTTTATTAGAAAATGAGCAGTGTGAGCAGGTCCTGTCGTGGATGGCAGAAAGTGCATCCAGCAATCTATTGAACACCCAGAGTTCTGCGCCGTCCACTGCTGCAACTCTGAATCCTCTGGCTGCTGCTCCTCCTTCCTCCCAGCCTCCTCACTCCATTACAATGACACATTCTGAGGAGCAGGCAGACTCCCAGGAACTGTTCCCGGGCCCCTGCCCAGAATGGGCAGCAAGGGTTCCGAATCCTCTCCTACTGGAGGAGTTTGTCGTGACCGATGCCCAACCTTTTGAAAGTTCCCGGGGTCCGGGGGATGAGGCTGGGGACTTCCGGCAACTGTCTCAAGACCTTTCAGTGGGTGAGGAGGACGATGACGATGAGACACAGTTCTCTATCAGTGAGGTAGTAGTAAGGGCAGTAAGTCCGAGGGAGGAGCGCACAGAGGATTCGGAGGAAGAGCAGCAGGACGATGAGGTGACTGACCCCACCTGGTTTGCTACGCCTACTGAGGACAGGTCTTCAGAGGGGGAGGCAAGGGCAGCAGCAGGGCAGGTTGCAAGAGGCAGTGCGGTGTCCAGGGGTAGAGGCAGGGCCAGACCGAATAATCCACCAACTGTTTCCCAAAGCGCCCCCTCACGCCATGCCACCCTGCAGAGGCCGAGGTGCTCAAAGGTCTGGCAGTTTTCCACTGAGAGTGCAGACGACCGACGAACAGTGGTGTGCAACCTGTGTCGCGCCAAGATCAGCCGGGGAGCCACCACCACCAGCCTCACCACCACCAGCATGCGCAGACATATGATGGCCAAGCACCCCACAAGGTGGGACGAAGGCCGTTCACCGCCTCCGGTTTGCACCGCTGCCTCTCCCCCTGTGCCCCAACCTGCCACTGAGATCCAACCCCCCTCTCAGGGCACAGGCACTACCGTCTCCTGGCCTGCACCCACACCCTCACCTCCGCTGTCCTCGGCCCCATCCACCAATGTCTGTCAGCGCACCGTCCAGTCGTCGCTAGCGCAAGTGTTGGAGCGCAAGCACAAGTACGCCGCCACGCACCCGCACGCTCAAGCGTTAAACGTGCACATAGCCAAATTTAGCAGCCTGGAGATGCTGCCGTATAGGGTTGTGGAAATGGAGGCTCTCAAAAGTATGATGGCGGTGGCGGCCCCGCGCTACTCAGTTCCCAGTCGCCACTACTTTTCCCGATGTGCCGTCCCAGCCCTGCACGACCACGTCTCCCGCAACATTGTACGCGCCCTCGCCAAGGTCCACTTAACAACGGACACGTGGACAAGCACAGGCGGTCAGGGCCACTATATCTCCCTGACGGCACATTGGGTGAATTTAGTGGAGGCTGGGACAGAGTCAGAGCCTGGGACCGCACACGTCCTACCCACCCCCAGAATTGCGGGCCCCAGCTCGGTGGTGGTATCTGCGGCGGTGTATGCTTCCTCCACTAAACCACCCTCCTCCTCCTCCTCCTCCTCCTACGCAACCTCTGTCTCGCAATCAAGATGTGTCAGCAGCAGCACGTTGCCAGCAGTCGGTGTCGCGCGGCACGGCAGCACAGCGGTGGGTAAGCGTCAGCAGGCCATGCTGAAACTACTCAGCTTAGGAGATAAGAGGCACACGGCCCACAAACTGCTGCAGGGTCTGACAGAGCAGACCGACTGCTGGCTTGCGCCGCTGAGCCTCCAACCGGGCATGGTCGTGTGTGACAATGGCCGTAACCTGGTGGCGGCTCTGCAGCTCGGCAGCCTCACGCACGTGCCATGCCTGGCCCACGTCTTTAATTTGGTGGTTCAGTGCTTTCTGAAAAGCTACCCACGCTTGTCAGACCTGCTCGGAAAGGTGCGCCGGCTCTGCGCACATTTCCGCAAGTCCCACACGGACGCTGCCACCCTGCGCACCCTGCAACATCGGTTTCATCTGCCAGTGCACCGACTGCTGTGCGACGTGCTCACACGGTGGAACTCTACGCTCCACATGTTGGCCAGGCTCTATGAGCAGCGTAGAGCTATAGTGGAATACCAACTCCAACATGGGCGGCGCAGTGGGAGTCAGCCTCCTCAATTCTTTACAGAAGAGTGGGCCTGGTTGGCAGACATCTGCCAGGTCCTTGGAAACTTTAAGGAGTCTACCCAGATGGTGAGCGGCGATGCTGCAATCATTAGCGTCACCATTCCTCTGCTATGCCTCTTGAGAAGTTCCCTGCAAAGCATAAAGGCAGACGCTTTGCGCTCGGAAATGGAGGCGGGGGAAGACAGTATGTCGCTGGATAGTCAGAGCACCCTCATGTCTATTTCTCAACGCGTTGAGGAGGAGGAGGAGGAGGGGGAGGAGCATGAGGAGGAGGGGGAAGAGACAGCTTGGCCCACTGCTGAGGGTACCCATGCTGCTTGCCTGTCATCCTTTCAGCGTGTATGGCCGGAGGAGGAGGAGGATCCTGAAAGTGATCTTCCGAGTGAGGACAGACATGTGTTGCATATAGGTGCCCTGGCACACATGGCTGACTTCATGTTAGGATGCCTTACTCGTGACCCTTGCGTTACACGCATTCTGGCCACTACGGATTACTGGGTGTACACACTGCTCGACCCACGGTATAAGGAGAACCTTTCCACTCTCATACCCGAGGAGGAAAGGGGTTCGAGAGTGATGCTATACCACAGGACCCTGGCGGACAAGCTGATGGTAAAATTCCCATCTGACAGCGCTAGTGGCCGAAGGCACAGTTCCGAGGGCCAGGTAGCAGGGGAGGCGCGGAGATCAGGCAGCATGTACATCACAGGCAGGGGAACAATATCCAAGGCCTTTGACAGCTTTATGGCTCCCCAGCAAGACTGTGTCACTGCTCCCCAGTCAATGCTGAGTCGGCGGGAGCACTGTAAAAGGATGGTGAGGGAGTACGTAGCCGATCGCATGACAGTCCTCCGTGACGCCTCAGCCCCCTACAACTACTGGGTGTCGAAGCTGGACACGTGGCCTGAACTCGCGCTGTATGCCCTGGAGGTGCTTGCTTGTCCTGCGGCTAGCGTCTTTACAGAGAGGGTGTTTAGTGCGGCTGGGGGAATCATCACGGATAAGCGTACCCGCCTGTTAACCGACAGTGCCGACAGGCTTACAATCATAAAGATGACCAAAGCCTGGATTTCCCCAGAGTTCTCTTCTCCACCAGCGGACAGCAGCGATACTATCGTTCTCTATCACCATCAAAAACGTGGACCTTTTAGCTTCATCAATCTGTGTATAATATTCATCCTCCTCCTCCTGCTCCTCCTCCTGAAACCTGACGTAAACACGCCAAACGGGCAATTTTTCTTAGGCCCACAAGGCTCAGTCATATAATTTTTGTAAACAATTTTTATACGTTTCAATGCTCATTAAAGCGTTGAAACTTGCACCTGAACCAATTTTTATTTTAACTGGGCTGCCTCCAGGCCTAGATACAAATTAAGCCACATTAACCAAAGCGATTAATGGGTTTCACCTGCCCTCTTGGTTGGGCATGGGCAATTTTTCTGAGGTACATTAGTACTGTTGGTACACCAATTTTTTGGGGCCCTCGCCTACAGTGTAATCCAATTAATTACAGCTGACGTTACATCAGCTGTGCTGGGCACTGCAATGGGATATATTTATGTACCGTCGGTGGGTTCCAGGGAGCCACCCCTGCTGTCGGTCCACACAGAGTTGTAACTACATGTGTCCACTTCTAAAGAACCCCAGTCTGACTGGGGCATGCAGTGTGGGCCGAAGCCCACCTGCATTAAAGCTGACATTACCTCAGCTGTGATGGGCAATGCAATGGGATATATTTATGTACCGCCGGTGGCTTCCTGGCACCCACCCATGCTGTTGGTCCACACGGAGTTGTAACTACATGTGGCCACTTCTAAAGAACCCCAGTCTGACTGGGGCATGCAGTTTGGGCCGAAGCCCACCTGCATTTAATCTGACGTTAGCTCTGCTGTCCAGGGCACTGCAATGGGATACATTTATGTACAGCGGGTGGGTTCCAGGGAGCCACCCATGCTGTGGGTGCACACGGAATTCCCATTGCGGAGTTGGGGATTCCCAGTTGTACCTGCCTGTGACTATTTATAAAAAAACGCAGTCTGACTGGGGCATGGAGACACCTTGACAGAATGAATAGTGTGTGGCACATAGGTTCCCCATTGCTATGCCCACGTGTGCAGCTCCTGATGGCGGTGGCACAGGATTATATTTCTCATTGCTTCTGTACAGCATTGTGGGCCATCGCCCCGCCCCTTTTAAAGAGGGTCGCTGCCTAGCCGTGCCAACCCTCTGCAGTGTGTGCCTGCGGTTCCTCCTCATGGCAGACGCACTTATAAATAGACATGAGTGTGGCGTGGCATGAGGGAAGCTAAAGGCTTCGCAGGGACAGTTTGGTGTGCGCTGTGGACACTGGGTCGTGCAGGGGGGGGGGGGGTTGGGCAGCATGTAACCCAGGAGAAGTGGCAGCGGAGTGTCATGCAGGCAGTGATTGTGCTTTGTTGGAGGTAGTGTGGTGCTTAGCTAAGGTATGCATTGCTAATGAGGGCTATTCAGAAGTAAAAGTTGTTGGGAGGGGGGGCCCACTCTTGCCACAATTGTGGCTTAATAGTGGGACCTGGGAACTTGAGATGCAGCCCAACATGTAGCCCCTCGCCTGCCCTATCCGTTGCTGTGTCGTTCCCATCACTTTCTTGAATTGCCCAGATTTTCACAAATGGAAACCTTAGCGAGCATCGGCGATATACAAAAATGCTCGAGTCGCCCATTGAATTCAATGGGGTTCGTTACTCGAAACGAACCCTCGAGCATCGCGATAATTTCGTCCCGAGTAACGAGCACCCGAGCATTTTGGTGCTCGCTCATCTCTAGTTGTATTATTTCAGTTCTGACTAGCTCAAAATTATTTGGAGCTATGCTGTTTGAAACTTGTGAATTTGTCTGTCTTTGTGATTCTATTACATGGATCATCCATAGAAACTTCCTAGAGAGGGTTACACACGCTTTTATCACCGTTACTGATGATGGTCATACCGATCCTGTCACACAGTTATAATAGAGGAGAACATAGCTCATCCTCTTGAATGCGTACTTATAGTCTGTAGATTTTTTAGGTGAATATAGAAGGCAATGATAATTAAACTGCTCTCCCAGCAGGCTTAAATGGTAGGGATAGCTAGTGCTGTGCTGATGCATCATGGGATTGATGTGAAAGTGAAAGCAAAAATCTCACCATTAATATGGTGTATTTTAAGCATCAGACAGGAGGCTTCATTGTATGGAAGGGACCTAAATGTACACAGGAGACCTCCAGAGTTTGATGGGCAATCAGGTGAGTGAGACAGGGATGAAAAAGTGTTTTTGCTGGAGTGGACCTTTAAAACTCAAATACATGATGCTTAAGACATTACTCTATAATAATTACAGTGTTCATTGTTCAGTTATGTGTGATTGTTCTCAGTAAGAGAAACCAAGTGAGCTTGTAGATATGGTACCTTTTAGTGGCTAACAAAAATACATGATGTTATAGTGAGCTTCCGAACCTACACAGTGTACTTCCTTTGGCTTAATGGAACAAATACACATGATCACTGTCAGAACCTGCAACTCTCGGGGCCGCCGTGCCCGCACCACCGGTCCTGCCACCCGGGCTGCAGGAGTGCGGCGTAGGGGAGCCCCTGTTCTGGTGATCTCCCCGGGCCGCTGTAAGACTGGTCGCCGCCGGGTTGCTAGGGAGGCAGCTGGTGCTTCTAGTCACTTGACTACCAGGCTGGCTTCCCTAGTAACGGTCTGTGCTGCAAGACTGGGGGCGTGCCCCCAGCACCTCCCTGATTAGCCCTGCTGCTGTCAGGCTCCCCGCCCCAATCAGCTTCTGGGGCGGGAGCGCTGACAGCATTTAAATATGTGTGTTTTCCTTTCAGGCCTTGCCAGTGTTAGTTTGGTTCTCCAGCTGCACCCGCGTTTATCCTGACTGCTCTTGTGACCTCGGCTTTTCTGACACCTGCTTTTGGACTTGACTACGTTTTGCCTGACCCCTCTGTACTGCGTACCCTCTTGTTGCCTACCCGGATTGTCTGACCATTCTACCGTTGTTTGTCTCAGTGTCTGTTTGTCTCCCGTGTCCCGCTTCCCTAGTGAGGGTAGGGACCGTCGCCCAGTTGTCGCCCTGGGGGTTAGCCCAGGGGGGCAAGTAGGCAGGGACAGGGGTTGCGGGATATCTCAGGGACCCCCATATCCCGGACACTGTCCTGACAGTAACACTGGCCGAACGAAGGTCAGACCCTTGCATCCGCCCGGCGACTTTGAGCCCCTCGATGGAGGCCGTGGCGGCTGTAGCGAACCAGGTCCAGGTCCTTACGACCCTTGCCCAGGACCTAACCGCCCGCTTGCAGCCACGGGAACAAGTGGCAGCTGCAGGCCCCATGCAGCCCTCGTCCGCTCCAGGAACAATGTCAGAACCTCGAGCCACGCTTCCGGATTGCTTCTCCGGAGAGAGAGATCAGTTTTTTGCATTTAGGGAGAGCTGCAAGCTCTACTTTGATCTCCGCCCCCACTCCTCTGGTACTGAATACCAGAAAGTGGGAATCGTAATTACCCGCCTGAGGGGAGAGCCCCAAAATTGGGCTTTCTCGCTACCAGCTGGCTCTCCAGCCCGACTATCCCTTGACGCCTTTTTTTCCGCCCTGGGTCAAATTTATGACGAACCCGACCGGGCGGGCTACGCAGTCTCCAAACTTCTGGCCCTGCGCCAGGGTTGTAAGATGGCGGAGGACTACTGTTCCCAATTTCGTCAACATTGTACGGAATCCCGGTGGAACGATGCCGCCCTAAAAGACTTATTTTTGACCGGCCTGTCTGAGGGTCTCAAGGACCTACTTGTGGCCCACCCAGAGCCTAGAACTCTGGAGCAAGCCATGTCGCTGGCTATTCGAGCCGACCGACGTTTGAGGGCCAGACACGCCGCTCGGACCACCCCACTCCCCACGTCTACTTCTTCGACTGACCCAACCTTTTACCCTCCCACCACCGAGGCCATGGAGCTGGGAGCCATGACCCCCAAGCAACGACGGGAACACCGCCTGAAGAAGAACCTCTGCTTCTACTGTGGGGAGCCGGGTCACCGCATTGCTACCTGCGCTAAGAAGCCACGGCAGGAAGAACTCCCGCTCCTAGGCAGTTGTCGGGGGGACTGTCTAGGAGCCAAGGTACTCCCTGTGTTGTCCAAGATGTTAGTGCCTTGCACCCTAGAATTTCATGCTTTCCACCGTACTGGGCAAGCCTTTGTTGATTCTGGGGCTGCGGCTAATTTCGTTAACTTTAATTTCGTTGCTCAACTGTCCGGAGTTTTGTTACGTTTAGAGACTCCGATTCTGGTTTCAGGAGTGGACTCCACCCCATTGCAAGCAGGGGTGGTTAATCTGGTTACCCCTGAAGTAAGGTTTACGATAGGAGCCTTACACGTGGAAACCTGCACCTTTCTAGTGATGAGAGATTTGTCTGTGGACGTCGTCCTAGGCCTCCCCTGGCTCCGGGAGCACAACCCGGTAGTAAATTGGGACACGTTGGAACTGGTAAAGTGGGGTCCCCGCTGTGTCAACCACCTTTGTGCGGTGAAGGTGGGAATCTCCACCTGCGAGGGGACCCCCCTACCAGAATACCTCTCCGAGTTTTCTGACGTGTTCTCCAAACAACTATCTGAAGCTCTGCCCCCTCATAGGGAATGGGACTGTAAAATAGACTTGATTCCTGGGGCCAAACTTCCTAAGGGCCGCATTTATAACGTTACGGTCCCAGAGAGAGAATCCATGAGGGACTACATCCATGACAGTCTGGCCAAGGGGCACATCCGGCCCTCAGAATCCCCGGTGGGTGCCGGGTTTTTCTTCGTTGAGAAGAAGGATGGGGGTCTCCGGCCCTGTATTGACTATAGAGAGCTAAATAAAATCACAGTCCGAAACCAGTATGCTCTTCCACTCATTCCTGACCTCCTCAACCAGGTCGCTGGTGCCCAATGGTTTTCTAAACTTGATCTCAGGGGAGCATACAACCTCATCCGCATTCGGGAAGGGGATGAGTGGAAAACCGCCTTCAATACGCCCCTCGGGCATTTTGAATACCTAGTTATGCCTTTTGGATTGTGTAACGCCCCCGCCATTTTTCAGGGGTACATGAACTCAGTGTTTCAGGATATCATGGGGGTGTTCGTGGTTGTATATCTAGACGACATTTTGATTTTTTCCTCCGACTTGCCGAGTCACCATACTCACGTTCAGACTGTGCTAGCTCGACTCAGACATAACAAGCTGTTTGCTAAACTCGAGAAATGTGTTTTCGGGGTACAAAAGATATCATTTTTGGGGTATATCATCACGCCATGCGACTTCCAGATGGATCCTGAAAAGGTGAAGGCCATCACGGAGTGGGCCCAGCCAGGGTCGTTGAAAGCCCTTCAACGCTTCCTCGGCTTCGCCAACTACTATCGCAAATTCATTAAAGACTTCTCCGTGGTGGCTAAACCTCTAACTGACCTCACCAGAAAGGGGGCAGATGTGAGGACCTGGTCTTCTGAGGCTCTGAGGGCCTTCGATACCCTAAAGGCGGCGTTCTCTTCTGCACCTGTCCTAGTACAACCGGATCTGTCCAGCCCTTTTGTGGTGGAGGTAGATGCCTCTGAGTTTGGTGTGGGAGCGGTACTGTCCCAAGGTCCCTCCACTCTCACCAACCTTAGACCGTGTGCCTATTTTTCTAGGAAGTTTTCTTCCACCGAACGGAACTATGATATAGGCAACCGGGAATTGCTGGCGATTAAGTGGGCTTTCGAAGAGTGGAGGCATTTTTTGGAAGGAGCCCATCACCAGATCACGGTACTCACAGACCATAAAAACCTCACCTATCTAGATTCCGCTAAGAGGTTAAATGCTCGGCAAGCCCGCTGGGCCTTGTTTTTCTCTCGGTTCAATTTTGTTGTTACCTATAGACCCGGTTCTAAGAATGTCAAGGCTGATGCCCTGTCTAGGAGTTTTGGTTCTCCGGAACCTTCCGAGCCGGAGCCTGAGAGCATTCTCTCCCCTGGGGTGGTCCTCGCTGCTGTCTCCTCCGACCTTTCACCTCTCATTTACGCCGCTCAACAATCGGCTCCTGAAGCCCTTCCGGAAGGTAAATTATTTGTCCCGTTATCACTGAGATTGAAAGTGTTAGAGGAGACACATGCTTCAGTCCTAGCTGGACACCCCGGCATCAGGGGTACTCTGGAGTTAGCGGCCAGACTCTATTGGTGGCCGCACATGGCCAAGGATGTACGGGTATTTGTGTCCGCGTGCCCGGTTTGCGCAAGGGGGAAGAACCTCAGGAGACGTCCTGAGGGGCCTCTTCTGCCCTTGCCCATTCCGTCCAGGCCATGGTCCCATTTGTCCATGGATTTTATTACTGATCTGCCATCCTCGCTGGGGAATACGGTCATTTGGGTAATAGTTGACCGTTTCTCTAAAATGTCTCATTTTGTTCCGCTTGGCAAGTTGCCTAACGCCAAACTTTTGTCTGAGATGTTCATCAAGGAGATTGTTCGGTTACATGGGATCCCCGAGGATATTGTGTCAGATAGAGGGGTTCAGTTCGTCGCTCGCTTCTGGCGAGCCTTCTGTAAAAATCTAAACGTTAATTTGTCCTTTTCCTCCGCTTTCCATCCCGAGAGTAACGGACAAACGGAACGGATGAATCAAGAACTTATCCAGTATCTGCGACTGTTTGTCTCTGATAACCAGTATCAGTGGGCCAACTACTTACCTCTCGCCGAATTTGCTATTAACAACCATGGTAACTCGTCGACCCAACTGTCACCTTTTTTTTGTAACTATGGGTTTCATCCCCGGTTCTCGCTTTCTACTCCTTTTGTCTCGAACAATCCGGCCGCTGACATATCCGCTGAAGAACTGTGCACAGTTTGGGCCCAGGTTCGTAAGAACCTTCAGGGTTCCCAAGAGAAACTGCGTAAATACGCAAATAAAAGACGGACTATCTCGGCACCTTTTGTGGTCGGGGAGCAGGTTTTATTATCATCCAAGAATCTGAGACTTAAGGTTCCCTCCCTGAAACTTGCTCCTCGGTTCATTGGCCCATTTACGGTTTCTCAGGTTATCAACCCGGTGGCATATAAGTTGGCACTTCCTGACCCCTGGAAGGTCCACAAGGTTTTTCACAAGAACTTGCTTAAGAAGTATGTGACTCCAGTTCTCCCCACCCAGAACCCGCCTCCTCCCTCTCTGGTACAGGGGGAACTGGAGTATGAAGTAGAAAGGCTTGTGGATGCCCGACGGGTTAGAGGTGGGCTGCAGTACCTGGTCCACTGGAGAGGATTTGGCCCTGAGGATAGGACGTGGGTCCCTGCCAGGGACGTTCATGCGCCACGCCTAGTCCAGGCATTCCACAGGGCTTTCCCGCTTAAGCCCGCACCGGGCCATGGGGGTCCGGTGTCCCCCCGTAGAAGGGGGGGTACTGTCAGAACCTGCAACTCTCGGGGCCGCCGTGCCCGCACCACCGGTCCTGCCACCCGGGCTGCAGGAGTGCGGCGTAGGGGAGCCCCTGTTCTGGTGATCTCCCCGGGCCGCTGTAAGACTGGTCGCCGCCGGGTTGCTAGGGAGGCAGCTGGTGCTTCTAGTCACTTGACTACCAGGCTGGCTTCCCTAGTAACGGTCTGTGCTGCAAGACTGGGGGCGTGCCCCCAGCACCTCCCTGATTAGCCCTGCTGCTGTCAGGCTCCCCGCCCCAATCAGCTTCTGGGGCGGGAGCGCTGACAGCATTTAAATATGTGTGTTTTCCTTTCAGGCCTTGCCAGTGTTAGTTTGGTTCTCCAGCTGCACCCGCGTTTATCCTGACTGCTCTTGTGACCTCGGCTTTTCTGACACCTGCTTTTGGACTTGACTACGTTTTGCCTGACCCCTCTGTACTGCGTACCCTCTTGTTGCCTACCCGGATTGTCTGACCATTCTACCGTTGTTTGTCTCAGTGTCTGTTTGTCTCCCGTGTCCCGCTTCCCTAGTGAGGGTAGGGACCGTCGCCCAGTTGTCGCCCTGGGGGTTAGCCCAGGGGGGCAAGTAGGCAGGGACAGGGGTTGCGGGATATCTCAGGGACCCCCATATCCCGGACACTGTCCTGACAATCACATTGAAGGGCACAAACATGATTAACTTAATTTGCACTTAGATAAATACCAGAGACAGGGTAAGAGGGCACAGACATGTTGTGATTATTAGCACTTAGATAAATTCCAGGGAGGGAGGAGCATAACAGTAAATAATTAGTTCAGTGTCGAGGAATGTGAATATTTATATTCTTTAAATTCATATTAGAGGGTCACCATGTTACCTCTGCTCTGGGTTTCTCATATCTCATAATGTCCACTGATATAGAAACCTCCCTCCAAGATTCATACCATTTCTGATAGTATCAAAGTTGGTTATACATTTATATTCCCAAATTCATCTGTGACATTGGGACTTAAAATTGCCTTTAAGTTTAATTACGTTTATATGTTGCATGTTGTGTCTGTGACTAGAAAAATCTTTTGCCACAGGTAATTCTGTCTTTCTCTCTTTAAATGTGTGGCAATGCGATCTCATCCTGGCTTTCAGTTTTTGTTCTGTTTCTCCAACACAAAGGCCCCCAACAGGACATTTACTGCACCTGATCAGGTACACGACATTGGACGTGGAACATGTGAATGTCCCGTGGATCTTGTAGTTCTGCTGTGTGTTTGGGATTTGCATCCTGTTGGCTGTCAGTACATGTAAGCAATTGTTGCAGCTCCTTACATTGCAGGATAAGTTCCTTTTTGTGTGTCTCAAATTTAGAGGCTGTCTGTAACACAAAAGGCAGGAATATGGTTTTTAGATGGCCATCCTTGTGTAGGGCATGATGGAGTTTCTTTGCTGTTTTGCTTAGTACCTCTAGCTGTGAATTATAGGTCACTATTAGAGGTACATGATGATTTTCTTCCTTCTCCATGTATAGAAGTATCTGATTCCTGGGTATCCTGGTGGCTCTGTTTTTTTGATCATCAATAGAGATGGGATGGTAGCCATGGTTTGAAAATGTCCTATTAAGGTTGTATAAATTTTCCGCTCTGTCTGTTGGGTTGGAGTAGATCTGGTTATATCCGATGGCCTAGCTGTAGAGTATAGTCTGATTGGACACCCCTCCTGGCTGCAACCCCACTTTGGACAAATATATGCACTCCTTTACACATGAGTTGCAATCTAACCTACTGGACAAGCAGAAAAATAAAGCATTTAATATCAATATGCAGGAAAGAAGGGCCATCTATGCACTTAAAACCAACAAGGAGATCACCATTAAGCCTGTGGATAAAGGTGGTGCAATAGGCCTCATGAATACATCAGACTACATGAAATAAGCAAGCAGACAGCTGACGGACACCAGATACTACATCAGGCTGGATCAAGAACCAACTCAAAAATATCTAAGGGAGTTAAGAAGGGTCATCAGAAGCCTGTCTGGGGAGCTCTGCAAAACGTTTGGACTTGGTTGGTGTATTCTACACGCTTCATAAACTACACAAAGCTGGCAACTCTGGGAGGCCAATTAACTCACTAAAAAAAATCTAAGGGTCTCAAAAAAAATCTTAGATACAACCAGCTACTTGCAGGACACCACAGACTTACTGAACAAACTATGAACCTTGAGGCCAATGGGGTTGCCTCTGCATCTGTGTTACAACTCACAAGATTCATCCTCACACACAACTATTTTTCCTTTAGCAATGAGATATTCCTGCAACTCACCGAAACCACCATGGGTAGTAGAATGGCACCACAATATGTCAACCTTTTCATGGCAAAACTGGAGAGTTTTATTTCCTATAGCACTATATCTGGCAGCGCAGGATTTTTTTCCTAACAGCATATTGTTTTCGTTTTTGGGGGTCTCTCTATGCAAGAGAAACCCTCTGTACATCCTGCAGCTCTCCCTAATTCCAAGGGATTGGATATTGGTGACAAAGAACTTGGAAACGGACCTTGTGGAGAGTGACTTTCTGGCCTCCTGCTCCAGAAAACCATTGGCCTACTTCCACTACATTGATGACATCCTAAGCATCTATACCAACAGCAAACAAGAACTAGTAAAATTCTATGAGAGATTCAATGCATTTCACCCCACCATAAACCTGACATTAAGCTACTCATACACAGAAATTAACTGTTTGAACACCACCATAAAAATTACAAACAACTCAATACAGACATCCCTGTACCGAAAACCAATTGATCGGCCCACATACCACAGATGGGACAGTTCCCATCCTAAACATCAAAAAGTCCATCATCTAAAGCCAGGCCATCAGCTATAACTAGATCTGCTCCAACCCAACAGACAGAGAGGAACATTTATACTACCATAAAAGGATATTTTCAAACCAGGGCTACCATCCCACATCAATTCATGACCAAATAACCAAAGCCAGAAAAAGGAAGAAAATGGTCATGTACCTCTAGAAGGGAAATACAATTCACAGCTAGATGTACTAAGCAAAACCGCAAAGAAACTCCATCATACCCTACACAAGGATGACCGTCTAAAAACCATATTTCTGGACGCTCCTCTTCTGTGTTGCAGGCAGTCTCCAAATTTGAGGAACTTTATAATCAGGAGTGTATTGACGCACAAAAAAGGAATTTATCCCTGCCAAGTAAGAAGCAATGTAAGACCTGCTCATATGTACCGACCGTGGACAGGATACAAATCCCAAACACACAGCAGGACTACAAGATCCATGAGACATTCACATATTCCATGTCCAATGGTGTGTACCTGATCAGGTGCAGTAAATGTCTTGTTGAGAGCCTTTATGTTGGAGAAACAAAACAAAAACTGAAAGCCAGGATGAAATCGCATTGCCACATGATTAAAGAGAGAAAGACAGAATTACCTGCGGCAAATCATTTTTCTAGTCCTGAACACAACATGCAACATATGAAAGTTATTATACTTAAAGGCAATTTTAAGTCTCAACATCATAGATGAATTTGGGAATATAAGTTTTTAACCAACTTCGATACTATCAGAAATCTTATGAATCTCGGAGGGGGGTTTCTACATAAGTGGAGATTATGAGATATGAGAAACCCAGAGCAGAGGTAACATGCTGGCCTGCTGGTGACCCCCTAACATCAATTTTAAGAATATAAATAGAGATGAGCGAGTATACTCGCTAAGGCTAACTAATCAAGTGAGTAGTGCCTTAGTCGAGTATCTGCCCACTCGTCTCTAAAGATTCAGCTGCCGGCACGGGTGACAGGTGAGTTGTGGGAGTAAACAGGAGGGAGCAGGGGGGAGAGAGGGAGAGAGGGATCTCCCCTCCATTCCTCCCCGCTCTCCCCCGCCGCTCCCCGCCCACCGCCAGCAGCTGAATCTTTAGAGACGAGCGGGCAGATACTCGACTAAGGCACTACTCGCTCGAGTAGTTAGCCTTAACGAGTATACTCGCTCATCTCTAAATATAATCTTTCACATTCTGTCACTGGACTAATTATTTAATGTTATGCTCATCCCTCCCTGGTATTTATCTAAGTGCTATTAATCACAACACATTTGTGCCCACTTACCCTGTCTCTGTGATTTAAGTGCAAATTAAGTTCACCATATTTGTGGTCTCCAATGTGATCATGTGTGTATGTTTTAATATAAATACATCTTAAGATTTGTTCCATTATGCCTGAGGAAGAACCCTGTGTAGGTTTGGAAGCTCGCTATACCATCATGTATCATGTCTACAAGATTACTTGGTTTCTCTTACTGAGAGCAATCACACTTTACTCTACTGTCTAACATGGTACTAAACTTTTTTTGTTGCTCAGTTATGTCATATAGTGCTAATAATTAACACCGTAACTGATTCTATTTAATTCTTGGGTACTTCATTTATTTACTCCAGTTCAGTTTTTTGTAAAGCAGCACATTTTAATGAGGGAGAAGGAACTAAAACAAAATGATGCCTTTAAGAGCAAACTTTCATTTTACTATGAAGACTGAGACATATTGAATCTGTCACCATCTGTAAACACAGGGTCTGTTCTTGCCAAACCAAGTATGTGTAGGCAAGAGACCCAAGGTAGTTATTTTGCTCCAAGGGTCCACATACGAGTGGGGCTAGTGCTCTGTGTAGCAATACAACTTCTGATGCAATGTATCAGAGATATTTAATTAGTGAATTGTTGGAATTTTAAACTATACCTGTATGACCTTGAATATGTAGATGCCTATAATAACAACATAGAAATGTTTTACGGCATAAACTAGAAAGTGTAGAAAATGTTCTGTGTTGGCATTTTGAATCTGTTTCACTTTGGCAAGTGTTTTCAGTCAATGTTTTTCAGGTGACATTTTCTCTTTTTCCCTTTCCAATGTTGATATAAATAGGAACAAGAAGAATATTATGTCTTGTTTTACCACATAGTTTTTATCACAGCAAAATATTGTTATGTCTTTTTCTTTAAATCTTTCAAATGTTCTGGAAATAGTGAAGGCTAAAAGGAAAAACAAGACATCAAATTTCCTCTGGGAGTCTCATAGGACCTCAAAGTACATTTAGTCCATAGATAAGGCCACTTTGATGACAAAACATGTGGTATATTTTTTAATCAGCAGCAAAATCAGAAAATATTGCTGAGCCTACAAAGCACTGAGTCTTCAGCCAAAGTCACAGTCTGGTAATTAGAATGACAAGATAACAGAAGTCTGTGGTTTGCAATGCTACTTGATCACATAGCTTCTCCAACTTCTAGAAGCTATCTGAGATGAGCGCTCAGGCTTGCAGAATGCCGGCAGGAAGTATTAATTTCTTAATTGCCATTTTGAAACTAGATGATTTGACAAGGTGAAAAGTGATGAAAGGATGTAGGGCAATAGCCAAAGATGAATGAGAAGAAGAGTCTCCAGATCACAGAATAGAAAATTTATGTGGTTAGGTTATTTTACTTCCAGTTTAGATCTATGGCCGGCATCTGAGTCCATGGTCTGATGTTATACGTTAATCTTGAATTATAATCAATGGATGCCTTTATGCAGTTTTAGTCATATTTTGGTAGCATTTAAACTTATACATTTAAAATGTAGCTAGAGATTGTTGATATCTTTGCTTTCTTGGGAGTAAAGTAGTGGACTTATTTTTGCCATGCAATACACTACAAAATAAACACTATAAATAAATAAATATTATATGAGCTCATTTTCTTTAAAACCACATATTTATATTAAAGGGATTGTATAATGAACACAACCTCTTTCCATATACCCCATTAAAGTATTAACAGATTGAATTTCTAACATGTGCCTTATCTATTGGCTAGAGCTCAGATTCGCTAATTAGAACTGCTTCTTTTTGACTGACCCAGGGGTCAGTCAACCCAGGGTTGGCTATTCATTTGAATATTTAGCATGTGATGCTACATTTCTCTAACTTACAACTACTGCTGATCCTCTAATTATGGATGCTAGAAATAATATACTGCAGTATGAGTTGATTTAGGATAAACTTTATTATTTTGTTAATATCAGATCTCTTATAAATACAAAGCATTAGGCCTCAAATTATTTTACTGTACATTTACACTTCAGCTACAGTGAAGTTAAAGTCACAGATAGTGAGTTAGTGCAGTAAGAGTTATGCCCATGAACTTTTTAAAAAATGTTTCCTACTAAACCATGAAATAGAAGGCTATACTCCGCTGAACTATATAGACTTTTTTTTTGCTTTGACCAACTGATATATACAGTATGTAATGGACTTTTAGAAAGACATTTTTCAGGACTGTAGACATAATTTAATAGGTGTTCAATCTAATGCAACCAACTCAAACCTTTTTGATAGGCTTCCATGAACAAAGAGCCATCAGATCGTTGTGAGAAACAGTTAGAGGTATAGAGTTACCTGAGAGAATCTGACAAGAACATAAAGGGTAAATGAGAATGGGGCTAGTTATATCAATTTCTGCTAGAGAACTGATTGCAAAAAGTGTAAGACATGGAAAGACCACAGCAGAGTGAAGCTATAAATGACCAGAAATATACATGGTGATTGTATAATGTGGTACAATATAACTTTTCACTGGAAAAAGCAAACAAACTGATTGATTTGGGACAATGTACATGTATGCTGAATATTTTATCTTTGCAGTTTTTGGAGTCAGGAAGTATTTTCTAATACAATATTATATAAACCAGCATATTACCATTCTGAATAAATGATTACGATCTTTCATTATGTAGAAATGGTTGTAATAGAATTAGAAAACATAGTTATTTTTATTGTGTATCCTTAGAAGCAAGATAGTTAATGAAATCATTCCAGCTGCTCTGAGAAATATGCAGCATATAAGGAGATATAATTGAATAGTAGTAAAGCAAGGATACAGGTGATGGAGTCAATCCTTATACCTCCTCCAAGTAAGCAGAATTGAATTTGTGCTCCTTCGTAATATTTTGAATTTATTGACCTTTCCTGAGCGCATCATGTGTTTTTTTCCTTGCTTCATCTATGTCACTGAGACCATCTGGGTATCTGTGTGAAGGTCAGTGCTCTCCCATCAAAGGGATACTACTGGAGTAGGAGATTGACAGCACATGTTTTAATACCAAGCTTTCCAGGAAGATTGGTGGACTGAGGATTACCCTCTAATTTGGTTGTGGTCCCCTAGGGTCTTTGGGTGAGTTACATTTGCCCTTGTTATATTTAGAATGTAGAGGCCACTTGGATGGTCGATGAACCTTTTTTCTCTGATTTTGTTATCTGCAGTTTGGTTATTTCCTAGGTGTCATTTAAAATATCCAGACAACTATATATGGGAGCTTTATAGTGCCATTTACATTACTTTGACAGCAGGCCTAATGCACTACAGTGTATTATTAGAGATGAGCGAGCACCAAAATGCTCGGGTGCTCGTTACTCGGGACGAAATTTTCGCGATGCTCAAGGGTTCGTTTCGAGTAACGAACCCGATTGAAGTCAATGGGCAACTCGAGCATTTTTGTATATCGCCGATACTCGCTAAGGTTTTCATTTGTGAAAATCTGGGCAATTCAAGAAAGTGATGGGAACGACACAGCAACGGATAAAGCAGGCGAGGGGCTACATGTTGGGCTGCAGCTCAAGTTCCCAGGTCCCACTATTAAGCCACAATAGCGGCAATAGTGCCCCCCCCTTCCAACAATTTTTACTTCTGAAAAACCCTCATTAGCAAGGCATACCTTAGCTAAGCACCACACTACCTCCAACAAAGCACAATCACTGCCTGCATGACACTCCGCTGCCACTTCTCCTGGGTTACATGCTGCCCAACCCCCCCGCACGACCCAGTGTCCACAGCGCACACCAAAGTGTCCCTGCGCAGCCTTCAGCTGCCCTCATGCCACACGCTGGCCTCATAGCCACACCACCCTCATGTCTATTTATAAGTGCGTCTGCCATGAGGAGGAACAGCAGGCACACACTGCAGAGGGTTGGCACGGCCAGGCAGCGACCGTCTTTAAAAGGGGGGGGGGTGATAGCCCATAATGCTGTACATGAAGCAATGAGAAATCCAATCCTGTGCCACCTCCATCAGGAGCTGCAAACGTGGGCATAGCAATGGGGAACCCATGTGCCACACACTATTCATTCTGTCAAGGTGTCTGCATGCCCCAGTCAGACCGGGGTTTTTTATAAATAGTCACAGGCAGGTACAACTCCGCAATTGGAATTCCGTGTGCACCCACAGCATGGGTGGCTCCCTGGAACCCACCGGCTGTACATAAATGTATCCCATTGCAGTGCCCAGCACAGCTGAGATAACGTCAGGTTTAATGCAGGTGGGCTTCGGCCCACACTGCATGCCCCAGTCAGATTGGGGTTCTTTAGAAGTGGCACATGGAGTTACAACTCCGTGTGGACCGACAGCATGGGTGGGTCCCAGGAAGCTACCGGCGGTACATAAATATATCCCATTGCATTGCCCATCACAGCTGAGGTAACGTCCGATTAAATGCAGGTGGTCTTCGGCCCACACTGCATGCCCCAGTCTGACCGGGGTTTTTAATACATAGACACTGGCAGGTACAAATCCCTAATGTGAAGTCCCTGTGGACAAATAGCATGGGTGGCTCCCTGGAACCCACCGGCGGTACATAAATATATCCCATTGCATTGCCCATCACAGCTGAGGTAACATCAGGTTTAATGCAGGTGGGCTTCGGCCCACACTGCATGCCCCAGACAGACTGGGGTTCTTTAGAAGTGGACACATGCAGTTACAACTCCGTGTGGACCGACAGCAAGGGTGGCTCCCTGGAACCCACCGGCGGTACATAAATATATCCCATTGCATTGCCCATCACAGCTGAGGTAACGTCAGGTTTAATGCAGGTGGTCTTCGGCCCACACTGCATGCCCCAGTCTGACCGGGGTTTTTAATACATAGACACTGGCAGGTACAAATCTCTAATGTGAAGGCCCTGTGAACCCACAGCATGGGTGGCTCCCTGGAACCCACCGGCGGTACATAAATATATCCTATTGCAGTGCCCATCACAGCTGAGGTAACGTCAGGTTTAATGCAGGTGGGCTTCGGCCCACACTGCATGCCCCAGTCAGACTGGGGTTCTTTAGAAGTGGACACATGGAGTTACAACTCCGTGTGGACCGACAGCATGGGTGGCTCCCTGGAACCCACCGGCGGTACATAAATATATCCCATTGCAGTGCCCAGCACAGCTGAGGTAACGTCAGCTTTAATGCAGGTGGGCTAAAAATTACTAGGATTACAATGTAGGCGAGGGCCCAAAAAAATTGGTGTACCAACAGTACAAATGTACTTCAGAAAAATTGCCCATGCCCAACCAAGAGGGCAGGTGAAACCCATTAATCGCTTTGGTTAATGTGGCTTAATTTGTAACTAGGCCTGTAGGCAGCCCAATTAAAATAAAAATTGGTTCAGGTGCAAGTTTCAACGCTTTATTGAATTGAGAATTGAAACGTATAAACATTGTTTACAAAAGTTATATGACTGAGTCTTGTGGGCCTAAGAAAAATTGCCAGTTCGGCGTGATTACGTGAGGTTTCAGGAGGAGGAGCAGAAGGAGGAGGATGAATATAATACACAGATTGATGAAGCTAAAAGGTCCCCGTTTTTTATGGTGATAGAGAACGATGCTTCTATCCGCGGGTGCAGCCTACGTATTGTTTAGGTATTGCTGCTGTCCGCTGGTGGAGAAGAGAACTCGGGGGAAATCCAGGCTTTGGTCATCTTCATGATTGTAAGCCTGTCGGCACTGTCGGTTGACAGGCGGGTACACTTATCCGTGCTGATTTCCCCAGCCGCACTAAACACCCTCTCTGACAAGACGCTAGCCGCAGGACAAGCAAGCACCTCCAGGGCATACAGCGCGAGTTCAGGCCACGTGTCCAGCTTCGACACCCAGTAGTTGTAGGGGACAGAGGCGTCACGGAGGACGGTCGTGCGATCGGCTACGTACTCCCTCACCATCCTTTTACAGTGCTCCCGCCGACTCAGCATTGACTGGGGAGCAGTGACACAGTCTTGCTGGGGAGCCATAAAGCTGTCAAAGGCCTTGGATAGTGTTCCCCTGCCTGTGCTGTACATGCTGCCTGATCTCTGCGCCTCCCCTGCTACCTGGCCCTCGGAACTGCGCCTTCGGCCACTAGCGCTGTCGGATGGGAATTTTACCATCAGCTTGTCCGCCAGGGTCCTGTGGTATAGCATCACTCTCGAACCCCTTTCCTCTTCGGGTATGAGAGTGGAAAGGTTCTCCTTATACCGTGGGTCGTGCAGTGTGTACACCCAGTAATCCGTAGTGGCCAGAATGCGTGTAACGCGAGGGTCACAAGAAAGGCATCCTAACATGAAGGTAAAATAAAAATAATGGCAAACAATAGGGTGGCAAATACACATCATATAATAAGACTAATGACATTTTAATAATATACGGTTGCAATATCATATGTAACACCTTCGTATTACGGATCCATATTATGAATGTGTTACAATACGCTCATGTGAAGCTGGCTTAATAGTCAGTGGATATTTGTATTCATTTATTTTCCCAGGACAATATTTTTTGCTTAGTTTCATACTATACCTTTTGCTATAATTCAGATTCATATTATACTCAGATGAATTGCAGAAATACAAAGAATAAGTCACTGTAAGCATACTGCTGTGTGAGCGATTTCCAAGGTCCTTTTTTAACTCTAAAATTATGGAAGCCGTATTGAGAAAACCATTCATTTTATGTGTGTATTAAAATTGACTGCATATCATTTTATTCTGTTAATCAATACGCATTTCATTGGGTTTTAAAAATAGATCAACAATACACATGAAGAGCATGCACTATTCTTTCCAATTCAGTATAATACCATTTTCCATATTATTTACTCATTTATATAAATATATATATATGCTGTAAGTGAGGAAGGAATATTTAGAATATCTTGGATATATATATATATATATATATATATATATACACTACCGTTCAAAAGTTTGGGGTCACATTGAAATGTCCTTATTTTTGAAGGAAAAGCACTGTACTTTTCAATGACGATAACTTTAAACTAGTCCTAACTTTAAACAAATGCACTCTATACATTGCTAATGTGGTAAATGACTATTCTAGCTGCAAATGTCTGGTTTTTTGTCCAATATCTACAAAGGTGTATAGAGGCCCATTTCCAGCAACTATCACTCCAGTGTTCTAATGGTACAATGTGTTTGCTCATTGGCTCAGAAGGCTAATTGATGATTAGAAAACCCTTGTGCAATCATGTTCACACATCTGAAAACAGTCTAGCTCGTTACAGAAGCTACAAAACTGACCTTCCTGTGAGCAGATTGAGTTTCTGGAGCATCACATTTGTGGGGTCAATTAAACGCTCAAAATGGCCAGAAAAAGAGAACTTTCATCTGAAACTCGACAGTCTATTCTTGTTCTTAGAAATGAAGGCTATTCCATGCGAGAAATTGCTAAGAAATTGAAGATTTCCTACAACGGTGTGTACTACTCCCTTCAGAGGACAGCACAAACAGGCTCTAACCAGAGTAGAAAAAGAAGTGGGAGGCCGCGTTGCACAACTAAGCAAGAAGATAAGCACATTAGAGTCTCTAGTTTGAGAAACAGACGCCTCACAGGTACCCAACTGGCATCTTCATTAAATAGTACCCGCAAAACACCAGTGTCAACATCTACAGTGAAGAGGCGGCTGTGGGATTTTGGGCTTCAGGGCAGAGTGGCAAAGAAAAAGCCATATCTGAGACTGGCCAATAAAAGAAAAAGATTAAGATGGGCAAAAGAACACAGACATTGGACAGAGGAAGACTGGAAAAAAGTGTTGTGGACGGA
This sequence comes from Eleutherodactylus coqui, assembly GCF_035609145.1. Taxonomy (NCBI): domain Eukaryota; kingdom Metazoa; phylum Chordata; class Amphibia; order Anura; family Eleutherodactylidae; genus Eleutherodactylus; species Eleutherodactylus coqui. The sequence continues at coordinate 123,100,037 of NC_089840.1, read as the reverse complement.
TTAATCCAAGTTTGAGGTGTTTGGATCACAAAGAAGAACGTTTGTGAGACGCAGAACAAATGAAAAGATGCTGGAAGAATGGCTGACGCCATCTGTTAAGCATGGTGGAGGTAATGTGATGGTCTGGGGTTGCTTTGGTGCTGGTAAGGTGGGAGATTTGTACAGGGTAAAAGGGATTCTGAATAAGGAAGGCTATCACTCCATTTTGCAACGCCATGCCATACCCAGTGGACAGCGCTTGATTGGAACCAATTTCATCCTACAACAGGACAATGACCCTAAACACACCTCCAAATTGTGCAAGAACTATTTACAGCAGAAGCAGGCAGCTGGTATTCTATCGGTAATGGAGTGGCCAGCGCAGTCACCAGATCTGAACCCCATTGAGCTGTTGTGGGAGCAGCTTGACCGTATGGTACGCCAGAAGTGCCCATCCAACCAATCCAACTTGTGGGAGATGCTTCTAGAAGCGTGGGGTGCAATTTCTCAAGCTTACCTCAACAAATTAACAGCTAGAATGTCAAAGGTGTGCAATGCTGTAATTGCTGCAAAAGGAGGATTCTTTGACGAAAGCAAAGTTTGATGTAAAAACAATGTTATTTCAAATACAAATCATTATTTCTAACCTTGTCAATGTCTTGACTCTATTTTCTATTCATTTCACAACGCATGGTGGTGAATAAGTGTGACTTTTTATGGAAAACACAAAATTGTTTGGGTGACCCCAAACTTTTGAACGGTAGTGTATATATATATATATATATATATTTCTACGGTATTCTAAACAACCCTTCTCGCTTACAGCATACGCTAATGCCCAATATGGATTATCACTGCGGAATTCATGGCCAGACGCCCGCCGCGAGTTCCACAGCAATGACTGTCCATAGACGTGCAATGGTAAATGATTCTCCCCTGCCCATGAGCGGAAATCAACTTCGATTTTCTGCTCAGGGGGAGAATCACAGCATGTTCTATTCTGTGTAGAAAATTGCACGGATGGCTTCCATTTCAGTTAATGGAAACCGTCTGTCCCGCGATATTCAACGCAGTGGACACTGCGGAAGTACTGTGAGAATCCACATCCTAGTCTAGCGCTGGCGTGTCATGTTCTGCGCATGCGCTGGCTCACTGGCCGAGATGCCCACAGCGGATCCAGACAAGTGAGTATAGCGTCTCTCTGGGGCGCCGGGTCTGATTCTGCTGCGAGATTTCGCAGTCGGAATTCGACTCAGCCGTAGGCATGAGCTCTATATATTAATATACATTTATAGATTAATAAGTTTTCCCCACTGTATATATATATATATATATATATATATATATATATATATCCCGTTAGTGAGGAAGAGCTATCTAGAAAATCAGAAAAATCTTAAGTCTTTGCCTTCTCAGCTTTCATAATATTCGGATCTACAGTACTTGTTCCACTATTTATGAAAATACACTTAAGGCATTACGTTAACTGTCCCAATGCTACTGTATAAGCTGCATATGAGGTTTCTAGCCTCTGAATACTGTGATGTTGTGCGATAGAATATCAATATGTGGCAGTCATTATATAGTGCAGGCTGCATAGTTCTTCTTCATTGCCCAGAGGACAAACACAACGCTGGAGTAAATGCCTTGACACTCCATAATCCCTAAGCATCCTCACATCCATTAGATGTGACAGCAACAAAGTACCAGCCACGGTGTTCATGGTACCGAATTCTGTCATTTGTCTGCTAGCCTCCAATGTTTGCTATTGATTTCTGCAAAGTAAACATGCAGCTATATCCCATCTTCTTCCTTCAAACAGCGGTGCAAGTGGCAATCAAATCTGTCATACATAAAACTTCAATATACATGAAATGACGGGCAGCTGTATTTATTCTCATCAGTCACTGACTTTAGTAGCTTATGCTTTCGGATATTTTATATTTTTATTATACATATGATTTCTAAGGTGATTTATAATTCTGAAGTTGCTCATAACTCAAACAAAAACAATTCAGTCAATTACGTGTTCATAACTAGGCATTTCAAAAACAGTATGAATTGCATATTGCGCTTTATTTATTATGTTGTTCTCCGGCTTTGAGACATATATCTTAATGGGATTTTTCAGCTTTAGGAAACACAATCTAATGGCAGCTGCTTATGGTACAAAATAACAAATAAACAGTCTGGTCATGTGTTAATGTGGCCTCAGTTGACATATGGCATGTACACGTTCATTATATCTTTGCACAGTGATTGGCCCTATCACTTATATAATGATTTGGCATATATTCACTTCAGCAATGTAATGAAAGATAGGTGGAGGACGACAGGACCATCATCACTAGATGTGTGGGAAATGTAAGCTATTTGTAGCGTTTCTGGTGCTGGGTTTGGTATGGAGCCACGGGTGTAGCTACCATGGAGGTTCAGAAAGTAGTCAAGGAAGAGCTAGGGGTCAGCAATGGAAGGTCTTGTGTCGCATTACAAATGAGGCAGGCAGGTAGTGTTGTCAGAAGGGAAGCTAGAAGTCAGTATCAGGAGGTCTCAGTTTAGATAACATAGGATCTGGCAATAGTGTAAGTTCACCAAGGGCTTGTGGAGCACAATAATCACCCAAGGAAGTAGGGAACATGGCCAGGTTATATAGGAGGCTTAATTAGGAACAGGGCAGAGCTACAACAGGAACTGAATAGCAAGATCTGGGAAACAAGCCAAAGGTATGCGAGGGAGCTTGTCCAAAGGCCTGAATGGCTCAGCAAGGAAAGCTGCCAACTGGAGTGTAGGAGGTTATGGGTTCATGCCCTGATAGGCATGTGGAAAGAGCGCAAACTGCGAGTGTCCAAAAATCCTGTTTCCACCTCCCTTTCCTGCCTTGTGTTTCTTTTTACTTGGGATGAAGTTTCTTAAGACCTTTGTACATGCGACGATTGTTGGGCGCAGAAGCGGTTGACAGTTGTCCTAATGATAATTTGTCCTGTGCTTTCACACAGAAGCGATCATTACTTAGTGAATGGAGGTAGAATGGACTAGAGATCAATTCAGACGCCCCTCTCTATTTACAGAAAAAAGGCAGATCATCATTTGATTTTTATGCTTTAGCAATCTGAACAACGAAAGATAAGAAAACAAATTATTGCTCATTGTTCAGATTGTGCAGGCATTTACATTGAACAATTATCATTCAGATTCCCGCAATCCAGTGAGAATCTGAACAATCATTCCATGTAAAAGGTCCCTTACCGGCTGTTGTATAGATGTAGCAAAGTTTAACCCAAAGCTGATAACTTGCTGCAGCAAAGTGTCTTACACAACAAAAGCTATTGCGTTCAAGATGACCATCCATTAGTGATGAGTCAGTTGAAGATATTTGAAGAAGTTACATTCGCGATTCCAGAGAAATCACTATGCTTGACAATTAGGCCTTCCAAAAAAAATTGTTCACAGAATTCTGAAAGTTTACATTTTAAACTTCAGTTGTTACATGTAATCCACTCAGATTTTGCTATGGATATTCTTAGTGAAATTGATAATGACAAGCAGTTTTTAGGGCTAAAACAGACAGCTGCATATTAAAATACGCTCACCGCTATGGAGCATATTAGTGCATAAACCAGTCAAAAAAATTTTTTTTTCACTGTTCAAATTTCTTACTATTGCACACGGGTAAAAAAAAGAAAAAGCAGGAAGATACAACCTGCCCTATCTTTTCTCCCACATAGAAAAGCTATGTGCAAGAAAGATAGGGCAAGTCCTATCCTTTTTCTTGTGTAGTATTAATGTACGAGAATCCCACTAGTCAAAACGAAACCTATTGAAATCAATGGTTTTGTTTCGTCATCTTTTGCGAAGTTGATTTTCATTGCTGCAAAACATGACAAAATCACATTCACCTGTTTTAGCCCTAAAATTGTGTATGCTCAGTGTTGAGGCCACTTTTCATGTTTTGGGAAAACCTAAGAATATGGGCTAATGAACTTGTTGAACTGGTAGTCCTAAAATGAATATGTGGTTTGCTTTTGCCGGGGATTCTGTGATTAGTCAATTTTTTCTTTGCAAAAGGCGCTGTGAAATCACACAATTACCTTGACATCTTGAATGTGTTTGCACTACCCCAATTTAATGAGAATATGTTCTTGCAGTAAGATGGTGGTCCTCCACACTATGCTAGGATTTTATGTAATTTCTTCATGAGACATCTCCATGCTTTATTATGATCAGATGTAAACAATGGCCTCTAAACTCCCCAGATCTAACACCTCTAGATTTTTATTTCTGGGTATATGTGAAGATAACTGTCTACGGTGTTCATATTCAAAACATTCAACACTTGAATAAGCAAATCAGTGAAGTTGTTTAGTCTGTCACTCCGGATGTTCTAGGTCAAATGTGGCAGGAAGTGGAATTCCTCTTACACATTTACAGAACCACCAACATACAACTTTGATGAACATGATAAAAAATCTATTTGACTTGTTCTTTAATTTAAAGGGGTTGTCCCGCGCCGAAACGTTTTTTTTTTTTTTCAACTCCCCCCCCCCGTTCGCCGCGAGACAACCCCGATGCAGGGGTTAAAAAAGAACACCGGAGAGCGCTTACCTGAATCCCCGCGCTCCGGTGACTTCTTACTTACCTGATGAAGATGGCCGCGGGGATCTTCTCACTCGGTGGACCGCAGGGCTTCTGTGCGGTCCATTGCCGATTCCAGCCTCCTGATTGGCTGGAATCGGCACGTGACGGGGCGGAGCTACACGGAGCCGGCATCCAGCACGAGCAGCCCCATTGAAAAAAGAAGAAGACCGGGACTGCGCAAGCGCGGCTAATTTGGCCATTAGACGGCGAAAATTAGTCGGCTCCATGGAAACGAGGACGCTAGCAACGGAGCAGGTAAGTAAAAAACTTTTTATAACTTCTGTATGGCTCATAATTAATGCACAATGTACATTACAAAGTGCATTAATATGGCCATACAGAAGTGTTTAGACCCACTTGCTGCCGCGGGACAACCCCTTTAATTCAAGTTCCCTGTTCATAACTGCTGTCTCTTATTTAGTATATTGACTTTGCACATGTATGTAACACAGTTTTCCCCAACCAGTGGTTCAGAAGCCATTGCCAGCACTAGATACTATTGTGTACTTGTGGCACCAAGCATGCTATAAAATTACTAGAAATGGGTACTGAGGTCAAGACCATATCACTGGCAGTGAAAAATAGGGTAAAAGCCTTATTATTAGGCTGTATACTTAATTTGGTACATGGTTGCAGATGTTTTTATGATTTAATATTCAAAATGATGGAGGTAAATTATATCAAATGAGATGCAGGCCATTAAAGGGGTTGTCCAGTTCACATGGAAGAACTGAAAAAAGTGGTCAAGGACAGGAAAGCATGGAGAATGTTGATCCATAAAGTGACCGAAACTCGGCCTCGACTGAATGGATAATCATCATCACTACTTGCAAACTATTGATAGCCTGTGCTCAGGAAAGATCATCAATAGTAGATAGGCCGGAGTCTGTGGATCAAGACCTCTGCTGGTCTCTGTTCTTGGGCCTATGCGCTTGCTTCCTCAGATTATTTTACAGAAAGCTCCGTTCTTGTTGTAGTGGCCTGGACTGGTATTGCAACCCACATTCCCAATGAAATGAATGGTTTGTAATACCAAGGCTGGCCACTGCAGTGAGAACGGAGCTGTATGCTTCCCTGCATAAATGAAATCGGTGCACAAGCACAGCGGCCCAGAAAGCAGCTGATTGCCAGGAGTATTGGGTGACAGACCACTGCCAATGTACTACTAATGATTTGTCCCGTAGATAGACCATCAATAGTTTACAACTGGACAAACCTTTAATGTAAATTAAAATGTTATTGTCTTTATAATCTGCAATTGTATGTAAACGAGCCTGTAAAACCTTTCTTTATTTTTGGCAGTAATGCTTTTGTACTGACAGATCAAGTAAAAAAACACACTGATTGAAGGTTTAATTTTATTAAAAGGAAAACTGTCATATTCCTGACCTTGGGCTAATATAAATGAAGCTGACCTTTTATCTCAGCCGCCTTCAACTCATTGCCCCCATTCTGCCTACACCCTTAAAAACAGACCTATGTATTAATTTAGATATAAAAAGTAATCAGACACTGCTGTTTTATTTGAGAAGATTTAACTCTCGTGTACCTTTTGATCTGCTCTGAAAAGAAGATGAAAGAAGCTTTTAAATGTTCGCTTCTTACTCAGGGATAATTGTTTCTTGGTATCTTTTGAAATGCAGAAAATTCAGTAAAACGACCTGAAGTGAGACGTTGTGTAAACTTTGATGCACTTTTTTTGTCACTTTGTTTATGACTCAGTGACAGCACTTTAAAAGGAAGAATTTGGAACAAGGTGATGGTATTTCTTACTGTAAGTAGGCCAACATTTATCCAGATGTCCTGCAGAAAAATAGCCCAGAGATTAATTAGGGTGATGTTAGACCTTATTCAGACGAGCGTATGCAATTTGATCAGCAAAAAACAGATTGCACTGTATATATATATATATATATATATATATATATATATATATATATATATATATTTATATTTATATGTATCAGTTCTGTGCATTTGCATTATGTATGCATGTTTTTTACGTCTATGTGGCACAAACATCATTCTCTATTGCTTTTTACAGCATTAATCCATTTGATCCATTTGTCGGAGTGGCTTTGGCTAATTTTGGGCTTTAGGCTTAATGCCCATGGACGGATTATCACTGCAGAATTCGCGGTCAGAACCTGCTGCGATTTCTCGTAGCAATGTCCGTCCATAGACATGCTGTGTAAAACAATTCTCCCATGCCCACGAGTGTAAATCAGCTGCGATTTTCGGCTCTCAAGCGGAGAATCACAGCAGGTTCTAATTTGTGCACAAAAACACACGGACTGCTTCAGTTGTAGTCAATTAAAGCCATCCGTTTTGCAATACTCCGCGCTGTGGACTCAGCGGAAGTATCGCAGGAATCCGCATCATACCCCAGGGCTGGTGCGCATGTGCTGCACTGCGCATGTGTGCCGGCTTGCCAGCCGACACTCTCGCGGCAGATCCAGACAGATGAGTATAGGGTCTCTGGGGGGCGCGAGATTTCGCAGGCGGAATACGACCCAGCCATGGGCATGAGGCCTTAGAACATGTCTTCACTTGTAGATTCAGTTCTAATAGTCCAGCTAGTATCTCACAGATTTGGAGTGTGCTGACAGATTGTGGAGGAAGAACCTAAAAGGGAGAGTCTCATAGCAGGCCCACGAGGGTCATTTCCACAACCTGTACAGTGATTTGAGGCAGCATCTGGAAAAACTTTTCTGCCTTTTACCTACTGCCTGTAACAACTTTTGACAGACTACTGGAGAAGGTATGTACTGGACTTACAAACTGTGACACCAACATACATCAGTATATTCCTCCTGAGAAACAGCTTATAGTCACCCTGAGGTAAGAATACATACCGTGTTTCCCCGAAAATAGGTCCTATCCTGATAATAAGACCTACCCCAGTTTTCGGGGAGGCTTGAAATATAAGGCCTCCCCGAAAACTGCCCCCCCCCCCCAAACAATCAATACTCACCTGGTCCGCGGCATCCCGATGGTCTCCAACTACGCTGCGACAAACTGCAGAGTCCTCCCCATCTGCCATCTCAGCTTCTTCTGGTGAAGGGGCTTTGAATACCCCGGTTGCAGCAAAGCAAGCGCTGTGATGAGCCAATCACAGCCATTCAGCCGAATTAAACACTGTGCCTCTTTTGGAGCAAAAATTAATATTAGACAGTGTCTTATTTTCTGGGAAACATGGCACTACTGCCTTTCTTAGTGTTGTAATGTGTCCCAGATAGAGCTAACAGTAGTATAAATGCCCCTTTTCCCCAATGTCGCCATGTGTCCTTGATACAGTAGTGTACAGGTCAGGAATGGTGACATTTTACACTCTATTAATTTTTTTCTTTTAATTTTACAGGTTATTCACTACCAAGAATTTGTTTGCATTCCTCCATATCACGTTTCTCTTGGGGACATCCACTATTGTGGAGATAACCCAGTTGGCCTGTGATGTTATCTGGCAGCAACTGAATAAGGGTGGACACACACTGGTGTTTTTTTCTCCACTGCGCTGGGAGAGCAAGTGAAATCTCTAGCCTCGCAGTGCGAGAAAAAAAGCGTGATGACGACAGGATATCGCCAGTCTTCTCAATGGGGCCAGCGGCAGCAGCGCTAGCCCCATTAAAAAGATATGGAGAATAACGCGGACTTCTGCCACAGCTGTGACGGCTGTGACAGCTGTGGCAGAAGTGCAGCATGCGATCCCATTGCTTTCAATGGGATCGGCGCTGCTGCTGGTCCCATTTAAAGCAGTGGTTTTTGGCAAACCCTGCATTATGATGTTTGGGAAAGGGCTTGAAATATAAGCCCTTCCCTGAAAATCATCAATAAGTGGTTAAAAAAGTTTTAAAAAAAAGGACTCACCTATCCGCCGCTTACACGCGTCCTCGGGCTGGCTCCCCAACACTGCTATCCAGCACTTTCAGCAAAGTGCTCAGCCAATAACAGCTAGTGCTTAAAGGGGTTGTCCCGCGGCAGCAAGTGGGTCTATACACTTCTGTATGGCCATAATAATGCACTTTGTAATGTACATTGTGCATTAATTATGAGCCATACAGAAGTTATAAAAAGTTTTTCACTTACCTGTTCCGTTGCTGGCGTCCCCGTCTCCATGGTTGCCGTCTAATTTTCGCCGTCTAATGGCCAAATTAGACACGCTTGCGCAGTCCGGGTCTTCTGCTGTTCTCTATGGGGCTCCGTGTAGCTCCGTGTAGCTCCGCCCCGTCACGTGCCGATTCCAGCCAATCAGGAGGCTGGAATCGGCAATGGACCGCACAGAAGAGCTGCGGTCCACGGAGGTAGAAGATCCCGGCAGCCATCTTCAACCGGTAAGTAAGAAGTCGCCGGAGCGCGGGGATTCAGGTAAGCGCTGTGCTGTTCTTTTTTAAAGTCCCTGCAACGGGGTTGTCTCGCGCCGAACGGGGGGGGGGTTGAAAAAAAAAAAAACCCGTTTCGGCGCGGGACAACCCCTTTAACTATTGGCTGAGCGCTCAGCCAATTACAGATAGTGCTTAGCTATTCATTCATGAATAGCTAAGATAGTGCTATTCATGAATGAATAGCTAAGCACTATCTGTAATTGACGGAGGGGGAGGAAGTAATATTTTAATATATTCTAGCACCTACAGTGCCTGTGTAGCATATTTGCACAGGTACCCCTTATTCGCATGATGGGGGATTTCCCCCATCCTGATTTAAATAGGCTAATTAGCCTAACGAGGTGCTGGTGGTCCAGGTATGCGTTGCGTTTAGCGCATATCTACATGGGCAGATGTACGTGTTTGCATACCTCCCCATGACCTATATGGGGCTCTTTGGTATGCAAACACGCACAAGCTTGGGCAGGTCCTATTTTTTTGTGCTGGCAAAAACAACGGCGCAAAAATAAGTGAGAAATAACCCTTTGAAATCTCACATATGATTAAGGGCGAGCACCCACTGGCGTTTGCGTTTTCCGCGGGAAAAAACGCAGCGTTTTCGCGGCGTTTTCGCGGCGTTTTCGCGGCTTTTCCATTAATTTCCATGGAGAAAAATAAGGACACATATGCAACTGACAGTTCCTATGTTAAAAACGCAAACGCAACGCAAAAAAAACGCCAGTGGACAGGAACACATGTTATCTCTATGCCTGTGCAGGAAAAACGCAAAACGCAAAACGCAGGTAAAAAAACGCCAGTGAGTGCTCGCCCTAAGAGGTGAAATAGATATTCCTGCATAAATCTTCACCTAACTTCCGCGAAACATCCAGCTCTAATATTACAGATGATCAAGAGGGGAAATAGATATGCCTGAATAAATCTTCACCTACACAGGGCCTTCAGGAATTCATACGGATTGTTGTAGGGGCTATAGGCATCCAAAAATTTAAAATCTCGGATAAGTCACAGCTTGCTCCTCTGGATTGTTAGTCGAACTAAAAAGTTTCAAATTTTCTCTAAATTACAATATAATTTTTAAAAGCTTAAGCTAGAGTTAGTGTAAACAAAATTTTAAGGTTAGGCTAAGGTTAAGATTTGCCTAGAGTTAGGCAAGGGTTGGGATTAGCCTAGGGTTAGAGTGAGGCTAGGATTAGGTGAGGGTTGGGCTACGTTTATGGTTGGAATTAGAGTTTGGCTAGTGCTAATGACAGACTAGGGTTTGAGTTAAATCTGCAGCATATCAATTTTAGCAGTGGATTTGAACTGTGGATTCTTCCTCTTTGAATCAGGGGCTGAAATACAAATAGTGCAAATTTTAACACAGATTTTGCGCTGAGGATTTTCTGGCATTTCTCTGTTTTGATGTAGCCTAAGGGTGAGCTCACATGTGGTGGATTTTGGTGTGGATCCACACCAAAATTCCCAGCAGGGCCGTAACTATAGAGGTTGCAGGGGATGCGGTTGCACCCTGGCCCAGGAGCCTTAGGGGGCCCATAAGGCACCTCTTCTCCACATAGGGAGCCCAGTACTATGAATAAAGCGTTATAGTTGGGGGCCCCGTTACAGTTTTGCATTGGGGCCCAGGAGCTTCAAGTTACGCCTCTGATTTCCAGCATATTTTGGTGCAGATTCACAGCAAATTTCACCCTTTAAATTGCTTTGGATTTGTGTCAAAATCTGCAATTGGCATATTTGGCATATTTGCGTGCTCAATACGCAGAGAATAGAACTCAATGATTTCAATGGGTTCATTTAACATTTCCTATTTTTGCATCTGCATTTGTCGCAAGCACAAAATAATTGAACATGCTGTATTTTGTGCAAATTTGTGCACCAAAGGCTCCTATAGAATTATATGGTGGGTGCACAAATGCGCATGCAATACACAATGGGATGTGCAAAATACAGCACAAATCCATTGGGAGAAAAACCTTTTAAATCAGGGTGGGGTGCACATGAACAGGCCCTGCATGCGCAAAAAACCACAGTACATTGCGCAGACATATGCACAAATCAACCTTGTTCATAGCTCAAAAACATTGCGTTGAAGCATGCACGTTTGCACATACACTTGTCTGTTTTTTCAATGTTCAGAGAAATACACTGTAATGTAGGTGGGGTGTTACATACAAATAGTGCACCAGTGGACAGGTGGAGGTTAGACAGTTCGTTCAGCACACTAAAACGTTTACTTCTGTACAATGTCAAACATGCAGACACTCCCTAGGATACAGTCTTTAGCAGTCCTTACATATGCCTTGCATCCAGAAAGGGGAATGCCTTTAAAAAGATATAGTCCTTAACATGCACAAGTACAAGATAATCGCTGTTCCTAGTTGTTAGGGGAACTTCCCTAATATGGAGGCAATGTTTTCTGACTCTTCTAGGTTGAAGTTTACTCTCTAATAGAGACGTCCACTCAGCCAGATCATAATCCACAGGATGTAGAGGCTGACACACTGGAAGGGCTGGATTAACAATGGTGCCAATGGAGCACTGGCTCCAGGCCCCCCTCCCTATGTTAAGGAGGCCATTCAGTGGGTTGAGTGGGCTCAACACATTGGTTCTCGCCTGTTCAGCAGTTAAAATAAAATAAAAACAGCGATATACTTATAATTTATTAATATTGGGGGCAGAGAAAGTGGAATTATTAATAACAGGGATAGAAAAGTAGGCACTAACACCTACGGGGCAGAAAAGGCAACATAATTAATCACGAGGTAGTTTACCTGCAAGGACACAAGCTGTTGCATTTGTACCTACAGGGGCAGAAGTAGTGGCCTTATCTATTAGGCCTTAGTCACACGGGCGATTTTTCCCACGATTTGCGGATCGCATGACGGATGTGCATCCGCAAATCGCGTGACCGATGCCCAAAAATCGCCCGAAAATCTGCTCCTAGCCGCGTTTCATTAGAAACGGGCCGGAGCTGTCCAGCGCATTGCATTCAATGGAGCCGGCAATACAGCTGGCTCCATTGAAAGCAATGCGCTGCGGGCAAGCGCGGGATGAATTGTCGGGAAGGGCTTAAATATATAAGCCCTTCCCTGCAATTCATCCAGAAATGTGTTAAAATAAAAAAAATATATATACTTACCTTGTCCCGGCAGCCGGAGTTCAGCGCGGCCGGCCTGCAGTGGGTGTGAAGGGGGTATGACTCAGACCTGCCCCTGATTGGCTCAGCCTGAGCCAATCAGAGGCAGGTCTCACTCACACCCATTCATGAATTCAGCCTGAGCCAATCAGAGGCAGGTCTCACTCACACCTATTCATGAATTCATGTCCGGCAGCCCATAGCTTTCAATGGAGCCGGCTGTATTGCCAGCTCCATTGAATTCAATGGCAAACATCGTTCTTCTCTGCCACAGCTGTTACAGCTGTGGCAGAGGAGAAAGATTTGTCTACTATATGTTCTCAATGGGGTCGGCGCTGCTGCCGCCGGCCCCATTGAGCGCATATAGAGAAGAGAACAGGAATCGCAGATCGCAGATAGGTGCGATCTGCGATTTCTGTTCTATAATTTATCGGACGAGTGCATAAAAAGCGCTCATGTGTCCGATACCATTGCAAAGCAAAGGTTTTAAAAAATCGCCGGACGCATGCACATGCGCAAATCACGCGAAAAATCGCCCGTCTGACTGAGGCCTTACAGGGACAAAAAGAATGAAATAATTTATTACTGGAGAAAAAAAGAGGAAGTATTAATTACAAAGGCAGAAATGGCGATTTTACTACTTACGGGGGCAGATGTAGCAGCCTTGTCTATTATGGGGTAAAGAAAATGGCATTAATATTAGAGGAGAAGAGGGGCAGTATTAATACAGCTGCAGAAATGGTGGCATCAGTAATTAACTGTTCCATACCTTGGGCATTCTAAATCTGGCCCTGCACACTAGCCAAAGCTTTGTTTCCTGTGACCCAGTGGTACTTACTGTTTATGCTGCTCTCTGGCCTCTCTCAGCAGCTACCACTTCCTTCTGCATCTGGCTTGGTCTGTGGTCATGTCATCACTGCAGCTGTCATCACATCTGATCCCTCTCTTCCTACTCGTTGGTGCCCTCTACTCTATTGCTGTACGCCTTGCCACATGGTCAGTAACCACATTTTCCCATCCTCATCTGTGCAAAATACACTGCATAGGCATCTTACACTTGGCCCCTTCTGGTCACACTCTAGGCCTCTGGCTCACTCTTTGCCCCAGTTCACCCATTGTGGCAGTCACCTCATCATGCCTTTTCTACTGGCCTTTCTGCAAAGGCTTGTCAGCTAGCTCTCACTTGCGGTTGGTCTCTAAAGAGGCCCCTGGTTTGGCACATGCAAGAGTTACTTTTCTGCATCTCCAGGCGGGGCATGCAGTCCTTCATGCATATCATGCTGCTATTCTACTTTCAGCAGTTGTGTCACTACAACTATATATGGTAGGAAGTAGAGATGAGCAAACATACTCGGTAAGGGCGATTTCGCAATCGAGCACCGCGATTTTCGAGTACTTCACTACTCGGGTGAAAAGTACTCGGGTGCGCTGTGGGGCGGGGGGTTGCAGAGGGGAGTGGGGGGTAGCAGCGGGGAACAGGGGGGATCCCTCTCTCTCTCCCTCTCCCCCCCACTCCCCGCTGCAACCCCCCGCTCACCCACAGCGCCCCCAAATACTTTTCACCCGAGTAGTGAAGTACTCGAAAATCGCGGTGCTCGATTGCAAAATCGCCCTTACCGAGTACGTTCGCTCATCTCTAGTAGGAAGGTGCCCATTGCGCTATTCATTTAGGCCCCACCTACTGATTCATGTCACTGATAAGGTGCCAAAAATGTCATCAGTAAATGCTGGCACTTCTCTACTATGCCTTGTTCTTCAGGGCTTGATGACGCATTAATTGTTTTACCACCTATACTACACAAAGGGTGAAGCCTTTATATGACAGTCAGCTGCATCATCTGGTGGCAGGTTCTTCTAGTTCTCTGTGCACCTGTTAAATTGGCTGCAGCTGCTCATATCTTCAGTGAAGGAGCAGGAGATCCTCTACCACCCTGCAATAATATACATGTTCCTGCAGACTAGTAATGCACTAGCAGTTAGGATTGCTCATGACTCCTGACCTCCACCAGGATAGAGAAGACAAGTTGATGCATTGTATATGTGTTTAACAGATTTTCAAACAAGCAAAGATACCTATAAAAATATATATGATAGTCAAAAACTCTGCACTTTAAATATTCAAATAATTGAACGGATTCTCAATAGTTAAAGACTCAAAAAGCAGATTCTAAAATACTTGTTCTCAAAGTCAAACTTGCACAAGTGGGTTTGTTGTATGCTGTTTATTATCATAGCAGCTTAATGAGCCAACAGGTTGGCATTTAGTACAATGGAGAATATGTTTCAAAACTTTTGTTGCGATCGTGACCAAAGTGGACTGGGTACGCACACGGGTCACACAGGTTTCAAGCAACTGACCCTGTCCTGCTGGGAGGTTGGCATGGCCCTACCTGAGCGGGGACATTGCCCCAATAAGGGCAGCCCAGCGGTTTTCGGATCTTGGCCCTAGCTGATCCTAGGAGCCACGCACCAGAACAGGACACATACACATGCCACATGACAGGGACTGAACCACAGGACACACAGAGCCAGAATACAGCATACAGCAGCCACAATGCAAACACTAATAGCAGATGATAAGCTGAATATAAATATGAGGTGTTAGTTCGTACATTGGCCAATGAACTTAACCTGCAAGCCCCGGGAAGGCCCCTCGTATCTTGCAGTCCCTACACTAGCAAGACACATCTACTAGAGGGCCCTAGGGGCCAACCTAGCGCAGACATAGCAAACAAACTCAGCAGACCAAACTGACACAAAATAAATGTACAAACGGACATGAACTGCAAGGCACAGATCACACAGCAAGCTGCAACAAAACACAGATAGCAGGTCACACAGCAAACTCCAACATACAAGGATTAATGACAGCTCACACTGAACACCCTACAGAGACTGACCAGGAGCTGGGTTTATATGTGAGCACAGACCCAGGAGATTGGCTAGCAGGAAGAACCACACCCAGCCAGCTCAATCAATTAACCCTGTGAGGGCTGTGCTGCTAGGAAGCTTAGAACTACAGTTCCCAGCAGCACACGTAACAACTTTTCTTCCAAAAGCACGTAATGATTACAAAAGAAGTAGTAAATATAATAAGATAATGTAATGATGTTCAATTGATCCTCTGCGTGGTGATTTTTAATAATGAGAATACATGCTTCAGTTTATTAATTTTGGTGACTTGTCCTCTTCTTCATTCTGACCTAAATAATTTAACATTAAATTATATTCGAGTTTGTAGCTTAAATGTGTCTTGGTCCAATGCGTTAAGCTCCTTCACGCAGCATGATCTGCCTTTTCACCCTCAATGGTTGCACCCCAGTCACATAAATCTGTGATTACAAAGAAAGTTATAAGCCCATAAGCCTTTGTTAGACTAGTTTAGTTAGTGACTTTTCTACTCAGTAAACGTGCTCAGCAACAGACATGCAGAGTTTAGATGATTATGTCTTAATGATGTTTTTGTCATAGACTCTTCTTAAGTTTTGTTTTCATATAATCTCCACCTTATTAGACTTATTAGACTATGTATCAATATGGTATCAATACCTTCAGCCCTGACTGTAAGTAGTATTACAACTTGATAATACTCTACAGCACATGACCTGTCTAATGCTACAACTATGACTATTTGTCTACTTGATACTTTACTTTGGACTTTTCCATGAACATCAACTGTTTTCTGTCAAGGGTTAGACTTGGCTAGAACCTTGGAAATTAAATCCAACAGTTCATTGCTTCACTTCAAAGTTGCATAGCAGGGAAAGTGAGAGTCCTTCACCTATGTTCTGTAGTTTATGCTGGTTTCATGTGGTTTAAATACAGACTCATCTTAGGTTTGTATTATGGCCACAATGGTTTTACTGAACTTGGATCACCATAGGGTTCTATAGCAATCAAGTTAAGTTCTCTGAAACTACTAGGTATAAGTTTTGTTGCTGTAAAGTAGCCTAGAAAATACACCTTTATTACGCCAGTCACACATTCTGATAAATTGAGAGACCATGAAATCAGTAATGTCATAGATTGACAATACATTCTAAATAGAGATGAGCGAACGTACTCGTTACGAGTACTTACGCACCCGAGTACCGCCATTTTCGAGTACTTCAGTACTCGGGTGAAAAGATTCGGGGGGCGCCGGGGGGCGGGGAGAGGCGTGGCGGTGCGGGGGGTAGCAGCGGGGAACAGGGGGGAGCCCACTCTCTCTCCCTCTCCCCCCCACTCCCCACTGCTACCCCCGTGCCGCCACGGCGCCCCCCGAATCTTTTCACCCGAGTACTGAAGTACTCGAAAATGGCGGTACTCGGGTGCGTAAGTACTCGTAACGAGTACGTTCGCTCATCTCTAATTCTAAACAAAAATTAAACCTTTGGAATTCCATGGCTAAGAGCAACACATTTTTTGTATTGTGGTTTTAAATAGTTCATATTGTCATCTATGCAGCACCATGTCTTCTTGGGTTTAAAACAATCTTGTCCTATTTTGGATTGAGATAGCAATGTACAAAACCCACCATGTATTGAAACTATTAAATCAGTACAGATAGTCCCCAACTTACGAACATTCGAGTTACGAATTTCGGTACATACAAACCAAGTTGTCCTGAAGTTAAAAGTTAGCGTGTAAGGATAATGCGCGTAACTGCCCGAGTTGCGGCAGCAGTGAGCGAGAGCAGCATATGTCGTAAACAGTAGCACTCTCTTAGCGTACCCATGTGGTTTCAGTAGATTGCGTGTTGTGCATCTTATCATGTTGGGTGCTAAAAGTAGATATCATAAAAAGAGTGGAGCGTAGAGAGAAGATGGCTGATGTTGCTCACTTGTACCAGCTAAATCGTTCTACCATCGGTACAATTCTGAAGAACAAGGATAAGATCACGAAACATGTGAGAAGTTCAATGCCTATGTACTCTACTAGTATTAGTAGGAAACGTGATAGAAGAACTTGAAAACCGTCTGAGCATTTGGATGGGGGATTGTCATCAGAAAAGAAAGCCACTAAGCCTAATGCTGATTCAGGAGGAGGCTTTAAGTCTTTTTGAAGACGTGAAGACAAAATATGGGGAAAAAGCAGAAGATGTGACCTTTCCTGCAAGCCATGGATGGTTTAACCCCGTGATGGCAAACCTATCACACGCGTGTCAGCACTGACACGCGTAGCCATTTTCAATGACAGGCGGCCACATGCGGCCACATACAGAGAAGTATGAGGCCGCATGCCGAGAAGGACATTTCATCCTCGACTCCTGCACGGCCAGGTCCAGTAGCCGAGGATAAAACATTTGCTGTAGTGTAGTGTAGATGCTCTGTGTCAGAGGTCTGTAGGCCAAAACAACAGAACTCCGGCACAGAGCGTCAAGTTCTAGGACTTCCAGTCAGGCCGTTAGGGGATCTTTGACCTCACTTCCGACGGGTAGAGCAGGGAGCAGTGGAATGCCACGGGGAATGCATCTCTAGGGGCCCTGTGATCGCCATTACCAGCAACCACATAACCACACCAACCATCATCCAATCTACTGTGCTGGGGTCTCATGGATTTCTAATTGACCATCACTACTGAGATAAGGGATGGGGAGGCTGGGAGAGGCAAGGGCCTGTGCTATGGGTACCGTTTCCCGCAATTAGAAATAATGGCAGCCATCTTAATTTACATAAGGAACGCCATCTTGCAGCATAGTGCAGACTCCATTTCACCACTATTACTGTTGTGCATCCTTATTAACCCTTATTTCTGCTTATTAACCCTGCCCTTTCCTAAAAGACAGTTACATGTGCCATCTTGTGGTTAGTTAGGCTAGTTAACCCCTAATTGCCTGAAGGGCTAACAGGCTATTTATAATTCTATCTTCTGTCACTGCCCCTCTGATGGAGTACCCAAAAAATAAAAAGTAAGGTTAAGTAAAGGAAGTGGTAGCGCAGTAGCCAACCCTTTCAACAGACATGCACCAAGATGTATGGCATTATAGAAAACATGGCAGGTCATTTTGCGTTCTATGTACTGAAACGGTAGTAAGCAGAACGTGGAATATAAATAGACATTTTGAAACTAATCATTCCCAGCTCTTGAAAAACGTGACGATGAAAGGAAGGAATATATTTCCAGGCAGCTACACCTTTATAAGAGCCAATCTAATTCCATCCTTAAATTTGTAAAAGCCTCTACAAATTTAACATCTGCAAGTTTGAGCATTGCTCACTCCATAGCTCAGCATGGAAAAGCACTCAGTGAGGGAGAAGTTATTAAAGACACTCTCCTACGATGTGCACCAGTTCTATTTCACGATATGCAGAATAAAGATGCAATTACTAAGAGAATATCTGAGTTACCACTCAGTAGAAATATCATAAAAGACCGAATAATGAGACTGATCACAAACGTACAACATCAATTAAAGAGAGACATAAGTAATTATAAATATATTTCAATCTCTCTTAAAGAAACTATTGATGTCACATCACATGCTCAGTTGGCCATTATTGGTCGATATTCTGATGGTCTCACAATAAAAGAAGAGTTGCCAGGAGGCTACACCAACTTCTATCTAATTTAGCCTAAAGAAAATTGCTCTACTTTCAGCGCTTTAATTCAGTATAGATAGTCAGTTAACTGAGTCAAGATTATTTGACCAAGGGCTCAGTTAGCTACACTAGCAAGTGTGACCTTTTTGCAGATCTAGATTTAAGTGGAGGGGTATTTTTTCCTCCTATGCTTGCTGAGTCTAGACGGTCAGTAAACTGGGTCAAACATTTGACCGAAGGTCTAGTGAGTTAAACAAGTAAACCTGCTGACCTTTTTGCAGATCTAGATTCAATCTGGGGGGTACTGTCTCCCTAATCTTGATCTTTATCTTTTTCTCTGAGCGCTGAGAAACTGGTCTATACAGCAGGAGAATGGTGTTATAAAATAATAACCCATCTCTACATTACCGATATTATCAAATTGGTTAGACCAATGGTAGCTGCTAAGAGGCGGTGTATAAATATCAAATTCACATCTGCCAATTAGGAGAGCTAATATACAATCAAGATATATTAGCAACTCTTCTCTTGCATAAACAACTAACTACCGAGATATATCTACTTTGATTCATATATCTGTCAAAATTTCCACACTGATGGACATATGTATTTTAAACAATTGACCACCCGGTTATTCAAAAGTCGTGGGTCCGACTGAAATGCATTGAACCACTCGAACCACTCATTTTGAATCAATCATTAAATGTCTCGATTCAGTCAGTGATTACATCAACTCACTGAGGTCTAGAATTTTTTTTTTGTTTCCTCAGGCTAATTACATATGACTATTAGAAGAAACTGGGACAATATCCTATAATATCTAACATATCACACTATAATATCTCAGATATATGGGAGATACAACTAGGGAGATTGGCGACGTCCTATTCCTCCATGTGTATATTGTCCCCCTAATGGGAAGTTCCTATGGCACGAGAATTGCGTAGCAATATCGGAGACGTATAAACTGAGTCTAAAATTATACCTCCTTTGTGTGGCAACACTGTGACATTCATTACGTGTGTTGTGTTCTGTTCATTGTTGTTTTGTTTTTGTCTTACCTTTTCATCAGTAGATGAGTGTCTTGAGCCCAATATATGTGTTTTAATGTAATAGGAATATAATATTATAGTTTAAGGGATCTTCTGTGATTTGGGCGTTTTACAAATTAGTTCCCTCTGCCTCTGTGATTCTCTTTTGCGAACCTGCAGTCTCGAGCGGGGGAGATACTCGCTAAAGGCAATGCTCGCTTGAGCAATTGCCTTTAGCGAGTATACTCGCTCATCTATAGTTACTATACAAACATTCCATGACCTAAGCATTGATATCTCTAAAGTTATGTCAGTGACGACAGATGGGGCACCAAACATGGTGGGGAAAAAAGTTGGATTTGTCAAATTCTTTACGGAAGCTATTGGACATCCGATTGTGCCTTTTCATTGTATTATCCATCAGGAGGCTTTATGTGCCAAGGCAGGATTCACTGACTTAAACGACTTAATGTCAGTTGTTACAAAAATAGTTAATTTAATAGCTGCTCGCCCCCTTTACAAGTGTGAATTTTTTGCACTTTTACTGGAGGTTGATTCCACCTACAGTGGACTCCTGATGTACAATAATGTAAGATGGCTGAGCCGAGGCAAAGTTCTTGAGCGCTTTGTGGAGTGCTTTGAAGAAATTAAGGTATTTCTTGAGGATAAGGATCTTGGAAACTTTCCTCAGCTCAATGACACTTTGATGTTTTTTACAGATCTTTCTGTTCATATTAATGAACTGAACTTAAAGTTACAAGGTTTTGGCAAAAGTATTGGTTTTGGCTGCCGCCAATTTGATTAGTTTAAGCATTGTCAGAACTCTGATGACTGAATTCTTGGCGTTAAAGATTCCCATACGCTTCACTAGTATTGATTTTACCCCTCTGTCTGCAGAGGTTTTTCCATCTACCTCCGCTCTGCTCAAGCATTGTTCGTGTTGGTAATTCCATCTGCCTTTCCTGTCGGTATTCTACCCTTCCCATCTAGGTACACCAGTGTCCCTTTTCGGTCCCTAGTCAGAGTAGGAACCACCACCCAGTTGCCCACCTGGGGTTAGCCAGGAGTGGAGGCAAGCAGGCAGGGACAGGGGTTGTGGGTGAGATCTAGGGCCCACGGGCTGGCGTATCAAGGGTAGTATACCGTAACATTGGAGATGCAGCTTGCAGAATTTCAAGACAGCACCTGGGTTCAGGTGTTTGTCGACTTGATGTCAAAGCTTGAGAATCTGGAAAGGTACCATTTGGAGAATCAAGAGGAGTACCACTACAAACAGGAAATTTGGAATGCCTGGAGACGATTACCAGACACGTTTAGCACCCTAAAAATATAGCAATGGCTTTACTCACAATTTTTCCCGCTACGTACTTTTGTGAGACCTTATTCTTAGCACTAAATAATATCAAAACCAACAAAAGAAACATTGACAGATGAAGTTAGTAGCACTTGCTTGGGCTTGAAGTGTACAAAATACCAACCATCAATTGAAGGTTTAGCCAATACTTCCCTACTCCAGCCAAAGGACCAGGGGGCCATTGCAACCTTTAAGAAATATTATCTCCGTTGCATATATTTCGTCCGGCACTGAAGGCAACTGAGAATGATTCTAGGATGACATTGAGTGAATTTTGGAAGAACTTCACTATCTATAATGCCCTAAAGAACATTGATGCTTCATGGCGTGAACTTACCACCATCACAATGAATGGAGTTTGGAAGAAACGGTCCCCCATGTTTGTCTATGACTCCCCTGGTTTAGCGAAGCTACAGGCAAAAGAACAACATGTAGCTGACAACTTAATGAGCATCAGCGATCTCGAGGAACATGACTTCCATGAATATTTTGCTGTGCACCACCAGGAGTTTACAAATGAAGACCTTATGGAGCTGGAAAACCAGAGGAAGGAGAAAGAAAAAGAAGAAGAACTGGAAGTGGAACGAGCACCAAACCATTTCCAGACCAAGATGATGGCACAAGTATTTCAGATGATTGAAGACTCTCTGGCACTCTTTGAGTCACAGGACCCGAATGTGGAACGGTACACCACAGTTGCAGCAGCTGTCCAGAAAGCACTTCATTGCTATTGGGCCATATATGATGAGAAAAAGAAGGCCACCACCCAGATATCCTTAGAACAGTTCTTTAAGAGGATAGAAAAATGTGACGGGTCTCATCATGATCGTGAACCAGTGCCATCAACATCAGGTGTTACAGCATCCACGCCAAAATTTTCTCCCCCTCCCTCTGATATTGACATCCCATTATCAAATAGTGCTGATGACCCATCCTCTCCTGTTGTTGCTGCACCATTATCTCCCATTTCTGATGCTCCACCATTGCCCATTGCCTCCTCCACTTCCTGTCAGTAACTCGCAACAAAAACTTAGGCCACGCATGCTTGCTGTGTCACCTTATCAAGGTAAGATCTTATTTTTGTTACTACTTTTACACCCAATGATTATATTACTTGATTCTGCATTTGTTCAGACATACGAACAAATGCACTTACGAACAACACGCTGGAACAGAACCTGTTCATAAGTCGGGGACTAGCTGTATAGGTTTGTAATTGGGCAGCTTTTATTTATTTCCTGCATGATCCGTTTTATTTAAATCTAATTCTGTTGTTCATTTTTCAATTTTATTAAAATCTTGTAAAGTATGTTCACATTGTATTATATTATTACGTTGCGGGGAGAGGGTGGAAGTTTTCAAGGAAAAATGTGCCTTTAACTTGCTCCTGCCTACTGACTGCTTTTTCTTATTATGACCTACTTCAAAAGGCTGCTGTTATGTCAGTTTGAGATTTCTTTTCATTCGTCTCCTCTAGTACTGGTGGGTGTTGTAATGGATATGTTTTGCTGTTGGAATACACCTGAGGGCAATTAAGTATGGTTTTATTTCCACTTTTCCTTGGTTCTTTGCTATTGAATTCATACAGTTTCCTTCAACAGGTGGAGGTGAACATTGCTGGATTCTATGGATCATCCAGCAAGTGGTTCTGGGATTCACCCAGCAACTCTTCAAGATAAGTTCTGCAGTTTGTTTTGTGGTAAAGTTTATTTATGCTGTGGTTATCTTTAGTTATAGGTTGCAGGGATAGTGAGAGTCCAAGGAATGTGAGTGAGTGTATCCTTTATATTCATTTACTATCAGGTAGGGACTTTCACCTGCTGGAGCCCCATAGGAAAAGTTCTCCTTTGTTTTTTGTTACCACTTATAGATTGTTTTCCTGGCACTGTGGTGTGAACAATGCCAGAGGGATTATTTTTGGTTTCCATCCCTGTAGTCGGTGAAGGCCCTTGGGTGCCTTCTTACCCATGCCATGTTCTCTGCTCTGACTAGATGCCTAAGTTTCTTGTGGATAGCGGGAATTGGATTATTTTTAAATCCTTTTCAACTCAAATCCCTCTTCCAGACAACTGCCAACTAGTAGAGGTCTGTTAAGTGCCCCACTGCTATTCACTACCACAATGAACAAGCATTAGGAAGTGCCACAATCTTTATAAAACAAGATGGCCAATAGAGGAGATTCTATCTGTTGCCAAAGTCCTAGTGATCTGGAAACAGTTGCTGTGCCTGTGCCATGGTTGGTCAATTCCTCCTCAGTTTGTCAGGAGTGATAGCACCAGATTTCAAGCACTGAAGAACTTTTGCCCTTTTATTCCTTGCCTATCTATTGGCTAAAGTCATAATTGTTACCTCATTCCATCATATAAACTCAACAGGACTTGAGATGACTGCAATCTAATAGACATGGCCCCATCCTTTATCATTGCCTGAATTTGTTGATGGAGTTTGATTGCATGAACTTCTCTGTGTTTAATTTATCTTGGTTCTAGGTGCTCATTCCTGCCTTTGGCATTCCAGTGGCTATACTCCACCCTACTGACTATGGGTAAGGAAGTCTCAAGTTTTTTGTCTTTAAAGTATTCTCTACAGTGCATAAATTCCTAGGTATTATGTTGTATTCTATAGTAATATCTTACTTTATGTCTGTTATGTGAGAATAACGCCTATATACTGCTCTCAACTAGTAATGAGTGATAAGTGGAATAATTGGTTTAGAGTCAACAGTGGGTTGATTTCAATGCAGCTAAAGCACCCCAATTTGCATGGGAATACAGTCACACTGTGTTCCACCAAAAATTGATCAAAATAGTGTACAGTGGTGTAGGGGTCAATCATAGCACAGGGATGTCACTGAAAACACTGAAAACAAAAGAAGGTCCATAAACAGTCTCCTAATTCAAAAATTGCACCAAGGAAGACACTGGGTAACATAATAAGCTAGGCTGAAAAAAAGACAAATGTCCATTCAGTTCAGCCTGTTTCCACTACCCCCCCCCCCTTGTTGATCCAGAGGAAGTGAAAAAAAACAATGAGGCAAAGCCAATTTACCGCATTGTAAAGGAAAAAAAATCCTTCCTGATTCTCTAATGGCAGTCAGAATAATCCCTGGAACAACATTTAGAAATTTCCTACCTGACTCCAAGGCTGGAAGTAGGAAGATACCAGGATCAACTACCCTTCTGGTTATTTAATATCCTGTAATGTCATAGTGCTGTAATAAAATGTCTAGTCCCCTCTTTTACTGCTCTAGCAATTTTGCCATTAGCACGTCCTTAGGTGCGGTGTGGTGCTTGTTTTAAAATTAATGTCATAAATTTTACAATAACAAATTCTGCCAGGTGAACACAACACTAAATATGGGCCTACTCCAAGGAACAGCTGTAGAACTGTAACTGGTTGTGGCTGGTGGTACGACACAAATTCAGTATGGCATGGCATTGACAGACAGAGACATACACAATAAATTTTCTAAAAATTTATTTTACTCAACAAACAGATTATTTGGTGCTTTTGCTTGATAGGAGACTACGGGTATGGGTAGACTAAACATAAACCGAAAGTCACACACCAATTACACATAGTACGTGGGAAAGCGCCTAGGAGATCTAAAAAATCGAAATAAAATATAAGTACTCCTTTCTGGAGATGGGATTTCCATATCCGTTTCATATGACGACCTTCACAGCTATGTTGAAGTCAGGTGACCCGCTGGATGCTGCTGTGCAACATCCCTGTGCCCAGTGTCCGGCGGTGTCAGCCTGCACTTCAAACAAGTGTTCTTTATGTAACTATTACCAATATATTATTTATTCTGTGAAGGGGACATTGTTATTTATGCTTGAAAAAGGCACCTTTGAGCACAGAAACGCATTGCATATCCTTATTGTAACAGTCAGGGAAATTATTTTTTTTTCTTTACTTTTCCCTATACTTTATGTTTATCATTCTGTGCCTGTGTTTTTCCCTGAGAATAAATATCTCAATAACTATTATTCAGGAGAGCGGAGGAATTTTTACCTATTCTGCAATTATTGCAGTTATTAAGTACACACCAAATACAGGTATTTCCTTCTCCGTATTCTGCAGCATATGGGTTAAATGCACTGTAGGTCCAGGAATACATTTCTTCTCTCGGGGCAACAGGGCACTTTGTATTATCTAGTGACTAACATCTTAGTAGTAATATTCCATATTCAAATGTGGTATGCCATACTATTTCTCCAAGGTTCGCGGCATCACTACTTCATGGCCTAATGCATCATAGGTGCCAGAGTACATCCTAAATTTCGGAGTTCTGTCTCACTGTGTCTCACGCACCATACATGGGAACAGACATCTCTCGTACATTCCCATCTCACATCTCTCAATGGCAAATAGTGCTGGTAACCCTGAAGTGCCCTGTCCCCCATTACAGTACACTTTAATTTAGGGAACATAAATAGGGATGAGCGAGTATACTCGCTAAAGCACTACTCGTTCGAGTAATGTGCCTTAGCCGAGTATCTCCCCGCTCGTCCCTGAAGATTCGGGGGCCGCCGCGGAGCGGGGAGCGGCGGGGGAGAGCGGGGAGGAACGGAGGGGAGATCTCTCTCTCCCTCTCTCCCGCCGGCTCTCCCTTGCTCCCCGCCGCAACTCACCTGTCAGCTGCGGCGGCTCCCGAATCTTCAGGGACGAGCAGGGAGATACTCGTCTAAAGCACATTACTCGAGCGAGTAGTGCTTTAGCGAGTATACTCGCTCATCCCTAATCATAAATCTTTACACACAACATTGATCACTAACTGTACTATCCATGCAATCCATCACTAGCTAACACAGGTGACCATAAACCCCATCTTGTGGTCAGACGTCACAGTCCCTTTGCGGAGATACTTGCCTAGTTCAAACTTGCCTGTCATAATGTCCCTAGTGTGCACACAGTAACATCATTGGACTATCGTTAGCAAACTGGTGTCTCTGCTCCTCTTCCCTGGCCGGGTACCAAATGGGATGGGGTCAAGGCTTATCGCTGTGGCCATTGACCACTTCTTTCAGTGGCTGCATGCCACTCTAAACAGTAAAGGGATGATCAGGCACTGCCTTCCCTTTACGGAGCTACCAAAAAATGTGCTGCGCAAGAGAGCAGGTGTGCTGCTTATTTTAAAAGCAATGCCATATATTTTACAGGGACAAATCTTACTAGATGAACACATTACTTAAACATGAGCCTCCTACTTCTCCTCCAAGGTAGAGCAGCAGAGTTACCAAAAAGTAGGCCAAGGTAGACACCAGGCGTGGTGCTTATTTTAAAAGCAATTTTATAAAGCGTGCAAAGGACAAATTCTACCTGGTGAACAGAACAGCAAGCACAGGGGCGTGGCCTGACCGAGCACTAAGATGGCTGCATAACTAAGGTGCTCCGAGTGCAGAGGCTTCTAAAAGCTACTTTAAAGCAGGAAAAAGTCTTATTTTTCACCCGGCAGAAAGTCACCCTAAACTGCCAACAGTAACGGTAAACGGAGGAACCGCTGTCGGCGTTTCCACCTACGGCACGGGCACCCGGAGAGCCCGCTCTCTACACGTGGCAACCTCCTCGTGGCGGCCCCTGCACCTTCACAGCACGTAACCTCCCTGGTAGAGGGGGACAGATCGTTAAAGTACCGGCGGTCCCCATCGGCTTCGACTGGTGACGGAGAGGGAAGAAGTGGCTCTCTCCCGACAGAGAGAAACCCCGCACCGCTGACATTAACGGTGAGCGGAGGAGCCGCTGTCAGCAGTAACATCCCCTGCACGGACACCCGGAGAGCCCGCTCTATACACGGGGCGGCCTCCTCGTAGCGGTCCCTGCTCCTATACAGCAAGCAATCTCCCTAGTGGAAAGTGACAGCCGGCAGATCGCTAAAGAACCGGCGGTCTCCATCGGCTTACACGGACAACGGAGAGGGAAGAAGTGGCTCCTTCCCGACAGAGAGAATCCCTGCGCCGCTAGCGCTAGCGGGGAGTGGAGGAGCCGCTGTCAGCAGCGGCATCCCCTGCACGGACACCCAGAGAGCCCGCTCTCTACACATAGCAGCCTCCTCGTAGCGGTCCCTGCTTCTATACAGCACGCAATCTCCCTAGTGGAAAGTGACAGCCGGCAGACTGCTAAAGAACCGGCGGTCTCCATCGGCTTACACTGACAACGGAGAGGAAAGAAGTGACTCCCTCCCGGCAGGGAAAATCCCTTCACCGCTGGCGCTGACGGTGAGTGGAGGAGCCGCTGTCAGCAGTAGCAGCCCCTGCACGGACCCGGAGAGCCTGTTTCCTACATGTAGCAGCTTCCCCATCGCAAGTAATCTCCCAAACGCTGAGAGACAGCCGGTAGATCGCTTTCTTTTGACACCAGCGGTCCCCGACAGCTTCCACTCATAGAGAAGAGAGACTAGGTGATGTGCGGCAACCCAGCTCTGAAAACAGCAGAGAACAGATGAGCCGTCGTAAGTCCTCTCAGCCCCTGCATAGACGACTAGAAGACTTCTTCACCCTGCGTGGCAGCCCATACACAGCGGATCCTGATCCTGGGACACAGCCTGCAATCCAAACAGAGGATTCCAGCTTGCAGCCTCCTAGAACCGACAGCCTCCAGCCAAGGACCGCAGCAGAACGGAGAGGAGACATAGCGGTGAGTGACACTTCAGCCCCGTTTAACAACCCCCTACCCCACGCCACTAACTCCATGTCGGCCATTAAGGGGAAAGCTCCCCAGAAGAGCAAGTCACATTCCAACAAAATGGCTGCTAACACAGCCCAAAACAAGAAAACACACATTTCCCCGACCGCTAGTCCATTAAAACAGCGAGCTAAAATAGCGGAAGAGCAGATAGAAGACCCACAAAGCCCCCAGACGGAAGACCTTATCACTTCCATGCCCTCTTCAGATAAACCAGCCACAGAGGCATTTATGAAAGAGATGTTATTGGCCCTAAAAGATTCCTTACAAGTGAACTTTGACTCATTAAGCTCCACCCTAAAATCCTCTATGGAGGAGATGGAGGAAAGAGTATCCCATACTGAAAACAAAATGACCGAAATTACTCAATCTCATAATAATCTAATTGATGAACACTACTCTCTGTCAGAAGAGGTTGACGCTCTCAAAATAAAGCTTGCAGATATAGAAGATAGAAACCGGCGAAATAACGTCAAATTTAGAGGCATCCCAGAGGCGATTCAGACGGTTGAAATCACCAATTATATCCAGCAACTGATTAAAACAGTCCTCCCAGATGTTACAGCCATGGATTTAACCATAGACAGAGCACATAGATTGCCAAAGCCAAAATTTGTTCCCGACTCTATGCCTAGAGACATCATTGCTAGATTTCATTTCTTCCATATCAAAGAAGCCATGATGCAAGCTACGCGTAAATTAAACCAGCTACCGGCCCCATATAATGCAATTCGCCTCTACACGGATCTCTCACAGACGACCTTACAAACAAGAAGAAAATTTTCAGCAGTCACCAACGCCCTTCGCCAAGCTAAAATTCCTTATAAATGGGGCTTCCCTCCGAAACTCCTAATCCACAAAGATGGAGCCACTCACCTTCTCTCTAATCCAGAGGAAGCCGCAGAAAAAATTAAATCCTGGGGAATTTCCATCCTACCTCCGGAGGAAAACCATAGGGGCCCAACAAGAAGACCAAGACCAGAAAAAACCTATATGACCTCCGAACACGGCCGTTGAAAAATCCACATACATCGCGACCTTCAAAAAAAAAAAAAAAACCTTCTCATCACAGCCTGCCTCTGGCTCCTGCTTACTCAGGTGAACTTTACCCCCCACTTTACAAGTCCATAATTTAACTGGACTTGAAGTTCCACCCACTTCGTCAACTGTTTTGATGATATACCTTTTCATACTATACGCTGAAATGTTACCCTTTCTTATGTTTAGACATCGCTACTTTCCATGCTGCTTCATGACATATTCTACTTCAAAAAATGTCGGTTAAGCTTCTCTCTATAAACGCGAATGGGTTAAACTCACCATTTAAACGCTCATCACTATGGAGAGAGGCGTTAACCCAAAAAGCTGACATTCTTTGTGTGCAGGAGACACATTTCGATGCTTCCGCATGTCCAGAAATTCACCATACTAAATTCCCTAAGATCCTCCTGGCCTGCGCCCCAAACAAAAAGGCAGGAGTATTAATTGCTTTTAGAGATACGATTAACGTACAAACCAACTCAATTATACAAGACCCTAGGGGGAGATTCCTCCTGGTAACAGGAACTTTAAACTCTCTCCCCTTCTCCTTACTGAACATATACGCACCAAATAAGGCCCAGATAAGTTTTTTGAATAAGACTATCAAGAAATTGCGGAGGCATGGAAGTGGGAAAATGATGATTTGTGGGGACTTTAATATCGTCCCAGACGATTCCATAGACACAACTTCTCAAACCCGCAGAATCCGTCCAAACTTAAACTCATGGATCCAAAAAGAAGCTCTCTATGATAGCTTCCGTTGCCTAAACGCATCAGCAAGAGAGTATACCTTTTACTCCCCACCACATAGAACATTTTCAAGAATAGACCTGATATTGGTGGATAGATGGTCCCTACCTTTAATCTCAAGCGCCTCGATTGAAAAGTCCACATGGTCAGATCATGCACCTATCTCAGCCACTTTCACATGGGGAGAGGGGGGGAATGTGACACGCACATGGAAATATAACACCTTCCTAATGGGGATCCCTAAACATACAGAAACAATAAAAGACGCCCTCACGGAATATTTCCAACTCAATGTCACTCCGGAAGTTTCTCCAACAACAATATGGAACGCTCACAAAGCGTACACTAGGGGAATTCTCATTAAAATCAGCGCAAAACACAAAAGAGACAAAGAAAAACAACTCAATGACATTCTAACCCAAATAACAACTACTGAAACCCACCTGCAAACGGTTCAATCAGAGGAACTACACAAACAACTATTTGTACTAAGACACAAGTTACGCTCCCTTCTTATAGATGATTTTGACAAATCTATCAAAAATTCAAAAATAGCCTACTACTCCTCATTGAATAAACCTTCCAAACTAATGGCAAGCCTAGTCAAAAAAACTAGAACAAAAACAAAAATTCCGTACATATCGGACCCAGAAAACAAAAAACTAAAAATATCACATCCTAAACAGATTGCGGAATGCTTTCGCAAATTCTACGAAAAATTATACAATCTAAAAGAAGACACCTCCACCCCCCAGCCGAACAAAAAAGAAATTGCGTCTTTTCTTCAAACGTTAAATCTCCCAAAAATTTCAGAGTCACAACTAAAAAACCTAAGCAAACCCATAACAACCCAAGAAACTATTGACAATATAAGAACACTAAAACCTCAAAA
Source organism: Eleutherodactylus coqui (assembly GCF_035609145.1). Taxonomy (NCBI): domain Eukaryota; kingdom Metazoa; phylum Chordata; class Amphibia; order Anura; family Eleutherodactylidae; genus Eleutherodactylus; species Eleutherodactylus coqui. The sequence goes on along the minus strand of NC_089840.1, from coordinate 123,069,632 downwards.
ATCCCCGGGCCCAGATGGCTATCCAAACGAATATTATAAATCCTTTAAAGACATTCTAGCTCCACACCTGACCCAAATGTTTAATTTAGCAATACAACAAAGTAAATTTCCAAGAGAAATGCTTGAAGCTACAATCGTCACAATAGCCAAGCCTGGTAAAGACCCCTCGTCGGTAACTAATTTTCGCCCTATTTCGTTGCTCAACTGTGACACCAAAATATACTCAAAAATTATTGCCCAGAGACTACAGACAGTCCTACTGTCCATAGTGCACTCGGATCAAGTGGGTTTTATTAAGGGACGACAAGCGTCTGATGCCACAAGAAGAGTCATTGATCTTCTCTCTATACTAGAAACCTCCCACACCCGGCCATACTCCTTGCCTTAGATGCAGAAAAGGCTTTTGATCGCCTACATTGGGAATACACTTTTGCTGTTCTAGAAAAATTTGGACTCACGGGAAATATCATTAACGCAATAAAGGCACTCTACTCCAGCCCCTCAGCTAAAATCTTGGTAGACGGTACACTGTCTGACACCTTTTCCATCACTAATGGGACTCGTCAGGGATGCCCACTTTCCCCCCTAATATTTATTTTAGCTATGGAACCCTTAGCTGAAGCAATAAGAATGAACACTAACATTCAGGGAATACCTACAAAAACTAGACAACACAAAATCAGCTTATTTGCAGATGATACGCTAATTATGATAACTAACCCTATATCCTCCCTTAGACATATATACTCTAGTCTATCCTTATTCTCAAAAATTTCATACTATAAATTAAATGTGTCCAAGTCGCAAATATTGGGAGTCCTCATTCCAAATGACTTAAAAAGAGATATAAAAACTGAATTCCCATTCCAGTGGCAGTCTCAAAGTATTCCCTATCTTGGAATCCAAATATGCTTTCCTCTGTCCATCACCACTTCAATTAACTATTTTCCACTCCTTAAAGCCATACAGGAAGACTTAAACGACTTTAAAAAACATCACTCTACATGGCTGGGAAAGATTACATTATATAAAATGATAATTCTTCCAAAAATCCTCTATTATTTCAGAACACTTCCTATTCCGATCCCACAAAAAATATTACAAAAATTCCAGAGCCAGATGTCAGACTATGTGTGGAATGGCAAACCACCAAGAGTGGCACGCTCTATCTTGTCCTTACACAAAACCCAAGGAGGAGTGGATCTTCCTAACTTAGAGACTTATTATACAGCGATTCTAATTAATCAGTCAAGAGACTGGCTAACCCACTCGACAACGACAGGATGGGTAAACCTGGAACGAGAAATTATTAACTCTAAAGCCCTAAAGTCGCTAATTTATGCAAATATTATGGCAACTCAACATCCACAACTAAGGTCAAAAATTGTGATCCCAAACACCTCACCAACAATCACAGCGACAGCGGAAGCATGGATCAAACTTACTCAAAACATAGAACATACAAAAACCCATAACCAAAACTCAATACCATTAGACACCTTAGAACATTTCATTCCGGGATTGAGTCTAAGCAATTGGTTAGAGGTGGGGATAAAACAAATAGCTGACCTCTATGAGCAAAAATCGCTGAAACCCTTTTCATTATTGGTCCAGCAATTCAACTTACCAACAACAGAAATATATAGATATCTTCAATTAAGATCCTTACTGAAATCCATCCACCCTCAAAGTACAGGGATCTCACACATAATGTTTTCAAATATAACAAAACTACAAAAGGGAAACAAGAGCTCAACTAGACTCCTCTACGACCAAATGACTGGCAACCTACGGTCGGGTAAGAGATGCCACCTTTTAAATTGGGAAAAAGACCTAAAAACAAAGTTCCCTCTTGAAAGCTGGTTAGAGTCTTTTAAAAGAACCAGGCAAGCAACAAAAAGTGCCAATTTAATAGAAACCCACTTAAAAACTCTCACAAGGTGGTATCTCACTCCGGACCAACTAAAGAAAAGGAGATTGGTCGCCGGGGCTGAATGTTGGAGGGGCTGCGGTCAGGAGGGATCCCTAATCCACATACTTTGGGCATGCCCCCTAATCACCGCATACTGGTCTAACGTATATTCACTAATTAACAAAACCTCGAATGTTAGTGTCCCGAAACTCCCTGCTACAGCACTTCTGCTTCTCGACCTTGGAGAAATCAAACCTGAAAAAAGACAATTAATAAGCCACATACTGATGGGAGCAAAAATCGTAATTACTAGGAAATGGCGAACCACGGAAATCCCTCATATAGACGAATTAACCCAACTTATAACAGAACATGGAACCTTTAAGAAAGTTCTTGCGCTTAGAAATAACACATACCTAAAATACACGGCAGTATGGAAACAATGGTTTGACAAATTTCAGCTGGATGTCTAAAACTGTTATTTTCTATGTTTTCCTTTCCCCGCTATCCCATAATCCCTTTGTTCTTCTTTCCCTCCCCCCCCCCTTACCTATCATTACCTCCCCTATATCCTGACTTACCTAACAAACTCTACAATGTGTATCTTAAATGACTAAACATGATTTCACACTGAAAAATTTTGAACGCTTCTGATTTACCATTGTAATTTTCCTGGAAACACTGTTCTATTACTAATGAATATTTGTATATCTGTTTGTGAAATTCAATAAAAATTTAATGAATAAAAAAAAAAAAAAAAGAACAGCAAGCACAGGTCTTCTCCAAGCAAAAGCTGTAGTGCTATAGCTATTTATTGTGCTTTAGTAAATTTTTATTTTGAGAGAAGGAGGAGGAGGAGGAAAAATGGCGGAAGCAGAAGAAGGAGAACAGCAGCAGTTTCACACCCCCACTAGCAGCAACAGTACCTTGAGGGCAAAGTGTGCTCCTCGTGGAAACATGAGATCTGTATCTCCATATTTTCATATTAACATACTTTTCATTTAGGGGAAGTAGTAAGAGGAAACATGGTGGAAGTAGGAGAAGGAGAGCAGCAGCACTACGGTCACTACCAATACGTTCCTTAAATACCTACCTACCCATTGCTTTCTTCAGGTTTCCTTTTTTATTTTTTTTTACTTACTGTTTTTTTTCTTCACTTTTTAATGTAGGTTTATGTAACTTTTCTGTTAACTTTGTAGTTTGCAGAAAACCACTACTAGCTGCGTAACACCTGCAAATAATTTGTAGTGGCTGAACTCATGAGTAAACAAAATCTAAGGCCACTGACGTTCACTGTGCATATTTGTTGTTTCCCTGTTTGGTTTTCTTTTTGTTTTATATTGCCAAAAAAACACTGCCAACTAAATAAGCTGCAATATATGAAAACAGAAGGCCACGCCGTACAAGTGTAACTCGTATAACTTGTATGCTTGTAAACTTTACCTGTTCGGTGTAGTGAAATTGAATTTCCCAAATGCCACTGCTAGCTGCATAATGTCTGCAAATAATTTGTAGGTAAATGATTCGTGACTATCTGTCCTGTGTTCAACTGTAAAATAACCGCTGGTTACATTGTATCTATGTTATACATCGCTAGGTTATGTGATGTAAGCGTTGAATGAATGTGCTTCCCATATGCAAGATGGAGAACACATTTGGTAACATCATCATGGTTTCCTGGCTGTTGATTGGCTGCACACTGACCTGATACTCAGGTATGAGTATTATTTGATTTTCCTGAGAATTTTGACAAAACTTGTGCTAGACTCACCTATTCAACTTTGCTAAAAGTGGGACGATTTTAACGCCCAGCCAATCAAGATGAGCAATGCTTCTCTCAACACACTTTGCCTGGTTGCTTATATCTATGTAACTCTTTATTATCCTATTTTGGGTTGTTAATTATCTTATACTTACTCACTTTTTGATAGCAAGATAACTCAGAAGTCATTAACTGCCTGCTTTCATATACATGTGTTGTTGAACCTCTCAGTCCTGCTAGAATACCTGCTGCACCACTGTTCTATACCTACACTTGTATCCTAGTGTTATCCTCTGCTGAATTTACAGTGTTTCTGCTTTGTTGGGGAAAAAAACTAAAATTGAAAATACATTAGTTTTTTGAAAAGGCATACGCAATACAGGAGTTTTTGTTTTCCTGAAAGTTAATTGTCCCTTAATACATTAATAAACATGTTATACAAAACCATATGAATAGTTTTACTAAACTGAAATATCAATGTGGCTGCACAACATAATACAACAATCCAATTTACAACTCGTACCCTAATAAAACTAATTAGTTTCTACAAGACTTCATCAAGAATTAACTAACTTGTCAAGAACTGCACAATTTAAAAATCAGATTAATTTTGGGTTAAGGGAAATGGAAATTATGAGGCAGCAGCTAGAACAAATAGGAAAGAAAAAAATACAACTCATAAAGATAATAAAGCTTACATTGTTTCCATAGGCACAGTTCCTGTCAATTCCACTGGATATGAACTCATTCCATGCTCATTGCAGCATTTCTGATTTTGAGAAATATGTGTTCTTTTTCTCTGCAGCTATTGTCATCTTCTAGGCAATGATTTATATAGAAAACAAAACAAAAAAAAATCATATATCCCCCAAAAATTGATATGAAATAATTTACTAGACCACAGAACTTCATCTGTGTTTCAGCAATAAAGTGAATTGCGAGAAATTGGTAAAAATACTAAAAATGCACTTTAATAACAATTGTTTGTTGAGTGCTGATTACAAAAAAAAGACTACAGGTTTCCTAAGTTTTCCCATTCTTAGGGCCTATTTAGACGACCGTATTTACGCAGGTATTTAGCCGCGTAAAAAAGAATCAGTGAAAAAACATGACCATGTTAAGCATTAGAGATGAGCGAACGTACTCGTCCGAGCTTGATACTCGTTCGAGTATTAGCGTGTTCGAGATGCTCGTTACTAGAGGCGAGAACCACGTGATGTTCGAGTTACTTTCACTTTCATCTCTCAGACGTTAGCGCGCTTTTCTGGCCAATAGAAAGACAGGGAAGGCATTACAACTTCCCCCTGCGACGTTCAAGCCCTATACCACCCCCCTGCAGTGAGTGGCTGGCGAGATCAGGTGTCACCCGAGTATATAAATCGGCCCCTCCCGCGGCTCGCCACAGATGCATTCTGACAGAAATCAGTGACAGTGCTGCTGGTGCCGGAGCTGCTATAGGGAGAGCGTTAGGAGTTATTTTAGGCTTCAAGAACTCCAACGGTCCTTCTTAGGGCCACATCTGACCGTGTGCAGTACTGTTGAGGCAGCTTTTAGCAGTGTTGCACAATTTTTTTTTTTTGTATATCGGCCGTGCAGAGCATTGCGTCCGCAGTCTGCAGTCATTGTACAGAGTATAGGGGCAGTACTGGTGAGGCAGGGAAAGAGATATTCAGGCTATATACGCAGTGGGCTTTTTCCAAAAAATTGATCGCCGTCATCCCGCCAGAGGGAAACAGTCTACATAATATTATACGCTGCCTACAGTATCTATCTGCTGGGGGTTGTAGTCCTAATTAATACGCAGCTAAGCGTTACAGCAGGCTTGCGCAAAATTGTTTCCTGGATCTGCTGTCTCTGTTACATGATCGCCGTCATCCCGCCAGAGGGAAACAGTATACATGATATTATACGCTGCCTACAGTATCTATCTGCTGGGGGTTGTAGTCCTAATTAATACGCAGCTAAGAGTTACAGCAGGCTTGCGCAAAATTGTTTCCTGGATCTGCTGTCTCTGTTACATGATCGCCGTCATCTCGCCAGAGGGAAACAGTATACATAATATTATACGCTGCCTACAGTATCTATTTGCTGGGGGTAGTAGTCCTAATTAATACGCAGCTAAGCGTTACAGCAGGCATGCGCAAAATTGTTTCCTGGATCTGCTGTCTCTGTTACATCAGCGCTGTCATCCCGCCAGAGGGAAAGAGTATACATAATATTATACGCTGGCTACAGTATCTATCTGCTGGGGGTTGTAGTCCTAATTAATACGCAGCTAAGCGTTACAGCAGGCTTGCGCAAAATTGTTTCCTGGATCTGCTGTCTCTGTTACATCAGCGCTGTCATCCCGCCAGAGGGAAACAGTATACATAATATTATACGCTGGCTACAGTATCTATCTGCTGGGGGTTGTAGTCCTAATTAATACGCAGCTAAGCGTTACAGCAGGCTTGCGCAAAATTGTTTCCTGGATCTGCTGTCTCTGTTAAATGATCGCCGTCATCCCGCCAGAGGGAAAGAGTATACATAATATTATACGCTGCCTACAGTATCTGTCTGCTGTATCAGCTCAGCATTTTAAAACAATAGAAGCAAAATACTTAAGGCCTACTACTGGCCTTTGGCCACTTGACTGCTTCTGCGCTGTGAATTCCACTAGCTCAGTCATACGCACCTACGTCTCACTAGAGGCGTGCGCAAAATTGTTTCCTGGCTCTGCTGTGCGTTCCGTAAGGGAAGTCAGCCTCCAACCACAGGCCAATAAGCGGCATATTTAATTACAGCGTTCTGTTTCTGCACTACTGGTAATACAGCATGCTGAGGAGTAGGGGTAGGCCTAGAGGACGTGGACGCGGGCGAAGATGCGGAGGCCCAAGTCAGGGTGTGGGCACAGGCCGAGCTCCTGATCCAGGTGTATCGCAGCCGACTGCTGCGGGATTAGGAGAGAGGCAGGTTTCTGGCGTCCCCACATTCATCTCACAATTAATGGGTCCACGCGGTAGACCTTTATTAGAAAATGAGCAGTGTGAGCAGGTCCTGTCGTGGATGGCAGAAAGTGCATCCAGCAATCTATCGACCACCCAGAGTTCTGCGCCGTCCACTGCTGCAACTCTGAATCCTCTGGCTGCTGCTCCTCCTTCCTCCCAGCCTCCTCACTCCATTACAATGACACATTCTGAGGAGCAGGCAGACTCCCAGGAACTGTTCCCGGGCCCCTGCCCAGAATGGCCAGCAATGGTTCCTCTCCCACCGGAGGAGTTTGTCGTGACCGATGCCCAACCTTTGGAAAGTCCCCGGGGTCCGGGGGATGAGGCTGGGGACTTCCGGCAACTGTCTCAAGAGCTTTCAGTGGGTGAGGAGGACGATGATGAGACACAGTTGTCTATCACTCAGGTAGTAGTAATTGGAGTAAGTCTGAGGGAGGAACGCACAGAGGATTCGGAGGAAGAACAGCAGGACGATGAGGTGACTGACCCCACCTGGTTTGCTACGCCTACTGAGGACAGGTCTTCAGAGGGGGAGGCAAGGGCAGCAGCAGGGCAGGTTGGAAGAGGCAGTGTGGTGGCCAGGGGTAGAGGCAGGGCCAGACCGAATAATCCACCAACTGTTTCCCAAAGCGCCCCCTCGCGCCATGCCACCCTGCAGAGGCCGAGGTGCTCAAAGGTCTGGCAGTTTTTCACTGAGAGTGCAGATGACCGACGAACAGTGGTGTGCAACCTTTGTCGCGCCAAGATCAGCCGGGGAGCCACCACCACCAGCCTCACCACCACCAGCATGCACAGACATATGATGGCCAAGCACCCCATAAGGTGGGACGAAGGCCGTTCACCGCCTCCGGTTTGCACCGCTGCCTCTCCCCCTGTGCCCCAACCTGCCACTGAGATCCAACCCCCCTTTCAGGACACAGGCACTACCGTCTCCTGGCCTGCACCCACACCCTCACCTCCGCTGTGCTCGGCCCCATCCACCAATGTCTCTCAGCGCACCGTCCAGCCGTCGCTAGCGCAAGTGTTGGAGCGCAAGCGCAAGTACGCCGCCACGCACCCGCACGCTCAAGCGTTAAACGTGCACATAGCCAAATGGAGATGCTGCCGTATAGGGTTGTGGAAACGGAGGCTTTTAAAGGTATGATGGCGGCGGCGGCCCCGCGCTTCTCAGTTCCCAGTCGCCACTACTTTTCCCGATGTGCCGTCCCAGCCCTGCACGACCACGTCTCCCGCAACATTGTACGCGCCCTCACCAACGCGGTTACTGGCAAGGTCCACTTAACAACGTACACGTAGACAAGCACAGGCGGGCAGGGCCACTATATCTCCCTGATGGCACATTGGGTGAATTAAGTGGAGGCTGGGACAGAGTCAGAGCCTGGGACCGCTCACGTCCTACCCACCCCCAGAATTGCGGGCCCCAGCTCGGTGGTGGTATCTGCGGCGGTGTATGCTTCCTCCACTAAACCACCCTCCTCCTCCTACGCAACCTCTGTCTCGCAATCAAGATGTGTCAGCAGCAGCACGTCGCCAGCAGTCGGTGTCGCTCAGCACGGCAGCACAGCGGTGGGCAAGCGTCAGCAGGCCGTGCTGAAACTACTCAGCTTAGGAGATAAGAGGCACAGGGCCCACGAACTGCTGCAGGGTCTGACAGAGCAGACCGACCACTGGCTTGCGCCGCTGAGCCTCCAACCAGGTGTGGTCGTGTGTGACAACGGCCGTAACCTGGTGGCGGCTCTGCAGCTCGGCAGCCTCACGCACGTGCCATGCCTGGCCCACATCTTTAATTTGGTGGTTCAGCGCTTTCTGAAAAGCTACCCACGCTTGTCAGACCTGCTCGGTAAGGTGCACCGGGTCAGCGCACATTTCCGCAAGTCCCACACGGACGCTGCCACCCTGCGCACCCTGCAACATCGGTTTCATCTGCCAGTGCACCGACTGCTGTGCGACGTGCCCACACGGTGGAACTCTACGCTCTACATGTTGGCCAGGCTCTATGAGCAACGTAGAGCTATAGTGGAATACCAACTCCAACATGGGCGGCGCAGTGGGAGTCAGCCTCCTCAATTCTTTACAGAAGAGTGGGCCTGGTTGGCAGACATCTGCCAGGTCCTTGGAAACTTTGAGGAGTCTACCCAGATGGTGAGCGGCGATGCTGCAATCATTAGCGTCACCATTCCTCTGCTATGCCTCTTGAGAAGTTCCCTGCAAAGCATAAAGGCAGACGCTTTGCGCTCGGAAACAGAGCCGGGGGAAGACAGTATGTCGCTGGATAGTCAGAGCACCCTCCTGTCTATATCTCAGCGCGTTGAGGAGGAGGAGGAGGAGCATGAGGAGGATGAGGAGGAGGGGGAAGAGACAGCTTGGCCCACTGCTGAGGGTACCCATGCTGCTTGCCTGTCATCGCTTCAGCGTGTATGGCCTGAGGAGGAGGAGGAGGAGGAAGAGGAGGATCCTGAAAGTGATCTTCCTAGTGAGGACAGCCATGTGTTTCGTACAGGTACCCTGGCACACATGGCTGACTTCATGTTAGGATGCCTTTCTCGTGACCCTCGCGTTACACGCATTCTGGCCACTACGGATTACTGGGTGTACACACTGCTCGACCCACGGTATAAGGAGAACCTTTCCACTCTCATACCCGAAGAGGAAAGGGGTTCGAGAGTGATGCTATACCACAGGACCCTGGCGGACAAACTGATGGTAAAATTCCCATCCGACAGCGCTAGTGGCCGAAGGCGCAGTTCCGAGGGCCAGGTAGCAGGGGAGGCGCATAGATCAGGCAGCATGTACAGCACAGGCAGGGGAACACTCTCTAAGGCCTTTGCCAGCTTTCTGGCTCCCCAGCAAGACTGTGTCACCGCTCCCCAGTCAAGGCTGAGTCGGCGGGAGCACTGTAAAAGGATGGTGAGGGAGTACGTAGCCGATCGCACGACCGTCCTCCGTGACGCCTCTGCCCCCTACAACTACTGGGTGTCGAAGCTGGACACGTGGCCTGAACTCGCGCTGTATGCCCTGGAGGTACTTGCTTGTCCTGCGGCTAGCGTCTTGTCAGAGAGGGTGTTTAGTGCGGCTGGGGGAATCATCACGGATAAGCGTACCCGCCTGTCAACCGACAGTGCCGACAGGCTTACACTCATCAAGATGAACAAAGCCTGGATTTCCCCAGACTTCTCTTCTCCACCAGCGGACAGCAGCGATACTAAACAATACGTAGGCTGCACCCGCAGATGGAAGCATTATTCTCTATCACCATCAAAAACGTGGACCTTTTAGCTTCATCAATCTGTGTATAATATTCATCCTCCTCCTCCTGCTCCTCCTCCTGAAACCTCACGTAATCAGGCCGAACGGGCAATTTTTCTTAGGCCCACAAGGCTCAGTCATATAATTTTTGTAAACAATTTTTATACGTTTCAATGCTCATTAAAGCGTTGAAACTTTCACCTGAACCAATTTTTATTTTAACTGGGCTGCCTCCAGGCCTAGTTACCAATTAAGCCACATTAACCAAAGCGATTAATGGGTTTCACCTGCCCTCTTGGTTGGGCATGGGCAATTTTTCTGACCTACATTAGTACTGTTGGTACACCAATTTTTTGGGGCCCTCGCCTACAGTGTAATCCAATTAATTTTTTGCCCACCTGCATTAAAGCTGACGTTACATCAGCTGTGCTGGGCACTGCAATGGGATATATTTATGTACCGCCGGTGGGTTCCAGGGAGCCACCCATGCTGTGGGTCCACAGGGAGTTGTAACTGCATGTGTCTACTTCTAAAGAACCCCAGTCTGACTGGGGCATGCAGTGTGGGCCGAAGCCCACCTGCATTAAGCATGACATTACCTCAGCTGTGATGGGCAATGCAATGGGATATATTCACGTACCGCCAGTGGCTTCCTGGCACCCACCCATGCTGTGGGTCCACAGGGAGTTGTAACTGCATGTGTCCACTTCTAAAGAACCCCAGTCAGACTGGGGCATGCAGTGTGGGCCGAAGCCCACCTGCATTAAACATGACATTAGCTCAGCTGTGATGGGCAATGCAATGGGATATATTTATGTACCGCCGGTGGCTTCCTGGCACCCACCCATGCTGTGGGTCCACAGGGAGTTGTAACTGCATGTGTCTACTTCTAAAGTACCCCAGTCTGACTGGGGCATGCAGTGTGGGCCGAAGCCCACCTGCATTTAATCGGACGTTATCTCAGCTGTGATGGGCACTGCAATGGGATACATTTATGTACAGCCATTGGGTTCCAGGGAGCCACCCATGCTGTGGGTGCACACGGAATTCCCATTGCGGAGTTGTACCTGCCTGTGACAATTTATAAAAAACCGCGGTCTGACTGGGGCATGCAGACACCTTGACAGAATGAATAGTGTGTGTCACATAGGTTCCCCATTGCTATGCCCACGTGTGCAGCTCCTGATGGCGGTGGCACAGGATTATATTTCTCATTGCTTCTGTACAGCATTGTGGGCTATCGCCCCGCCCCTTTTAAAGAGGGTCGCTGCCTAGCCGTGCCAACCCTCTGCAGTGTGTGCCTGCTGTTCCTCCTCATGGCAGACGCACATATAAATAGACATGAGGGTGGTGTGGCATGAGTGCAGCTGAAGGCTGCGCAGGGACACTTTGGTGTGCGCTGTGGACACTGCGTCGTGCGGGGGGGGGGGGTTTGGCAGCATGTAACCCAGGAGAAGTGGCAGCGGAGTGTCATGCAGGCAGTGATTGTGCTTTGTTGGAGGTAGTGTGGTGCTTAGCTAAGGTATGCATTGCTAATGAGGGCTTTTCAGAAGTAAAAGTTGTTGGGGGGGGGCACTCTTGCCGCTATTGTGGGTTAATAGTGGGACCTCGGAATTTGAGATGCAGCCCAACATGTAGCCCCCCGCCTGCCCTATCCGTTGCTGTGTCGTTCCCATCACTTTCTTGAATTGCCCAGATTTTCACAAATGAAAACCTTAGCGGAGCATACGTCCCATACAAAAGTGCTCGGGTCGCCCATTGACTTCAATGGGGTTCATTACTCGAAACGAACCCTCGAGCATCGCAATAATTTCGTCCCGAGTAATGAGCACCCAAGCATTTTGGTGCTCGCTCATCTCTATTAAGCATTGGATTCCAATAAGTTCATTCAGATGAATGATTTTTTTTGCAACATTAAATAATGGCGCCAGAAAAATCAGACATAAGGAAAAGGTCTTGCCCTATCTTTTTCTAAAATACGCAGCAAGCTCTTAAAGACTTCTATGTAAGCTGGAAAAAAGGGAGGCGGAGGGAGTTACCCTGCGTACAAAGCTGGAAAAAGAAGACAGCTTGCCCTATTTAAGCAGTCATTCTGAGGATTTTTGCCGACAAACACTGGACACTGTAATTGGTCCTTTGCTACAAAATAAACCTTGGTTCATTTTTTCAAAAGCAAAAAATATTGGTAACATGGTGGCTCCATCTATCCCAAAGTTTGAACAGATTAATAGGAGGGACACCATTAGTAAAGGAAGTTTTACACCATGCAGGAATTGCGATGTGTGTCGGAAATTACGCATTAGACAACGCACATCTATAGTATGTCTTTCAAACTCAGATAATACACGGTTATTCCAAATAAAACATCCTTTAAATTGGAATACGGCAGGGGTTATATATCTTCGGATTTGCAATTGTATTAAAATTTATGTCAATAGAACTAAACGCCCGTTTAAAATAAAGATTAGAGATGAGCGAGCGTACTCGCTAAGGCAAACTACTCAAGCAAGTAGTGCCTTATGCGAGTACTTGCCCGCTCGTCTCAAAAGATTCGGGTGCCGGCGGGGAGCGGCGGGGAACAGCGGGGAGGAACAGGGGGAGATCTCTCTCTCACTCCCCCCCCTGCTCTCCCCCAGCTCACTCTTGCAACTCACCGCACTCCCACGCCAGCACCCGAATCTTTTGAGACGAGCGGGCAGGTACTCGCATAAGGCACTACTCGCTCGAGTAGTGCCTTATGCGAGTACGCTCGCTCATCTCTAATAAAGATTAATGAGCATCTCACCAATATTGTAAAACGCTTTAAAAGCCATCCGCTTTCTAAACATTTTGCCGAAAAACATAATAACAACATCCTAGACACCAAATGCTTTGCCATTGACAAAGTATTGCCTCATTTTAGAGCTGGAAACGACATCCACCAGTTTTGTCGGGTTGAAAGCAAGCAGATTTTTGATACAGTAGTCCCTAAAGGCTTGAACCAGGGGATTGAATTATTTGCTTTTTAACGCAAATTGTCTGTGAAAAAACAGAAATAACTATTCTTGTTACATACATTTTAACCATGCACTAATTCGGAAGATGCATTAACTTTCCAACTTTTCATATGCATCAACTTTTTAATATGGTTTAATATGCATCAATTCTTGGGCATTTATTAATGTTTTAATTAAGGATGCATTGCATTTTTCAGTTATTTATATGGATTGGTATATATATTTGTATATACATAAATAGGAAAAGTAAAGGGGTCACTACTAGAGAAGAGCGAGCGTACTCGTTAAGGCAAAATACTCGAGCGAGTATTGCCATTTTCGAGTACATGCCCGCTCATGTCAAAAGATTCGGGGGCCAGCGGGGGGCGGCGGGGGAGAGCGGGGATGAACGGGGGGGGGGGGGAGGGGGTAGATCTCTCTCTCTCCCTCTACCCCCTGCTCCCCCATGCTCACTCCCACAACTCACCGCTCACCCCCGCTGGCCCCCGAATCTTTTCTCATGAACGGGCATGTACTCGAAAATGGCAATACTCGCTCGAGTATTTTGCCTTAACGAGTACGCTCGCTCATCCCTAGTCAACACTCAATTATTCAATGCTAAGTGCAAAAGTATTGGTACCCCTATGTAATGTACCTAATTAGAGATGAGCGAGCACCAAAATGCTCGGGTGCTCGTTACTCGGGACGAAATTATCGCGATGCTCGAGGGTTCGTTTCGAGTAACGAACCCCATTGAAGTCAATGGGCGACCCGAGCATTTTTGTATTTCGCCGATGCTCGCTAAGGTTTTCATGTGTGAAAATCTGGGCAATTCAAGAAAGTGATGGGAACGACACAGCAACGGATAGGGCAGGCGAGGGGCTACATGTTGGGCTGCATCTCAAGTTCACAGGTCCCACTATTAAGCCACAATACCGGCAAGAGTGGGCCCCCCCCCTCCCAACAACTTTTACTTCTGAAAAGCCCTCATTAGCAATGCATACCTTAGCTAAGCACCACACTACCTCCAACAAAGCACAATCACTGCCTGCATGACACTCCGCTGCCACTTCTCCTGGGTTACATGCTGACCAACCCCCCCCCCCCCCACAGCGCACACCAAAGTGTCCCTGCGCAGCCTTCAGCTGCCCTCATGCCACACCACCCTCATGTCTATTTATAAGTGCGTCTGCCATGAGGAGGAACCGCAGGCACACACTGCAGAGGGTTGGCACGGCTAGGCAGCGACCCTCTTTAAAAGGGGCGGGGCGATAGCCCACAATGCTGTACAGAAGCAATGAGAAATATAATCCTGTGCCACCGCCATCAGGAGCTGCACACGTGGGCATAGCAATGGGGAACCTATGTGCCACACACTATTCATTCTGTCAAGGTGTCTGCATTCCCCAGTCAGACCGTGGTTTTTAATTCATAGACACAGGCAGGTACAACTCCCTATTGTGAACTCCCTGTGGACCGACAGCATGGGTGGCTCCCTGGAACCCACCGGCGGTACATAAAAATATCCCATTGCATTGCCCAACACAGCTGAGGTAGTAATGTCGTGCTTAATGCAGGTGGGCTTCGGCCCACACTGCATGCCCCAGTCAGACTGGGGTTCTTTAGATGTGCTTTCAGATGCATTTATAATTCTCTGTGGACCCACAGCATGGGTGGGTGCCAGGAAGCCACCGACGGTACATAAAAATATCCCATTGCATTGCCCAACACAGCTGAGGTAGTAATGTCGTGCTTAATGCAGGTGGGCTTCGGCCCACACTGCATGCCCCAGTCAGACTGGTAATATGTACCTTAACAGTAACCACGTTGGTGGTAATGTGTTGGTGACTGCGGACCTAGTAGTGCGGTTTTATTTTGTTGGTTTTCAGAATGTGGCCAGGATTAAAGTGGGCTGTGGTGGGGGATGTTTTTGAGGCACTACGTGTCCTCTCCACGTGTCCGTGGTTATATGCACCTTAACAGTAACAGCGTTGGTGGGAAATGGCCTCGCCGCCATCATGTCCTTGGGAAGCCTCTGTTTCCACACCCCAGAGACATACCATTAGCAGCGGTATAGGCAGAGCCCATAATTAGTAACATTTCAGCCGTAGCATTAGGACAGGCCCCACTAACATATCACTAGCAGCATTATAGGGGGAGCACAGTATGCGTTCCATTTCAGTAATAGTAGCACTCAAGACAGGCCCCAGTAACAATTCCGAAGCAGCAGTATTGTGGGAGCGCAGTCTTCGTTCCATTTCAGTAGCTGCAGTATAGACAAGGCACAAGTTACATTTATGTAGCTAAAGTGTAGGCCAACCCCACACACCTTTCTGTACCATGAGTGCAGGCGAAGAACATAGAAATTGCTATGATTACACTGTAGGCGAGGGGCCACAAAAATTGCTGTATCAACAGTACTAATGTACATCCCAAAAATTGGCCATGGCCAACCAAGAGGGCAGGTGAAACCTATTAATCGCTTTGGTTAATGTGGCTTAAGTGGTAACTAGGCCTGGAGGCAGCCCAGTTTAACGAAAAATTGGTTCAAGTTAAAGTTTCAACGCTTTTAAGAGCATTGAAACGTATAAAAATTGTTTAGAAAAATTATATGAGTGAGCCTTGTGGCCCTAAGAAAAATTGCCCGTTCGGCGTGATTACGTCAGGTTTCAGGAGGAGGAGCAGGAGGAGGAGGAGGAGGAATATTATACACAGATTGATGAAGCAGAAATGTCCCCGTTTTGGATGGTGAGAGAGAACGATGCTTCCATCCGCGGGTGCAGAATACGTATTGCTTAGGTATCGCTGCTGTCCGCTGGTGCAGAAGAGAAGTCTGGGGAAATCCAGGCTTTGTTCATCTTGATGAGTGTAAGCCTGTCGGCACTGTCGGTTGACAGGTGGGTACGCTTATCTGTGATGATTCCCCCAGCCACACTAAACACACTCTCTGACAAGACGCTAGCCGCAGGACAAGCAAGCACCTCCAGGGCATACAGCGCGAGTTCAGGCCACGTGTCCAGCTTCGACACCCAGTAGTTGTAGGTGGCAGAGGCGTCACGGAGGACGGTTGTGCGATCGGCTACGTACTCCCTCACCATCCTTTTACAGTGCTCCCGCCGACTCAGCCTTGACTGGGGAGCGGTGACACAGTCTTGCTGGGGAGCCATAAAGCTGGCAAAGTCCTTGGAGAATGTTTCCCTGCCTGCGCTGTACATGCTGCATGATCTCTGCGCCTCCCCTGCTACCTGGCCCTCGGAACTGCGCCTTCTGCCACTAGCGCTGTCAGATGGGAAGTTTACCATCAGTTTGTCCACCAGCGCCCTGTGGTATAGCATCATTCTCGAACCCCTTTCCTCTTCGGGAATGAGAGTGCAAAGGCTCTCCTTATACCGTGGGTCGAGCAGTGTGTACACCCAGTAATCCGTAGTGGCCAGAATGCGTGTAACGCGAGGGTCACGAGAAAGGCATCCTAACATGAAGTCAGCCATGTGTGCCAGGGTACCTGTACGCAACACATGGCTGTCTTCACTAGGAGGATCACTTTCAGGATCCTCCTCCTCCTCCTCTTCCTCCTCCTCAGGCCATACACGCTGAAAGGATGACAGGCAAGCAGCATGGGTACCGTCAGCAGTGGGCCAAGCTGTCTCTTCCCCCTCCTCCTCATCCTCCTCATGCTCCTCCTCCTCCTCCTCAACGCGCTGAGATATAGACAGGAGGGTGCTCTGACTATCCAGCGACATACTGTCTTCCCCCGCCTCCGTTTCCGAGCGCAAAGCGTCTGCCTTTATGCTTTGCAGGGAACTTCTCAAGATGCATAGCAGAGGAATGGTGACGCTAATGATTGCAGCATCGCCGCTCACCACCTGGGTAGACTCCTCAAATTTTCCAAGGACCTGGCAGATGGCTGCCAACCAGGGCCACTCTTCTGTAAATAATTGAGGAGGCTGACTCCCACTGCGCCGCGCAAGTTGGAGTTGGTATTCCACTATAGCTCTACGCTGCTCATAGAGTTTGGCCAACATGTGGAGCGTAGAGTTCCACTGTGTGGGCACGTCGCACAGCAGTCGGTGCACTGGCAGATTAAACCGATGTTGCAGTGTCCGCAGGGTGGCAGCGTGCGTGTGGGATTTGCGGAAATGTGCGAAGAGCTGGCGCACCTTTCTGAGCAGGTATGACAAGTGGGGGTAGCTTTTCAGAAAGCGCTGAACCACCAAATTAAAGACATGGGCCAGGCATGGCACGTGCGTGAGGCTGCCGAGCTGCAGAGCCACCACCAGCTTACGGCCGTTGTCACACACGACCATGCCCGGTTGGAGGCTCAGCGGCGCAAGCCAGCGGTCGGTCTGCTCTGTCAGACCCTGCAGCAGTTCGTGGGCCATGTGCCTTTTCTCTCCTAAGCTGAGTAGTTTCAGCACGGCCTGCTGACGCTTGCCCACCGCTGTGCTGCCACGCCGCGTGACACCGACTGCTGGCGACGTGCTGCTGACACATCTTGATTGCGAGACAGAGGTTGCGTTGGAGGAGGAGGAGGAGGAAGGTGCTTTAGTGGAGGAAGCATACACCGCCGCAGATACCACCACCGAGCTGTGGCCCGCAATTCTGGGGGTGGGTAGGACGTGAGCGGTCCCAGGCTCTGACTCTGTCCTAGCCTCCACTAAATTCACCTAATGTGCCGTCAGGGAGATATAGTGGCCCTGCCCGCCTGTGCTTGTCCACGTGTCTGTTGTTAAGTGGACCTTGGCAGTAACCGCGTTGGTGAGGGCGCGTACAATGTTGCGGGAGACGTGGTCGTGCAGGGCTGGGACGGCACATCGGGAAAAGTAGTGGCGACTGGGAACCGAGTAGCGCGGGGCAGCCGCCGCCATCATGCTTTTGAAAGCCTCCGTTTCCACAAGCCTATACGGCAGCATCTCTAGGCTGATCAATTTTGCAATGTGCACGTTTAACGCTTGAGCGTGCGGGTGCGTGGCGTCGTACTTGCGCTTGCGCTCAAACTGTGGCGCTAGCGACGTCTGGACGCTACGCTGAGAGACATTGCTGGATGGGGCCGAGGACAGCGGAGGTGAGGGTGTGGGTGCAGGCCAGGAGACGGTAGTGCCTGTGTCCTCAGAGGGGGGTTGGATCTCAGTGGCAGATTGGGGCACAGGGGGAGAGGCAGTGGTGCAAACCGGAGGCGGTGAACGGGCATCGTCCCACCTTGTGGGGTGCTTGGCCATCATATGCCTGCGCATGCTGTTGGTGGTGCCTCCCCAGCTGATCTTGGCGCGACAAAGGTTGCACACCACTGTTCGTCGGTCGTCAGGCGTCTCTGTGAAAAACTGCCACACCGTAGAGCACCTTGACCTGTGCAGGGTGGCATGGCGCGAGGGGGCGCTTTGGGAAACAGTTGGTGGATTATTCGGTCTGGCCCTGCCTCTACCCCTGGACACCGCACTGGCTCGGCCTGTGCCCACACCCTGACTTGGGCCTCCGCGTCCTCGCCCGCGTCCACGTCCTATAGGCCTACCCCTCAGCATGGTGTATTACCAGTGATTTGATTTCCCAGGCAGGAAAGAAAGTGGCGCAAGCCTGCTGTAAAACGTAGCTGGTTGCGTCTGATTTTTTAACGTTCTCCACGCAGCGCACACGTACCCAGAGCCCCGAGGACTGTCAGAGGCAGGCCAAATATACTTTTTTCCCTTTTTTGTAAAAGGAAAGGCCCACTGCGTCTATTCACTGAATAATAAGTTTAATAACTGTGTTGTGCCCCTGCAAATGTATCACAGAACTTTAGTGTTGCAGAGTTATTAACTACAGCTGAGCAAGGAATTTCACAGGCAGGAAAGAAAGTGGCGCAAGCCTGCTGTAAAACGTAGCTGGTTGTGTCTGATTTTTTAACGTTCTCCACGCAGCACACACGTACCCAGAGCCCCGACGACTGTCAGAGGCAGGCCAAATATACTTTTTTCCCTTTTTTGTAAAAGGAAAGGCCCACTGCGTCTATTCACTGAATAATAAGTTTAATAACTGTGTTGTGCCCCTGCAAATGTGTCACAGAACTTTAGTGTTGCAGAGTTATTAACTACAGCTGAGCAAGGAATTTCACAAGCAGGAAAGAAAGTGGCGCAAGCCTGCTGTAAAACATAGCTGGCTGCGTATGAATTTTTTACTATCTCCAGCCACCACACACGTACACAGAACGCTGAGGACTGACAGAGGCAGAGCACATAGAATTTTTCCCTTTTTTAAAAAAGAAAAGGCCCACTGACTATATTCAATCAGATAAGATATGTGTTGCACAGAAATGCAGTTATATGAAGTGCAGCAGAGCGGTTACTTTTCCCAGGCAGCAAATAAATTGGCGCAAGCCTGCAGGACAAATAGAATGTTTCCCTTTTTGGGAAACGGAGGGCCCACTGACTATATTCAATCAGATAAGATATGTGTTGCACAGAAATGCAGTTATATGAAGTGCAGCAGAGCGGAGACTTTTCCCAGGCAGGAAATAAATTGGCGCAAGACTGCAGGACAAATAGAATGTTTCCCTTTTTGGGAAACGGAGTGCCCACTGACTATATTCAATCAATAATATATGTCTTCTGGCCCTGCGTACACAATTCTCTCCCTGTAGTATTACTGCAAGGCGCAATGCTCTGCAGACAGCCGATTTTGAAAAGAAAAAAATATGCAACACTGCTAACAGCAGCCTGCACAGTACTGCACACGGATAGATGTGGCCCTAAGAAGGACCGTTGGGGTTCTTGAAGCCTACACTCACTCCTAACACTCTCCCTGCCTAACCACCACTTCTGTCCCTGGACTATTAATGCGGGGCGCAATGCTCTGCAGACTGCCGATTTTGAAAAAAAAAAATTTCTGCAACACTGCTAACAGCACCCTCCACAGTACTGCACACGGATAGATGTGGCCCTGAGAAGGACCGTTGGGGTTCTTGAAGCCTACACTCACTACTAACACTCTCCCTACAGCAGCTACGGCACCAGCACTTTCTCTCAGCTAACTGAGTCACAAGGCATCTGAGGCGAGCCGCGGGAGGGGCCGACTTTTATACTCGGGTGACATCTGATCGCCCCAGCCACTCACAGCAGGGGGGTGGTATAGGGCTTGAACGTCACAGGGGGAAGTTATAATGCCTTCCCTGTCTTTCAATTGGCCAGAAAAGCGCGCTAACGTCTCAGAGAGGAAACTGAAAGTAACCGGAACATCGTGTGGTACTCGTTACGAGTAACGAGCATCCCGAACACGCTAATATTCGCCCGAGCATCAAGCTCGGACGAGTATGTTCGCTCATCTCTATACCTAATCTAATTCTCAAACTTCTCGGTGTTGTACAAACATGACATTTAGCATGGCTATTCTTTAGGTCCTAGTTTCAAATCTGACTAAGGATAACACCTGTGCCATGTCCAATCAGGATGGGCTGGATCAGAAAACCTGAAAGACTCACTGGCTGTGAACAAACAAACCGCAAGTGCACAAACAGAGGTAACAAATAAAGAACAGGCACCAGGGAAACACTGTCCCTTTGAACCCTTTACCCAGGAAAGGGACCTGCCTATACACGGATAACCCGCCCTAACAAGGGTGAACCTGACCATGTACTTAGGCCACTAACAGACCCTACATGGGAAAGGATAAAACCACAAAGAACAAGATATCGACATTGGTAACATCAGTACTTAGCTTAGTGAAGAATGAGGAAAACAGGAGATCCAGCACCAAACTCTAACCACCACAGTAAGAGGGAAACGGAATTAAACAGCAATGAGCTAAGCGCAAGGCCAGGTTAAATAGTCCTCCTAAATTACTCACAGGTGAAACCAAGCAAGTCTCACCTAAAACCACTCTCACCTGATCCAGAAGATGAACAGAACCAAATTTGAGACCTGAACCAGATTACTAGAAAGGAACAGATCCCAGAGCCGCCACAACAATCTACCTGGAGTTTGTATGTTTTCCTCGTGTTTGCATGGGTTTTCTCCCACACTCCAAAAATCATGCTAAGGTAAATTTTAAAAAGTTATGAGCCTCAATAGAGACAGGACTTATAATATCATGTAAAGTGCTGCAAAATATGTGTGTGCTACATAAATAAAGGTGATTATTATATAGAACATAATGATCTTTTTGGCATTTCCCTACCCACAACTGCAGCCTCTATAGTTGTGATGTTATGATTCAATTAATTACATATCAAATTTAAATTAAAGAGTAGAAAAGTCAATGTGAAGCACTAATAGCTATGATGATAGCTGGATGATACCTAGAGGATAGCTAGATAGATATGAGAGAAATAGATAGATAAATAGATAGATAGATAGATAGATAGATAGATAGATAGATAGATAGATAGATAGATAGATAGATAGATAGATAGATAATTATAACATTGAAATTGAACAACCAAAGGCTACTGAGCCACATAACAAAATGTTAACAGATGTTGGAATATAGACAGTTTCATTGTGGGTACAGCAAGATAAAGGGTAACCTTAAAGACCAGCTAGACTGAGCCTTTTTTAATTAAACAAGTAAGAAAATACGAGAGTTGTGACATTTACAGAAGATATGAACTAGATAGAGATCGTAATTCAGTTCTGTAAGAGAAACAAATATGTGACTTAAGGTCAGACAATATCAATAAAATGTCAGCAATGCAATTATAAAACATTATATAAAAACTGCATGCACTGCTTCTATGTAAAAATATGATAGTAACAAGGTCTCAGGATTTATACCAGAAAAGCAGAGTAGTGTATATTATCATGTGTCCTTCATATTTAAATTATAAAGTAAGATACAAGCACTACCAGAAAGTTTAATAAAAGTAATAATTTGTATTGGTGAAATACACACAGTTGAATTATGGGATAATTCTGGTTGAAGTTCTATTGTGAACTAAAGAATTCACTTCCATATTAATGATAGAATTTCCACCACGCTTACTGTACATTATATCCTCATCAAGTCCCTGATGTAAAACTTTTAAGTAGATGTCCATTTTTACTTGCAATTTGCAGTGCTGAGTGCTGGTATCCTTTTATGTGGCAAAGGAACTGCATGTTTTTGGAAACACTTTTCTACATATTATACAAAATAAAATAGACAGAGTGTGTAGGGTGAAAAGAGAAACAAGTTTCGAGGGTGGTTGAAGTAAATGGAAGAAGAGATTGAAGCTGCAGGAAGTTCATTTGCATATTCATTGTGCATTCTGGGAAGAGCTAAAAATCACTGTAAGTGGTAAAATTGTTGGGATTAGCTTAGTCTAGCTGCTCGGAGGACATTATCAAACCAGAGATTGGAGCTGCAGGAAGTTCATTTGCATATTCCCTGTGCATTCTGGGAAGAGCAAAGAATCATTGTAAGTGGGAAGGTTAATGGTATTAGCTGGGTCTAGCTGGTCAGAAGACATTGCCAGACCACACAAAGTTGTACACTTAGTAGTATCTTCACTACAGTTCTTGACTTTTAGAAGTTTGGAAGCGGGCATCATTTGACAACATGGAAAAAGAGAGGAGCCATATGGTGAGCCGCAACGTATGCTATAAATTTACAGACCTACCAGAGGAAAAGCCAAACTATACCTGCCCAATTCCTTGCATTCTGTATGTGCTCTTTATATTTTTCTTTTCCAGATGCAGGACTTTGCAGTTCTCCTTGTTAAACACCATTCTGTTAGTCGCCACCCACTGTTCAAGTTTTTCTAGATCTTTTTGAATACTCTCCCTCTCTTCCCTATTGTTAACTATCCCTCCTAGCTTTGTGTCATTTGCAAATTTGATCAGCTTTCTATCAATTCCTTCCTCCAGATCATTTATAAAAATTTTCAACAACACTGGGCCTAGGACAGAGCTTTGTGGTACCCCATTTGATACATTCTTACACTTGGATGTGCAGCCATTCATGACCACTCTTTGAGTACGATCATTCAGCTAGTAGTGAATCCACCTAACAGTTGCCCTGTCAATCCCATATTTGGTAATTTTTTCAATAAGTATGGTATGAGATACTTTGTCAAATGCTTTACTAAAGTCAAGATATACTATATCCACCACATTTCTCTGATCAACCTAGTCAGTGATTCTGTCATAAAAGGAAATTAGATTTGTCTGGTATGACTTGTTTGTTACAAACTTATGCTGGCTCTGGTTAATTACTCCATTTTAATACTAGTACTTGCATACACACTGTTTAATAATTTGCTCAAAGATCTTTCCCGGTATACAAGTCAGGCTCACAGGCCTGTAGTTTCCTGGATCCACCTTATTCCCTTTTTTGAAGATAGGGCCAATATTTGCCCTTTTCCAATCTTCTGGCATTTCTCCTGTTCTTCAGGAATTTTCAAAGATTATGGTGAATGATTCAGCAATTACTTCTGCTGCTTCCTTTAGTATCCTAGGATATAATTCTTCTAGACCTTGAGACTTAAATTCATTTAAGTTAACTAAGTGTTCTCTAACCATCTCTCTGCTTATGGATAGCCTGAATTCTTTTATTTCCCCAGTAGCACAGGGAGGATCAGTTGATGTTACATCTACTTTCTGAGAGAAAACAGATACAAATAGGAATTTAAAAGTTCGGCCTTCTCAACATCATTCTTAACCAATTCACCATTTTCATCTTGTAAGCATCCAATAGCATCTTTGATTTTTATTTTGCTTTTTACATACCCCCAAAATCTTTTTTTATTGCTTTTGGACTCTGTTGCAACCCTCAATTCATTATTAGCTTTAGCTTTTCAACACTTGCCCTAGAGTTTCTGCAGATCGCATTATATTCTTCTTTAGATAATCACCCCTCTTTCCATTTAATAAACATATTTTTCTTCCTTTTTAACATGTATGCAAGTTCTGTGTTCAGCCATCCTGGTCTCTTTAAATGCTTTCCATTCTTCCTTCTTTTAGGGATTGTTAACAATTGTGCTTTGAGAATCTAATTCCACAATATTCCCCAACCTTCTTGGACATTTATGTCCTTAAGAACATCCAGCTATTGGATTCTTCCTATCCTTTTTCTGAGTTCATTAAAATTTGCCTTTCTGAAAACCAACCTTTAGGTCTGAGTCTTCTCAGGTCTTCCTCCTCTTTTTATCCAAAATTCAAGGAAAGCATAATCATTGCCTCCTATGTCCCAGCCACTCTTACTTCCTTAACCATTCCCTCCCTGTTGGTAAGAATTAGGTCCAAGATAGCTATCCCCTTGTTTTCTCTTCTACCTTTGGAAGATAAAGTTGTCAGCAAGAGCCGATAAGAATTTGTTGGATCCATTACTTTTACCTGAGAGAGATTCCCAATAAATTTCTGGATAGTTAAAATCTCCAATGATCACTATGTCATGCTTTTTTGAGAGCTTGGCCATCTGATGTAGAAAGTGTTCATTAATATCTTCTGCTTCTCCAGGCAGCCTATAGTAAATGCCTGCAATGGTGTCCTTTTTGTTGTTCTCTCCTTGTATTCTTACCCAAACAGTTTCTACAGAACTACCATGCTCTGAAGCTTGAATCTCAGTGGAGATTAATGTTTTCCTAACATACAACTCAACACCTCCTCCCCTTTTTTAGGTCTGTTTCTTATAAATAAGTTGTACACTTCAAGCCTTGTATTCCAATCATGTGCATCATTCCACCAAGTTTCCGTGATGCCTATGACATCATATTTCTTTTTTTGTGTTAGGAGCTTCAATTCTCCTTGTTTGTTTCCCATGTTCTGGGCATTTGTGTAGAAACATTTTAGTTTGTGATCGGTGTCTTTTGCTCCTCTACTTTCCTTCAGAATTTTTTGTCTTTGTTCTTTCTTTCCACTTCTAAAAGCAAGGTTCTCAAATGTATTAATTAGCTGTATATTTTTACCTGGTCTTTCACTTTCCTTTCCATATTGTTTTAGTTTAAAACTCTCCTAATGAGTGAAGCAAGGCGCCCACCAAATATATGCTTACCTGTTTTTGTAAGGTGCAACCCGTCTCTAGCAAGCAGTCCATCATATAGGTAATTCACTCCATGGTCTGGAAATCCAAATCTTTGCTGATGGCACCATCAGCATACCCAGTTCTTCACCTCTAGAATCCTGTTCCATCTTCTTATTCGATGGCCATCCACTGGGAGGATGGATGAGAAGACAATCTGTGCTCTTAGTTCCTTCACATTCTTTCCAAGGTCTTCAAAGTCTCTGCAAAAAGTTGCAAGGTCCTTTTTTACAGTGTCATTTGTCCCCACATGTATTAGTAGGAATGGGGGATGTTCTGTAGGACTGAAGAGTCTTGACAGCCTATCGGACACATCTTTGATTTGTGCACCTGGAAGACAGCACACCTCTGTTCCTCTCAATAGGAAATCCCCCACAATCAGCACTCTCTTTTTCTTCTTGACAATAGCAATTCTTTTTCTCCATTCAAGAGGACTCTGTGTGCTTACTACACAGTTCTTTGTGGGTAGAGTCATTTCTTACTGTACCTCTTTCTCCTTCTGCTTTAGCAGTATCGGTGCTGGCTGACTTCTGATCCCACTGCTTCTTTGGGTCACATGCTTCCATTCCTCTGCTTCTGCAGGTATACTGGACATTTCTTTTTCTTAAACATTTTGAAAACTAAACTTTCTTCTACTCTGTGAACAAAATCCTCACCTTCCTTAATGAGCTTCGATGTAGCTATTCTCTCCTGAAGACTGTGAACCTTTTCCTCGAGTACAGAAACAAGCTTGCATTTCTGGCAGGTGAAGTTTGGCTTTTCCTCTGGTAGGTCTTTGGCGCAGTGATTTGAGACTGTTTTCACATGAAAGCACCTTGCATCCAGGGGTTTCACATGGATTGCGAGGGACATATCGGGCTTTGAATCATGTCCCGATATTGCCTCACCAGTGTGAAGCAGCCCTAAGTCTGAAATTTTTGTGTTGATCAATTTCTTAATGCATCTTTATCGGGACTAGGGCTGCTTGCAGTCACCACTAGTGGCAGTTTAAGAGGTTTACTGCTTACCTCTTTATTATTGCATATAGTGTTTACAATACACTCCTCCAAATTGTGAAAGCAGACAAACACAGTTTTATCATTGGCTCTATATCTTTGCAGGGAATATAAAGCTTTGTTTCAGAAAAGTGGTGAGCTAATTGTTTTAAATATTGATTAAGAAATGATTCAGCACAGGATTTTGGAATCATTTAGATTAACCATTTCCTGACTAAAAACTTTAGGATAAGGCTCTATGATGCAGTAATCGCCTGCAGCTGAAACACCGCACACCTTTAGCAGCCAATGGCAGCATGATCTTGCCAGCATTACTGGAAAGATCAAGCAGCTATAGTCAGTTGCAGAGCATGGTTTTACTGCATGCAGTTACCACATCACGGAGCCTTTCCTAAAACTTTTTTGCCGTGAGTTGGTTAATTGAAATGATTCCAAAATCTTTTGCTGATTAATTCCTTAATCAACATTTTCTCTTGCACCACCCCCCTTCTCTTCCTTACTAGGCATGAATCACCTATATGTTTAGGGTGCTTTTACATACACCTAGATGTTCAGTGTGAAACATATCTGCACCAAAATCTGCATGTCTAACATGAGGATTTTGACACAGATTTGCAGTTGAATCTCTATGGATTTGAAATGGCAATTCCACAGGCAATTGTGACACATCAAAATCCACATTAGATATGAGCATATTGGGGCAAATATTTCTGCACAGAATAACCGGCAACCTTATAGTCTATAGGCAGTCAGAAACTGGTTAAAAGGCATATAGTACATAATCAAAATGTTAAACAGATAGTCAGGGAGGCGCTCCAACTAGTTAACTGGGGGGTGTCGCTGGGTGTTCAGAATAAGTGAAATAAAGATAAAGTATTAAAATAAAATAAAATAGGACTTACCCGGTGTATGGTGGAAACCCCTGTGGAGAGGGGTCCCACCAACACCTCCTAGTCCAAGTTTGCTTGTCAGACCTCTCAAGGGTCTTAATCCTCTGGTGTCGACCTGGTTCCTGAGTTGTTGGAGTCTGCTGCAGAGCTTCTGTGTCCAATAATAGATTGGACCCACGGAAAACGTGATGACGAAAAAAAGTTTGAAAAAAATGCTCTTGCGCTGTCTCAACAAAACAACTGGAGTTGACAATGCAATATTGTCTAAAAGATTTAATAAAGTACAACGCGTTTCGTCGCGTAAAAGCGACTTTATCAAGTACATAAAACATAACATAACAATGCATCCTTATATAGGGACTTACATGTATGTAATGGTGTTCATTAGGTGAGTAACCGGGTGTAAGCAGCTCACATGACCTCCACGTCATGTGTGCCACGTCAGCTCAATGGTCGCCGCTGGAAAGTGAAACTGAAACTACTTCCGGGTACGTGATGATCACGTGACCCGAGTAGTCATATGTATGCATGAAGTTTTTTTAGGTTCCCGTCTATGCCGCTATTTAACTATATATATAGCTATGATGCGGGCGGTTGTTTCGTTATATTATGGGCTCCGGTATGTATAACCGGCATAGAAGTGTAAAGCGTCATGACGCGGGGGTACGTCATGACGCCGATAACGCCATGACGCCGGAAGTGTGGGGGCGCATGGTAGCGCTGGTGTATGTTGGTGTATTACCATGGTGACCGGCGTCAGTACGTCATGACGTGAGGTTACGTCATGGCGCCGATGACGTGAGTGCGTATGGTATCGCTCGTATCTGTGGATGTATCGGTGTACGTTACTAAGGTGACCCACGTCGTGGGATGGCGTGGTGACATAGGTACGTCAGCATCGTCCTGTGCTCCCAGCGTGGTTGCGTGGTGCCGCGTTGCTATGGAGACTGGTGCAACCTCCAGATGTCCTATAGGTATGTAGTGAAGGGAACGAGGGATTTCTATTGTACACTGATATGTATAACTGGGTGTGCAACGTATATACAGGCGAAAATTTGTGCATAGAAATAAAATGTGGCAGAGCACAACCCGCATACGGATACATTGATAATTGTGTACAATTACATAAAATGTTATATAATATTAATATTAAAACCTTAGTCAACAGATACCAAATGCAAAAGAGCATAATATTTTAGTAATATATGCAATGTCCCACTGTAAGTTAATAGGGCCATTGATGTAGGCCGTTTATTTTTATTTGTAAAAATAAAAATAAAAATAATAAAACAATGGTATTTTTGGGGCTAAAGATAATATATTAAAGTTAGTATAATACTATGTTGTATGACACTATCGGGTATAAATAATGTATAAAACCCATATAGTAGTGAAGTTTTGTCCATACGGAATAGCTACGTTATGGGTTGGAATATTGCATTACCCAAGGATAGTTACATATATGAGATAGTATACAGACGGTAAAATATCAAAGCATAATATGGAAATAAGCATATCTATGGCATGTTCAGATTTTTTCCAATACCTCATTTAACCCATTGGGTACTAAAGTGTCTAGTCGAAAAATCCAGAACATCTCCTTTTCGCGCAGTTTCTGGATGGACTTGTTGTGTATCGTTTCTAGTGGTGTTACTTTCAGTTGTCTAAAGTCTTTGTTATGGTAATTTAGAAAGTGGCGCGATATGCTGTGTTTAGTAAAACCATTTTTTATGTTGTTCCGGTGTTTATTTATCCTTTCCCTTAAGGAGTTTATGGTCCGGCCCACATACCTATGTCCACACGGGCATTCTAATAAATAAATTACTGATATGGTCTTGCATGTGAGGTATTGTTTGATAGTTAATGGTGCCCCATCTTTGATTTCTATTTCTTTGCGTTTATTGGTGATATTTAGACAGCATTTGCATTTCTTTTCGCCACATTTGAAAACCCCCGTCATGTTTCTGTTAGTTTTATATGATTTTTTGTTTAGCTTTTTTTCTTTTTTGGGGCAAGAAGGTGCTAGGAGATTTTTTAAGGTTTTGTTTTTTCTGAATACACACACGGGGTGGTTTGGGATTTTGCTCTTCAAAAACGAGTCTTCTTTCAGTATTGACCAATTTTTGTTGATAATTCTTTTAATTATGTTGTATTGTCTACTGTATTTAGTGATAAACGCCAACTTGAAATGATTTTCGTTGTCTTCTTTGTCATTCTTCTTTTCCTTTTCATTGTATTTTTCTTCCTGTTTTTCTGCCTTGTTCTCCCTTGTTTTGTTTTTCAAGGCTTTTTGATACGCGGAGTCGATAAGACTTTTTGGGTATCCTTTGTTTCTGAATCTTTCTTTTAATATTTTAGCTTGCTTTTTAAATTCATCTGTGTCCGTACAGTTCCTTTGTATCCTTTGCAATTGCCCATATGGGATATTGAGCTTCCACTTCTTGTAATGGCAGCTCCGAAAATCCAGATAACTATTCGTATCGACAGGCTTGAAATTGGTGCGTGTCGTAATTCTTTCTTCCTCTGCCATTAATTCGAGGTCCAGGAACACTATTTTTTCTGTATTGATAGTAAATGTGAATTTGAATCCAAATTCATTTTTTGTGAGGTCGTTGATGAATGTTCTTAAATCCTCTTCTCCTCCTTCCCAGATAATTAGCAGATCATCTATATATCTTCTGTACATAATAATGCGTGGGTCAGAGAATCTATTTTTTTCAAATACCCCCATAACACAATTCGCAAAACTAGGGGCACAGATCGTGCCCATCGCGGTGCCCCTAGTCTGTCTATAGAAATTGCCGTTGTATGAAAAAAAGTTATTTTTCAAGATAAATGATATGGCTTGTAGAATGAATTCTTTTTGTTTAGTTGGCATGAGAAGATCCTCACTTAAAATCTCATCAATGGCTTCCACCCCTTTTTTATGATCAATATTTGTGTAGAGAGATTCCACGTCCATTGTGCACCAAAGGTATGTTTCTTTCCATGGAATATCTTTAATGTCCTGTAATAGGTGCCCCGAGTCCTTTGTATATGATTGCAGGTTCTTGACATATTTTTGTAATTGTAAGTCCAAATATTCAGATAAACGGTTAGTAATGGCTTGCATGCCTGCTATTATTGGGCGTCCGGGGGGGTTGTTGATGTCCTTGTGTATCTTGGGTATTTGATAGAAGTAATGTATCCCAACTGGTGTTTCGATAATGTATTTGAATTCCGGTTTGGAAATACAGTTATCAGAATAGGCTTCTGTTAGTAATTTTTGAAAGTCTACTTTAATTCTATCTGTTGGGTCCTTTTTCATCTTTTCATAATATTGTTCATCATTGAGTATTTTCATCGATTCCTCATGATAATGGTCGTAATCCATGATAACTATGCCCCCTCCCTTGTCGGCGTTTCTGATGACTATATTGTCATTTTTTTCAGCTGCCAAAGTGTTGTTCTTTGTTGTTTCGTTAGATTGTCGTTCATTGGTGTCGTGATTTTTTTCTCCTGCATACTTTTAAACTCTTTTAGAACTTTCTGGTAAAAAAGTTCCACATATTCACCTTTCGATTCTATCGGGAAGAATCTGCTTATAGGCTTAAGGTGGGTAGTGATGGGGTCATCCAACTTAAATTCCAATTCTTTCGTTGCATCTGTGGGTTTAGTTGCACCTTTAAGATCTTGTATGTGGTAGTGTCTATTCAGAGTTATTTTTATTATAAAAGAATTAAGATCAACAAATAATTCAAACAGGTTGGATGACGTCATGGGGCTGAAGGACAGGCCTTTGGCTAGAACTTCCATTTCTTTCCTTCTTAATATATGTTTGGAAAGGTTAAATATTCCATTCTTTCTTGCTTCTTCTGGAGTTACCGTTTCTTCTGTTGCACGTTGGTTTTTGCTTTTGTTGCTATTTCGGCCGCCCCTTTTGCCCCTCCTATTTCTCCTCCTGTTTTTTTTAAAAAAGTAGTTGTCTTGGGTTGTTTTTGGATTGGCTGATAGAATTGGTTTATTCTTGAACGTACTGTGGATGTTCCGTTTATTCGGTGTGTTTGATCGGTCCCTACATTCTGAGTAGTTGCCATCGGTGGGATTGTTGACATCGTAGTGCCCACCTGGGTAAGGGGGTTCGATGTTGTATTCTCGGGGGTAGGGGGTGGAGCTTTGTCTAAAAAAGACCGATTTCCCCTTTCATTGTTCCTCTTATCCCTCGGTATGTAGTTGTTGGTGTTAGAGATACATAAGTCTAGTATGTCAGTGGGGGAGTTCGCCATAGGGGAGTTTAGTAGGATCCTTTCCATATTTTCAATGGTGTGTGAATTTGTCTCAGGGGTAAACGTCATATAGTCCTGATTAGTTTCTCCCCTGTTATGTTTGTTTTGATTAGACGTTCTACTTGGTGCCGGGGTACATTCTGCCGTGCTGCAGAATGTTGAATCTATGGTGATGAGTGAATTGATATTCTCATCTAAGTATTGGGCTCCTGAGGGGCAAAAGGAAACTCTATTGTGCCTACATCAATGGCCCTATTAACTTACAGTGGGACATTGCATATATTACTAAAATATTATGCTCTTTTGCATTTGGTATCTGTTGACTAAGGTTTTAATATTAATATTATATAACATTTTATGTAATTGTACACAATTATCAATGTATCCGTATGCGGGTTGTGCTCTGCCACATTTTATTTCTATGCACAAATTTTCGCCTGTATATACGTTGCACACCCAGTTATACATATCAGTGTACAATAGAAATCCCTCGTTCCCTTCACTACATACCTATAGGACATCTGGAGGTTGCACCAGTCTCCATAGCAACGCGGCACCACGCAACCACGCTGGGAGCACAGGACGATGCTGACGTACCTATGTCACCACGCCATCCCACGACGTGGGTCACCTTAGTAACGTACACCGATACATCCACAGATACGAGCGATACCATACGCACTCACGTCATCGGCGCCATGACGTAACCTCACGTCATGACGTACTGACGCCGGTCACCATGGTAATACACCAACATACACCAGCGCTACCATGCGCCCCCACACTTCCGGCGTCATGGCGTTATCGGCGTCATGACGTACCCCCGCGTCATGACGCTTTACACTTCTATGCCGGTTATACATACCGGAGCCCATAATATAACGAAACAACCGCCCGCATCATAGCTATATATATAGTTAAATAGCGGCATAGACGGGAACCTAAAAAAACTTCATGCATACATATGACTACTCGGGTCACGTGATCATCACGTACCCGGAAGTAGTTTCAGTTTCACTTTCCAGCGGCGACCATTGAGCTGACGTGGCACACATGACGTGGAGGTCATGTGAGCTGCTTACACCCGGTTACTCACCTAATGAACACCATTACATACATGTAAGTCCCTATATAAGGATGCATTGTTATGTTATGTTTTATGTACTTGATAAAGTCGCTTTTACGCGACGAAACGCGTTGTACTTTATTAAATCTTTTAGACAATATTGCATTGTCAACTCCAGTTGTTTTGTTGAGACAGCGCAAGAGCATTTTTTTCAAACTTTTTTTCGTCATCACATAATCAAAATGTTGGAAATCAAATGACTGTATAAAAATGTTAAATATTATTAAGTTGCCACTAGAGATGAGCGAACACCAAAATGTTCGGGTGTTCGTTATTCGTAACGAACTTCCCGTGATGCTCGAGGGTTCGTTTCGAACAACGAACCCCATTGAAGTCAATGGGCGACCAGAACATTTTTGTATTTCGCCGATGCTCGCTAAGGTTTTCATGTGTGAAAATCTGGGCAATTCAGGAAAGTGATGGGAATGACACAGTGACGGATAGGGCAGGCGAGGGGCTACATGTTGGGCTGCATCTCAAGTTCACAGGTCCCACTATTAAGCCACAATACCGGCAAGAGTGGGCCCCCCCCCCCTCCCAACAACTTTTACTTCTGAAAAGCCCTCATTAGCATGGCATACCTTTGCTAAGCACCACACTACCTCCAACAAAGCACAATCACTGCCTGCATGACACTCCACTGACACTTCTCCTGGGTTACATGCTGACCAACCGCCCCCCCTCCCCCCCACAGCGCACACCAAAGTGTCCCTGGGCAGCCTTCAGCTGCCCTCATGCCACACCACGCTCATGTCTATTTAGAAGTGCGTCTGCCATGACGAGGGACCGCAGGCACACACTGCAGAGGTTGGCACGGCTAGGCAGCGACCCTCTTTAAAAGTGGCGGAGCGATAGCCCACAATGCTGTACAGAAGCAATGAGAAATAGAATCCTGTGCCACCGCCATCAGGAGCTGCACACGTGGGCATAGCAATGGGGAACCTATGTGCCACACACTATTCATTCTGTCAAGGTGTCTGCATGCCCCAGTCAGACCGGGCTTTTTAATTCATAGACACAGGCAGGTACAACTCCCTATTGTGAAGTCCCTGTCGACCCACAGCATGGGTGGCTCCCTGGAACCCACCGGCGGTACACAGAAATATCCCATTGCATTGCCCAACACAGCTGAGGTAGTAATGTCGTGCTTAATGCAGGTGGGCTTCGGCCCACACTGCATGCCCCAGTCAGACTGGGGTTCTTTAGAAGTGTACAGATGTAGTAAAAACTCCGTGTGCACCTACAGCATGGGTGGGTGCCAGGAAGCCACCGGCGGTACATAGAAATATCCCATTGCATTGCCCAACACAGCTGAGGTAGTAATGTTGTGCTTAACCCTTTCCAATCCAATTTGTATATGGTTTTCCTAGGGGGCTTACTCTTTTTCTGCCGTTATACAATGGCGCTATATGCTGGCTAAAGCCAGTACTGCATGAGCTGACACGTAGGATAGGCTCCGACAGCAGAGAGGCTGGCAATATACAGTAAGAGAACCCCGACGGACGTCTACCAACAACGGAGCTGTACAGCCTTAAAACCCTAATGTCTTCACAGGTCACACAGTGGACTGGAAAGGGTTAATGCAGGTGGGTTTCGGCCCACACTGCATGCCCCAGTCAGACTGGGTTTCTTTATAAGTGGAAACAGATGCATTTATAATTCCCTGTGGACCCACTGCCTGGGTGGGTGCCAGGAAGCCAGCGGCGGTACACAGAAATATCCCATTGCATTGCCCAACACAGCTGAGGTAGTAATGTCGTGCGTAATACAGGTGAGCTTCGGCCCACACTGCATGCCCCAGTCAGACTGGGGTTCTTTAGAAGTGTACAGATGTATTAAAAACTCCGTGTGCACCTACAGCATGGGTGGCTCCCTGGAACCCACCGGCGGTACATAAAAATATCCCATTGCATTGCCCAACACAGCTGAGGTAGTAATGTCGTGCGTAATACAGGTGGGCTTCGGCCCACACTGCATGCCCCAGTCAGACTGGGGTTCTTTACAAGTGGACACATGTAGGTTAAACTCCCTGTGGACCCACTGCCTGGGTGGGTGCCAGGAAGCCAGCGGCGGTACACAGAAATATCCCATTGCATTGCCCAACACAGCTGAGGTAGTAATGTCGTGCATAATACAGGTGGGCTTCGGCCCACACTGCATGCCCCAGTCAGACTGGGGTTCTTTAGAAGTGTACAGATGTATTAAAAACTCCGTGTGCACCTACAGCATGGGTGGCTCCCTGGAACCCACCGGCGGTACATAAAAATATCCCATTGCATTGCCCAACACAGCTGAGGTAACGTCAGCTGTAATGCAGGTGGGCTAAAAATTAATTTGATTACACTGTAGGCGAGGGCCCACAAAAATTGCTGTATCAACAGTACTAATGTACATCCAAAAAATTGGCCATGGCCAGCCAAGAGGGCAGGTGAAACCCATTAATCGCTTTGGTTAATGTGGCTTAAGTGGTAACTAGGCCTGGAGGCAGCCCAGTGTAACGAAAAATTGGTTCAAGTTAAAGTTCCAATGCTTTTAAGCGCATTGAAACTTATAAAAATTGTTCAGAAAAATTATTTGACTGAGCCTTGTGGCCCTAAGAAAAATTGCCCGTTCAGCGTGATTACGTGAGGTTTCAGGAGGAGGAGCAGGAGGAGGAGGAGGAATATTAGACACAGATTGATGAAGCAGAAATGTCCCCGTTTTGGATGGTGAGAGAGAACGTAGCTTCCATCCGCGGGTGCAGCCTACGTATTGCTTACGTATCGCTGCTGTCCGCTGGTGGAGAACAGAAGTCTGGGGAAATCCAGCCTTTGTTCATCTTGATGAGTGTTAGCCTGTCGGCACTGTCGGTTGACAAGCGGCTACGCTTATCTGTGATGATTCCCCCAGCCGCACTAAACACCCTTTCCGACAAGACGCTAGCCGCAGGACAAGCAAGCACCTCCAGGGCATACAGGGCTAGTTCAGGCCACGTGTCCAGCTTCGACACCCAGTAGTTGTAGGGGGCAGAGGCGTCACCAAGGATGGTCGTGCGATCCGCTACGTACTCCCTCACCATCCTTTTACAGTGCTCCCGCCGACTCAGCCGTGACTGGGGAGCGGTGACACAGTCTTGGTGGGGAGCCATAAAGCTGGCCAGGCCCTTAAAGACTGTTGCACTGCCTGGGATGTACATGCTGCTCGATCTACGCACATCCCCTGCTACCTTGCCCTCGGTACTGCGCCTTCTGCCACTAGCGCTGTCGGCTGGGAATTTTACCATCAGCTTGTCCGCAAGGGTCCTGTGGTATAGCAACACTCTCGAACCCCTTTCCTCTTCGGGAATCAGAGTGGGCAGGTTCTCCTTATACCGTGGATCGAGCAGTGTGTACACCCAGTAATCCGTCGTGGCCAGAATGCGTGCAACGCGAGGGTCACGAGAAAGGCATCTTAACATGAAGTCAGCCATGTGTGCCAGGGTACCTGTACGCAACACATGGCTGTCCTCACTAGGAAGATCACTTTCAGGATCCTCCTCCTCCTCCTCCTCCTCCTCCTCCTCCTCAGGCCATACACGCTGAAAGGATGACAGGCAATCAGCCGGTGTACCGTCAGCAGCGGCCCAAGCTGTCTCTTCCCCCTCCTCCTCATCCTCCTCATGCTCCTCCTCCTCCTCCTGTACGCGCTGAGAAATAGACAGGAGGGTGCCCTGACTATCCAGCGGCATACTGTCTTCCCCCGCCCCCGTTTCCGAGCGCAAAGCAGCTGCCTTTATGGTTTGCAGGGAATTTCTCAAGATGCATAGCAGAGGAATGGTGACGCTAATGATTGTAGCATCGCCGCTCACCACCTGGGTAGACTCCTCAAAATTACCAAGGACATGGCAGATGTCTGCCAACCAGGCCCACTCTTCTGAAAGGAATTGAGGAGGCTGACTCCCACTGCGCCGCCCATGTTGGAGTTGGTATTCGACTATAGCTCTCCGTTGTTCATAGAGCCTGGCCAACATGTGGAGCGTAGAGTTCCACCGTGTGGGCACGTCGCACAGCAGTCGGTGCACTGGCAGCTTAAAGTGATGTTGCAGGGTGCGCAGGGTGGCAGCGTCCGTGTGGGACTTGCGGAAATGTGCGCAGAGCCGGCGCGCCTTTACGAGCAGGTCTGACAAGCGTGGGTAGCTTTTCAGAAAGCGCTGAACTACCAAATTAAAGACGTGGGCCAGGCATGGCACGTGCGTGAGGCTGCCGAGCTGCAGAGCCGCCACCAGGTTACGGCCGTTGTCACACACGACCATGCCCGGTTGGAGGCTCAGCGGCGCAAGCCAGCGGTCGGTCTGCTCTGTCAGACCCTGCAGCAGTTCGTGGGCCGTGTGCCTCTTATCGCCTAAGCTGAGTAGTTTCAGCACGGCCTGCTGACGCTTGCCCACCGCTGTGCTGCCACACCGCGCGACACCGACTGCTGGCGACATGCTGCTGCTAACACATCTTGATTGCGAGACAGAGGAGGAGGAGGAGGAGGAGGAGGAGGGTGCTTTAGTGGAGGAAGCATACACCTCCGCAGATACCAGCACCGAGCTGGGGCCCGCAATTCTGGGGGTGGGTAGGACGTGAGCGGTCCCAGGCTCTGACTCTGTCCCAGCCTCCACTAAATTCACCCAATGTGCCGTCAGGGAGATGTAGTGGCCCTGCCCGCCTGTGCTTGTCCACGTGTCCGTAGTTAAGTGGACCGTGGCAGTAACCGCGTTGGTGAGGGCGCGTACAATGTTGCGGGAGACGTGGTCGTGCAGGGCTGGGACGGCACATCGGGAAAAGTAGTGGCGACTGGGAACTGAGTAGCGCGGGGCCGCCGCCTCCATGATACTTTTGAAGGACTCCGTTTCCACAACCCTATACGGCAGCATCTCAAGGCTGATGAATTTTGCGATGCGGACGGTTAACGTTTGAGCGTGCGGGTGCGTGGCGGCGTACTTGCGCTTGCGCTCCAACAGTTGCGCTAGCGACGGCTGGACTGTGCGGTGCGAGACATTGGTGGATGGGGCCGAGGACAGCGGAGGTGAGGGTGTGGGTGCAGGCCATGAGACGGTCGTGCCTGTGTCCTGAGAGGGGGGTTGCATCTCAGTGGCAGGTTGGGGCACAGGGGGAGAGGCAGGGGTGCAAACCGGAGGCGGTGAACGGCCTTCGTCCCACCTTGTGGGGTGCTTGGCCATCATATGCCTGCGCATGGTGGTGGTGGTGAGGCTGTTGGTGTTGGCTCCCCGGCTGAGCTTTACGCAACAAAGGTTGCACACCACTGTTCGTCGGTCGTCAGGCGTCTCTGTGAAAAACTGCCAGACCTTAGAGCACCTTGGCCTCTGCAGGGTGGCATGGCGCGAGGGGGCGCTTTGGGAAACACTTGGTGGATTATTCGGTCTGGCCCTGCCTCTACCCCTGGCCCTGGCCACCGCACTGCCTCTTGCAACCTGCCCTGCTGATGCCCTTGACTCCCCCTCTGAAGACCTGTCCTCCTGAGTAAGCGTTGCACACCAGGTGGGGTCAGTCACCTCATCGTCCTGCTGCTCTTCCTCCGAATCCTCTGTGCGCTGCTCCCTCGGACTTACTGCCCTTACTACTACCTCACTGCAAGACAACTGTGTATGATCGTCATCGTCCTCCTCACCCACAGAAAGTTGTTGAGACAGTTGGCGGAAGTCCCCAGCCTCATCCCCCGGACCCCGGGAACTTTCGAATGGTTTGGCATCAGTGACTATAAACTCCTCTGGTGGGAGAGGAACCGCTGCTGCCCAATCTGAGCAGGGGCCCGAGAACAGTTCCTGGGAGTGTTCCCGCTCCTGAGCAGGTGTCATTGTAGTGGAGTGAGGAGGCTGGGAGGAAGGAGGAGCAGCAGACAGAGGATTCGGATTTGCAGCAGTGGACGGCGCAGAACTGCGTGTTGACGATAGGTTGCTCGAAGCACTTTCTGCCATCCAGGACAGGACCTGCTCACACTGCTCATTTTCTAATAACCGTCTCCCGCGTGGACCCATTAATTGGGCGATGAATGTGGGGACGCCAGAAACGTGCCTCTCTCCTAATCGCGCAGCAGTCGGCTGCGACACACCGGGATCAGGAGCTCGGCCTGTGCCCACACCCTGACTTGGCCCTCCGCGTCCTCGGCCGCGTCCACGTCCTCTAGGCCTACCCCTACCCCTCAGCATGCTGTATTACCAGTGATTTGATTTCACAGGCAGGAAATAAATTGGCGCAAGACTGCAGGCCAAATATAATTTTTTTCCCTTTTTGGAAAACGAAAGGCCCCACTGCCTCTAGTGAATGAATAATCTAAGTTTAATAACTGTGCTGTGTCCCTGCTAATGTGTCACAGAACGTGAGGGTAGCAGAGTTATTATAACTCTGGCAGAGCAGGTATTTTTTTTCCCAATTAAGGAAAGCAAATGGCGAAGCCAGCAGTAAAGCGTAGCTGGGTGCGTCTGATTTAGCAATGTTTTTCACGCAGCTCACACGTGTCCACAGGCGTTAGGACGGACAGAGGCTGGACAAATAGATTTGTTTTCAGTTTTTTTCCACCAAAAGGCAGCACTGCGTATATTCAATGAACATGAGAAGTTTAATAACTGTGCTGTGTCCCTGCTTATGTGTCACAGAACGTGAGGGTAGCAGAGTTATTATAACTCTGGCAGAGCAGGTATTTTTTTCCCAATTAAGGAAAGCAAATGGCGAAGCCAGCAGTAAAGCGTAGCTGGGTGCGTATGATTTAGCAATGTTTTTCACGCAGCTCACACGTGTCCACAGGCGTTAGGACGGACAGAGGCTGGACAAATAGATTTGTTTTCAGTTTTTTTCCACCAAAAGGCAGCACTGCGTATATTCAATGAACATGAGAAGTTTAATAACTGTGCTGTGTCCCTGCTTATGTGTCACAGAACGTGAGGGTAGCAGAGTTATTATAACTCTGGCAGAGCAGGTATTTTTTTCCCAATTAAGGAAAGCAAATGGCGAAGCCAGCAGTAAAGCGTAGCTGGGTGCGTATGATTTAGCAATGTTTTTCCCGCAGCTCACACGTGTCCACAGGCGTTAGGACGGACAGAGGCTGGACAAATAGATTTGTTTTCAGTTTTTTTCCACCAAAAGGCAGCACTGCGTATATTCAATGAACATGAGAAGTTTAATAACTGTGCTGTGTCCCTGCTTATGTGTCACAGAACGTGAGGGTAGCAGAGTTATTATAACTCTGGCAGAGCAGGTATTTTTTTCCCAATTAAGGAAAGCAAATGGCGAAGCCAGCAGTAAAGCGTAGCTGGGTGCGTATGATTTAGCAATGTTTTTCACGCAGCTCACACGTGTCCACAGGCGTTAGGACGGACAGAGGCTGGACAAATAGATTTGTTTTCAGTTTTTTTCCACCAAAAGGCAGCACTGCGTATATTCAATGAACATGAGAAGTTTAATAACTGTGCTGTGTCCCTGCTTATGTGTCACAGAACGTGAGGGTAGCAGAGTTATTATAACTCTGGCAGAGCAGGTATTTTTTTCCCAATTAAAGAAAGCAAATGGCGAAGCCAGCAGTAAAGCGTAGCTGGGTGCGTATGATTTAGCAATGTTTTTCACGCAGCTCACACGTGTCCACCGCCCGTAAGGACGGACAGAGGCTGGACAAATAGATTTGTTTTCAGTTTTTTCCCACCAAAAGGCAGCACTGCGTATATTCAATGAACATGAGAAGTTTAATAACTGTGCTGTGTCCCTGCTTATGTGTCACAGAACGTGAGGGTAGCAGAGTTATTATAACTCTGGCAGAGCAGGTATTTTTTTTCCCAATTAAGGAAAGCAAATGGCGAAGCCAGCAGTAAAGCGTAG
The DNA here is from genome assembly GCF_035609145.1 of Eleutherodactylus coqui. Lineage (NCBI taxonomy): Eukaryota > Metazoa > Chordata > Amphibia > Anura > Eleutherodactylidae > Eleutherodactylus > Eleutherodactylus coqui. The sequence goes on along the minus strand of NC_089840.1, from coordinate 123,029,684 downwards.
CTGGGTGCGTATGATTTAGCAATGTTTTTCACGCAGCTCACACGTGTCCACAGGCGTTAGGACGGACAGAGGCTGGACAAATAGAATTATTTTCACTTGTTTTACAAGCAAAAGGCCGCACTGCGTATATTCTATGAATAATAACTGTGTTGTGGCCCTGCCTATACAATTCTTTCCCTGCAGTATCAATGGAGGGTGGAATGCTCTGCAGAGGCGATTTTGAGAAGCCCCCAAAAAATGCAGCACAGCTAACAGCAGCCTGAACAGTACTGCACACGGATAAATATGGCCCTAGAAAGGACCGTTGAGGTTCTTGAAGGCTACACTCACTCCTAACACTCTCCCTGCCTATGCAGCACTTCTGTCCCTAATGCCAGGTGCAACGCTCTGCAGAGCCGATTTTGAGAAAACAAAATGCCACTGCTAACAGCAGCCAACACACAGCTATCAGTGGCCCTAATAAGGACCGTTGGGGGGTCTTGAAGCCTACACTAACTACCAATTCTTTCCCTACAGCAGCTCCGGTATAAACAGCACTGTCCCTCATCTAACTCACACCGCATCTGAGGCGAGCCGCGGGAGGGGCCGACTTTTATATTAGGCGAACACCTGATCTCGCCAGCCACTCACAGCAGGGGGGTGGTATAGGGCTTAAACGTTGCAGGGGGAAGTTGTAATGCCTTCCCTGTCTTTCAATTGGCCAGAAAAGCGCGCTAACGTCTCAGGGAAGGAAGTGAAAGTAACCAGAACACCGCATGGTGTTCGTTACGAATAACGAACATCCCGAACACCCTAATATTCGCACGAATATCAAGCTCGGACGAACGCGTTCGCTCATCTCTAGTTGCCACTCTATCATACTGCAGCCTATCAACTATGCTGAAGCCTGGAAAAAAAAGAACTCAATTTACTATTTACAGTAGTAAATTACAGCGTTTGACTCTGCCAAGCAAAAGCACAATCTATCGAAACCACAGCCTGGGCATAATTACATAATCAAATCTCCTATTGGCTACATTAGCCTTCCAAACTTCATTATGACAATTTCTCATTGAACCATACTAATTACATAGGTAAGCAGCAAATCCATACATCTAAGCTAAGATGTAATGATATCTACTGTACCATCTGTTATTGGGTTTTAGCAATGTAAAAGCTTGGCTCTATCTAAAAGTTTTGAATGAGTCAACTGAATTTAATGTCTGAAACAATACATTTTTTTTAATCAGCTTGCTGAGATGACAGGAATGAATATGTCCTTGCTTATGTTTCATTTTATTGTTTTATCCTGTATTTGAATATCTACACTATAAAGCATAATATCAATATGCATATATTATAAAGGAAAAAGACAGTAGATATCTGGTACTGCACATTTTAGCAATTCTAGGATTTTAACACATATTGTAAATTTGTAACTAACCTGTTTTTGAGTTACACAGAGAGAGAACTATAGTGGCCTGTTTAAATAATATATAGCACCCCCTTTTCTCACAATTTTGTATAGGGACTCGGTACCCTGTTGGCACCAGGGCTCAAGTGAATAAACTAATTCTCGGTATAATGTATGAATGTATGCAAAGACCAGGATAGAGAGAGGTAAAGGAGCAGATGGTTGCATGTAGCAATGAAAAGTTTTGCATTTGACTACCTGGGTTGAAACCACACAGATAAAGTGCCAATTGATGAGGTGAATAGATTTTTAACTGCTAATTAAAAAAACAGAAGTGTGCCTAAGTTATTAATTCGAACGTCAAACAAATGTGCTCCCCAATGATAGTAAATAGCTGGATCAATGCCATCAAGTATCCATTAAGCATAACTTAAATGTATTATCAGTATCAATGAGATGGATTTCAGGGTAATGAACCCCTTTCTCTATCCACAGACATTGGTGATATTGATCCAGCTATTTACCATCATCAGGGAAAGCATTTGTTTGCCTTCGGAATATATGAACTTTGGTCAGCCCAATGGATGAGCTGGCTCTAATTGTTGCAGCAAACCCTGAATGGTGTTATATTTGGATAGTTATTGTGACTTGCCCAACAAGTAAAGGTGAGAACCCCTTTTGGGACTTACTTGAGCCATTTGGGAAAGAGTTAATATCCAAGGAAGCGCTTTGCCCCACTTTTGACTTGCAGATGATTCAAATATTAATTGAAAGTATAATTTGTGTTTGCATGGCCCCTATGACACCTAATAGACCACATAGCCTTTTTAGGATAGTTGCTTTTCTTCAGCTTTGGTAATATTTTGTCATTGTAGTACCCCAGAGTAGGGTACTACTGCACTTCAGTGGTTATGTGAAGGTTAAATCATGTTTATTGTCATGTATTATAAATTTGAAGTTTTCATGCTTTTGTAGTGTTGTTCCATGTTGCACTGTATGATGTTAGCTGGCAATGTTCTCCAGTCCCTTAGTGAGTACAGGTCACCTAACAACAGCCGGGGAATGATTAGCCAGGCTCAATAAGGAAAAGAGGGCCTGTGGTTAGTAAAATAGAATCTCTTTACAGGTGGGGCTATTGTGACAGAAAAAAGGAGGAGTGGGAAAATCTAAGTCAGTCTAGTCCAGAGAAGCCTGAGATAGACAGAACGCCTCTGCCAAGTCATTGCAGAGCAGCCAGTGCGCAGGGAAAGAAAAAACATCTAAAGCGTGAGTATACTCAAGAGCAATAAGTGGTTAGTTGAGAGCATCAGAGAGAAAAGAAAAGAATGAGATCTAAATAGCAAAAGGAGAAGTGGAAGGAAACTAAGCCAGTTATAGACACAGCCAGGAAAAAAGCTGGAACAAAAAGCAAAACGTACAAATATAGTTTATTGCACCAGTTCCTTGAGGAAAATGCAGAAGTGATTAATGTCTGCAAATGTAACTGTTTATTTCAAAGTCATTTCATGTGAACTGTATTAAGCATGTCAATCTGAACTCTCATCTGCTCTTAGAAAATAAATCTGTTTTTGGTTTACTTTACAATCTGACTCCTGAAGTTCCTTTCCACCAACTTAACACCTACACTGAGGTACCACACTACATTCTCCAGGGAAATAGAGGTTCTACAACTTCATGTTTATTTCTCCACTTTTTGTAATTATTATTTTGTTCAGAACCGGTCTCTACTAATGCACGGACTGGCGTCAGGACACAACATCTTCCCCTGCCCAACCCCGCGAGCAGCACGCAATAAGAACTGCCAATTTACCACTGCAGCACCAAGCCAGGCCATGTTTTTCCAATTGGAGAGGAGCAGCAGTGCCACCGTGACTACCACCATTTCACTGCCCTCCTGCTCAGTCTGGCCCACTGCATTATGTAATTACATAATGATTATCTGAGCACTGCTTAAAGGAACCCATCTTACAACAACCTTATTTGCTAAAAGGAATGTGTTATCAAAGATGACCTTTTCTATAAATCAATTGTTATATTAACATTGTTTTTAAGCTGTTTGTGATTAGTTTTTACTTTTCCATGTCAATATGCATATTTACAAAAAAAATCCTAATATCTATACTGTTTACTAATAGTATTCTATAGAGAAAACTTCTCAGCAGTCATCTCATTATCGCCACATGTGAGATCACAATGAAAGGTAATGCCTACTGTATATACAGATAATACAATTTCCACCTTTCACAATAGAGATGGTCATAGCTTGCCTCCTCCTACTTCCTGCACACTGACCTCTGCGAAGGTCATAAATCATACCTAGAACACTCTCCCAGAGAATTGAATGAGTCAGGCTCTGTCTATTGTGTCTGTGGCCCACTTGGCTACTGTACAGAATACAGCATGACAGCTTATTCAAAAAGCCATGGAAAAGTTTAGCTATGGCTTAACTTTACTCAAATTTAAAACAAATAAGAACATTATTGTCTCATTTAAAAAGACAAAAACAAATAATTAGTGGTCTATTTACAGCATATTTACTATGTATTTTCTCACTTGCACCTCTCAAATTTCTGCCAATATCCCAGACAACGTTCCGTGGAAATCAGGTTATATAAAGTTATGCATGATGGAAGACTGTTCTAAAAACTTGTTTTGCTGTAGGGCAGGTGTGGCTTATTAGCTTCTTAAGATTGGCAGCTCAGTTGTGGAATTTCAGTGTATGATTTCCTGTAAGAATCCATACAACTTCAGGCTAGTTTTACTTACTGGAACTCTGCACCGTAGTTCATTATATGCCAGAGTAGCACAAACACTATAGCAGCTGTCACTAGCAAACTTATTTATTTTGTTAATAATGTATTTTACTGCTTGTCTCGTATTTACTGGCTCTTATATGTCCTGCATTTGATGAGGCTTTTATCTTTGTTATTAAGATGTTCATTGAGCTGTACAGCACATGGGCACTCTATAAATATATAAATGATTGGGTCATTTCACTGTCTTGTCAGTTACTGACTAGAGCTCTCATGAATTTGAAGATGATTTTAGCTCCTAATAACAAACTCGGTGGACTTCTAACCTTTACCTTTCTACTTTATATAGTTTGGTTTATGGAAAGAGTTAATTTACAAGTCTATTATAGGTATGTATTCTTTACCATTATTATAGTTATAAAGGTTTCTGTATGTTTGTGGAGATACTTTGTCTCTGATACTTTATGATAAGCCCCTTAGTCCATTAGTCTCTATAACCTTTACTCATATAGTGAACAAATAAGCTCTAGGATAAGCACATAAGGTACTAAGGTATTGCATTTGTAGAAGCTTTTAAAACATAGAATGAATTATGAATTCAATAACCTATGCTCATGATCCTCAAGATGCTTTTTAACGTGGGCTATAAGTACAGTTCCTGTACTTCTCTTATTGATCAATAGATCAATTTTTTTTATAAGAATTGTTGCTATATTGACTGGGGCACTTATTAAAATGCTTATGAGTTTACTTTAGGCCATATGATATGTCACAAATCTATATCATATAGTATATATAAATAGTATTCATTTCTCTTGGACTTTTTTGTGTATTATTACGAAATAACATTGAATCACAGTGTACAGTATTTGATTAGGTTCTTAAAACATACCTCACTTTTCAGAATAAGCTGCCGTGTGTGTACATGAGGAACAACACTAGATCTGACCATTAAATGACTTGTATCCTGTATTGTTCACTAGTTTTTCCCTCTGCAGGCTGTATACCTGATGTTTGTTCTCTGTAAACTGGTGAGATGAACCTGCTGCAATGTTGTTTTCTATACACTGTGCATAGTTTTCTTCTCTATCTTTCTGTAGCTCACACAAATATAACATTAGCATATAGAAACATTATACAGCAGTACTGAGCAGTGTATATGTAACATGAGTCAGTATAACACAGTAAATAACCCACCATTTGCCTAGTAACACATATGTGAGTCTCTTTCTCCTTTCTCCTCCCCCATTTCCCTTCTTCTCAATAGACCTTTATAGGCAGCATCACTCATTATCCTTTGCCACTTCTTGCTCTGCATCTTGTTTTTTCTGATAGTAGACATTTCTATCACTTGACCACAAGCAGTGGACAGCAAATTAGAAGGAAAGGAAAACCCTAGTGGAAGGAACTTTAAAGTAATTTTTTAACACAGAAAAAATGTCATTTTAGGTAAGTAAAGTGATTTGCTCATTTACTATTTAGCACATTGGCTATCACATAAGTGTAATACTGTATAGTTAGTGTGAACCACTGTGCCACTGTCTGATTTCACTTTGGGTTACTCCTAAGGGCTGATCAAAGGAGACCCTGTCTTCACCCTTTAAACTCTATATTTAGAGAGCTATGACCTTCACTGCACTGACCCATAGAGTAGTCTCAGTTTAGTGGCAAAAGGACAGGCAAATACATAGTCAATAAAACAGGCTGAGGTCAAGACAGGTGGAGCTCATGCAATATGGTTAATTGAGCAGAAGGTAGGGCAGGAGACAATCAGGCAAATTGTAGTCAAGAAACAGGCCAAGGTCAAGACAGGCTGCATTCAGGAAAGCTGGGCACACAAGCAAGGATCAGAACTCAGAATAATGCAGGATATAGGCATATGTTTATATAATCATTAGGAACCTATTCCTCAGGCACTCTGAACTGGGAAAGTTGGGAACACCTGCTGGCCTTTGAAGAGGCAAGCTGAGCAGGAGTGCCCTACAGGTAGATGAGACAGCAGGGAGAATAGTGCAGTGTCTGCTGCACAGGAGATCCAAAGGAATCCAATAGCTACAATCAGCAGGAGGGCTAGTGATAGAGGCAATTTTCTTAAAGTATTTAAAGTGTGAAAATCATTCAGTTAAATGTGAAATATGCATTTTAGTTTCTGCCATAATTTTGCAGCTCATGGTCATTACTATTAATATCTTTATATCCTTATAAAGTAACTATATTCTGACTCTTTACCATTGTAGTAATCCTCTGTTCTTGTAGTCCTTCTCTTGATGAGTCAGTTTCTTTTTGTTTTTGGCTTGCTTCCAAAAGAAGAACATCTCCAGTATCCCCCTGATTCTTTATATCAACTTTCACAATGCCCTTGCTCCTTTCTTTTAGCAACCTTTACATTCTCAACCAAAAACACATCCAGACTTAAATACTCAGGTCTGCTCAGGCGCCATTTCCTTTCTCACCATAAGAATATAAAGAAAAGAGAATTGTAACTTAGTAGTTAATATTTCATCTTAAACATTGGAAGTTAGCAAGATTTCTCTTAACAAAGGCTTGGGATTTGCGCCCACAAAATAATCATGAAAGTTTGACTTCATGGTAGATTTTTATTGGTTCTGCAGAATCTTGAAATTGAGAATGTTTTTTTTTTAAGGTTCTATGGGTATACAAATTAATGCTAGATGTGATTCCCAGGTCTTTGAGACATAGGAGTTATTTTGATTCTGAGGTAGATAGTGAAGAATTTCATATATTTCAGGAAGCTGTTTTGAAAAAAGTGTTGAAAAACAGCGTAAGGTCACTTATACGGACCTCTGTAATTTAAATAATGAAGAGAGCATTGCTCTGATGAGGTTGAAGGGAGAATATGATATTGTTATTATTAATAATAATAATAATAATAATAAAAAGGCTAATAAGGGAGGTGTAATGGTAATAATGAGCGAGCACCAAAATGCTTGGGTGCTCGTTGCTCAAGTCGAACTTTTCGCAATGCTCGAGAGCTCGTTTCAAGTAACGAACCCCTTTGAAGTCAATGGGCGACTCGAGCATTTTTGTATATGACCGATGCTCCGCATAGGTCTTCACTTGTGAAAAACCAGAAAACATCAGAAAGTCATGGAAACACCACAGAAACGGAAAAAGAAGGGTAGGGGCAGCCTCTGAGGCTCCCAGGTCCCACTATTAAGCCAAAATGGGGGCAAGAGCCTGGCGGTCACCCACTAACAATTTACTTCGGACAAACCCTCATTAGCAAGGCACACGTCCTGGCACATCTTAGCCAAGCACCACACTACCAGCAACCAAGGACAATCACTGTCTGCAGGTGACACCGCTGCCTCTTCTCCTGGGTTACATGCTGGCATTGCAGTCCAACCCCCCTGCACGCCCCTGCATCCACAGTGCACACAAAATTTTCCCTGTGCAGCGTTCAGCTGCCCTCATGTCACACGCTCGCTTCATAGCCACACCACCCTCATGTCTACTTATAAGTGCGTACTGGATGAGGAGGAACCGGAGGCACACACTGCAGAGGGTTGGCTGGGCCTGGCAACGCCCCTGTTTGAAAGTGTGGGCGATAGCCCACAATGCTGTTGAGAATCGATGATAAATTGACGTACGATCATCATTCCAATCCCGTGCCACCGCCGTCACAAAATTGTCAGGAGCCGCAAACGTGGGCATAAAGGGGACTCAGGTGCCAGCACTTCTACACATCTCCACAATGCAGCAATACTCTGTGTGGGAAGCACATGAGCGGGCCCAGGGTCAGGCTTTGTCCCAGCCTCCATCTTGTGTGATTCAAAGTGCCACGAGTTGTATAGCAATGGGAAATCCATGTGTCCCCACACAAATCATTCTGTGTAGGTGTCAGATAGCTCAACACCGCAATGCAAAGTCTTTGAGTTCCTAGGGCTCTCCTGAGCTGTCAGTGCACAAAACATGGTATTACACAGGAAGAAATCAGAGTGCCCAAACATTGGTGAACCCCTCAAAACATTCAGTAGAAGCTGCATAGGCGTATCCCAGTAACATTTCTGTAGCAAAAGTTTAAGCAGACCCCAGTAACATTTCTGTAGCAAGAGTATAGGCGGACCCCAGTAACATTTCTTTAGCAAGAGTATGAGCGGACCCCAGTAACATTTCTGTAGCAAAAGTAAAGGGAGACCCCTGTAACATTTCTGTATCAACAGTATAGGTGGACCACAGTAACATTTCTTTGGCAAAAGTATAGGCCGACCCCTCAAACCATTCAGTAGAAACTGCATAGGCGGACCCCAGTAACATTTCTGTAGCAAGAGTATAGGCGGACCCCAGGAACATTTCTGTAGCAAGAGAATAGGTGGACCTCAGTAACATTTCTATTGCAAGATTACAGGCGGACCCCAGTAACATTTCTGTAGCAAAAGCATAGGCGAACCCCTCAAACCATTCAGTAGAAACGGCATAGACGGACCCCAGTAACATTTCTGTAGAAAAAGTATAGGCAGACCCCTGTAACATTTCTGTACCAAGAGTGTAGGCAAAGGCCGGAAAAATTTGTTAGATATCAGTATAGGCAAGGGCCAGAAAAATTGGTGTACCAAGAGTACAAGTGCACCCCTGAAAAATTGCTCAACCACGAGGGCAGGCGAAACCCATAAACATTTTTTAAAGATACAGCTCCCTGTTGCTTAATTTGTAACAGAGCCTGGAGGCAGCCCCATGAAAAATTGGTAATAATATCTGAGAGTGATTGACAAAGCTAATTCCCCCTTTTTTGTGGTGATAGAGAATGCATTTTTCTCCTGTTGCAGAGAAAAGAATCATTCGGTTCCACTGCTCTTCGCCGGTGGAGAAGAGAAGTCTGGGGAAATTCAGCCTTTGCTCATCTTTATGAGTGTAAGCATGTTGGTACTGGCAGCTGAGAGGCGGGTACGCTTATCCGTGATGATTCCCCCAGCTGCACTAAAAACGCTCTCTGATAAGACGCTAGCAGCAGGGCAGGCCAGCACCCGCAGAGCGTATAGCGCAAGTTCGTGCCACGTGTCCAGCTTTGACACCTAATAGTTGTATGGAGCAGAGGCATCATGGAGGACTGTGGTACGATCGGCTACGTACTCCCTCACCATCTTTTTACAGTGCTCCCTCCGACTCAGCCTTGACTGGGGAGTGGTGACACAGTCTTGCTGGGGAGCCATAAAGCTGGCAAAGGCCTTGGAGAGTGTTCCTCTGCCTGCGTTGGATATGGTGCCTGATCCCTGCTCCTTCCCTGCTACTTGGCCCTCTGAACTGCGTCTACTGCCACTAGTGCTGTCAGATTGGAACTTTAGCATCACTTTTTCCACCAGAGCCCTGTGGTATTGCATCACTCTCGTACCCCTTTCATCTTCGGGAATGAGAGTCGAAAGGTTCTCCTTATACCATGGGTCGAAAAGGGTGTACACCTAGTAATCCGTGTTGGCCACAATGCATCTAACGCGAGGGTCACGGGAAAGGCAGTCTAACATGAAGTGAGCCATGTGTGCCAGGGTACCAGTATGCAACACATCGCTGTCCTCACTAGGAAGATGACTTTCAGCATCCTCCTCCTCTTCAGCCCATACACACTGAACAGATGAAAGGCAAGCAGCATGGGTACCTTCTACATTGTGGACAGCTATCTCTTCCCCCTCCTCCTCCTCCTCCTCCAAAACACGCTGAGATATAGACATGAGGATGGTCTGGCTATCAAGTGACATACTGTCATCTCCCGTCTCCTGTTCTAACCATAAAGCATCGGCCTTTATGCTTTGCAGCAAACTTCTCAGCAAGCAAAGCAGCGGGATGGTAGCGCTAATGATTGCCGCATGTCACTCACCATCTGGGTAGACTCCTCAAAATTTCTGAGGACTTAGCAAATATCTGCCAACCATGCACACTCCTCATTAAAGAATTGCAGAGGCTGACTACCACTCCGCTGCCCATGTTGCAGCTGGTATTCCACTATTGCTCTACGCTACTCATACAGCCTGGCCAACATGTGCAGCGTAGAATTCGAGTGTGAGGGCACCTTGCACAGCAGTCGGTGCTATGGCAGCTGAAACTGACGTTGCAGGGTCCTCAGGTTGACAGCGTCCGTGGTAGACTTGCGAAAATGTGCGCAGACGCGGCGCACCTTGCCGAGCAGGTCAGACAAGTGGGGGTAGTTTTTCAGAAACCGCTGAACCACCAGATTGAAGACGTGAGCCAGGCATGGCACGTGTGTGAGGCTGCGAAGCTGCAGAGCCGCCACAAGGTTACGGCTGTTGTCACACACGACCATACCCGGTTGGAGGCTCAGCGGCAAAAGCCAGAGGTCGGTCTGCTCTGTCAGACCTTGCAACAGTTCGGGGGCCGTGTGCCTCTTGTCACCTAAGCTAATTAGTTTCAGCACAGCTTGCTGACGCTTGCCCACCACTGTGCTTGCGCGCCGCGTGCTACCGACTGCTGGCGATGTGCTCACACTTCTTAATTGAGAGGTAGAGGTGGCAGAGGAGGAGAAGGCATAAAACACCGCAGATACCAGCACCAAGGTAGGACCCGCTTTTCTGGGTGTGGGTAGGACGTGAGCGGTCCCAGGCTCTGACTTGGTCCCAGCCTCCCCCAAGTTCACCCAATGTGCCGTCAGGGAGATATAGTGGACCTGCCAGCCAGTACTTATCCATGTGCCTGTGTTTAAGTTGACCTTCCCAGTAACCGCATTGGTGAGGGCATGATTTATGTTGACGTGCTGGTTTAGGGCTGGGATGGCACACCAAGAAAAATAGTGGCGACTGGGGACAGAGTAGCGCGGGACCACCGTCATCATGTTTTTGAAAGCCTGTATGGCAGCATCTCTGGGCTGATTAATTTGGCAATGTGCACGTTTAAAGCTTGTGCATGCGGGTGGGTGGCGGCGTATTTGCGCTTTCGCTCCAATGCTTGTGTTAGCGACAGCTGAACGTTGCGTTGAGAGTCATTGCTGGATGGAGTGGAGGACGGTGGAGGTGAGGGTGTGGGTGCAGGGGGAGGCGCTTGTGCCTGTGTCCTGGGAGGGGGATTGAATCTGTGTGGCAGGTTTGGGCACAGAGGAAGAGGCAGTGGTGTGACCCGGAGGCAGTGAATGGCCTTCGTCCCACCTTGTGGGGTGCTTGGCCATCATATGCCTGCGCATGCTGGTGGTGGCGAGTCTGGTAGTGGTGGCTCCCCGGCTGATCTTGGCGCGACACAGGTTGCACACTCACGACGCTCTCACTAAAAATCATCCACAACTTTGAACACCTAGCCCTCTGCACGGAGGCTTGGTGCGAGGGTGTGCTTTGGGAAACAGTTGAGGGATTCTTCGCTCTAGCCCTGCCTCTACCTCTGGCCACTCCACTGCCTCTTCCTACCTGTCCTGCTGCTGCACTTGCCTCCCCCCTCTGAAGCCGTGTCCTCAGTAGGCTTAGCAAGCCAGGTGGGGTCAGTCACCTCATCGTCCAGCTGCTCTTCCTCCGAATCCTCTGTGCGCTCCTCCCTCGGACTTACTGCCCTTACTACTACCTCACTGAGGTAGTTGCAGTCCCTAGGCCCGGAGTAGTGGACTGCGTAGAAGACTGGGTGGTCGATACATTGCTGGACGAGTTTTCTGCCATCCACGACAGGACCTGCTTGCACTGCTCTGTTTGTAATAAAGGTCTACCACGCGGACCAGTAAATTGTGATATGAAGCTGGGGTGCCTAGAAACGTGCCTCTCTCCTAATCCCTCAGCAGCCGGCTGTGATTTACCACGCCCAGGAACTTGGCCTGTGCCCACACCCTCACTTGGACGCCCGTGTCTGCGTCCTTGACCCTTACCCCTACTCCTCATCATGGCAGATTGAGAATAGAGCAGGGCCCAAATAAATTACCCCACTGCACAGCACTGACAACTGTGGCTTAATTCACCGCACGGAGGCTCTATGCTGTGACTTAAAAAATTAAACCCGCTGTCTTGCGCTGATACCTAGGGGTAATTTACCCATTCATGAATTTATGAATGGGTGAGTAACTGCTGCCTCTCATTGGCTCAGCAGGACCAATCGGATTGGTCCCTGCGCTGAGCCAATGAGAGGCAGCAGTCACTCACCCATTTATGAATTCATGAATGGGTGTGTGAGTGAGATCTGCCTCTGATTGGTCAGGCTGTGACCAATTAGAGGCAGCTCATTCAGCAGGCGGGGATTTTAAAGCCCCGGCTGCTGAATACTATAGAGAAGCAGTTCAGGAGAACTGCCGGCGGCCGCCGCTGAACTCCAGCTGCAGCGGAAAGGTCAGTATACATTTATTTTTATTTTTACACATTTCTGGATGAATTGCAGGGAAGGGCTTATATATTTAAGCCCTTCCCGACAATTCATCCTGCGCTCGCCAGCAGCCCATTGCTTTCAATGGAGCCGGCTGTATTGCCGGCTCCATTGAATTCAATGGGCAAACATCGTTCTTCTCTGCCACAGCTGTTACAGCTGTGGCAGAGAAGAATGATTTGTCTTCTATATGTTCTCAATGGGGCCGGCCCCATTAAGTACATATAGAGAAGAGAACAGGAATCGCAGATCGCAGATAGGTGCAATCTGTGATTTCTGTTCTATAATTTATCGGACGAGTGCATAAAAAGCGCTCATGTGTCCGATACCATTTCAAAGCAATGGTTTTAAAAAATCGCCGGACGCATGCGCATACGCAAATCGTGCAAAAAAACGCCTGTCTGACTAAGGCCTTAATGTGGAAGAATGAGATGATGAAATGAAAAGTCCTCTACTTTATTCATTTTTTTGTTTTTTACAGATAATGTGTCAGTCATATGACTATGTGATGTTTTTAATGGTGATGGGTCTTCACTGCTCATGAAGCTGAGGAAGAGTAAGGATCTCCAAAATGTTGTAAATGCTGCTGAACGTGATGTGTTCCACGTATTCCTATAGCTCCCATTGAATATCTGTACTAATGAACATATTACTAAGCTCATGGATGATTTTACCTGTTTAAATGTCTGAATTTTGCCACAAATCTACTTGAATTATTGCTGAGTGAAGATATCCTGGTGTCTGTTTTTCCAGACTAAGCACTTCAGTTATTTCTGTTGTTCAGTTCCTATGATAAAGCTGAACAATAGATATAATAGCACAAGTGTCAATCCTAAATTCAACTGGAGTTATACCATGTCTCCAATATATATAACCAGGTACACTACAAAAAAAGGACTATAGGGGAGATTTATGAAATTGTCTAAAATAAAGACTGTCTTTGTTGCCCATCAATAACAGTTCACTTTTCATTTCTTAGAATGGTCTTGGAAAATGCAACCTTATATGTACCCATGTAATAAACTTGCTGTTGGTACTGGACGTATATAGTAAGTGTGGTTGTGGTACCACATCTGTGTATTAATCTTGGTTTTGATACCATATCCATGTAACTAGCTTGGTTCTGGTGTCATATCTATTCAGTACATTTGGTAGTAGTACTGTATATATGCAGTGAGCATGGTTCTGGTACTGTATTATAGGTTATAAGTGTTGGGTCATTTTAAAAAACTTTAGACTGGTGGGGGCCCATAATCTTCATATAGTCCAAGGCCAATAGTAGACTTAATCCACTGCTGATGTACACATGAGACTTCAGTCCATATTCACACTTTACATTGTTTTTACAAATTTTTTGAATGCAGAAGTTTTTTAATCAAAATGTTGAAACAAGGAGTATATGCTGGTTTACCTACACCTTTTAGGATTGCATCTAATTTTTGACAAAACAAATGTATTACTATTTACCTCAAATCAAGTTCCATTTCATGTGCCCTGTGCTTATGTAGATGAGTAAATAAAATAGTTTTTGTCAGTTCAACAGTATTAACCCGTTTAGGACCAGCAACAGTAAATTTATGGCGGCTGGTCCTGGGCTTAGAGCACCGCCGATAGTAAAATTATGGCGGTGCTTCAAGTCTCCTGCCTCTGCAATCATTCAGAGGCAGGAACGGGCTATCAGCTGTTAGTGACAGCTGATAACCCAGAGCAGAAGGTAGGAGGGGTTTTAACCCTTTCTGCCTTCTGCTTCCCCGACATACAGTGCTCAATGAGCACTGTGTGGGGAAAGTGAAAGTAACATGTACTTTCACTATGGAAGCTCGGGGGGGGGGGGGGGGGAGGACGACCCTGGCAGCTCTGCAAGTGACTAATGTCACTAGAGGGGTTGCTTTCCCCTGTAACTGGGGCTCCCTATGAACGCCCCAGCTACAGTGGGAAAGTGTCAAATAAATTTTAAAAAGTGAATGTCCCCCAGAGGTCTTTTATGACGTCATCAGGGACATAGATAGTAAAAAACACAATTACATACATAAGTAAAATACAATTACAGAATAAAACAACAATACATACATAAGAAAGAAAATAACACAATGCTGACGCCAACAAAAACCATTGCCATATGCGCCCTGTAAACCAAAACCATACATATTATATATCAAAATGTCCAAAACAAATAGAGGAACCCGGTCCATACTTTATTTTAGTGTAAATATAAAAATAATTTTTAAAAACTATAAATGTTAAAAAAAAATCATTTTTTTAGCATTTTACCCCCAATAAAACTGAAGAAAGGAAAAAAAAAGTCAGTAAAAAATATATAAAAAAAATAGTCCTATATGTCACGGAAAAATAAAACGCAGCAAAAATAATTTTGGTAGCTGAAGGAAAAAAAATAGAGCAGTAAAACCGCCACATGGGTAAAATCCCTAAAAAGTGTCTGGTCCTTAAGGTACAAAACAACCTGGTCCTTAAGGGGTTAATGCTAAACAGATAATGTTTCCATTTTCCATATGATGAATGTTGATGGGGTTTTAAAGCAATATACTTTGGTGTACATTAAAGGTAATGGTAAATTTTGAAACCCAAATATCATTTTAGTGATCAGGTTTAAAATACAGCTCAGCCAAGATGGAATAGGAAAAAAATTTGCTAATTATTAAAATTGTGACTCATTTACTCCTCTTATTCATAAAGACTGAAAAGATGATGCTTCTAGATTCTTTTGGTAGTGAGCAGTATAGCCCAGCATGCTACACTATTTTACTAACTCAAAGACAGAACCTGGATTTTTCATTTTCGTTTTAGCAATTGAAGTTAACTACAAACAGCTTGAAATGGATACCCATCCATTACAATACTTTTTTATCCCTTTACATTTAGTACATCTTTTTATTGTAAAACAAAAATAATGATTTTGTGAAACAGAGTGTAACATGTGGTGTAAATGAAGTCTTATTTATTTTTGTTTACAAACTCCTATAAATGCAAATTTCTTAATAAAAAATGCAAAGTAACTGTCTCTGCAGTAATATTCCATCCTATATGTGCAGAAAAATTTCTTCATTGCTTTCACGCCAAAAATTATGCTTCATTATTTGCCAGCTGAGCAGGTTAGCCGAAATCATCAGAAGAGCCCATTACACCCTGTAAATTGTACTATTATCTGTTGCATTAGAATACTGGATAACAAAAATATGATGAAGAGCAAATCACCATTAGTACAATTGGCAGCGACCCTATGCTGCCTGAAGGGTCTTGAATTCATTGCTATGCTGTAAGCCAACATGTAGGTTAAATAATGTTTCCCATCAGGTATAGGAAGACATGATCCTTTTACTCTTTATGTGGGAATGTTAGTTAACTGATTAGCATCCAGAAAACTTTCCTGAAAAAGAGGATATATGACCACTAAAAGGGGTTTCCTGAGCTATTTTTTTAACATAATATAGTGACATCTATATATATAAAGACGAAAGCCCTCACTGACTCACTCACTGACTGACTGACTCGCCAAAAGTTCTCCAACTTCCCGATGTCGTAGAAACATGAAATTTGGCACACGCATAGATTATCTCCAAAATAGGAAAAGTAATTGGGTCCCAACTCGATTATTCAATTCTAGCGCAAAAGAATTGGCGTTGAAATTTTACGTACATAATCTAAATCTGTCACTTTCCAATGTCATAGAAACTTAAAATTTGGCCTGAGCATTGATTATGTCATAAATGGGAAAAGTTAATGGGTCCCACACGATTATTCAATTCTATGCGCAAAAGAATTAGCGTCCAAATTTTACATATGGAATCTAATTCTCTCACTTCCCGGTGTTATAGAAACTCGAAATTTGGCACGAGCATTGATTATGTCATAAATAGGAAAAGTTAATGGGTCCCAACTCGATTACTCAATTCTATGCGCAAAAGAATTAGCGTCCAAATTTTACGTACAGAATCTAATTATCTCACTTTCCGGTGTCATAAAAACGTGAAATTTGGCACGAGCATTGATTATGTTATAAATAGGAAACGCTAATGGGTCCCAACTCCATTATTCAATTCTATGCACAAAAGAATTAGCGTCCAAATTTTACGTACGGAATCTAATTTTCTCACTTCCCGATGTCATAGAAACAGGAAATTTGGCACGAGCATTGATTATGTCATAAATAGGAAAAGCTAATGGGTCCCAACTCGATTATTTAATTCTAGTGCAATAGAATTGGCGTCGAAATTTTACGTGCGGAATGTAATTTTTTCACTTTCCGGTGTCATAGAAACGGGAAATTTGGCATGAGCATTGATTATGTCATAAATAGGAAACGCTAATGGGTCCCAACTCGATTATTTAATTCTATGTGCAAAAGAATTAGCGTTCAAATTTTACGTGCGGAATGTAATTTTTTCACTTTCCGGTGTCATAGAAATGGGAGATTTGGCACGAGCATGGATTATGTCATAAATAGGAAAAGCTAATGGGTCCCAACTCCATTATTCAATTCTATGCGCAAAAGAATTAGCGTCCAAATTTTACGTACGGAATGTAATTTCTTCACTTTCCGGTGTCATAGAAACAGGAAATTTGGCACGAGCATTGATTATGTCATAAATAGGAAAAGCTAATGGGTCCCAACTCGATTATTCAATTCTAGCGCAAAAGAATTGGCGTCAAAATTTTACGTGCGGAATGTAATTTTTTCACTTCCCGATGTCATAGAAACAGGAAATTTGGCACGAGCATTGATTATGTCATAAATAGGAAACGCTAATGGGTCCCAACTCCATTATTCAATTCTATGCACAAAAGAATTAGCATCCAAATTTTACGTACATAATCTAAATCTCTCACTTCCCAATGTAATAGAAACATTAAATTTGGCACGGGCATTGATTATGTCATAAATAGGAAAAGTTAATGTGTCCCAACTCGATTATTCAATTCTATGCGCAAAAGAATTAGCGTCCAAAATTTTACGTGCGGAATCTAATTTTCTCACTTTCCGGTGTCATAGAAACGTGAAATTTGGCACGAGCATTGATTATATCATAAATAGGAAAAGTTAATGGGTCTCAACTTGATTATTCAGTTCTATGCGCAAAAGAATTAGTGTCCAAATTTTATATACGTAATCTAATTCTCTCACTTCCTGATGTCATTTTATATAAAGTAAACGTCACATGGTTACCTCCAAGTGGTGTTTCCTGGGTAACGCAGAGAATTATGCAAAATGGTGAACATATGTTTTTCCGGTATCTCTAAAGTAAGCACGACTTCATAAGATTTTCCGTGTGAACACCAGATAAACACCAGTACCAAATTAACTCAGGCGAAGCCGGGTATATCAGCTAGTATTGTATAAGGCTGAAAATAGACACATATCCATATAGTTCAGCCTATTATCCTTTAATGTTGATCTAGAGGAAGGCAAAAAAACACCATGAGGCAGAAGTTCATTGTTCTCATTTTAGGGAAAAATAAAATTCTTTCCTGACTCCAATCTTGCAATCGAAAAAATCCCCCGATCAACAATGCTTCTGAACTAATGAGTGACTATCAAGTCTAATTTTGTTACACTCAAGAAAGACATCTAGGCCCCTCTTAAACTCTTTTAGTGAGTTCACCATCACTACATCCTCAAGCGGAGAGCTCCACAGTTTCACTGCTCTTACAGTAAAGAACTCCACTTCTATGTTGGTGTAGTAACCTTCTCTTTTTTGTTACAGTTACAGTCCTGGGCATAAATAGATATTGGCTGAGATCTCTGTATTGACCCTTGATATATTTATACATCATTATTAGGTCATCCTTTAGCCGTATTCTTTCTAAATAACCCCAATTTTGATAACCTCTCTTGGCATTGCAGTCCACCCATTCCATTTATTACTTTAGTTGCCTGTAGTTTAACCAACACAAGCTCAATCTGTCCTTCATGAGTACCGGTGCCCAAAATTTTACACAATATTCCAGGTGTGGTCTGACCAGTAACCTGTTAAGAGGAAGAGCAATGCTCTGATAGACCTTTTTTGATGTACCCCATTATCCTATTTGCCTTGGCAGCAAATGCCTGACACTGGTTGCTCCAGCTAAGTTTTTCCTTTAACTAAAATTCCCAAGTCCTTTTCCATGTTAATGTTACCCAGTGGTTTCCCATTAAGTGTGTGATGGTGACATGTATTTTCACTGCCAATACGCATAACCTTGCATTTATCAGTGGTAAACCTCATTTGCCACTTTTCTGCCCAAGCCCCTAGTTTATCAGACCCATTTACAACTATATACTGCCTTGTCTTGTGTTAATTACTTGACATAGTTTTGTATCATCTGAAAATATTGATATTTCACTGTGCAATCCCTCTACAACATTGCTAATATATTAAAAAGAATAGGGCCCAATACTAACCCCTGTGTTACCCCACTAATAACGGTGACCGAATCAGCGTAAGTAGCATGTATAAATACCCTCTGCTTTCTGTCATTGAGCAAATTACTTACTTGAGCCAGTTACTCACATTCTCACCCAGACCAAGCATTCTCATTTTATATACCAACCTGTTATGTAGCATAGTATCAAACGTCTTGGAAAAAACAAGATATACAAGATTCAATAACTCTCGAAGTCTAGTCTAGATCTTACCTAGATAGAGAAAGAGAGAGAAAGAAAGAGACAGAGAAAGAGAGAGAGAGAGAGAGAGAGAACAGGAACACAGGAAGAAAAAAAAAGCTCGGCAAGCTGTGGGTCCCATACAAAAATACTTGAGTCTCCCATGGAAGTCAATGGGGTTCGTTACTCGAATAGAGCTCTCGAATTTTACGAAAAGCTCGACTCAAATAACGAGGACCTGAGCATTTTGGTGCTCGCTAGAGATGAGCGAACGTACTCGTCCGAACTTGATACTCATTCGAGTATTAGCGTGTTCGAGATGCTCGTTACTCGTAACGAGTACCACGCGATGTTCGGGTTACTTTCACTTTCATCTCTGAGACGTTAGCGCGCTTTTCTGGCCAATTGAAAGACTGGGAAGGCATTACAACTTCCCCCTGCGACGTTCAAGCCCTATACCACCCCCCTGCAGTGAGTGGCTGGCGAGATCAGGTGTCACCCGAGTATAAAAATCGGCCCCTCCCGCGGCTCGCCACAGATGCGCTCTGACATAGAGGAGGGAAAGTGCTATCTTGGTGGAGCTGCTATAGGGAGAGTGTTAGGAGTATTTTAGGCTTCAAGAACCCCAACGGTCCTTCTTAGGGCCACATCTAACCGTGTGCAGTACTGTGGAGGCTGCTTTTTGCAGCGTTGCACTTTTTTTTTTTTTGGTATATCGGCCGTGCAGAGCATTGCGCCCTGCAGTAATACTCCAGGGACAGAAGTGCGTAGGCAGGGACAGAACACATATTGATTGAATATAGGCAGTGGGCCTTTGCTAAAAAATTTGGGGCAAAAAATCTATTTGGCCTGCCTGTGACTGTGCTCATTGTTCTGGGTCTGTCTGTGCTGGGTGTAGTAGTTCTACAAAATCATACGCAGCCAGCTAAGTGTTACAGCAGGCTTGCGCCAAATTATTTCCTGGCTCTGTCTGGGTTGTGAAATCACTGATGTATTGCAGTCCACAGTGCAACATTCTGCAGTTGTGTGACATACTCCAGGGACAGAAGTGCGTAGGCAGGGACAGAAGACATATTGATTGAATATAGGCAGTGGGCCTTTGCTAAATAATTTGCGGGCAAAAAATCTATTTGGCCTGCCTGTGACTGTGCTCAGTGTTCTGGGTCTGTCTATGCTGGGTGTAGTAGTTCTACAAAATCATACGCAGCCAGCTAAGTGTTACAGCAGGCTTGCGCCAAATTATTTCCTGGCGTTCCGTAAGCGAAGTCAGCCTCCAACCACAGGCCAATAAGCGGCACATTTAATTACAGCGTTCTGTTTCTGCATTACTGGTAATACAGCATGCTGAGGGGTAGGGGTAGGCCTAGAGGACGTGGACGCGGCCGAGGACGCGGAGGCCCAAGTCAGGGTGTGGGCACAGGCCGAGCCAGTGCGGTGGCCAGGGGTAGAGGCAGGGCCAGACCGAATAATCCACCAACTGTTTCCCAAAGCGCCCCCTCGCGCCATGCCACCCTGCAGAGGTCAAGGTGCTCTACAGTGTGGCAGTTTTTCACAGAGACGCCTGACGACCGACGAACAGTGGTGTGCAACCTTTGTCGCGCCAAGATCAGCTGGGGAGGCACCACCACCAGCATGCGCAGACATATGATGGCCAAGCACCCCACAAGGTGGGACGAAGGCCGTTCACCGCCTCTGGTTTGCACCACTGCCTCTCCCCCTGTGCCCCAACCTGCCACTGAGATCCAACCCCCCTCTCAGGGCACAGGCACTACCGTCTCCTGGCCTGCACCCACACCCTCACCTCCGCTGTCCTCGGCCCCATCCAGCAATGTCTCTCAGCGCAGCGTCCAGACGTCGCTAGCGCCACTGTTTGAGCGCGAGCGCAAGTACGCCGCCACGCACCCGCACGCTCAAGCTTTAAACGTGCACATTGCCAAATTGATCAGCCTGGAGATGCTGCCTTATAGGCTTGTGGAGACGGAGGCTTTCAAAAGCATGATGGCGGTGGCGGCCCCGCGCTACTCAGTTCCCAGTCGCCACTACTTTTCCCGATGTGCCGTCCCAGGCCTGCACGACAACGTCTCCCGCAACATTGTACGCGCCCTCACCAACGCGGTTACTGCCAAGGTCCACTTAACTACAGACACGTGGACAAGCACAGGCGGGCAGGGCCACTATATCTCCCTGACGGCACATTGGGTGAATTTAGTGGAGGCTGGGACAGAGTCAGAGCCTGGGACCGCTCACGTCCTACCCACCCCCCGAATTGCGTGCCCCAGCTCGGTGGTGGTATCTGCGGCGGTGTATGCTTCCTCCACTAAACCACCCTCCTCTTCCTCCTCCTACGCAACCTCTGTCTCGCAATCAAGATGTGTCAGCAGCAGCACGTCGCCAGCAGTTGGTGTCGTGCGGCATGGCAGCTCAGCGGTGGGCAAGCGTCAGCAGGCCGTGCTGAAGCTACTCAGCTTAGGAGATAAGAGGCACACGGCCCACAAACTGCTGCAGGGTCTGACAGAGCAGACCGACCGCTGGCTTGCACCGCTGAGCCTCCAACCGGGCATGGTCGTGTGTGACAACGGCTGTAACCTGGTGGCGGCTCTGCAGCTCGGCAGCCTCACGCACGTGCCATGCCTGGCCCATGTGTTTAATTTGGTAGTTCAGCGCTTTCTGAAAAGCTACCCACACTTGTCATACCTGCTCGGAAAGGTGCGCCAGCTCTGCGCACATTTCCGCAAGTCCCACACGCACGCTGCCACCCTGCGGACACTGCAACATCGGTTTAATCTGCCAGTGCACTGACTGCTGTGCGACGTGCCCACACAGTGGAACTCTACGCTCCACATGTTGGCCAGGCTCTATGAGCAGCGTAGAGCTATTGCGGAATACCAACTCCAACATGGGCGGTGTAGTGGGAGTCAGCCTCCTCAATTATTTACAGAAGAGTGGGCCTGGTTGGCAGCCATCTGCCAGGTCCTTGAAAACTTTGAGGAGTCTACCCAGATGCTGAGCAGGGATGCTGCAATCATTAGCGTCACCATTCCTCTGCTATGCCTCTTGAGAAGTTCCCTGCAAAGCATAAAGGCAGACGCTTTGGAATCGGAAACGGAGGCGGGGGAAGACAGTATGTCGCTAGATAGTCAGAGCACCCTCATGTCTATATCTCAGCGCGTTGAGGAGGAGGGGGAGGAGCATGAGGAGGAGGGAAAAGAGACAGCTTGGCCCACTGCTGAGGGGACAGATGCTGCTTGCCTGTCATCCTTTCAGCGTGTATGGCCAGAGGAGGAGGAGGAGAAGGAGGAGGAGGGGGAGGAGCATGAGGAGGAGGGGGAAGAGACAGCTTGGCCCACTGCTGAGGGTACAGATGCAGCTTGCCTGTCATCCTTTCAGCGTGTATGGCCTGAGGAGGAGGAAGAGGATCCTGAAAGTGATCTTCCGAGTGAGGACAGCCATGTGTTGCATACAGGTACCCTGGCACACATGGCTGACTTCATGTTAGGATGCCTTTCTCGTGACCCTCGCGTTACACGCATTCTGGCCACTACGGATTACTGGGTGTACACACTGCTCGACCCACGGTTTAGGAGAGCCTTTCCACTCTCATTCCCGAAGAGGAAAGGGGTTCGAGAATGATGCTATACCGCAGGGCGCTGGTGGACAAAATGATGGTAAACTTCCCATCCGACAGCACTAGTGGCCGAAGGCGCATTTCCGCGGCCCAGGTAGCAGGGGAGGCGCAGAGATCAGGCAGCATGTACAGCGCAGGCAGGGGAACATTATCCAAGGCCTTTGCCAGCTTTATGGCTCCCCAGCAAGACTGTGTCACCGGTCCCCAGTCAAGGCTGAGTTGGCGGGAGCACTGTAAAAGGATGGTGAGGGAGTACGTAGCCGATCGCACGACCGTCCTCGGTGACGCCTCTGCCCCCTACAACTACTGGGTGTCGAAGCTGGACACGTGGCCTGAACTCGCGCTGTATGCCCTGGAGGTGCTTGCTTGTCCTGCAGCTAGTGTATTGTCAGAGAGTTTGTTTAGTGTGGCTGGGGGAATCATCACGGATAAGCGTGCCCACCTGTCAACCGACAGTGCCGACAGGCTTACACTCATCAAGATGAACAAAGCCTGGATTTCCCCAGACTTCTCTTCTCCACCAGCAGACAGCAGCGATACCTAAACAATACGTAGGCTGCACCGGCGGATGGAAGCATCGTTCTCTATCACCATCCAAAACGGGGACCTTTTTGCTTCATCTATCTGTGTATAATATTCCTCCTCCTCCGCCTGCTCCTCCTCCTGAAACCTCACATAATCACGCCGAATGGGCAATTTTTCTTAGGCCCACAAGGCTCAGTCATATAATTTTTCTAAACAATTTTTATACGTTTCGATGCTCATTAAAGCGTTGAAACTTTCACCTCAACCAATTTTTATTTTTACTGGGCTGCCTCCAGGCCTAGTTACCAATTAAGCCACATTAACCAAAGCGATTAATGGGTTTCACCTGCCCTCTTGGTTGGGCATGGACAATTTTTCTCAGGTACATTAGTACTGTTGGTACACCAATTTTTGGGGGCCCTCGCCTACAGTGTAATCCAATTAATTTTTTGCCCACCTGCATTACAGCTGATGTAACATCAGCTGTGCTGGGCACTGCAATGGGATATATTTATGTACCGCTGGTGGGTTCCAGGGAGCCACCCATGCTGTGGGTCCACAGGGAGTTGTAAATGCATCTGTTCACTTCTAAAGAACCCCGGTCTGACTGGGGCATGCAGTGTGGGCCGAAGCCCACCTGCATTAAACATGACATTACCTCAGCTGTGATGGGCAATGCAATGGGATATATTAATATACCGCCGGTGGCTTCCTGGCACCCACCCATGCTGTGGGTCCACAGGGAGTTGTAACTGCATGTGTCCACTTCTAAAGAACCCCGGTCTGACTGGGGCATGCAGTGTGGGCCGAAGCCCACCTGCATTAAGCACGACATTACATCAGCTGTGTTGGGCACTGCAATGGGATATATTTATGTACCACCGGTGGGTTCCAGGGAGCCACCCATGCCGTGGGTCCACAGGGAGTTGTAACTGCATGTGTCCACTTCTAAAGAACCCCGGTCTGACTGGGGCATGCAGTGTGGGCCGAAGCCCACCTGCATTAAACATGACATTACCTCAGCTGTGATGGGCAATGCAATGGAATACATTTATGTACCGCCGATGGGTTCCAGGGAGCCACCCATGCTGTGGGTGCACACGGAATTCCCATTGCGGAGTTGTACCTGCCTGTGACTATTTATAAAAAACCGCGGTCTGACTGGGGCATGCAGACAGCTTGACAGAATGAATAGTGTGTGGCACATAGGTTCCCCATTGCTATGCCCACGTGTGCAGCTCCAGATGGAGGTGGCACTGGATTGGATTTCTCATTGCTTCTGTACAGCATTGTGGACTATCGCCCCGCCCCTTTTAAAGAGGGTCGCTGCCTAGCCATGCCAACCCTCTGCAGTGTGTGCCTGCGGTTCCTCTGGCAGACGCACTTATAAATAGATATGAGGGTGGCGTGGCATGAGGGCAGCTGAAGGCTGGGCAGGGACAGTTTGGTGTGCGCTGTGGACACTGGGTCGTGGGGGTGGGGGTTGGGCAGCATGTTACCCTGGAGAAGTGGCAGCGGAGTGTCATGCAGGCAGTGATTGTGCTTTGTTGGAGGTAGTGTGGTTCTTAGCAAAGTTATGCATTGCTAATGAGGGCTTTTCAGAAGTAAAAGTTGTTGGGAGGAGGGGGGGGCACTCTTGCCGCTATTGTGGCTTAATAGTGGGACCTGTGAACTTGAGATACAGCCCAACATGTAGCCCCTCGCCTGCCCTATCCGTTGCTGTGTCGTTCCCATCACTTTCTTGAATTGCCCAGATTTTCACAAACGAAAACCTTAGCGAGCATCGGCGATATACAAAAATGCTCGGGTCGCCTATTGACTTCAATGGGGTTCGTTACTCGAAACGAACCCTCGATCATCGCGAAAAGTTCATCTTGAGTAACGAGCACCCGAGCATTTTGGTGCTCGCTCATCTCTAGTGCTCGCTCATCTCTAATGTTTACTGATGACATAAAAGTGTGCAATTGGGTTGAAATTCCTGGTGGAGTCTTGAACATAGAATACAATTTAGCCTTACTGGCTAAGTAGTCAAACCTATGGAAACTGCAGTTAAATATTTCCAAATGTAAAATAATTTACTTGAGGAGAAGGAATGATATCAGCTGTTCTGTGTTAGCCAGAGCTTCAAAAGACAAGTATTTAGAAGTTCTGACAGCTTCAAAATGAGTCAACTATGGGGTTAGAAAATAAGGGAAGCAAGTAAGTGGCTAGTTGCATAGCTAGAGGTGTAATTAGTAGAAAGTGTGAGACTGTTATCCTGCTGTCTAGAGCTCTGATAAGACCACATTTAGAATACTGTGTTCAGTTCTGGAGACCTCAGCTACAGAATGACATTGACAAAATAGTCCAAAGATGGGCTACAAAAATAGCAGAAGGTCTCAAACAAAACCTACAAGGAAGGACTTAAAGATCTCAATTGGTATAGACTGGAGGAAAGAAGGGAGAGGGGTGACATGATCAAAACCTTTAAATATGTTAAAGGTATAAATAAGTTCAGGAGGGAAGGGTTTATTTTAGGAAACTAAACACCAGAACTAGGGGGCACAGTCTGAGTTTAGTTGGAGGAAGAGCAGAAGCAATGCAGAAAATTCTGCATTTACTGAAAGAATAGATGTTTGGAACAAACTTCTATTGAGCATGGTGAGAAAATCAACAATACATTAATGTAATCATGCCTGGGATAAGCATATATCTAACCTAAGGGTGCCCACCCACTGGCGTTTTTTTTCACTGCGAAATTCGAAGGTTTTTTTTTTCTGCAGGGGGTCTATGGGACTTGTAATGTAAAAATCGCGATCGCGCAAAATCGCGATTTACCGCGATATCGCGATTTTGCGCGATCGAGATTTTAGCTTTGCATGTCCCACAGCCCAAAGACCCCTGCAAAAAAAAAAAAACGCTGCGAATTTCGCAGTAAAAAAACGCTAGTGGGTGGGCACCCTTAGGGCGCCCACCCACTAGCGTTTGCGATTTTCGTGCGTGAAAGACGCAGCGTTTTCGGCACGTTTTGGCGCATTTTCCGCGCGTTTTTCGCGGCATTTTCGCGGCTTTTTCCGTTAATTTACATTGACATTCATGGGTGCATTAAGAGAAAAATAAGGACACATATGCAACTGACAGTTCCTATGTTAAAAATTGCAACGGACTGAAAAAAAAAACGCCAGTGGACAGGAGTACATTCAAAACTAATTGCTCTTGAGAAAAAACGCAAAGGAAAAAAATCGCCAGTGGGTGGGCGCCCTTAGAGAGAAATAAAAAGGAAGTAAAATAAGGACAGACTAGATGAATCATGGTTTTTTTTCTGCTGTTAATGTTCTGTTTCTAGTTGCTCACGTCTCCATATTGTTGAGCACTGCCATTTATGCTACTGTACTTTAAAGGCAATGCAATTCTAGTATTACGACATATAAACTAACAATGCATAAAGGGCTTTTGGCATTTTAAAATCCTTTCCTTCCCTATATGCATGATGATCAATATTCCCTTAACCAAGATGGCCCCCTTTGAAGCACATTGATCATGTGATGAGCCATCATCCCGGCTCTAAAACGTGATTACCTAGCTCCCTGGTGAAATACCTTTATAATGAGTAAGCTGACTCTAAGACGTGAGACGTCCGCCCGCGCCATCCCACAAACGTCAGTTGGAATGCAATTGAGACGCATGACGTGTCGCACCGTCTGCTGACACTGCAGAATGCAGCAACATCACATTGAAGCGGTCTCATGTAGGATATTTAAGTAATTTTGTGTTGTCTGTACATTAGGCTTGAAAAAGGGGTCCTAAGTACCCTGAAAAGCATTGCCTGTCTGTCATACCTTTTGATTGATAATAAAAAAATTGGAATGAAGATCAACTTTACCTGCCTGTGACTACCCTCTGCAAACTTGGATTTTTGGGGGGAGTTGGAGTTTCTCCAAATCCCTCCAGTGAAGTAAGTTCTTTCTATCATTATCCTCTTTATTATCAAGTAAGTGCAAGACCTGTTTTTTTCAGGCACGTTATATGACCCTCTACGTATTATACTATTGCCAAGGCACCCCATCGGTGGATTGGTCCTTTTGCTGCTCTCCTGGTGGATTCCATCCCAGCAGGATCTATCTAAGAGGATATATACTCTGCCTGGACCGAGGGTGTGGAGTCCTGTCATCCAACAGGCTACACATCAGATGAGTCCAAATAGTTTTCTCTATTGACACATATATCACCTCTCAGGAGCGCTAGCCCACTTTTCATGTCTATTTTCGTTCCCTTTTCTTCCTTCCTAATGATTATGTATTATACTGTATAAGCACATGCACATTATTATACACTGCAGTAATGTAAACTCTTTAGAACTTAATAATTCTCTAATTTGTTTTCAGGTATCAAGATCTCACAACTCGCTGGAGCTCACCTTAGTCTAGTCTTGTACATTATAGGATATGGGTCTATTAGTATTATACAGTAAATTTGTTATAAATAATTAGAAGAATTCTGAAGACTACTTAAGATGCAAATGTTGTAAAGCAATTTGATTATCCATTTTTTTGTAGAAACACAGAGGTCAATATGTGTACTGTACTGGCAAAAGCACCAAATACTATTGGTTTAAGATTAGTAGTGCAACTTCCTATTCTGATATCTGAACATAGATTGGGATTTATAAACAATTTTACACCAGGATTCTCACTAGCACAAAAATGTGTGACCTTTTGGCATTTTTAGCTATTTTTAGCTATTTGTGGCCCATCACATTTTCTCAAAATTGCTATAATTTTTTAAATTAAAAAAAAACTGTTATGATCTATAATTTGTCTATAATTCAGAAATCTATGGCAGGTTCTACTTGCTGTTTTTTTAGGAGGAGCACAGGCAACCAAAAATGCAACAAATGTATTAAGAGGCTTGCAAATGTAAAATGCTGGTCTTAGATAAATGTGCCCCATAGTTCATCACAGTATGTTAAGTTCATGATTTGCAGGTCTGGTGACTGGATACATTGTAGTAGTTACACAAAAGGAAATTCAGTCTTTCATAGTGATTGTTGATTAAAAGTAGTACTGTCTCCTTTCTGCCCATCCAAATAATTCAAACAGACCACTTACAAAGGAACGACGTGACAACACTTCAGCCCAAGGCACTGGCAGAACTCATGAGAGACAGGAGCAACAGAAAAGACAAAAACACAAACATCAAACTCATCCTTAATCGTAACTGTTTTGGTTCCAAACAATTTTGCTAAAAAATATTTCAGGAAATTAAAAATTTTGATATTTCACGAGGAGGCATAATACCAAACAGCAGTTTAGATGAAATGAAACAAATCTCTTCAATGGTCTGACTCCAGATAAAAGAAGTTAATCCGTACATACAGTTTAGCTGAATTGGTATCAAAGCAAAGTAGCATTTCTCAAAAGGGCTGTCTCCTATTCATAAAAGACACAATTATAATCAATAGTCAAACTTGGCAGAAAAGTAATAGCTAATAGAGAAACCAATAAAATATAATGTTAGATTATTTATATTGCCCATGATTCAAAAGTTACCAATATGGCGCATTTGTTTCATTGTGAACTTTCTTCTTTAGTACATTCATTCTTTACATCAAAGTGACTACATCATTACATTGAAACTGTTCATCTCTCATCCTGAGAAATAACTTTGTAACTGCTTTTTCCAAGTAGCTAATGAAACAATGCAATATATTTCAAGCTAGATCCAACCTGAGAATTCTCTCTTTAAAAGCATGTATCAATATGGACATGCCATTAATGCACTTGATGCCTCGATAGAGCCTGACAATTTTCATCTCTCTGCTGAAGAGTGTTGGTCGACATCTATGAATTCCAGGTAAGCTAAATATATATAAGGTTTTAAAAATGTCAGGTCTTGTTATTTCTGGGGTCAGTGACCCCACTTTCTACAAAACTGCATGCCACCGAATACTGGCTAATTGTATACTAAAGTCAGAGTTTTCATACAGTTATAAAGAGGTCTCATTTAGTCTTGACTGGCAGTGATCTCTGGACAGCAGACCCTGACAAAATTGGATTGATGCAACTATTTGGAGCTTGAGTACTCAACTGTAATGTAAGGCAGCTGGCAAGAGCACATTTTCCCAGGACTGTCAGCATGATGGAGCACCCAAACAAGAAACACATCTCCATTCTTGTCACAGGAGCAAGGAGAGATCACCTAGATGTAAAAGTCTGAGTCTAATATGGATAGTTTACAAACATTATAGATATTATTAAAGCATTGTTCTATCATGCCAGACTAAGCTTCAAATTATTTCATTGTATCTTAGGTAGAAACATTAGTATAAAGACAATTAGAATATATTCCCTATGTTTGAGATACATATAAAATATATTCTGAGTTTCTTATTAAAAAGCTAATAGAGTATACAGATATCACTTTCTCAACCACATTTCATTGTTTATCCTTAGGTTCAGCCATTGCCACTGTACTGAGAAATCTGCCCGCCCAACCACTCAAATTGCACGTTATTTTATTTGTATGCTTATTAGTACTATTATGTATGTTTCTGAATTTTGCTCATGCAACCATTTTGACAGGATTCCATTTAGTTCTTGACCTGATATTTTTGTGCCAGCCATTACCAAATATCAGTTATTGTTAACAAGAATTTTGGTTGCTGATTCAGATGTCCATATATTGAAAACCCAACTTTAATATATACTTACATTATATCATCTCCATTTGTTACAGACAACCACTTGCTCCAGTGATTAAATATCTGCTGATAAGGGATGGGAAAGTTTTATGGTCCCTAAATTGGTGTTAGGGGTCACTAGGCCTGTGTGTTACCTGTGCTATAGATGTCTCATAATCTCCAGTCATACATGAAGCCTCTTGAAATATTTAGGCCTGGGTTGAAAGTGTCAAATATGGTTATAAACTTGTATTCCCAAATTCTTCTATGATTTGAAGTTACCTTTTAATATAGTAACTTTCATGTGTTCTGTGAAAGCAAGGAGGAGGTCTCACCACTGCACAATTAAAGAAAGAAACACAGAATTATCTGTAGCTGAACATTTTTCTAGTCATGGGCACAACAAGTGAGAAGTGGAAACAGGCTGAACTGGATGGGCATTCGTCTTTTTTCAGCCTAGCATACTATGTTACTATGTTACAACATAGAACATATGAAAGTTACTATATTAAAAGGCACTTCACCCTAACACCAATTTAGGGACCACAAAACTTTCACATCAGTGGACTAATTAAGTATTTACTATTGTACTCATCCCGTTCTGGTATTATTTTAAGTGCAAATTAATCACACCATGTCTGTGCCTTGTCATATATATATATATATATATATATATATATATATATATATATATATATATACACACACACCTCTTCAGATCTACTCCATTAAGCCTGAAGGAGAACCCTAAGTAAGTTTGAAAGTTCGCGATATGGTTTTTTGTTAGCCATTTAAAAGTATTAAACCTACAGGATTACTTGCTGAGAGCAATCACAAATAGGGCTGAATCACATACTAGAGAAACAATAATAACTTTCTGGAATTAGATCATATCTAACATTAAAAACAGGATGCACAACATCAACTACTAATTTGACAGTAAACTGAGCAAAAGTAATCATCTTTTTATTAGGCCTTATTTTATAAGAAAGCTAGGATAATTTGTATTATTTCTGTTGATAGCTGGATCCCCACAAAACACATTTCCATCTTTTATGTTTCCTATATCACATTGCTGGGTAAGGGCTTAGGCACAGGGCCATATTACAGATACATGCTACATGAAAACCCCAGCTTCATGCAGAATGTGATCAGATTATCATTGTGGGACCTTTTTAACAAAATATTATTTGTGAAAAACAATTCCTTCCTTCTGTTCTTTCTTACTTTCCTAGTTCCTTCCTTCCTTGCATTTTTAACTGAAGTAATGTGTTGTAGCTTGTTAATACTACCATTAATAATATATAAAGCACAGTTGAAGTTATATTTATTATATTAATTCATATCACTATCATTTGAGAAATTATTTACTAATATACTGTTCAAGCCATAAAATAACTAATGGATAATCATATCATTCTCTGATGAAATGTGTGGTAAAACTAATGGAAAATGTACTTTGTTTTAATTCCTCCAGTAATAATACATTCAGTGACAAGCAGTTCAACAATACTTTACCTTGAAAAGAAAAGAATGCATGTTTTAACCAAAAAAATGTTTTTACTAATGTGTATGTTTATACGTATACTGTATGTACACCACTTACATTAGAGCCTGCATTTATACATTTTATTTATGCTTACCATATAGCAGCTGGGTACATATGATGCGGTGCAGCTTAATGGGCTTGTCCTGTAGCAACAAAACATTGGGAAATGCTATAAGATAATAAAAGTATTCTTACTGCTAAGGCCAGCTATTTGTAGGATATGGGATAAATCTTTAAGGGCCATTTACACCAGCCAATGATCGCTACAAAATCGCTAATCAGCGATCATTTTAGCGATCATCGGCGCATCTAAATGCGCTCCCATCATGGGCTTTTCAGGCACTGCTAGCTGATCATTAAATTCAGCCTAACCTAAAAATCGTCCTTCAATCTTATCAGAAAGTCTTCACGGGGAGTACTGATAGCATTGTTTTGGAGAACATAGGATCTGAGTGCAGATAATAGCCCTTGGGCTATTAACTGCATTCAGGGAAGGCTTCATTTGCACACTTAATTGATACTTAAGTAGCTGAGTAGCTACTTAATAGTTTATGCAAAATGATCGTTCAAAGCTGTCACTCAGACTGTACACAGTACAAGGAGGCATTTTTCCCAATTCTGTGCTGAAGCTAGCAATAGAACAGAGGACTGGCCCAACATTGATATATACAGTTTTAAGGTCTATTGTTTACAAAATGCTAAATGACAGCATCTTTTTAGAGAATTTTGATTTCTTTTTTAAATCCAAGCAGAATGCAGGAATTACATGATGAATTGCTTTCTGCTCATATGCTAGTATTCTGTACTCCTCAGAAAGCTTAGAAACAATAATTTCTGACTTAGGTTGGCTTCACATGAGCGTGTTTTTGTGCGTGCATACGCACGTACGAAAACACGCTTGTATTTGCAACAATGCATTCCCTACGGTGTGTGCACATGTCCGTACTTTGCAGGTGCGTGCCTGCAAAGATAGGACATGGGTGCACCATTAGGAATGCACGCATTGTTCTCAATGGAGCCGCGGCTGCATTCTTTTTCAGGGAAGGGCTTTACATATAAGCCCTTCCTTGAAAAAGAAACATTTTAGTGTAAAAAAAAGAAAGAAAAAATTTATACTTGCCTCTCCGCCGCTGCAGTGACCCCCGCGGGGATGAAGAACACATCTGCCACATTTGGCAGATGTTTCCTTCACCCCAGCTAGTTAAAAGAATTCCCTGCTGCTACATCTGCCACATTTGTGGCAGATGCAGCAGAGGAATTCTTCAATTTTCTACCACACCTGTCACACATGACAGCTGCGGTAGAGAATCCTGCTGCCGGCATCCCTGTCATTGGATTTCAGGGAAGGGCTTTAAACATAACATGAATGGGTGTGAGTGAGAGCTGCACCTGATTGGTCCCTGCGCTGAGCCAATCAGAGGCAGCACTCACTCACCCATTAATGAATTCATGAATGGGTGTGAGTAAGAGCTGCCTCTGATTGGTCAGGCTGTGACCAATCAGAGGCAGTTCATTCAGCAGGCGGGGATTTTAAATCCCCGGCTGCTGAATACTACAGAGAGCAGTTCAGGAGAAGTGCCGGCCGGCCGCGCTGAACTCCGTCTGCCGGGACAAGGTGAGTATATATATTTTTTTTATTTTTACACATTTCTGGATGAATTGCAGGGAAGGGCTTATATATTTAAGCCCTTCCCGACAATTCATCCCGCGCTCGCCAGGAGCCCATTGCTTTCAATAGAGCCGGCTGTATTGCCGGCTCCATTGAATTCAATAGGCAAACATCATTCTCCTCTGCCACAGCTGTTACAGCTGTGGCAGAGGAGAATGATTTGTCTACTATATGTTCTCAATGGGGTCGGCGCTGCTGCCGCCGGCCCCATTGAGCGCATATAGAGAAGAGAACAGGAATCGCAGATCGCAGATAGGTGCGATCTGCGATTTCTGTTCTATAATTTATCGGACGAGCACATAAAAAGCGCTCATGTGTCCGATACCATTGCAAAGCAATGGTTTTATAAAATCGCCGGACGCATGCGCAAATCGTGCGAAAAAACGCCCGTCTGACTAAGGCCTTAAGCTTTTGTCTCATAGAAAAGAAAAATCAACTTTGAAGGTTTTCTGTTTTACTATTTAAAGTCTCCACCTGCATTGGTCACTAGCCGTTATATATTGTACAGATGTCAAATATAACTCTGTTTGAAAGTTATCCAGCTATCAGGTGAGAACTTTATCTAAGAGCAACACAGAACATTATTCAATATGTCACTGGCTTTAGTGATAATAGGCTTGTTAAGTGGTTTTTTATGCTTTCTTTGGACATGGACAGTCAGCATTATAAAATTGTAGGCTCTCTCATCACTTTCTAGAAATCTTATTAAGAACTCACTGCTGCTAAGTTAAATGGCTTGAAAAGTAGGAGACAGAATATTTGACTTGTTACATATATGTAGGTCATATTTTATTACGCTGTTTCAGAACTAGAGCACACGTTAGAACATTAAAAGTACTGGAAGACATTTGCAGAGATGGTCTGTCATTTGCATTAAAAACACATGATTTTTTTCCTATTCATAACTTAGTGGATATAACATCTACTAATCACTATTGACATTGAAGATAGTTTACATTTATTCAAAGCCTAAAATTAAGTCAAATACATTTTGCCATAATAAATAAATGAAAATGTAGAAGTTTTCACAAAGAAAGAATTAAGACAATAAATATACAATGCCGTAACTGCTTACATGTTCAAAGCTATTAGTTAATAGTTTTGTGAATGGTTATACCACATTTTTGCTTTATCTACATAATTAAAGAAGCACTCCAGGGAAATTTTTCCTTTCTATGTATTCCTATGAGTGACATATTGAAACTCTCATAGGCTTCACAAGAGACGGATTTGCAATCCATACAACAAATGTAGGATTCAGGTAATCAGAATGGGGCTCACATAGTTTAGCACAGGTGTTACGTTTATGAAGGATGCAAGTATGGCGTTAATGCAGGATGCAAGTATGGCACCCTTTACAGATTTCACCAACATGTCAGACTAAGATGTAAGTAATGGCCACAATGGACCATTATAGACATATATTATGAGACCTGAGTGTGGAGAACACAAGATAGGGCAAATAACAGTAACAGAAATACAGGGATGGGGACACTATCTGTAATCAATTTTGTTGTGGCAGACTTTGCCTAGAAGTAGGGAAATCACCTTGGCAGGGCAGTCTCATGTCAGGAACTTAGGGGGCCTAGTCTGCCTATAGATGGAGGATATGGAAAAGCAATGTACATAACACAGTATTTGGTGGAAGTGAATAAGCCCCGAACAAAATAAATAGCCACAGGTACTGCCATGACCCTGTTGCCTCACCAAACACTTTAGACAATAAATGAAGCCCATGTATAGGTGAGCCCAGAATAAATATATTTATGTTATGGCTGATTGGTCGGCTAGGGGGAATACCTCCTTGTTGGTCAATCAGTCCATATAACATAGAAGATGTTATAGCTGGGTTGTGAAGAACGGCACATTATACACTTTTAGAGATTTCTAATAGATGACACCTCAGGGGCCTTCTACATTAACAGGAAAAACATACTCATTGGCACACAGTGCCAAACTACAGAATTGCCAAGTCTACCACGTAAAAACTGTACTTTACAAATAGAAGAGGCAAAGAAAATTCCCCAGAGTGCTTTAAGGTTTTTTTTAATAGGTTTCCATTAATTTTAAATCAGTTGTCTCATGAAAACAGTCCCTGTCTACATGCCATATTAGGATATCATAGAGGGGGTGCAACAGTCAGGACCCTCATCTACAAGGCAGAACAGAGAGCTGCTCTAAAACAGTTTCTCTGGTGCTGGTGGACTCCAACCATCCTTGTACTATCCAACTACTCATCTGAATGGTTGTCATGTAATACTAGGGATAATTACTAGCTATCTGTACCTTCATCAAGCAAAATTAGCTGTTTGCCAGGGTGCTAGATACAGAATCCAAATTTATGCAGTTTTACATGTTTGCCCTTACAATAGAGTTTTATTATGTTTGAGATTTGGGCATTAAAGCTTTGCTGACTTGGATGTGTTTTTTTTATTATGTTGTAAGATACAGTAAAAGTGTTTCCTTTCTCTGATTTTCTGACAGAAGTCAGTAGGTTATGTAGTAAAATGTCTTGATATTTGAAACCATTCATTATTTTAAATCACTATGCTAACCGCTACAGTATACAGTAATACTAGATATTGTATGGTATGTTCAGGCAATGAGCTGTAGAGTATTTGCATAAATATTTGTTTGGTAGAAAGGCAAATGTTTAAAGTGTAACTCTGCTTTCCAAAACCTTTAGACATGTCATAAGAACTTGTAAATAGTTCTTGACCCTTGGGTCCGAGTGCAGAGACCCGCACCCCCATCATTCCCCCCCCCCCCCCCCCCGATCCCTAGCT